>NW_028274823.1:40337500-40962500 GCF_037043125.1 Eumetopias jubatus | reverse complement strand
TCAAAAACTAATGATGTAATGTATGGTGAGTAACATAATAAAATAAAATTAAATAAATAGTTAAAAAAAAAAGCTGCATGCTCTAAAGGGTCTTTAGAGTGGGAGGAGGGGCAGAAGCAGACTCCTCACTGAGCAGGGAGGCTGAAATGGCCAATCCCAGCTCCCCACTCACCAGATCATGACCTGAGCCAAAGGCAGACGCTTAACCGAGTGGCGCCCCCTAAAGGGACTTTGTTAATAAACTTAATCCTCATTTCTGGAAATACCTGTTGGCAAATGTCAACTGAAAAAAAAACCTCACTGGTCTTAATGACCCATTATTTTCCATAAGGAAATGACACCTATAATGACACCTATAAAAGCCACTGCAATGTTTATCATACAGAGATAAATGTCTCAATCAACAGAGAAAACAAAATATGCTCTGTCATATTAATGTCTGTCATGAGTGTACAGACTGTTTTATAAAGGTCCAATGTCTTCAGTATCAGTAATCTGATGGTAGTACTTAGTTTGTATTGTTGAGAAAGCAATTTTACTTTTCTTAGCAGGGAATGTCTTTATGTATCATTAAATTAAATCTAGGACTTGCCTATCCATATGCAAGTTACTTCAAAGAGCTTTGTAAACCAGAATACTGTGACAGAGAAGGCACGGGGACTAAAGCATAATTAAAATTCATCTGATGAGAACATGCACCAAGCTTGCCACATAACAAAGTTTCTATTTTTTTTTAAGTTTTTATTAAGTAATCTCTACACCCAGTGTGAGGCTTGAACTCACAACCCTGAGATCAAGAGTCACATGCTCCTCAGATTGAGCCCACTAGGCGCCCCCCGAGATTTCTACTTGGACATACCAGGAGGGATAGTGCCAAAAGTGTCCTACTGCTTAACTAAATAAAATCATTCCAATTCCTATGGTCAACTCAATAATTAAACTTTTCAAGAATCAACAAAACCGTAAAATGAAAACCTGAAAACCCTGAGCAAGATAATACTTTTCATATATAAAAAAGAAATTAAAAAAAAGAAGAAACAAGACTACACTGACAACTAAGAGTAGTGACTTTTTTTTTTTTAGTGCAATTGCCCTAAATTTGCCGATAAATAAAATGCAAGCAGACTGACTTTTTCAGACAGCTGAACACTATTGATTAAAATGACTACTCATATAGTAAAGGTCCAATACTGAAGATATTTGTGACAAAGACTTAATATTAGGGAAAAAATGATACTAGAATATACAGTATTTCCAAAAAATATATATACTTTACAAATAGAAAACAGGGGCACCTGGCTCAGTCAGTAGAGGACGTGACTCTTGATCTCAGGGTCGTGAGTTCAAGCCCCAACTTGGGTGTAAAGATTATTTAAACAAACAAACTTTAAAAAAAATATATATTTAATAAAAATAAAAAGAACACAAAATCAAATCATGACATGCTAATTATGAACTGTCAGTTCTTCATCCAAAAGCAAATTATTTTCATTTTGGGGGTCAGGTTAACTTCTTACATTTGCTTAAACAACTTGAAGCTTTTATACACAAAGATTACTAAATGTAGTGAACAAGACTGCAAATGGCCTCTACATTTAACTATTAACTTATAGATAGATAACAGAGAAACATGTTAAATACCACCATGAAGATGTATCAGCAACATTCAGACCGTGGGAACCTCTACAGGACCAATAGTCTGGGCTGCTTACAAAAAATTATAAGGAACAAAAGAAAGTGGAACCTATAAACTAAAAGAAACAAACATGAAAATACTAATAAGAAAGTGAGAGTAGTTATATTAATATTGGATAAAACAAACTTGAAGTCAAGGAGTATTATGAAAGATAAAGAGGAACACTTCATAATGATAAAAGGGTCAATTCATCAGAAAGACATAACAATTTTGCTTTCATTCTGATTTCACATTTGAAAAATTAATGAAATCCATTACATTAATAGATTAAAGAACCCCACATAATCCTAACAAAAGTTGCAGAAAAGATAAAATTCAACATCTACCATGATTAACACTCTCAACAAAACTGAGAATAAAAAAAGGAACTTCCTCAATCTGATTAAGGACCACTACATGAAAACTTACAACTAACTTCATATGCAGTAATGAAAACATTCCACCTAATTCAACACTGTAGTGAAGTCCTAGCCACCATAATAAGGCAAAAAAAAAAAAAAAGAAAGAAAGAAAAGTCATAAAGAGTATAAAAAAAGTAAGACTATCCTTATTTGCAAATGTCATGACTATTTATGCAGTAAATCCTAAGGAATCACCAGGAAATGAAAGAAAAAAAGAAAAATGATAGAAAAGAAAGACAAGCTCATAAATAAATGTAGTATCAAAGATATGTCTATATAATAGCAGCAAACAGTGGGAAAATAAAACTTTCAAAAATCCATTAACCAGAGCATCAAAAACAATAAAATACTTAGGAGTAAATGTAACAAAAGATATAGCAGATACCACTGAGAAAAAGTAAAGAAGATTTAAATAAATGGTAAGACAGACCATGCTCAGGGGTTGGAAGACTCAGTATGGTATTTCTCAATATTGTAATCACAAATATTCCTCAATCCTTTTGATATTCCTAGCAGACATTAAAAATAGTAATCGAGAAGGTGATTCTAAAATTCATATGGAAATGCAAAGAACCTAAAATAACCAAAACATTTTTGAAAAAAGAAGAACAAAACTGGAGGATTTAAGTATCTGAGTTCAATATTTACTTGTTGTGACCTAAGGAAAGACCAAGAGATCAACTGAACTAAATAGAATTCATAGATAAATCCACACTTGTATGGTCAATTGACTTATGACAATGGTGCTAACACAATCCATTGGGGAAGGAAGGGATAGTCCTTCCAACATATGTTACTGGAACAATTAGCTATTCATATAGAAAAAACCCCAAAAACTTCAACTGCTACCTCACACTATGGACAAAAATTACTCTGAAATAAAATAAAGTCATTAACATAAAACCTAAAACTATAAGACTTCGAAGAAAACATGGGAGAATGGCTTTATGACACTGGGGGTACATAAAGATTTCTTAGACAGGATAAAGAAAGCAGTAACCCTAATACAATTTTAAAAAGACGAGATTAGATCAATATTAAAACACTTTTAGGAAAATGCTTAGGCAAGACTGGAGGAAAAATATTTAGAAAACAAGTATCTGACAAAAGGCTTGTGTTCAAAATATTTAAGAACTCCTAGAAGTCAATAATAAAAATATACAAACAACCCAATTTAGAAAAATAAGCAAAAGACTTAAACATAACCATCACAAAGGAAGATAAACAATTAGCTACCGACTACATGAAATACTCCTGAATAACACTAGTCATAAGAGGAATGCAAATTAAAACCACAATGAGATACCACTATATACCCGACAGAATGGGTAAAATCAAAAAGAATGACAACACTAAATGTTGACAAGGATGTCAGCTGAACTCCACTAACAGGTTTGCTATTTGCAGTGGCATGGCTTAGAAGTTCTGAAGTCACTTTTTCTGTATTCTAGGTTTACTCAAATAAGAAAAGAGGAAGACTAGAATTTATGTTGTGATGTTACATGGCAATGGGAGGTAGCCATATGAATCCAGTTGTTCATATGTATATGCATGTGTGTGGTTATATATGTCCTGAGTCTGTCTGATGAAGGCATAGAAGCATGACACCCTTCATAGCAATAAGCATACTGAGTATTCAAATCTTGATTTTTTTTTTTTAGAGAAAGAGTGTGAGTGAGGGGAGGGATAAGGGGAGTGGGAGACAAACAGACCCCCTGCTGGGTGGGGAGCCTGATGTGGGGCTCAATCCCAGGACCTGAGCCAGAATCAAGAGTCAGTTGCTTAACTGACTGAGCCACACAAGCACCCCTCAAATCTTGATTTCTAAAAATTACTCTAAATCCAGGACTCCTTGGAGAGAGAGATGATCTAGAGCTGGGGCAGGGAATATACAAGATGAGCTCAGAACATCTTTTAATGCCCAAAAAGGGGAAAGTGCATTAAAGAATGATGGGCAAAGGAACACAACAGCTAACACTGACAAAATCTGGAACACTATAGCATCAAAATAGATGACAGTAATGGATTATAACACATTGAATAAAATAAGAATCCATGTGACTATATAAATATTAATAAATATACATAAATAAGAGAGAATGGAAAATCCTTCCTTACAGAAGAGTCCCAACTACTAAATGCAGAAGGAATGATGGAGTTAAGAAAATGGGTGCTAAAATAGTGGGTGAATATTTGATGAGGAAAGAATATTTACAGTTTCAAAATGTGAAATACATAACTACAGATTAATTACAAAGGGAAAAGACTAACTTGAAAGTGAAGAAACTTGGCACATCCCACCTTAACCAAATCATGACAATTTATCACAAACACTGGGACAAAGTGGTATTACTATTCTCCTCAAAAGAAACATTAGAGCAGGACACATCACTTCAGTGGGATTTTTTTTTAAAGATTTTTATTTATTTATTTATTTGAGAGAGAGAATGAGAGAGAGAGAGCATGAGAGGGGGGAGGGTCAGAGGGAGAAGCAGACTCCCCGCTGAGCAGGGAGCCCGATGCGGGACTCGATCCCAGGACTCCAGGATCATGACCTGAGCCGAAGGCAGTCGCTTAACCGACTGAGCCACCCAGGCACCCATTCAGTGGGATTTCTATCAAAATGAATAAACTGGGGGGGCCTGGGTGGCTCAGTCGGTTAAGCGTCTGCCTTTGGCTCGGGTCATGGTCCCAGTGTCCCAGCATTAGGCTCCCTGCTCAGCCAGGAGCCTGCTCCTCACCCCGCTCGTGCTCTTTCTCTCTCTCTCAAAAAAAAAGAATAAACTGAATCTAGTTAGAAAGAAACACTGGGCAAACCCAAAATAAGAGACAATTTATCAAGTAATTGGTTTATATACTTTATTTTTTTTTAAAGATTTTATTTATTTATTTGACAGACAGACACAGCGAGAGAGGGAACACAAGCAGGGGGAGTGGGAGAGGGAGAAGCAGGCTTCCCGCGGAGCAGGGAGCCCTGTGCGGGGCTTGATCCCAGGACCCCGGGATCATGACCTGAGCCGAAGGCAGACGCTTAACGAGCCACCTCAGGCTCAGGGGAGCCTGAGCCACCCAGGCGCCCCTGGTTTATATATTTTAAAAATATCAAGGTGAACAAATACAAGGAAAGGCTGAGAAACTGTCCTACTTTAAAGGATACATGACAACTGTATTCAAGGTGTGATCCTGGATTGGAGGAGACTGGGGGGAAAAAGCTACAAAGAATATAATTAGGATAATCGACAAAATGAAAATATTGACTAGGGATTAACTAACAGTACTTTATTAATGTTAAATTTCTTGATTTTGATAACTTTGTTGTGATTTAATAGAATATCCTAGTTATTAAGAAATATATAGCAAAATATTTAGGGTAAAAGGGCACAATGTCTCCACTGTACTCTCGAAGAGAGATCAGGAAAAGAAAATAGAGAATGATAAAGCAGATGAAGAGGGATGCAAATTGGTGAATCTGGATGAATATTATATGGGAATTCCTTGTATTATTCTTGCAACTTTCCTATGAGAGTATGAAATGTCTCATATATACACAAATATAAAAATATCTACACAATATAAATATTTTAAAAGCTATGAAAAATACTATTCTATTTTCATTTATGATTAAAATTTTCCATAATAAAAACATAAAAGATTTAAACTCAATACTAGAGTTTCTAGGCTATTACTCAGCATACTGCTTCTTAGAAGTAATTTTTCAAAAATTTAAAATAATTTATACCTTAATTCCTATAAATTCATCTAGAATTTTGGATAAGATATGCAGCTATAAATTAAGAAAATAATTACAGAATTCATGTTGTTTCTTGTGTAGGCCTTCCTTGACACCGTAAGTAGCGTTGGTGGTCCCTTTTCTGTGCTCCACAGTGCTCTGCACATAACATCAGTAAAGCACTTAGAATATTAAATTGCAACCTGAAAGTCAGTTATATTTCTACACAATGGCAATGAACAATCACAAACTGGAATTTCAAAAATGTATTTATAATAGCAACAAAAATATGAAATAGGGATAAACGTGAGCAAATATAAAAGAAGTATACAGTGAAAAGTATACATTTTACTGACAGAAATTAAAGATGACCTCAATAAACAGAGCTATCTCATTCATGTGTCAAAGAGCAAATATCATTAAGATGTCAATTCTCCCCAAATTGATCTATAGATTCAAAGCAGTCTTAATTAAAATTCCAGCAAGCTTTTTGGTAGATATTGACAAACTGATTCTAAAATTCACCAAAACAATGCTGAAGAAGAACAAAGTTGGAGGACTCACACTATCTGATTTTAATAATTATTATAAAGTAATATATTATTACACAGTAATCAAAACAAAAAATAAAAACAAGTCACTGTAAGATCATGAAAAGATACACCACATATGATAAAAAGATATACCACATCTGATAAAACACCTGTATCCAAAATACATAAAGCATTTTCAAAACTCAACAATAAAAAACAACCCAATTAAAACATGGGCAAAAGATGGTTTCATGTATGTAGCCGTATGTCAAAAAGTAACTTACCTAACTGTACACTTTAAATATACAGTTTACTATATGTCAATTATGCCTCAATAAAGCTGTTTTAAAAATGTAATCTAACTCCTTCACTAGACTGCCAGCTTCTCAAGAAAGGAATTATATGTCATTAACATGTATGTCTACATTAGCATTTTGTGACACAAGAATACAGATGCAGGGGGGTGACTGGCTGGCTCAGTTGGTGGAGCATGCAACTCTTGATCTCAGGGTCATGAGTTCAAGGCCCACACTGGGTCTGGAGCCTACTTAAAAAAAAAAAAAAGGACTATAGAAGCAGTTAAGTACTTGCTGCATAAACATAATAATTATCAAGCAAAAAAGGAAGAACACTGTATTAACTGAGGTTCAAATTATAATTCCAAAAGACTTAATCTGAAAGTACCACGTAACTGACACATATAAAAAAACTCACATTTACAAAGACAGCCTGGCATGGTTAAAAGAGCACCACACTAAGATTAGGAGACATGAGGGACCCAAAGTGAATCCTTAAGTAACCAAATCTCTCAGTGGACTTCATTTCATGATCTGAAAATCAGGGTTGTTAATAATTCCTATCTTGTTTACTTCATAGAATTCCTTGGAAAACCATAAAAGAAGAATTTAAAAGTCTTCAAAACCATAGAGTAGTTAGAGTAGTTAGTATTGGTGTCATCAGACTCTACTTTGCAAGGAGGTAGAGAAACCAAAGATATATGATTTCATTTATGTGAGGTTTAAAAGCAACCTGGTCTACTGACCTAACTGGAAATAAAGACAGGAATCGTCCTGTTCCTTTCTATTTTCTGCCCAGCAGTGGACAAGCTTCATTTTCCTTATTTATAAAAAACAAAACAAAACTGCCTACTCTGATCTCTTAACTATGAAAACAAATACCTGTCTTTTCAAAAGAAAGTGGTTGGAAAATACAAAATATCATTATCATATTTCTATTTTAGGTTAGGATAGTTTTAGCCTTCTTTCCTAAGAGAAACAAGATTAATTTCTTTCAGGTATGGGAAATCAAAGATGCACATACAGATGATTTTGTTCTAAACAAATTAAGTCCTGGATTTTCAGAGTAGACATCTTTCAAAATTACGTCAACTGTCTGTTCTGAAAAACAGATACCCTTGTTTTAAATTCAAATATATTGATAAACTACAATGAAAATACAAAGGTTAATAGTGATAATAGGAAACAAGAGACAGAAGATTGAATGACTTTTGTGATAGCTCTCTGTAGGTATAACCTACAAGACTTCATGCTCAAAAATAAATCTTCACTTAAGGAAAAAACTAGAAGGAACCCATTAAAATCTTTGCATAAGTTTGTGACAGGTTAATGAGTTTTTAGATTTAGTACTAAGAAATGTTCTTATTTTCTCTTACTAGTAATGAAAGTTTATGATGAACTGAGAAAAAAATATTTGGAGATTAAAAAATTCTATGCACCAATGGGTTGTGCCCTTGGAAATAAGGTTTGTACAAAAGCAAAGCCATCTACTCTGCTTTTATTAGTAGCACTCATACAGTGATGATTATTCAGGAGATAGAACACTTTTGACTTTCATTGCCATGATTAAGAAAAATGAAGAAAAGCTAAACTACTGAATTTGGATCTTTCCCAGTGAGCTGGTATCATTTAGTTGGCAATGGGTTGTTTTTGTAGTGATGGGTTTCTAGTGTTGTTGCTCTATAAAAAGCATCAATACCATAAGCAATGGTGTCTGTCCACTTTTCTACTTTCTATCAGATATGCTGACATTCACAAAAGATATAAGGATCTGCGATGTCTGGGATGATTTGATTCACTAGAGGGCAGGTTTTGTGTTAAATGTACTAACATTCTGCTCAGTAAGTTTCATGTCTAGGCATCTGCTTTAAGTACTCACCACACTGAAACAATAAAACAAACTCCTAGAACCATGGTAACACCCTTTGGCATTAAAGCTATCTGCTGGATGATGTAGAAGAACACAAGAAAGGGTAAAAAAGGGGGGAAAAAGAGGGGGGTAAGATTGGAGATTCTTTCTATCTATATTTACTGAAAGGTTTTAACTCCTGGCTGCCTGCAGGGAGGATCACAGCACATAGAGGGATAACACTATCTGGATAAAAGTATTTGCCTGTTTCATGACCTGTTTCATATTCATTTCAAAGTCTGATACCAACCAGATGCCCCAACATGATGATAAATTTAATTTATTTCTAATTTCTCAAACTCTTCTACAGATTCAGGCAGCAGAGTCACAGCCATTAGCTCACTGAGGCTGGATGAATCATTGAAGGAATGGAATTGATCAGGCAGATAGATTGCAGTGCATGGCTAAGAGTCTCCTAAGAAGGGAGATGGCAGAAATCCAACATCAAATAGATGATGAAATGGCCATTTCCATTAAGGGAACATCACATCACAGATATTAATTAGAAGGCACTATAATAGAGTTAAGTGGATGTGGGGAAAAATGCTGAGTTAAAAGTCACCCCGGATGTCCCTAGCCTGAAGTAATCATAGATGTGAAGGTGAGTCATGGATTTGCAATTTTCCATTCATTTTACAATAGCTATAGGTAAGGTAGAGAACAGATATAACTCCAGAGTGGTGATCTTTTTTTTAGACTGGGTACAAGCTATCTTTAAAAAAAGAAAAAAATTCTAGTGTTTTCCTTTTATTATTAGGAAGAAAATTACATCTTTTACTTACAGCGACACTAATGGTAGATGATAAGAGACCTACTATTTTCCTAGTAAAGAAGAAATAAAGCAAATGAAACAAATTAGCTTTGAGTTTAAATGCCCAGCATTCTACCAACTTTTTTATTTTAAGGATGTAAACTCATCTTTAAAACTAATGAAATATTCTGTCCTGAGTCTTTAGTTCAAATCTAGCTTTAGCTGTTAAAAATTAAAAATCTTTTAAAGTATTATTTGATAACACCCAAATGCTGGAGACAGTCACATTCCAGACCTTCAGAGCTCTCTAAAACATTGTTAAGACTCATATTCAAAGTATCTATTGGCCCAACACTGGATTTATGACACTTTAATTTTTTTATTCTGCAATCCCTTGCACTTTCCTTCCCCCTAATACCTTCCAACTGCATTCTTCCTATCTGTATACATCATAAACAATAATTGCAGACAGATGACCAATAGGGGAGTTGAGACAGCAGTGAAAATAGAAGGGTTTTATCTTTACATTTTGGTACAATATGGATCACAACCTCAGGATTCTGGATGAAATACTTTGGTTATTAACTTCAAATAGTTGAGGCTTTATCCAAGAGGAAATTTCTTTGCTGAGGTTCCATTCTTAATTTTCTACATAAACTTAGAAAATTAACAATCTGCCTTACATCACCAAAAGAGCAGAATCACAAAGATATTATAAGAAATAATAAGATGCCCAAATAATGTGGAATAACTTGTTGAAAGCCTTTTTTTTTTCCCCCAACAAGCACTTACAAATGGTAAGGATACATCAGCAAAAATGATTAAATAAAAAGAAAAAGAAGAAGATAGCAGGAGAGGAAGAATGAAGGGGAGTAAGTCAGAGGGGGAGACGAACCAGGAGAGATGATGGACTCTGAAAAACAAACTGAGGGTTCTAGAGGGGAGGGGCTGGGGGGATGGGTTAGCCTGGTGATGGGTATTGAGGAGGGCACATTCTGCATGGAGCACTGGGTGTTATGAACAAACAATGAATCATGGAACAGTACACCAAAACAAATTATGTAATATATGGTGATTAACATAATAAAAAAATAAAAAAAAACCAGCAACAACAACAACAAAAAAACCTCTGAAAATTTTCTCCTCCATAAAAGCCATGAGAACACTGGCAAAAATTATAAGAATCAACTTTTTCTGAACTGTGGGAATTAACCAAAGGCTTGCAGCAATCTGAGGAGGGTTCATTAAAGAAAAAATGGCTGAATCTTGATAAAAACAATGAGCTTTGTGACATTTTTAACTCTCCCTATTCTTATTCCACTCTCCTGAGCTCTAGAGTAGCCTTAAAAACCAACAGTTTGTAATCACAGTAAAAACCACGAAAGGGGTCAGAAGAGTGATGAAGTTCCTTCAAAGCCCCATTCTCAGAGAACTCTCATCATTTGACCTGTCTCGTGGCTCCCTGGAAGACCTCACTTGTAAGGCCGTCTTTATTTGACCTGACTTGGAGTGTACCAAGTCAGTGCAAAGAGCCTAATCCGCAGGGGTGTTTACTGAAAACAATTTCATGCAATTGCTTAACAGTATGGCTACCTGAGGCAGTAGACATCAGTTGGGGCAAATAATAGGCTAACCAAAAAGTTTCAAAGGGAAAGCTGAGGAATGAGATATCTATAAGGGGCTTTAAAAAATTCTTAGTATCCCCAGGAATCCAGAAGTCTACATGCTCATGAAAGACCTGAGAATGTCCTAAGCTCACTACTCTGACCTTGAGGCTCTATGCAAGCAATAAATGAAGTGCCAAGTGCAAGCAGAAAGCAGATGTCAATGGCCTGGTAGAGTGTTGAAGGTGAGCCCCAATGTATACACAAGAGTCCTTCAGAAAAGACTGGCTTATTGGTTCCAAGCATTTAAGGTAATCTTAATTCAATCATAAGCTAAACTAACCTAAGTAGAGACTTTAATGAACATACACAAAAAGGAATACAGACTTTCAGAATTAGTTTAGGAAAGTCACTAAATAACAATAACAAATAGCAACAAAAACAGACTCTGGGGGAAGGGGAAAATCTGATTCTGAGAGTTGCTACATTATTAAAATGTCCAATTTTCAACAAAAAATTGAGATTTTGCAGGAGCGCCTGGGTGGCTCAGTCGGTTAAGCGTCTGCCTTCAGCTCAGGTCATGATCCCGGGGTCCTGGGATCAAGCCCCGCATCGGGCTCCCTGCTCCATGGGGAGTCTGCTTCTCCTTCTCCCCGTGCCCTTTCCCCCTTCCTTGTGCACACACACACACTCTCTCTCTCAAATAAATGAATAAAATCTTTTAAAAAAAATTGAGATATGCAAAGAAAAGAGAAAGTAAGATACCTACTCAGGTAAAAAAGGTAGTCAACTATAACTGTACCTAAGGAGACCAGATGTTAGACTTACTAAACAAAGACATTAGCTATTTAAATATGTTCAAAGAACTAAAGGAAATTATATCTAAAGAACTAAAGTATGCAAATAATGCCTCACAAATAGAGAAACTCAAAAAAGAGATAGAAATTATTTAAAAATAAAAAGAAGAACCAGTGGCTCAGTCAGTTAAACATCTGCCTTTGGTTCAAGTCGTGATTTCAGAGTTCTGGGATCGAGCCCTGCATTGTGGGCTCCCTACTCAGCAGGAAGTCTGCTTCTCCCTCTGCCACTCCCCCTGCTCGTGCTTTCTCTCTCTCAAATAGATAAAATCTTAAAAAAAAAAAAAAGAAGAAGAAGAAGAAGAAGAAGAACCAAATAGAAATTCTGGAGGTGAAATGTACAGTAACTGAAATAAAAATTTCAATGGAGGAATTCAAAAGCAGATTAGAGCAAGCAGAAAAAAGAATCAGTAAACTTGAAGATAAGTCAACTGAAATTATCCTGTCTGAGAAAGAGAAAGAATAGAGAATGAAGAAAAATGAACAGAGCTTCAGAGACCAATAGGACATCATCAAATGTACCAACATATGCATAATGGGATTACCAGAAGGAGAAGAAAAAAAGGGACAGAATGAATACTTAAAGAAATAGTGGTCAAAAGTTTCCCAAATTTATCTAAACATTTAAGTAGTTCAATGAACTCCAAATAGGATAAAATCAAAGAGATCCTAAACACATCATAATGAAACTGTTCAAAGACAGAGAGAAAATCTTAAAAGTAAAATATAAGGAACAAAATTTAGATACTCTCCTGAAGGTTGCCTATAAATATATCTGAAGCAAAGACAGTGGCTTCAAGCTTAGATCTCAGAGTCTTAGTTCTGGCATGTACCTCTTTGGAGGTAAATTAGTTGAGTATAAATTTGATATAACTCATAGGGGATGGTTTTTCTCTCATTATAATCTTTCAGAATAACAATCAACCAAATTCTCCAAACCAAGTGAGTGTTTAGTCTCCTACACTAATCTCAAAGCAGCAACAGATTCAAAAAGGAAATAAGAAATCCTTTTGCAGAGAGAAAAAAGTATCAGCAGCAGATGACTTGATTATGGCTTTTATGTGGGAATGTTCTTTTAGGTACTTGAATAAAAGGCTTAACTTACCTATGGTGGCTGATTAAGAATTTCTTAAGAACTATGAGTTAATCATTAGTTTTTTTGTAGCTCATTCACAAGAAAATACAGTGACATAGTAGTATCTCAAGCTAAAAAAACTTAAATAAAAAATTTAAATCTCAATAATAGACCTAAAGTATAAATTTGACCATATTTCCCTCTCTCCTCCTCCCACATTCACTTAAATCAAGAAAAGCCACTCAAATCATCACACTTTTTCTTAGGATTAGAAATTGGGTTAATATAAGGTTACTGATTTATTTCTCTTCTCTAAAAGCTCTCTGTTTCACTGATTCTCTCTGACTACTATAACTGCTTTTTTTATTTATATAGGTCTTCATACTGGAAGTACAACAAAGCACTATGGAAACATAATGGAAAAATAATAATAGAATACATGTTCAAAGACATATCACTATCCTCTTTTTAAGGGCATTATATCATAAAATTTCAAACTGGAGGGTAAATGCATAGTTTTTACCCTTGTTCCTCAGATAAAGATGCCAAGAAAGAAAAGGTGGGAATAAAATGTCTTACTCAAGATTAGGAAAATAAAACTGTAACAATTTCAAAAACCAAGAATAAATTAATCAATAAAAATATTGGGACTAATGCCCATGATACAGAATAGCGATATCTGGGTGGCCTCTAGCCTTCATGATAGATATTCATAGATGGGGAAAACTACTCTATCATACAGACTTCCCATAACTAACCTGTAATGATAAGACATTCGTTGTGATCCAGCACCTCAGTGAAGAGCCGTGAAACAATTAACTCGGGGTTGATTAAAAAGCGGATTTCTTCTTGTACAAGTCCTGCACCGGTTACACCACCTCCAACAAAACGGTTTGCAAAATCCACCTATTTGGGAAAATGTGGCATGTTAAATGATGATCTAAATACCTACATATATGATAAAGAAGTACTCTCCCTCTTCCTTTCATTTCCCATGTAAATCAATCCCCAAATTAGTAATCTTCCCAGGGAGAATAGGTTGTGGTTGAATGTACTCTTTCCATCTCACTGCAGTTAACATCTCTGCTTATTCCTTTGGATTCTAAAACCTTAAAAGGAACCTGGAAAATGGAGCTTTTAGGCAAAAGCCTCAATGTAATTATATAGACTCTTGTTTACAAACCTTCTATGTACTCCAAGGGCCATAAATCAAGGGAAACTTTATTTGGAAAGGTTTTAAGATCATTTCTACACCATTCACTATTCAATTTCCATTTCTGGATTTCTTATGACTTTAACTGTATCTTTCTTATATAATATGGCAATCAAACACATGCCCTAAAAGAACTGAGGAACTTAGTAACTGCCCTTTTTTGGGTAACCTTTTTCTTCTGTGAAAGAATAAAGAGATGGAAATTTCACCCTAAATTCAGTTGTAAATGCCAAACTGTGTAAACATTACAAACTATTTTTTTAAATATAGCTAAGGAAAAAAATGAAAACAGAGAACCTAGTTTAACAACAAAGATTCATAATTTGGGTATTGTTGATAATGCTACTTATAAACAGCAGAGTACATGTTTATGGAAAGAGCCCAAATGTCTATCAACTGATAAATGGATAAAGAAGAGTGGGGTGTATGTGTATGTATAAATAAACAAACTGGAATAGTCCTCAGCCATAAAAAAGAATGAAATCTTGCCATTTGCAACAATGTGGATAGAGCTAGAGAGTATTATGCTAAGTGAAATAAGTCAGTCAGAAAAAGACCCATACCATATGATTTTACTCATGTGGAATTTAAGAAACAAATGATCAGAGGGGGGCACAAGAAAGAGGCAAACCAAAAAATTATAGAGAACAAACTGATGGTTACCAGAGGGGAGGTGGGAGAGGGGAAATAGGTTAAATAAGTTAAATAGGTGATGGAGTTTAAGGAGTACACTCGTGATGAGCACCAGGTATTATAATTAAGTGTTGAATCACTAAATTGTACACCTGAAAGTAGTATTACACTGTATGTTAACTGGAATTTTAATAAAAATTTAATGGTTTCCAGCTTTGTCTTAGATTTTTCTATTCGAGGATTTAGATTACACACATACACAACACCCTGTGTACATACATAGCTATACACATGCAAAAGAATTTAGTAAGTAATGTAAAAGAAGCTTATATACTGTATAGAAAAAACATACTCCTGTGTCCTCTCCTTTCCTCTTACACTACTACCACACTTACAACACTTTTGACACCAGATGTATGGGTTTCCACACATCAAGAAATTCTGAAACACCAGCTAGGTGTCCTATAATTCACTTCAGTTCTGACATCATCTACCAGGAGTTCACATCAAATCCCACAGGCTAAGGATTCAGTCCCACAAGACTGCCCCATTTCACACACCAACTACAAGTCCCAAGTTGTCGATTATACTTCTAATTGACCAGCTATAAACTGGGGTTCCCATGACCTGCTCCTGTGGTTTGATAGAACGGCTCACAGAACTCAGGATAACACTTACTTATGTTTACTGATTTATTAAAAAGGATATAATAAGGGATACAGATGAAGAGACAAATGAAGTGCTACATAGGGCATGGTAACTGGGAAGAGGCATAGAGTTTCTATGCCTCTCTGGGCAAGGCACTTTCCTAGTACTTCCACACGTTCACCAACCTGGAAGCTCTTTGAATCCTGTTCTTTTGGGGAGTTTTGTGGAAGCTTCATCACTTAGGCATGATCAACCATTAACTCAGTTTCCAGCCCCTCTTCCTTTCCCAGAAAATGGGGGTGGGGTAGAAAGTTCCAAACCTCTAATCATGGCTTAATCTTTTTGGTGACCAGCACCCATCCTGAAACTATCCAGGAGCTCACCAAAAGTCACCTCATCAGAACAAAACACACTCTTATCACCTAGGAAATTCCAAGGGATTTAGGAGCTCTGTTTCAGGAAATCAGGGTCAAAGACCAAATATTAGAACAAAAGATGCCTCTAGTGCTCTTATCAGTTAGGATATTACTGGGGTTTTAGGAGCTCTGTGCAAAGAACCAGGGGTAGAGACCAATATACGTTTTTTCTATTATTTTACATATATTTTCAGACTATTGTCAAATATAAGATTTCCTAAAACTTGTTCTCTAAAGCAATTATGATACTACATAGTAATTTGAAGTCTGTTTTACAAGAGTAAAGAATATGAATCTTTTGATAAAGATATATGTAAAAAGAAATTAACAGAAGGTAAAGTAGTCTTTCATTAGAGAAAAACTTAGAAATACTGAAAAATATGACTGGACAAGTTCTTGAAATGAGTTATTATAGAGAACCATATATATTTTATACTCTGGCATACTAAATCAACACTAAAAAAGTAACTCTTTAGCTTATATAGAAAAATAATTTTGGTTGAACTAGTCCATTGATTAGAATTAGTTGCTTTCAACATATAAGGTCATTATGCATTGGGTGATTTATGGCTTAAAATGTTCAACAAAGATCAACTGAATATTGTGCTGGGAACCATGTGATACAAAGATGAATATGACGTGAGCCCTGACTTCACAGCATTTGTAATCTAGATGAGATCCCAGCACATAAGCTGAATAAGATGATTACTAAAGAACCTACTAGAATGTATTAGATCCTTCCCAAATAATACAATTAACTAAAATTGGAGCAAGGGGACATGGCATTCAAACTAGATTTTGCTGACATTCAGGCAGAGGGAATAACTGCACAAGGACGTGGGAAAAAAACAACTGTACAGAGCTACATGAAGACAGTGTTAAGCACTGTCTGTTAAGACAGTTAAGCCTGTCTGCAATGTAGAGTATGTGACGGATTATAGTTGCTGATGCGGTAGTCTGGGTTCTTGGAAAAATTCTAGGATGAAAAGTTACAACTGGACCTGTGTTTTAGAAAGATAATTCAGGCTAGAGTTCAAAGAATGAATTGGAAAGGAGTAAAATTAAAAGCAGAGAGGCTGGGTAGGTGACTACTGAGTAGTTTAGATAAGCACTACCAGGGCCTCAAACAGGTCAGCGGGGAAGAAAGTGAAGGAATGAGAGACCCAGCAAAAATTAAAATGGAGAGCACTTGAAAATCAAGAGACTAGCTAAACATAATAGCACTGTGAATACAAATGAGAAACAAACAAGGTTTGAGATCAGCAAAACTTAATTTTTACTGGAACAAGGTACACAACTAAAATAAAAAGATAAGTTCTATCCAACTTACGTACAACTTGGTAATGATAAGTGAAATACATTCAATGCACATACTATTATTCATTCTTTGAATAAAAGGCCAACATTTATTACTTGAAAGGTATGCACAGAAATAAATACATTATACTAAACTCAATATGCCTCTGAAGGCAGGGGTCTTTTAGAAAAATCAAACTTTCTACTACTTAAAAAAGTTCTTAATAAAAGGCTCTCTACTACAGGTGAGAAACCTGTTCCAGTACATGAAAACAAGCATATGAGGGCTTATTTTTAGCCATTTTCCAACTCACTTTACTTTAAAGCTAATCGTTCAGATTAGTCAGTTTCTGAATTATAACTTGATGAAAAGGGAGAAATGATAACAATCCTTAGAGAGGTTTTGTTGTTGTTGCCATTCAGCATAATGTAATTTACACACTACACAAGGAGCTTTGAAATATTGCAATACAATATTCCCCGATCTCCTGGGGATACATGGCATGGGTAGGGAGAATAATTAATAGAAGCCTTTCTTTTAATCTATTGAGGTTTCACATTTCATCTATAATATATTCCAGAAAAGTGGGAAGAATCTCAACCTTGAATGTTGCTAAATAATTCCTTGCTGAATTGTATTGTGATGAAAGGTCAGCATTCCTGTGGTGCTAACTAGCAGTAGCTTTGTTTTCATGTGTATTAAGACTCCCTCAGTTAAATGCAAGATTTTAATGTAGAAAAGAACATCATCAAGATGGAAGTGTGGGGAAAAAGTAACATTCATTTGATAAGCATATTTCAAAATTACTGTTTAAAAAAAAGTAATGATTAAATACAAATTTTAAAAAATTTTAAGTGCCAGACAAATATTAATTCAGTTATCTAAGTATTTCTGTTTATAATCTCAAAAAATTGCTGGGAGAGTGATTTAAAGCAAAATATGGTTTGCCCCTTTGAAGATTTTAATTATAAATATGGCTTTGAAAAGGCCATTCTAAAAAGAATCTCAGTTTCATTAAGCACTGAGAGCATAAATATATCATAAGAAGCCAAATGCAAATGAGTCTAGTCATTTTACAGTATACATTAAGTTATTCAAACAAGTCAGTCCATCTCAGGAAACTGATTTAACTTCTGACCCAATATAAGCACCAAATAAGGATCTAAGAAGAAAAATCAGCAATTAGTGAAATGATATATAGCATCTTTCAAAGAAAACTGAAATTACAATGCTCTTGTAAATGGACTATGAACACAAATCACTAACATTTTGTCTCTGATTAGTGACTTTAGCAAAAGAAAAACATGTTCAGGTTAAGTGTTACAACAATTTAAAGCTAGATACACAGGGTATTTTGTTAACTCCTTTTTCCAAAAATACATATTTCTAAAGTAAAGGCAGTAACACAGATTAATAACAAAGATTGAAAGATGGGCAAAATAACCTGCTCTGAAACAGGGAAAAGACAGCAAGCAAAGTTGGCGCACGTGCCTGAAACTGTTACATATGGGAGAGAGGACCTTCTTATCAATCAGTTTTAGATGTCTGCCTCCTAAGACCTAAACAAGGTTGGTGGCAGAAAAACATTTCAAGCTGGTCATCATTTGGGGCAGAGCAAGAGCCTTTAAAGAAAAAGAACAAAACTGCTTGGTGACGGCTTGTCAAGACCATACTCTGGGAACTTCATCCACTGTCAGTCTACATCAATGTCTGAACTAAGAGGCCTGATGTTGTCCAGATCTTAAGATTTTCTGTCAAAGGCTTTTTAAAGAGGCGCACATTAAGAAACAGTGTACACTGGCAAATAAAAGTATTGCCAAGGCTGTCAAAATGATCTGTTTGGCGTTTTTCTCCATTCTGTTATCATGCTTCTTTGCATTAAATCAGTTTAGGAGATAAATAAACAGGTTTTCATATTTCCTTTGCTGTCAGAGCTTGGCAAGAGTAAGTCCCAAACACACACACACTGTTGTGATCCACCTACCTGTAGCATGCCTTGACCATTTCCTTCTATGGTACCTTCATAAGTGACATGCAATCGAGTCAGGGGTTTTTCACATCTACAATTTAAAAAGATAATCCTTTACTTTTTTTCTTTTTTCTCTTTTACTTATTTGAGAGAGAGAGAATGAGAGAGAGAGAGCACATGAGAGAGGGGAGGGTCAGAGGGAGGAGCAGACTCCCCAATGAGCAGGGAGCCCGACGCGGGACTCGATCCCGGGACTCCAGGATCATGACCTGAGCTGAAGGCAGTTCCTTAACCAACTGAGTCACCCAGATGCCCCGATAATCCTTTACCTTTAATGACAAGCATTTCACTATGGAAAAATGTGAAAATATACATAACTAGAGAAGAAATATTGAAACCATTCCAAATCTTAAAAGCCAGAAACAGGTGCCTGGTTAACATTTTCGATATAGATTCTCCCAAACTTTTTCTTATTCAAATATTAAAAATACATATTTAAATTAAAATGGGATAACATGCTGCTTTGAAACCCATTTTTCTCCTATAAAATATCAGTTTCTCTTCTTTAAGAACTGAAAAACTTCTCAAAATGTAAAAAAAAAAAAATCTATGCAATTTTATTATTATGCTAGAGTTGGCAACCTAAAGAAAAATACAGAAAAATTTGGCAATAAATCATATATGATACTGGGATGGAGTCTATTTTCACTAGTTTGTATACATGATTGTGTGTGGTGGGGGTGTCTTGATGAAAATACAGGCCACAGAAATCTGATCTATGATATTTTTATATTAATAAAATTGATGGATGAATCTACTACTTGTAAGTCACAATTATTTTCTTTCCCTTTCATTGACCACAGTCACTGACATGCTACCCCAAAATGTGGCATCATGATATAGCAAATATTTTAAGCTGCATTAAGTTTGAGAAAATGGCAGAAGCAGGAGGGTCACTATGACCTCCTCCCCTCCTCACAGTTCTTCCTACGTGTAATAAAACCTTCATGTGCAAGGTGCCCACCCTGTATTTGGAGAGGAACATCCTTATCCAAAGAAAAAGGGATGCCAAGAATTCTAACAAACAGGCCTTGCTAAGTTTTCCCCGGTTAAGTACAATTAACTCGTATTTCTTAATCTATCAAATTCCTCAGAAATGTCTACTCTCCATTGAGCAAAAAATTAAGTGGGTCTGTTTCTTTGGGCCTTCATTCCCTTAAGAAGGTTCCTGTGACATGTAAAACTTACATTAAATAAATTTGTGTGCTTTTCTCCTGTTAATCTTTGTCCTTTTAGTTTTCAGACACAGCCTGGGACCCTAACTAGGTCAAGAAAATACTTTTTCCTCCCTTACAGTATTTACCTGGCTTACATTATATTAAAAAGCCAATTCCATTTTATTAATAGTATTTGATGATGACATTTTTCAGTAACAGATTTTCCTCGATTACTTACTTGATAAAAAATATAAATTACAATAGAATATAACAGATGAGGTCCAAATCCCTAACTTACATTAAGGGTGGCATTCATTTTGGTGGGGACTATATATTTTTTAAAACAATTATGTACTTCTTAAAACAATTTAACGGGGGAAGCACTATTACTGGGATTTACTTTCCTCCTGATTTCAGTGAGTCCAAATACATTTCTGGGGAAGCTCCAGTCCAATAGATTAACAGCCTTAAACAGAAGGCAATTCAGTACAGGTTCTAAGAGCTCCACTTGCATTAACTCATGTAATCCTAACAACCCTATTACTATCTCTTTTTACAAATGGGAAAAAAATGCACAGAAAGCATTTATGTAATCTGCCCAAGACTCATAAGCAACAAAGCAACAAGGATATGAAGCCAGGTAGTCCTAACAATGGCCCAAACTCTTAAACAGTATGCTATACCTTTAGAAAAATTACTTTCTAAATCTCTTCTAGAAAGTAGTGACACAAGTTCGATCTTTTTTTTTAACTTCCTTTTTTGTTTGTTTGTTTTTTGATCATACTTTCCTGGCCATTTTATGCTAAGGGAGACTACCCATGAGGATACCACTGAAAAGACAAAAAGAAGCATGATCTAGAAATCTAGTTTATCAGTCAGGACTTCAAAACAGAAATCTCATCTGTCATCAACTATTCTTCATAACTGAAGCTGTCAATGTACAGTACAATTCTCAATAAAATTATGAAACTGCTAGACACTTTTTTAAAAGCATCCTCCAACTTCCTGATTGGCCCCAGCAAATCTTTCATACCAGTCACAATCAAAGACACAGACGATTGTGGCTCTCTGTGATTAACTAAGCACAGCTAAGGTATTCACTGATGATCACTGGGTTAACTGTCACATGGCAGAAACCTGGAAATCAGAAAACCCTCTAACTTCCTGGCACCCATTTAGCTCCTTACTCCTGGGAACACTAACAATCCTCATCTCTTCTTTATCCTTCCTCTTTAAATGAATACATGTTTCTGGTTCTGTGGAGTCTGGGAGATTGATTAATTACATTCTGCAACTTACTTACGAAGCAGCTAAAACAAAAAGAGGTCAATGAGACAAAAAAAGTTTGAAAAGTTATCAAGTTGAATTGTGCCTATGAAAGTTAAGGGGAATATCTCGATCTTACTTAGAGGCAAAGTTATCTCACTGACACAGCAGCCTTGCCAATCTTGGCATTTTGACCTGTCCCTTCTCTCTCAGATGGTAATGTACCAACGGATGTCCTTTCATGTTAGTGCCAAATTAATGTCAGATGCAGAGTAGAGATCTGCAGCTGAATTAAAAACAAGCCCTCGGCATGATCTATAAAATCTACACCAAAGTGGGATGAACAAAACATCTGACTTCCTATCAGATACTAATAGAAAAGCTAAGAAAACCAATCTGTATTCTGGTCTGGACAGATAAGAGCAGACTTACTTTTAGTTGTAGATACCATATTTTAAGAGGGACCAATGGCATGGAGTCTATCAAGAACAAAAATAAAGGGTTTAGAATCCATATTATATGCAAAACAGAAGAAATGAGTAAATTTAGTATGTATCTGTGTGCACTGTTAGAGGTGGGGGTGGGTCAAGAAAGCATGATACATGAAGAAGACTGAATGTTAAAGAAAATTAGATTCATTTATTGTACCACCAGAAGGAAGAACCAGGAATGGAAGAGGCAGGGAGATTCTTTGGAATACAGAGTTTCTTACCGAATGAAAGTATTAGATAATAACATGAGCAGCCAACAACGGGATACACTGAGGTGAAACAGTGCATTTCCCATCATTGAAGCTGTCATCTGTCACAGATACTACAGAGCTGATTGATATTTTTAGTAGACAGCTGGGTGAGATGATTTTCTGGGGTCCCTTTCATCTCTAATATGCCAAGACTTCAAAATGCTATATATGTTCTCTTCCTTTTCGGCTCTATTTTGTTTTTGTTTTTATCTTCCATTTGTTTAATATTTTACCCACTTCCCTCTACTAATAATCATCTCAGCCATGCAGTCAGCCTCCTAAAGTAAGTCTGTTCTCCTTTCACCTCACAAATAAACATCTTTGATGGATAAGAAACACCACAGGAAAGCCACTTAAGTAGATGTGTTTCCTCAGTTAACTTCCTTAAAAATGAGTCCCTTTTATCACTAATTCCAAAGGAAACAATTACAAACTATGATAAAAATTATGAGAAAGTGAAAATGAGAGTTAACATAAATGCATACGCAAAATACGCATTTAGTATGTTTGATCATGTCTTCATGTTTGATCTAAAAAGTTGATCTACTCTTCTTTAAGTGCTTTGGGATCTGCTCTAGATTAGGAAATATATTAACTAGTTCAGGGCACAAAGGAACCTACAAATCTGAATAAACTCAGATTGGTTATTATTCTCAGTTATTTGCAGATAAATAATAAGGAAAAAAATACAGTAAATTAGCAACTTTCACAAAATCTGCCCATAGTACATGTGAACAGCCAAACTTCAAAATTCTTATTATTCAGACAAATTCTAGGTAACTACTATTTACATTTTATTTTAACAAAGAAATTACCCCCATCTCGTCCTCCAGAACGAAAAGCCAAAAAATACAAATATAGTAACCAAAAGAAAGGGTAAGGATTAGTATTAAATATTGGTGTTCTAGGGGTGCCTGGGTGGCTCAGTAGGTTAAGCATCTGCTTTAAGCTCAGGTCATGACTGCAGAGTCCCTGGATGGAGCCCCACATTGGGCTCCCTGCTCAGCGGAGAGTCGGCTTCTCCCTCTCCCTCTGACTGCTGCTCCCCCCTGCTTGTGCTCTCTCTCTCTCACTCTCTCCCCCAAATCAATAAATAAAATCTTTTAAAAAAATAAATACTGGTGTTCTAGTTGATATTAGTGTCTTCCCACACAAAACTCCTAAGTAGGACTTTGCTTCAGAAAAAAAAGACTAAGGCAAAGAGTAGAAATCACAGGCTTATGGCCTTTGATTCAGATAGCATGACCTTTCCAACAATGAGAGCTATCAATGGATCATTTATAGGAAACTGCCTAGCACTAGGGTAACTAAGAGGTTGGGAAACCATCTTTCTAGGAGTTGCAAAATAGAATCCTATCCCGGTAAAAGAGCCCTTATAATTCTAAGATTCCCAGATTATTTTTATTATTATTACCTTTCCCACTCTGGAAAATCTTCAAGACTCTGTCTTGTAAATGTCACCAAGCCAGTAGGTTCTACAAAAGCAATAAAAGAAAAACACACCCAAAAGAAGTTTTGATTTGGAAAGATTATATACATTCAGTAAAATAATGGATCTAACAATGGTTATAAAACTAACTGGAAAAATACGAAGCTTAGGGTTAGAATACAATAGAAGACTGATTTAAAATAATATTATCCTTACAGTAGGAACTCTTTCTATAAAATAGTAATCCCTCACTAAAACACAAAACTATACAAACAGCACAATGGTACCCACTGGTAAAGTTTTCTAAACTGAATACATTTGTAAAAAATCACTGAAAAAAAAAGATGCGTTAATAAGCGTAGCTTACACAATAAAGACAAAACTGAATTTTAATCTGCAGACACCTCAAAGAAAGGACTTAATCTTACATCTAAAGGCTGGTGAATGTATACACATTTATGCATTTTATAATAAAATAAAAGGTCTGTGATTAAAAAAGAAAAATGTTGGCATGCCTTTGGAGTTGACAAAGCTAAATCCAGGGCTTAGATGATATGCAATTGCTCTACTTAAAAGGCACCTTAGCTAGAAGGAGGAATTACTGTGTTCTAAGAGGTTAGAGAAGAAAGATGACATAGTTTTTAAGGAGGAATAGATATGAGGGGATCAAAACACAGTATATTTTAGAGGAATGCGATCCTTTTTTGTTAGGTTTACTTTTTTTTTTCTAACTAGTGGCAAAAGCAACAAATAAATCAGTAGGCCAAAAGTAATTTGTTTGATTCAAATCAAAGAACAAACTAAAAAGGCCAGGCCACTTCTGTTTTCTTCTGTTAAAAAGAAAAGGAAGCCAAGAAAGAGAAAAGCTCTCAAGCAAAGAGAGATATGTCAGGAACTATTAGTGATAATGGTGGTAGAGTCCCAATAAAAGCTTGACAATCATTTCATTCCTCTGGATGATTCCCACATTTCTCTGCTCTTAGTCAAAACAGTAACAACTCAAAAATCATATGGAATTGTTACAGTAGAACATTAATGGGTGACTTTTGTTAATATGGGTTATAAAATAGTCTTAAGATTTCCTTCAGAAATTTCTCTAAGGCAAATGGATAACATATTTAAAACTCACAAGAGATCAAATAATTCAAACACCAGAGAAGCAATTCTATTAATAAGAAATTAATGTCAGTATCATTATTCAGCAACTTAGCAGATAAGAATATTAAATGTCCTTCACAGATATACTAGCAGATCCCAAGAGAAATTCATAAATGAATATCACTAGCAAAGCCAGAAAAAAGGCAGAACATGGCTCTGTAGATATAATTAAAAATACTTAGCATTCTTATTGCCTTTCTTCCATAAAAAGGTAACTTTTATGCTAGAATAGGTTATTTTGGTTAATCAAGTATTTCTCTTAATAAAATCACAATATACACTACATATGAATTGTCAATTTTTAAATACTCCATCTATGAGACACTTTATCTAAAACCATACTGAAAATAATTCAGAAAGCACTTGAAAATCTTTCAACCTCAAGATCCTCATTAAAAATATAAAATATAGACATTGACAACACTGAAAAGTTAGTCTTGATGGAATTATATTTTATCAATTCTAAAAGGCATATTAACTTCTGAAACTGGGATATATCTTTTCATACTGGAAGGTATCTAGCCATAGCCACTGGTCTAGATTAAAGTCGAATTTTTCCAGAGATGTGTATCTGCTTCTTTGGTCATCTGGGAACACCACCAACCCGAGATCAGTGTGAATTAAATCCACTGTCGCAGGCTTTTGTGGATCACACTGATAATATGACTTCATACTCAAACTTGAAGCTTGTGGTTCAAATTCTCAGGGGAGATTTTTTTGTTTCTTCTCTAGCCAGTGTCATGTTGACACTTCTAGTTTCTTTGTTGTCCCTTTTTTGCACAGGTTAATTTTTCATCTATCCTTAGACTGAAGGCACACCTTTGGTGAATCAGCTCTGTAAAAGAGGTCTCCTATGACTCCCCATCCTGAGTGTTTTTTCCTTCTTAGTGGTACATAACATAATGACACTTTTTACCATTTATAATGTCCTAGATTTGATGAAATATTGTTTAAATAGGTTTCTGTAGTTTCTTTTAAGTAGACTTCAGACCTTCTATATAAATTAATCATTAACTTGCAAACCTCTTTTGTTCCACTGAGTGTTTCCTCCTTAAGCCTGTAGCTTTACATCCTAAAAACTTATAACACGTGTCACTATATTTCACAAAAAACTAAATTACCATGTACAATGAAAAAGTCAGAAAATAAAATGTCTAGTTATAATTTATCTTTTTCAGCCTAATTCCTAATACTTATGATGGTTTATAAGTTTCTAGTTGAAAAAACAAAATATTAGCATTTTTCCTCAAAGCAAATAAAATCCTAAAACTTGGACAAGTTAGCTTTTAGAGAAGACATACATGATTTGACTCCAAGGACAGAAAGGTAAACTCTGAATTACTTAGGTATAATAACGGAATTCATTCTATTTAGCAAAGCAAATTTAGAATAGCAAAAAATGTACTAATCTTTCCAACAAATTATTACAAATTCAAATTTGACTTTATGTCTCATAAACCCAAATGAGTCTTCATTTCCTTTATTATTTCATTCAGTATAGAGATCAAAATTAAAAATAAATAAGCTAAGAAATAACCTTCTATCAAAGAAGCATGATTTTTCTCTTAAATATCAACATTCTGATAATTGATTCCTTTCTGAAACTCTAAACAATGTTTAATAGCAATACCTTCAAAAAGAAAAAAATGCCAAGTACTATAATGTGAAATTATATACTAAAGGAAGAATATGAGAAAATTGATCTTTAAATGAGTCAACTGACAACCTGAATGACCAGAAATGAAAAGAACTCATTTCACTTGACCGGAGTTGACCTGCTCCAGTTAGCAAAAGCAAACTTTAAGATGTTCTGGTTTCCCTTATAATCGACTTATAGGAAAGGCCATCTATTGGAAATAGCTAACATTTATTAATCATGTAACTTCGCACTTCATACTTAAAACTATCCTATGAGGTAACTGATCATTATTCTTTTATTTTACTGATGAGGAAACTGAGGCTTAGAGGTGTTAAGAAACTTGTCTGTGGTCACCCAGCTCCTAGGGTAAGAGTAGCAATACCGATCTATTATTAGCTAGTAACTTCCAGCACTGGTTAAGATATTTATCACCACTGCCTCACATGTTATGATTAGTCTCTGGGAAAACAAGATGGTCAAGGTCCAACAGAAAAAGACAAACATATAAACACTAAGTATAACACTGTTTTATAAGAACTCTAAAAGTATGTAAAGGGGCCACAAAAGAGAGGGATGAGTAGGAAGGCAACAAATCAGCTGTCCTCTGCAAATACACTAATTGTTAATAATCAATGCTTCTCTAAATAAGAACACCCAAAATGTATTTCCTGGTCTATATACTCTCTTTTCAAAGTATTAATTTACTGCTTTTCATTCATGAAAACCTATTAAAATACGTTCTGCTGGTCCAATTTCAGAGTATATAAAACTCACACATATTCATTGCACACATTTAATGTATATAATATGCATAAAATCTAGATTATAATGCTGAATTATTTGGTTTGGGCAGGAAGATGTACTTTGAACAGAAAATGTTTCTGACCTGCCACTTGATCTGAACTGTCCGCATCAGTGATAAAAATTAATATAAGAATGAAAGGAATTTACTTTTCTCTGTGACTCTTCTAAAGTAGCAGAAGAGTGTTTTAAGCTTCTCTGGTTTCCTTGATGAACGTCCTTCAAACAACCTGAAAAAGACCAAAAATAAAATAAAAAAGGGTGATTTAAAATGCCTTAATGACTCACAAATAACTAAATATATTGCTACCAAGTAAAGGAAGGCAATTCTATAATGACAGAGAACTGGAAAACCAGATTTAAACAGCATCTAGGGAGGACTAAAACCAACTAGAACCAGGCTTCTTAAAAGTTGTTCGAGTCAGATGGCACTCTCTAACAACAGTGTTTGTACCATCTATGTTCCTCCAGGGAGAAGGCGCCATCTGGCCCCCCAAAGTCAATTAGGCCAGTGAGTTAATGCCCAATCATTTTCCCAATGGCAAATACAAATAATTCATAATATTACTAGGTAGTTAAATGACTGAACAAAAATGGTATCTGAAAAAAAATCCACACGATTATGTTGGGGGAGGGAGGGCAGTGGGTGGTTATGACAATGACAAGCAGGTATGACAAGGTATTTGGGGACTGACCAATCTTTGGTAATTAAACAGATATACCCTTTGCACAGTAACCAAAACAACGCTTACTCATCTAGTTTCCAGCAACCTGGACTTGCACTACTTAATTTAGTCTTCTTCGAAATGACGTGGCATTGTTAATGGTAACACATAATGCAATTTATCCTGAGGAAAGAAAAGCAGGGCTTTGGAAGCATATGACCTGAATAAGGAGTTTGCTGAAGGATTTCAAACACAAAAGCATGCTTTTGGCACAAAATCTAGCTTTCCAAAGGCATTTAAAAATTATAAAGAAATTCTGCAGCTATAAATGATGAGGTATTATTTATCTGTCTTTGGTCATATACTCTGGCTTTACAACCAGAAACCATTTAAGTAAAAGTTCACTTTAGTAAATACCGAAATGGGTAAAATTTTTCATGATTAGAAAAGCAAGCTTATGTAACTATGCAGAGAGGGAAAAGTTAATTTCATGAGAAAATCCTATTGAGAACTGAAATGAATTAGGAAAAGGGAAGGAAATGTAGATTTCAAATGATCCTGTTTTCAGTGATCTGAAATTCTATGTTCAGGGTCAATTTCTGAGAAAACAATTTATGTGAATACTTATTTCCTGAAAAGAATACTAATGTCAGGAAAGTATTTTAACTAAATTTAAAATTGAACTGATTTAAAAAATAAATAAATAAAATAAAATTGAACTGATTTTTAAAAACAGTTTAAGAGTGCCCGTATGGGGGCGCCTGGGTGGCTTGGTTGGTTAAAAGTGTCCAACTCCTGATTTCAGCTCAGGTCATGATCTCAGGGTTGTGACATCAAGCCCTGAGTTGGCTCTGCGATGGGCATGGAGTCTGCTTAAGATTCTCTCTCTCCCTCTCCCCCCCTTCTACCTCTCTCTTTCTCTCTCAAAAAAGAGTCCCTGAATAATTTTTACTCATCTAAAAGAACTTATTTTTCTAAAATGTTTATTACAAATACTCTTAAAATCCCGCTGCCTGCTGAAAGAAAGATCTTTGAGAGAGCAGGTTTCAGCTTGGTTTCTTCTGCAATATGTCAACCAGGACAGTTGATTCAAATCAAAATGACAGTCAAAATGAAGAAGCCACTTGGCAGTTTAATTAAACATCCAGTATCAAATAAATGTGATTTACTAAATGAATATCTGGGGAACCATTGCAAAATCCCTTTCTAGGTTTACTATTTAGTAGAGGGAAACTATGAATATAAAGGCAGCCATCACCTTTTCTTAGAGATGAACTGATGTACTACATTATTCAATTAAAGTTCCTCTTCCACAGAACTGCTATGTAGTAAGGAAAAAAATGGTTGTTATCCTTGAGAAATAATTCCCCCAAACATAAAAAGTGTCCGTAGCTTCTATTTGTGGTCAGTTGTTTGTAAAATCATATTGAAGTCCACATATTTCATAACCACGATGACAAATTTGTAAGCCTAAAAGCCTCTTGGGACTATAGATTTATTACCCTAGCAATACTGACTTTCCTGGAAGATTATATGGCAGTTATTATCACCTACTACAAATGAGCATCCACTGTTTATCTTGTAGATCCTAACCTTATTGGTACAAAGTCAGGCAGAATCTCAATGTATTGTTTATTTGTCGCTCTAAGGCTAATTTCAAATCACTATGTAGCCAAATATGCTTTCCCATCTTCCTGATAGAGCAGGAAGTGCATGTGAGGTGGTAGGAATAAGAGACAAGAAGGAGGTAGAAAGTCAGGGAAGATGAAGCAGGTTTAAATCCCTTGCATGAAGTCTAAAATTCCACAACAGTGAAGTCTGAAATTACTATGCGTAGCCACCCAAATAAAATGAATTATCCTGGTATGAAAGCAAGTGAAAAATAACATAAAAACACAGGCAAACAACATGAGTGAAAAATCACAAGAGTGATGTAGTATCTGAGAGACAGCATCTAGGGGGAGGAGGAAGACAAAGAGCCTGAGAAATGAGCTCGAGAAAGGAGGGAGTCAAAAAGATGAGGCTGGGAAGGCAGAGAGGAAGAGACTAACGAGATGAGGCTGGAGACAGAGGGAAGGAAGAGAGACAGAAATACACACAGAGAAAAGCACCCAGAGAAATAGAGACTCCAAGAGAATGAGACCTTCTTATAATAATCAAGCACCATCAGATTTTTTAACTTTTCAACAATTTTTTTTTTTAATTTAGGTTTTCAAGTCCTGGGTGTGTATATTTGAAGGCGTATTTTGAGTCAGCAGGTATGCAGATGACCATGCACATAAACCAGACCACAATAACCCCTTTGCATGTAGGAAGGACATTTTGGCATTTAACTGAATATTAGAGAGTATTAAAAAAAGCAAACAGAAAAAGCCAGTTAGGCAACCCCACTCTTGTTCTAAACAAAACTTTTTATTTTCAATGAAATAAGTCAATCAAGGGTCAGATACTTATTAACTAGTGTTTTTCTTTCCATACATATAAAGAAAATCATAGTTTAATAAAATCTTTCCCTGAATAGAATATTGATAACATTACTGGAATTGAATTCTAGCCACACACACAAACACACCCTCATGTGATTTCAAGTTAAGGATTAATCGCATTAGTACACAGTAAATCAAACTCAAAGCACTATAACCTCCACTTTAAAATGGATGCAAATGATAAGCTGGAACCTAGCCACAAAGTCATTCTTGGCTTTTCTGTGAAGCAATCTGCCATATGGCCCCAACAGCACTTTCAATCCTGGGAAGAGGCAGATGTAAAAGCCTCCTGGGCTGACCACTGCTACAACCCACAATTAATCTCTGACCATCAGTTTCTAAGCAATCTCAGAAGCATCAATGCTAATCACATTGGAAGCCTTTATATGAATGTTTAGGCCCTGAAAGGCAAGCAGGGGAAAAGGTCAGGGATATTTAACATAACTAAGCAGAGCTGGAAGAACACAACAATAAATAAAAACAGGAAGACTTATTCAATTTATTGACAGCAGCCTCCCACCACATACTCTTAGCCACTTTTCTTATTCAATCAACTAGCTAGCCATAGCCCTTTTGAGGCTAACTACACTCACACACACACAACTGCCAGAAACTATAATCATAAATAGCAACTAGGCAAAAAAGAAAACACCACCACAACAAAATGCTCCATAATCAGCTTACCAAATGGCTCATCAAATTAGGTACTTGATCTTTCATAAGTCACATGAAAAAGGGAAACTTTTGGTTGTTTTCCATTTCTGGAGCACGCTCATTTTGCTCAAGAGGAAGTGAGACATAATGAAAGAGCATGGAGTCTGAACAGAAGACAGTGTCCAAGTCCCAGTTCTGCTGACAAGTCATTTACTCTCACTAAACCTATTAGTATAGAAGTTTCCCTACCTAGGAACTACCGTAGATAGAATCAAAGTAAGCTGTCAACAGACAGCATCAATGATCATGTATAGTCATGATCCTGGTTTTTTTGCTAGTTTAGGCTTATTAAACAAATACGATCTCAGTGCAGCCAACTGCTGACATCCCGGCTGCTAGGATTCCCTAAAACAATTGTGGAGACTACCACAGGCTTTACCTGCCCTTAATTAATTTTCAACATTCTGGTGACCAAAAGAATATCCATCAACCAGAAGACAGGAATATGCCTGTATTCAAATCTTCAATAGATTAAACTCTCACTTGGTGAAAATGCTATTGGGATACTATGAGTTTAAATCCCTCATGGTCACTCTGGACTGATGAATGACTTTGATTCATCTTACAGATCAAGAATTATTTCTAAGGATAGTTATAGTTTCTGATTAGCTATGATGTAAGAAGTATTAATCTAATTAAACTGAATAATTATTCAAAGAGAGGCCAAATAGCAGAATGGTTAAGGGACACAGCTTCTAGAGGTTAACTTTATCCTGAGTTTGAATCCCAATTATATACCAGCTAACTCAGTGAAGTAACCTACCCTCTCTAAGCCTCCATCTCCTTATCTGAAAAATGAAAAAAAAAACAAAAACCTAATTTATAAGTTTGATATATTAGGTAAAAAAAATAACAGCATGGTGATTGATACATAGCAAGTACTTAATAAATATTAGATATTGTTATTAAGAATTATTCTCATGAGGGCGCCTGGGTGGCTCAGATGGTTAAGCGCCTTCGGTTCAGGTCGTGATCCCAGGGTCCTGGGATCGAGTCCCGCATCGGGCTCCCTGCTCAACGGGGAGTCTGCTTCTCCCTCTCCCTCTGCCTCTCCCCCTGCTTGTGCTCTCTCTGTCTCTCTTGCAAATGAATAAATAAAATCTTTAAAAAAAAAAATTATTCTCATGAAAAAAAAATTCTCATGGCCAGCAAAGAAATCAACACTCATTTACATAAAATGCTTATATTGTTCAAATCCATATTCCCTTCATTTTTTTTTTTGACAGAGAGAGACACAGCAAGAGAGGGAACACAAGCAGGGGGAGTGGGAAAGGTAGAAGCAGGCTTCCCATGGAGCAGGGAGCATGATGCGGGGCTTGACCCCAGGACCCTGGGATCATTACCTGAGCCGAAGGCATACGCTTAATGACTGAGCCACCCAGGCGCCCCCATATTCCCTTCATTAAGAAAAATAGCTCAGTCTCTTTTCCTGTCAAACCTAACATGCTAACACTCAGAGCCAACCAGCTCAGACTTCAGGATAAATGACCATGCACAATGAAAAAGATAAACATGCCTTCGCAAAGAAGTTCCATCATTCCCCTGTCAGAAGTTTAACTGGAAAACAATGATGCTTTAAAATGAACACATGTGGGGCGCCTGGGTGGCTCAGCTGGCTAAGCATCTGCCTTCGGCTCAGGTCATGATCCAGGATCCTAGGATCGAGCCCTACATCAGGCTCCCTGCTCAGCGGGGAGTCTCTTCTCTTTCTCCTTCTGCTGCTCCCCCTGCTTGTGCTCTCTCTTTTGCTCGCTCACTCTCTCAAATAATAAAATCTTAAAAATAAAATAAAATTAACATGTCTTAAAATTGATAAAAATCCTGGTAATTATGGCAGGAAATGGGAAGTCACAAAAGCCAAAGCTTCCCAAGACTTCTTGACTTCTACCTGTCAGCCATTCCAAACCTGAGGCCTATTTTATTATCGAGAAAGAATGCTATCAGTGTAGCGGGGGCCTAGCCCTTAGAGGACCCTGTGGACTTGTTTCTCTTACATGCTGAATGGACAGTGACGGGGAAAGGGAGGTTATGATACTGTGTCTATGGGGCTATAGTTAGGAAGGAAGAAGCTAGCTATTTAAGAAAGGCTCAAAAAATCTGTGGGATTCCAACCTCAAAATCAAATTACAAAAATCATCCACTCTTTTTATTAACTTTGTCTTCTGCTCCACTTCTGATGACTGACTTGTAACTATTTTTCTTCTGATTATAAAAGTAATATATGCTTGTTATAAACAATTTCAAAAATATAGAAAAGGATGAAATAAAAGCATTAAATGGTAATCATACTTTTATTCACTTTCTTGTCAGTTCATTTTCCATGCTCATACACGTACCAACGTGAACATAGAGGTGTATTAACAAATACAGATATTTTAACATAATTGAGGTCATATTCTACATACAATTGCTAATTCTTTTTTTTTTAAGATTTTATTTATTTATTTGAGAATGAGAGAGGAGGGGGAGGAGCAGAGGGAGAGGGATAAGCAGACTCTACGCTGAGTGTGGGGTCAGGCATGGGGGCTTGATCCCAGGACCCTGAGATCACAACCTGAGCCGAACTCAAGAGTCAGACGCTCAAGCTCAACCAACTGAGCCACCCAGGCACTCCTACAATTGCTAATTCTAATCATGCTTAATCTTCTGCTCCCTTTCTGTGTTTTCTCTTGTTTTAACTGCTGAGGAATGTATATTTGTAGTTATCCACAGACAGCTTTAAGCATTTCTGAGAAAAGGGCTATTAACATTTAACCAAGATATCAGACTAATGTGATTTGTGAAGAGTTTAAATACTGAATTCTTTTTTTTCTTTAAGTAAACTCTACACCCAACATGGGGCTGAAACTCACCATCCCAAGATCAACAGCAGCATGCTCTACCAACTGTGCCAGCCAGGCGCCCCTAAATACTGAATTCTTCATGGGTGAAACTTAACCTCTGCAATTTGCTTTAAAATTAAAAAAAAAAAAAAGTGGGGTTGGACAGGTGAAAACAGAGCAAAATAAAAAATTCTGGTAAGTACTGAAGTTGGATAAACATGGGTTCATAATACTGTTTTATTTTTTAGTATGTTTGTAAATATCCCTAACAGTTTTAAAAATAACTTTTTTGGAAAAGAGGCTCTCTGATACAACTTTAACTTAGTAAGAGAATGCATAGTTCTTATCTAAAAAATAAATTTAAGAGGTCTATAATTAAGTCAAGAATCAGTGTGAGAAAGCTTGTAACTAAGACATCAAAGGTTTATCTGAGGGACCATCAAGATACATGCACTGACTGACTACTCACCCCATGGAAACAAACTGTAAGTGGCCATGGAAACACTAATTCTAAAGCATTATTAATTAGAGCTAGTGCTTACCAAAACCCCAAACCAGAAAAACAAAGAGCCATGGGACTGTCTTGAGAATTCTGGATAGAAATTTTAAAATTTACAGTATCCCTGGTGATCCTGGAGCTGATCAAACATTTATTCCAAATAAACAGAAAGACTATTTACTCTATGGAGATCCTTAGTATTAATATAACTAATACTCTTCATGGAAACAGATAATTATATTTCTACAAAATTAAATTTCCACTGTTTACTTACATATAAAATTTGACCATTTCCTTTTCTATATTAAAAAAGAAAACCTGCAAGAAATGCATAGCCCTTAAATATGAGTATAAAAAAATTCTTTAATAATTTCTCAAATAAGCCAAAAAATTATGGTTAATAAACAGGTTCTTTACACAATTACAATTGCTGATACCAATGCTCTTTGTTTTCTCTCAATCCTATCCCAAATAATAAAGAAATCAAAGGCAAAAACTTGAATTATATGTAGTTTAAAAATAAAACATTTCCTAATTGCTAAGGATAAGGTGCAGTTTGAAAAATAAAAAACAGCAGACTAAGAACTAGTTTTAGTCTTAGCCTTCTGCCACTAATCAATTTCTCAAATGTTTCATCTGTAAAATTTATTTTCATTCACTCAATGTGGATTTATTGAGGGCCTACAATGCATGGAATTTAATGAAAGATAAGATCCTTGTCCCCACTGATGGGGGCGCCTGGGTGGCTCAGTCAGTTAAATGTCCAACTCTTGATTTCAGCTCAGGTCATGATCTCAGTGTTGTGAGATCCAGGCACCACTTCAGGCTTCACACTCAGGGTGGAGTCTGCTTGAGATTCTCTCTCTCCCTCTGCCCCTCCCCCAGCTCTCGCTTTCTCAAAAAAAAAAAAAAAAATCCCTATCCCCACTGGAAGGATGAAATAAGCAATTATAACAAAGTAGGGTAGGTGGTACAGTAGGAAAAGCAGAGAATACTAAAGGCACATGCCTGGATGTACAAACCTAAGAAGTACCCTGGAGGCCTCCTTTCACCCACTCACTGAACAAGTCTGTCACCATCACACTGACTTGCCCTTCAAATGTCGCACCTCCACCCCAACCACTACATGTTCCCAGCTATCATCCTCTCCTTCCTGGTGTATTGCAATAGCCTCCCCAACTGGGTAAACTCATTGTACTATGGCCCCTCTCTACTCAGTACCCACATTGTAGTCAGAATAAACTTCTGAAAATGCAGATTTGATCAAATACATCAGCTTCCCCCTCCTCCCGTACCAAATCCTTTAAAGACTTCCTGTCGCCTTAGAAGGCCTACTGGGGCAGGGGGCGGGTGGGGGGTGGGGTGGAAGAAGGCCTACTAGGCACAGTAGGATTGCCTACTGGCGCCCATCTCCTTCTGCAACTTATCCTCTCTCTCTGTGCTACAGCTGTACTGGTCTTCTTTCAGTCCCTGGGGATGTCATGTGCTTTTTTACCACAGTACTTTTTGTACGTGCTGTACCCCCTACCCAGAATGTAATCATCTCTCCTTTTCTCCTTGGCAAAAACTCCTACTCACCCCTTCATACTTAGTTCAAAAGTTATTTCTTCAAGAAAGGCTTCCTTTATTAAACTATATCCTTTTCTAATAAAGTATCATAATGCATGCTGTATACCTCTCCTCTATATAACAGAGGTACATACAGACCTTCATAGGAACCCTGAGGAGTAGCAAACCTATCCTGGCAGGATCAGAGCTATCAGAAGCAATGATACACAAACCGATGCTTGAAGAAGGAATAAAGGCCTTGTGGATGAGAGAAAGGCACAGAAGTCAGAAACTGGTTCATCCCTTCTCTTGTAACCCTCAAGGCACTTAACAAACTGTGGAGAATACTGTAATTGCTCACTGTATTTTTGAACTAGATGACTAAATACTATTCTCTTAAACTTAGCTTAACATACTGACTCAAAATTAGGTTAACAACATTTCCTCACAACTGGTATTTACACAATCAAAGAAAATATGGTATAAAATGGATACCTCTTGCTGGGATTTTAAATAAATTCTCTTACACAGATGACATTATTTCTCATTGTTTCCCCACTCCTTCTTAGTGTTAATAATGGAGAGTAACCATATAATAACAAAGATTTTCATTGAATTTTAATTATCTTGCCTGCAAAATGGCAAAAATACCACTTAACCCACTGCATTATAAAGATTAGATAATTGGACATAAAATGTTTGGCCTATGGCAAATCACTGGACAAATATTAGTTCCTTCCACCCTTCTCTATTTCACTTTTCAGGAGGTGTTCTCTGAAAACATACCGATTGAAGTTAATGTCTGGGTAGCTAGAATACTCGGATTTCATCTTAGCATTTCGCCGTGGAAATGTGCAGAAGAAAGCATTAGCTAAAAGACTGGCAATCTGTTCCTGTGACATTGTGATGGAATGATTCATCTTCTGTTTCAGGAGTGGTATTGGCTGATAGAGGAAACAAAATATACAGACAAGAAGAGCAATAATTAGTTTAGCAATTTCAAAAGCAGAGGCACCAAATTGCATTTGCTAAATTAAGGCAGGAATAATTTCAGGCCACTCTTGAATCCTTAAATCAGCAGTACTGTTGAAGTCAAGGGCAGTTCATCAAGGATGATTGGACTTGTGTGTACTTGTTTGAGAAACTGCAGATTTCTAATCAATAATAATGATAGTGAAGAGAACACAAAACATTACTTATTAGTGGAAAAGAAGATTGCTTTAGCAAGTAGGAAATAAAAACACATTACCCATGTAATGAAAAATTAAAACAAAAGATGAAACATAAATATGCAACACTGAGTTTAGCTATTATTGTTACATATGCTAAATTTTATTCTCACTTGTATTTATGTTTGCTGGATGGAGCAATTTTTCTATTTTAGTCCTAAATAAAATGATCTAAGGAAAATAATTCAATAAATAAGTCTTTTCCTTCTAATTCTGAATCACACTTTACTTTGACAATTTCTTTATGAGACCGAAATCTAATTTTATTAAAGCAATTAATAGGACATGCAAATACAGACTTATGTATAACTTGTAAGAAGACAGGCATTTCCTACATACTCATTTTAAGCCAAGAAGACACAGGACATTTTTTCCTTCCAAGTTTTTATGATGGAAATGTCTTCTAGTTGTACCAAATTCATTGACCTTTTCTTTTCAGTATAATCCATGGGATCTATTACATTCCGTGGGTTTTATTCTATTTTAAATGTTTAAACTACATGTTTTCAAAGACATGACGGTAAAGCCAAGTTTATGTATCAGTTGTAAAGTTTTAAAATGCTCCAACATAATGTTTAAGATGCTTTTCCTTCAGCCTTTCAATAAGACCCAGAACTAAGAATCCTGGATATCTGCATTCATTTCAAACCAGTATACATAGACAACTGTCCTGATCATATCTAAGGAATCAACACCAAAAATGAAACCGAGGAAAGGCAGGCAAGACAAATCAAAACTGCAATGATGTAACAATTAACTTTTTTCTAAGTAAGAGAAAATGTACATCAGTGCTAGAATAAGAGTTTGCTAGAAAAAGAAAAGGTTAAATTTGCAGTTCAACTACTTCCCTTGGGAAAAAAACAAAGATAAACAAACAAGGGAAATGGAAAGAATCACTACAATATCCAAAATTCTCTCCTTTTCGGCCTTAGCAATTACCATTTCTAAGAAAGAGGAAACAGGTCATATGGATTTCCACCCTATACATTTATTTACAACCCAGCAATGAATTTAGAAAAGGTGAGAATGTATCAATGGCTTCAAGCAAACTGTTACTTAGTTTTAGTTAAAAATGAGCTTTTAACTGCCCTTTACCAAGTTATCCATAAAAATGACTAAAAATCAATGGTGATGTTTTAGGCTTAATGAACAATAAATACAAACATTTCTTAACCCCCAAATCACAAAGCAGTACAATTTTAAATAGAGTAATTGATTTCTATTTTCTTGGAGGAGAAATGTCTGAAAGCTCATACTTGGGGAAAACTAGAAAATGTGGCTCTTATCAAGTGCTCAGCTAGATAAAGTAAGAGACTGGTTTAATATGAACCAAGATCTTTCAAAAAGTTCATGTCCAAAATTTGTTTCCTTCTTTTAATTTCCTTTTTAAAAATCTAAAATTTACCTTTTGGTTTGGCCTAGAGAATGTTAATGTGATAAATCATTAAATAACCACATAGGCAATTTAATTTGCCATTATATTTTGATATCAAAGTGAAATGTTAACTTTCATAGCAGAGATTTACTTTTCAGTACAGTATAAAAGCCCAGATTTAAAATGTTGTCCCCACTAATACATGAATGGAAGAACAAAATTGTTTTTAGCCAGGTCAAAATGTTGGGGAGCCACAAATCTGATTTTGTTCTACCAAGTGCCTTATTAGAACTTATAAATTTAGATGTTTTTGAATATATATCTCATCACATAAAATATGGAAATGCTCTTGCCTAAGTGCAAGGGGAAGAGAAGATGATTAAGTGATTCATGTCTATAGGTTATATACTATCAATTATGAACTACACGTTGAATTAAAAAAACCCCATTTAATTAAGCACATGAAACTTGGGAACACAAAGAGGATTTCCCTTCAAGAAGAATATAATATAGTAGGGGGAGATATATAAAGATATAAATTACAAAATAATGATCTAAGTGTGACTTGAGTGTTATAGGAGGGATTAACTTTGGCTAGGAGAGGGTAGGGAAGGCTTTGCAGGGGACATAAAAGTTAAGCAGAACCTAAGAGATACTGAGAGATTTTACTAGGCAAGGAAAAAAGCAAGGAGAAAAAGGAAAAAGAGTGAACATGACACATAAGTAAGCAAAAAACTTCCAACATAAACAAGAGGAGTAGTCATATATATTTTCCCTGCCCAACAGAAAAACATATTTCAGACACAATGCATTAATGATGTGAAATTAAAGTTACATAAAATTAGAAATATCACAGTAAAATGCTAACAAATATGGCACATCAAAAAACATACAGTGGTTCTCAACTGAAGATGGCATGGCCCTCAGGCATTTGGTTATGTTTTTAGGTTGTCCCAATGACTGTGCTTGTGGTTTTGGGGGTACCCGCAATGACAAACTGCTGTGTTAAACCATTTCACACATTTGTAAACTGTTCCACCCAAAACGTCCCTAGGGCCTCTGTGAAGCAACAGTATTAGCGAAACCCTGGCTAGCATCCATGCAGCAAGGGATCTGGCTCTAGAAACAAAAGACAGAGGCAAATTCAAGCCACTGTTGTGAGAAACATAGGAAGAAAATTATAAAGAACAAACCAAAAACCTCTTATGGTGCTGATTTGAAAATGTATCCACAAATTCTTTGATATTTCCTCCTTTTTAAAAAAAAAAAATTTTTTTTTTTTTAAATTTTAGAAAGAGAGCACGAGCGGGAGGGTAGAGGGCGAGGGAGGGAGAATCTCAAGCAGCCTCTGCACTGAGTGCATAGTGAATGTAGGGCTCGATCTCACAACCCTGAGATCATGACCTGAGCCAAAACCAAGAGTCAGACACTCAACCAACTGCACCACCCAGGCACCCCGATATTTCCTCCTTCTAAGAGAGTCTAATTACCATCTCCTTGAGTGTGTTAGATTTAGTGACTAATTTGGAATCAATAGAAAAATAGCAGGAGTGACAGTAGGTGCCTTCAAAACCTAGGTCAAAAAAGGCACTGCCAATTTCTTGTTCTCTCCCTTAGGTGGCTTGTTCTGGAGAAGTTAGCAATCATGTCGTGAGGACAACCCAATCAGCCAATGGAGTGAGCCATCGCAAGAAATTGAGGGCTTCTGGGCACCTGGGCGGCTTAGTCAGGTTAAGTGTCTGCCTTCACCTCAGGTTGTGATCCCAGGGTCCTGGGATTGAGCCCCGTATCAGGCTCCCTGCTCTGTTGGGGAGCCTGCTTCTCCCTCTGCCTCTGTCTCTCTGTCTCTCATGAATAAATAAATAAAATCTTAGAAAAAGAAAAAAGAAATTGAGGGCTTCTGCCAGAAGCCATGTGAGTAAACCAACTTAGAGGCAGCTCCTCCAGTCTCAGTGAAATCTTCAGATGAGTACAGCCCTGACCAATACCCTGACTGCAAGCACAAAAGAGATCCTGAGCCAGAACCACTCAGCAAAGCTGCCTTGAATTCCTGACAGAGACTGTGAGATAATAAATGTTTGTTGCTGTAAGCCATGAAATTTTGAGGGAATTTATTATGTAGCTATAATTAATTAATATACTCCCCCCAAAAGAAGTAATACCAGATTCTTTCTTTCATTTTTAAAAGTTAAAAAAGCACCATGAGCTCATTTGTTATACAATACACCACTGTGGGGGTAAGGAGTGTGAGGTAGTAAGCCATTCTGAAGATAAAATGTTCTAAATCCATTAGTATGTTGTAGAATAGTGACTTTTTTTTTTTAAGTCAGAGATTGTTTAAACAAAAAGAGACTAGGGAGTCTGAATAAGCAAACTTCAACAGTGTAAACTGAAGCTCAGAAATTGAATGCTGCATTTTTAATGTCCTTTTGCAGCATTCCCTCTAGCCTCTAACCTGTCTTCAGTATAGCAAAATCCTTATACTCTTTGGCAAAAACTGTTTCCCATCTCTCTCTTTTCTCTCTTTGACCCTGGCCATTAGAGTTTAAAAGAAATTCAATTGTGAGTGCCAAGAAAGCTACTGAGGAAGGAGTTATTTCTACTAACCTGGGTGCAAATATTTGGCAGACAGAGTGCAATTTTCACCATATCAGGCAAAATGGACTGATATAAATGTTGAGCTTCTGCTTCTTCAAGTACCTGAAAACCAATAAAATATATTAGTGAATAATAACCAATGAACAAATGTTTGTTATGAAATTGAATTACATACCTGCTTTTCATAGGATCCCATAAGGCACATTATCAGTATCATTAAACACATGTAAAAGTACACCAACAGACGTGCACTAAGGTGGAACTCAGGTGAACTTACAAATTCATTTTCTTTTAAGATTTTATTTATTTATCTGACAGAAAGACAGCGAGAGGGGGAACACAAGCAGGAGGAGTGGGAGAGGGAGAAGCAGACGTCCCGCTGAGCGAGGAGCCTGATGCAGGGCTTGATCCCAGAATCCCGGGATCACGACCCGAGCCAAAGGCAGACACTTAACGACTGAGCCACCCAGGTGCCCTGTTTTGTTTTTGTTTTTTGTTTTTTTAAGAGTTTATTTATTTATTTGACAGAGAGAGCATAAGCAGGGGGAACAGCAGAGGGAGAGGGAGAAGCAGACTCCACGCTGAGCAGAGAGCCCGATGCGGGACTCGATCCATGACGTAAGCCGAAGGCAAATGCTTAACCAACTGAGCCACCCAGGTGCCCCTACACATTCATTTTCAAACATATCTAATTTACCTGAATACCCTCTGAAAATTAAGTATCCCAAATATCAAATACCTCTCATATCAACATTCACAATTAAATAAAACACTTGCAAATAAAAAAAAAAGCACATTCTGCCCTTGGTTACAACTAAAAACTGCTAGACCACTAAGGACTCTCCCAGAAACCCTCAGGAATCCATCCAGGTTCAATAGCTATAACTTTAAAAAATCACCATAAAAACCCTACTAATTATTTCAGAGCAGTGTATATTTTTCAAATCTAACCTACTTGGGTAGTCAACAATGAGGTTTCTGATGACCTTAGAATTTTTCTTTTTAGCATCCTTGGGAGGTTAAAACCACAATTCCCACATCATAATTTGAAGCACAACAAAGACAACATTCATAGCCCGTTTTTGTCTTTTATAATTTCCCATCCCTACAGGCTTTAGAAATTACTTTAGGTCTTTTGATCTAATTTCTCTCTAAAAATAGGGTATGTCTTTAAAAGTACTGAAAATGAAAACACTGTTAATTTGGAAATTAACCAATTTGGAATTAACCAATTAAACATTTGGAAATGAATTTGTCAGGATTAAAGTAAAACATTTATCAACTGAAAAATTACATTTGAACTAAAGGAGGTCTCACTTTTAATCCAGTCTGATTCTGTCATTATTACAAGAAAAGAAAAGTGAGGCCAAGGAGATTACCTGATTATCCTAGCTTTGAAGGTCAATTAGCAACTAAATCAAAACTAGAACCCAAGTGTTCCCACCTCTACTCCACTGCCCTCCTCACTTCTCTACGTGAAAGGGATTAATTAGGATCTGCAGCTGCACAAGGTATGTGTGTAAATATAAAAAGTAACAATTTACATCCACTCTGGTTTTACAGGGAATTTCTAATACTAAGAACGGTCTTTATACCAATATGCTAAAAATCCAACCTATGCTCACCTCCCTCTTTAAATTGGGACAGTGGGAAAACTAATACTGAGACTGAAAAGAAAGATACTTGCAATTCATGGAGTCTGGGATTCAATCACAGATATACAGAAAACTAAGTGAACAACACAATTATTAATTCTGGGGAAAACAAAAAGTTGTGCAAGAGTGGAAAAGCAATCATATCTTAGACATGTATAGTGCTTTTACTATCCTGCTTTAAAAAAACAGAATATTGATCTTAACTGAAATAATGATAACTATGGTAGGAAAATGGGAAGTAGAAATAAGGTTTGTGTTAATGGTGAAGGGGGAAGTGAACAATAGCTAAATCCTAATCCTCTATAATGGGAAGTTAACACAATTTTTTTAAAAAAGGGTAGAGTTCATTGTGATAAAATGGTTGCCTCTTCATTATAAGCCTCTTTAATAAAAATAAAAACTAAATTAGTCATAGAAGGCATCCTACTATTTTAGAGGTACACATCAAAGATACTTGCTTTCCTTTACCTGAAAATGCATAAAACATACTAATACATTTGTTTAAAATATTAAAACTCTTCTTACTTATAACTCATCTTTTGCTTTTAAAAACATATTTTGAAATAATTATAGATTCACAGGAAGTTGCAAAAATAGTATAAAGGAGCGCCTGGGTGGCTCAGTCGTTAAGCATCTGCTTCGGCTCAGGTCATGATCCCAGGGTGCTGGGATCAAGTCCTGCATCGGGCTCCCTGCCCCGACGGAAGGCTGCTTCTCCCTCTCCCACTCCCCCTGCTTGTGCTCCCTCTCTTGCTGTCTCTCTCTCTGTCAAATAAATAAATAAAATCTTAAAAAAAAATAGTATAGAGAGATCCAGTTTACCTTCCCCCAGTTTCCCTTAATGATTCCATTTTACAGAACTATAACAACATCAAAACCAGGAAATTAAAACTGGTGCAGTGTGTGTATCACTCTATACTATTTTTATCACACGTACATTTGTGCAACCAATACCAAAATCAAGATACAAAACTGTTTCACTACATCTCTCTCTCCTGCTATTCATTTAGCCACACCCTCCTTCCTCCAACCATTCCTAAGCCCTAGCAACCATGTATGTTTTCCATCTCTATAATTTTGTTATGTTATATAGATGGAATCAAATAGTATATGTCATTTTAAGATTGACTTTTTCAGCCAGCATAATGCCCTTAAGATCAAATCAAGTTGATACAAGCATCAATAGTTACTCCCCTCTTACTGTTGAGTAGTATTCCATGGTATCAATATACTACAGTTTGTTTAACCATTCATTTACTGAGGGACATTTTGGTTGTCTCCAATTTTTGGCTGTCACAAATAAAGCTGCCTTTTACTTTCAGTCTGCCTATTATCATTATGTTTGAACTGATTTCTTATAAAGAGCATATAGTGCATCACTTTTTTATTCACTTTGTAAATCTCTTTCAATTGGCAGATTTAGACTATTTACATTTAATCATGAATATGTTAGCAAATACTCACTTCATTTTTTATTTTCTATTTCTTTTATCTGTTCTCTTTTTCCTTCCTTCCTATGGGTTACTTAAACATATTTTAGAATTCCATTTTTATTAATCTAAAATGTTTTTGAGTGCATCTCTTCGAATAGATTTTATTGGCTGTTCTAGACATTACATTACATATAACTTCTCAGAGTTTATTGGTGTCAACATCTTAACAGTTCCAGTAGAGAAATTTTACCTTTGTTCAAGTCCCTTTAGCCTCTCCCCATTTATAATATAATTGTCTTCAATATTTCCCAACATACACTGAGAACCAGTGTTATAATTATTGAAAAATGGTTAAAGAGAAAATGTCAAACACAATTTAGAATACTCAAGAAGAAAAGTCTATTTACTACATGTTGACTCTTTCTGTTGTTCTTTCTTCCTTCCTGATGTTCCAGAATTCCATCTTTTATCATTTCCTCTCTGTTTCAAGAAATCCCTTTAGACATTCTTTTAGGATAGGTCTACTAATGACAAAGTCCCTTCCTTTTCCTTCATCTGAGAATCATGGTTTCCCCTTTATTCCTGATGAATATTTTTATTGGATATAGAATTCTGGGTTGACTTTTCTTTCCCTTTATTCCTTTGAAAATATTGTATCACTTCCTTTGGTCTCCATGTTTCCTGATGAGAAATCCACTATCAAATGGTTTTCCTCCTACAGGCCATGTGTCATTTCTCTCCTAATGCTTTCAAATGTTTTCTTTGCCTTTTAAGAAGTCTGACTATATGTCTTGGCATGGATTTCTTGGGTTTATCATCTTTGGGGTTCATTTGGCTTCTTCAAGCTGTAGGTTTATGTCTTTTGTAAAATTTGGGGGAATTTCAACTATTATTTCTAGTTTTTAGCTACTATTTCTTCTCTTTCTTTCAGACCTGACCTCTTTCTCCTCTCTTTCTAGTACTAAAATGACATGAATGTTAGATCTTTTGTTATAGTCGCAAAGGTCTTTAAACTGTTTTTTCTTTTTGCCAGTCTATTTTCTTTGTGTCGTTCAAAATGAGTAATTCTGTTGTTCTTTTTTAAGTTCACCATTTCTTTCTTCTGTCATTCCATTTCCTCATTGAGCTCATCCATTGCATTTCTTTAAAAATTTCAGTTATTGTATTTTTCAGTTCTAGAATTTCTACTTGGTTTTTCTTTGTAGCTACTATCTATTTCCTGAAACTATTTTTCATTGCTCATTGAAGCCTTTTTGATGGCTGCTTTAAAATCTTGTCACACAATTCTAACATCTGTTTTATCTTGGGGTTGGAGTCCATTGATTGTCTTCTCATTTCAACTCAGATTTTCCTGATTCTTGGTGATGAGTCATTTTTTATTGGAATCTGGATATCTTGGGTATTATGTTAGGAAATTCTGGATCTTATTTAAATCTTGTTTTAGCAAGCCTTCTGTAACAAAGAAAGGCAAGAGCTGCCTCATTACTGCCAGTTCAGAGTAGAAACTCAGGCCCTCTACTTATGAGGACTGGGGAAGACATCTTGTGCCACTGGGTGGAGGTGAGAGTTCAAGCTCCCTGCTAGACCTCTACTGTACTTTTCTAGGGCCCCACAGACCCTAGCTGGTCAGTCTTTTCTCTACCTTTCAGAGTCTTCTTATATTTATATAGTGTCCAGGGTTTTTACCTGTATTTAGGAGAAGGACGGGGAGAAATGTCTATCCAAACATTTTTAACCTAAAGACATTTAAACTTTATGTGTCTAAATGGGCTGACAGCTTCTCCTCTGGGTACCTGTCCTTGTCTTTTAAAGCTGGCATACCAAGTAGTTGCTGCCATGCTTTGCTGATGGTCACAAGCTTTAAAATATCACTTATTTATCTGATAAAACGTTACTGCACTAGACTTCTTCACAACTGTCAACACTTCAGAGCTATGTCTAAATGCTGCTTTGGAAACACAAACGAGAACATAAAAAAACATCATTCAAGAACATAACCAACCCAACTACTGTTTGAGATAGAATGCATAATTTAAAAAGCTACCATGACCTTATGCCTTCTCACATATTATATTTTTATGCAAATGTTACCTTTTATAAATTATTTATTATTAATCTATACAACATAAACAAAGATATAAATAATGAAAGGTTTTTAAAATGTAAGTCATTTCTTTACTTCTAGAGTAGCAAGAACCTTAAACAATAAATAGTAAATGTTTACTTATAATATAGCATATATTATGTTTATTTATAAAAATGGCAATGATGATTATAAGGAAAATAAACGTAAGATAATAAAAGGAGAGCTTTGTTAAATTTTCCCACAAGTAAAGCCCTGTTCTCTATTGGATAGTCTGCATAGATAATTACATGCAGCAGGTGTTTCTGCATGTGTGTGTGTGTGTGTGTATTGTTCTTTTTATTCTAGTCCCACAAATCCACTATGTGTATGTCTCATTCAGAATTGACACAGTGAGTTTCAAAATTATAATGCTATTTTATAATTATATATATAATTATATATATTATATAATTTTATAATGCTATTTTGCTCATCTCTTCTCCTTAAACTATAAATCTCTTTGTTAATTCAACTGGCCAGTAAACAAATATTGAGTACTTATTATGTACCAGACACTGTGCCAGGAATGAAGATAGAACTGTAAACAATAACAGACATGATCACTGACCTCATGAGTCTTAAAACAGAAAGTCCTATGCTCTTTCTGTGACACACCCCCCGCCCCAATAGGTCAGCCCTAACCCCGAACGATTGTCATGGGTCATACTGCAAGCTCATCACAATGACTATACAAAGGCTATCTTTCTTTCTCCCTTTAGCAGATAGAAACATGGACAAACTACTAAAAAAGAGTTACTGGGGCGCCTGGGTGGCTCAGTCGTTAAGCGTCTGCCTTCGGCTCGGGTCATGATCCCAGGGTCCTGGGATTGAGCCCCGCATCGGGCTCCTGCTTGGCAGGAGGCCTGCTTCTCCCTCTCCCACTCCCCCTGCTTGTGTTCCCTCTCTCACTGTGTCTCTCTCTGTAAATAAAGAAATAAAATCTTTAAAAAAATAAATAAATAAAATAAAAAATAAAAAAGAGTAACTGACTTGCCAAATGTCAAAACATTATGATTTAAATCTCAAGAAGCATGCAAATGAAGAGATGTTTACTTATTTCTTCTTTCTTAGAATACTTGACCAACTAAAACTAAATCTGTGAACTGTGCTCTATTACTACAGACATAGTCATAATGACCAAGTACAGTGTCCGGCACACAGAAAGTATTAAATAAATAATGACTTCTGAACTTTGAGACAGTAAGTGAAACCTGTAGCTGAAAAAAAAAATCAGAAAACTACCATCATTTTACTAAAAGAGTAAGTTTCCATAGATCTACTTTAAACAGTTCATAGCAAACAACTTTTAAAAAGTGACCAGTCACAAATCAATGAATATAATAAATACCTTAAGTCATTCCATTTTATCTACTGGTCTAAACCTAGTTAGATCCCAGTAAAACTTTAAAGTTACTAATAATCTCTTTTAATGAAAATTTTCAAAAAAACCCTTTATAGACAAGGTTTAGCCTATTAAATTTTATTACATAATTTTTCAAAAAAAAATTACATCACACCCCACAACTTGAAGAGGAAAAAAAGTCATACTCCTATGACCCTGAAATTAAAATAACTACTCAACTTTGTTAATTTTTTAACTAAATGGTATACTATATTTTATTGCAACTTGGTTTTTTGCCATAAGAGAAAGCCATAGAAGTCTTCCCGTTAATAGAATGATAAATGCTACATAGTATTCCATAGTATAAATGTATAATTCCCTATCAATAGTAATTATTTTTCCCAACATTATATGAAACTGAGGGTTCTAGAGGGGAGGGGGGTGGGAGGATGGGTTAGCCTGGTGATGGGTATTAAAGAGGGCACATTCTCATGAAGCACTGGGTGTTATACGCAAATAATGAATCATGGAACACTACATCAAAAACTAATGATGTAATGTATGGTGATTAATATAACATAATAAAAAAATACAGCAAAGTTAAAATAACTATACACTTAATACCCATATATGCAGTAGTTTCTATAATTAAATTACATTTTTCTATATTTACTTTTGTCACATAACTAACCATCCATCAATCCATTTTTAAATGCATTTTGAAGTAATTGGTGACATCTGTACATTCATCACTTCAGCCTGCATATCAATAAGTATAGTTTAATATTTAATTTTATATTTATTTACAGTTTTTTTTCTTTTGCAGTAAAATTTAAATTCAATGAAATAAAATAATCTTAAGTGGTATATTTAAGTGGCATTATTACCATTCAACAAATTTTTTACAAATGCATATGCCTGTATAACCTAGACCCTTATCAAGATACAGGATATTATCAAAACCTTAAAAGTTCCTTGGGGCGCCTGGGTGGGGCTCAGTCAGTTAAGCATTTGCCTGCGCCTCAGGTCATGATCCCAGGGTCCTGGAATCGAGTCCCATATCGGGCTCCCTGCTTCTCCCTCTCCCTCTGCCTGCTGCTCTCTCTACTTGTGCTCTCTTCTCTCTCTCAAAAATAAATAAAATCTTAAAAAAAAAAGAGAGAACCTTAAAAGTTCTCTCATGCCCCTTCCCAGGAAACTCCTGCCCCCACACCTGAGGGACTATCAATGTTCTAATTTGTTCTATTATAGATTTGTTCTGCCTCTTATAAAACTTTATGCACTGGAAACAAAGGACCTGTACTGGTTTATGTAAGGCTTTTTCTTCCTCAACACAATGTTTTTGAGATATATGTATGTTTAATCAGTGATTTTGTTCCCCTTTTATTATTTTATTCAATTATATGAATACACCACAATTTGTTTATTCATTCTCCTGTTGATAGACACCTGGGCTATTTCTAGGTTTTGGCTATTAGATAAAGATGTTATAACATTCTTCTATAAACACAGGATTTTTGGGGAACACACTTTCATTTTTCTTGGGTATAGAAAGGAACAGAATTAGGAGCGCTTAGGTGGGGCTCAGTCAGTTAAGCTCAGGTCATGGTCTCAGGGTTGTGGGACTGACCGAGTTGGGCTCTGCACTGGGCATGGAGCCTACTTAAGATTCTCTCTCTCCCTCTCTCCCTCCCAGTCCCTCCTCTCACTCTCTAAAAACAAAACAAAACAAACAAAACCCCAGAATTAACGAATTAATGGATCATAGGGTAGATAAATGTTTAGTTTTCTAAGGAACTACCAGACCTCTCCCCAATGTAGTAGTACCACTGTACCACTGTACACTCCAATAACAAAATATGAGAGTTCCAGTTGCTCCATTTCTCTACCTACACTTGGTCATTTTAGCTTCAGCCTTTCTATTGTTTGTGTACTAATATCTCATTCCAATTTTCACTGGCATTTCCCCAATGACAAATGATATTGAGCACTTTTTAATGTGCTAATTGATCATTTGTATGCCTTTCTTTGTGATGTCTTTTAAATTCTTTTGCTCATTTAATAAGGTTGTTTGTCTTTTTAATTTTTAATTATAGTTATTTATATATTCTAAATACAAGACCCTTGTTAGAGAAACTTTTTGCAAATATTTTCTTCCTGTCTTTAGTTTGTCTATTCATTTTCTTAATGTCCTTAGATGATGAGTATTCATTAATTTTTTTTCTTTTATGGCTAATATTTTCTGTGTCCTATGAAATCATTGCCTAAATGACAAAGGTTCTTTCTTCTGAAGCTTTATGGTTTTAGCTTTTATATTTAGAATTATTTTCTATGTATGCTGTGTAGGAAGAGCTGAAGTTCATTTTTCCCTCATATGTATATCCAGTTCTTCCAGCATCATTTGTTAAAAGACATTTCTTTCTCACACTAGATTGCTTTGGCACCTTTGTTGAAAATCAAATGATTATATAATCATGGGTCTGTTGCTGGGTTTTCTTGGTTTTCCACGGATGAATTTGATTCTTTGTTTCATTTTGTTTTTATTTTAGTATAATTAACATACAATGTTATATTAGTTTCAGATGTATAATATAATGATTCAACAATTCTATATATTACTCAGTGACCATCACAATTGACTTTTTTTTTTTAAAAGATTTTATTTATTTGAGAGAAAGAATGAGAGAGAGAGAGAGCACATGGAGAGGGGGGAGGGTCAGAAGGAGAAGCAGACTCCCCGCCGAGCAGGGAGCCCGATGTAGGACTCGATCCCGGGACTCCAGGATCATGACCTGAGCCGAAGGCAGTCGCCCAACCAACTGAGCCACCCAAGCGCCCCATCACAATTGACTCTTATACCACTACGGCATGATATTAGTTTCCTTAGGCTGCTGTAATGAAGTACCACAAACTATGTGTCTTAAAACAACAAAAATTTATTCTCTCACAGTTTTGGAGGCTAGAAGTCTGAAATCAAGGTGCTGGCAGGGTTATCCTCCCTCTGAAAGCTCTAGGGAAGAAACTTTCCATGCCTCTTCCTAGTTTCGGTAGCTACTAGCAATTCTTGGGGTTCCTTTGCTTTTAGAAGCTTTCTAACAAATAGTAGCCACTATTATGATAATGATACATATTTTGCCCTCTGCCTTTTTTAACATTTTACTACAGTTAAATGACTAAATATGCAACAAGACTTAGTTACATTTCTGACTTTCCTAATTTCTCCTTCCTCTGTGACTCTATGGTCACACCCACACACCTGTACTACAGCACTTATTAGAGTAACTTATTCACATGTTTGTTTCCTCTCCTTCAATCTGTGAAACTGTGCAACAGCAGGGACTGTATCTCTGACATCTTGTATTCCAGTACAAAGCATAGTATTTAGTACTCACTATTATTTGCTGAATAAAGAGTTAATCAAAATAAAACATTTTACCTTGAAAGTATCCCTGAAAAATAGAAAGCATAAGGACATCTAAAGAAACTACAGCTCAAAGGAGGTAAAGCAATTTCCCACACTCACACTTAGTGACATAAATTAAGACTAGATGCCAGGGCTTTGCTTGCCAGGTTTTAGAGAATGGAGCACTGGCCAAGAAACTGGAAGACTATAGTCAGAGGCGCAGATCTGCATTTACTCTCTCTGTATTAACAAAAATTCCTGAATTCTTTATTTCCTCATCTATAATAAGGATAATTCTAACTCTGTTTAACTTACAGAGTTATGAAGACTCAGATGTAACAGTGTTTTATGAATTCTAAAGCCCCACATACAAATGCAAAATAATAATAATAATAATAATAATAATAATCTAATGAGCCAGTAATTCACAACCTCTCTGGAGCCTCCCTCTACCTTCATCACCCCCACATCAATTAACTGCCAAGTCCTACTGACTGATCCAGCAGGAACTTACATATTCATTACCTCCTCTTAATCACTACTACTAAGCTACCCTGACTCAGCCCTTCATCCAATCTCCCCCAGAGTGCTACAGTAATCTAATTGCTGCCCTACTGCTGGCCCACCTTCAGTTTCTGCACAAGTACACCCTGGTGTGTTCCTGTTCCACTTGAAAGCTTTCAATGGCTTTTTATTGCCTTTACAATACAGTATAACTCTTTGAACTAATAACCAATTACCTGGCCTTAGATGCTAGTCTAGTCTTCTTTAGCACATATACACACCACCTTCTGTGCATTTTACATACTAGGCAACTCAGCAATTTACTCTTCTTGAGTACCTACCTGTGCTGCCACAGATACAATTTGTGCTACACCTACAATATCTTTCTTACTCAACTATAAAACTTCCCTAACCTTTTGATGTCTTGCTCAAACAACATGTTGCTTCAAAGTCTACTCAAACTGATTTGCCAGCTAGAAGGTAACTTTACCTCTTGCAATTTATCTGTACTTTTTTTCACAAGACACTTAAAACTTCCTTCTTTATATTGTAGTTATTTATGGATATGCCTACTAGTGTTTACTAGAAGTTCCTTTAAGATAAGATTTATGGGGGCACCTGGGTGGCTCAGTCAGGCATCTGCCTTCGGCTCAGGTCATGATCGCAGGGTCCCGGGATCGAGCCCCATGTCAGGCTCCCTGCTCAACAGGAAGTCTGTTTCTCCCTCTCCCTCTGCCCACTCATGCATGCATGCTCTCTCTCAAATAAATAAATAAATAAATACTAAAAAAAAAGATTCATGTTGCTTCACTATGCCTAGAACACTGATACTCATATGTAACATTCCCAATAAAAATATCTGTTCAATTAACGGAAATTTTCTTTTTTTTAATTAACTGAAATTTTCTATCATAGGTAATTTTACAAAGCTCATCCTCTTCCTCTTCTCCACTGCCTATGAGAATCTCCACTGCTTAGGGCAAATACTAGAGTTTCTTTCCTTCTTTCTTTTCCTTGTTTTTTTCTTTTTAAGGAAAAGTAAATTAAACTGTATATGGAATGAGCTTTCTATAATATACCTAAAACTTAATGGGGTTACCTCTAGAGATCCCAAGTCTGAGAGACAGGTTCATATTTCAAAAATTAAAAAGAGGGGCATATAGGTGGCAGTTAGTTAGGCAGCAGAATCTTTGGTTTCACTCAAGTTGTGATTTCGGGGTGATGAGATCAAGCCCCGTATCGGGCTCTGTGCTCAGCATGGAGTCTGCTTGGGACTCTCTCCCTATCCCTCTGCCCCTCACCCCTGCACACTCTCTTTCTCTCTCTAAAAATAAATAAATAAATCTTTAAAAAAATTAAAAAGAAATAACATAAGTCAGAATTATCAAGATCTTTCAGATCCACTTATTCTTCAGGCATGTCTTTAGACTACAAAATTAAATGTTAGCGAGAAAAAAGCCAATTATAGCACTAAATTATGTAAGGGTAAAAAAAATCAACTGGAGAAGGTGAATGTTTCTAACATTTATTTGTGCGTGACTAAGGCTGACACTCTGAAGAGAATGTGACAGCTTACAAGAAAACAAACTCACTCACTCCCCCTTAATTTCGGAAGGCTCATGCAAGTCTGACAGGCCAACCACAGGGTGATCTCTCATGTGTATCATCCATGACAATTACAGCTTCAATAAAAATGTTCCCCAAATTTTAATAAAGCCCTACTGGTTTTCAGGAAAGAGCTAGCCTAACATTTTCATATTTAAGAAAGCATATTTCAGAAATTAGTGAATTATTCTGTGCACCTAATTAAGACTGTCTAAAATTGTTATCTTAAGGCAGCAAAAGAGGTACAAAATGAATGTTGTGGAGGAGAACAAGGTGATACAAAAGGGTGAGTGCTAACAAGGGTCAGTGTTGGTGGCACAGGGAAAAGACTGCACTGAGAAGCCATCCTGCCTCTCTATCATCTTTGCTTTGGTTTGGTTTTCCTCTTTAAACAGCTATTAAGAGTTCCCCTATGAATTTTCAAAGTGCTATGACTAAATCTGGGGAGCAGTGATAAAAACCACAGCTCATTATAAGCATTTGAAATGATTTAAGGATAATGCAAAAGAGGCTTCAAAGTATTTATCTTGTGACTTACACTGGAAATAATCTGTACCTGTTAGTATATTAATTCGATAGTTATTTAATATGGGGTAAATCAGGCTGCTATAGGCACTTCCTCTTCTTCCCCATCACTGGTTGTCAGCAACAGAAGGAAAAAAAGGAAAAAGAGTGCTAAGCAGTGGAATCTCATTTTATTCCAAGTCTCCAATCCCCTAGCCAAGCTCGTATTCGACAGTATAGGCAAGAGAAATCAGGAAGGAGGTGAGAAAGGGCTCTCCCAGAGGGTCCTCACAATTCCGTTTCTAGCCTCTCCCAATCACTGTTTTGTTGCTCATGACACAACTCTGCACTAGTTTCTCTCTTCATTCAGAAAACCAGCCACCATTGCCTTAAAATTCACAGGTTTTGTAGATGGAAACTGCACCATCATGTACTCCTAAATTGAAATAATTAACAACTCATCTGGGAAACACCAACTTAGGAAGAATATCTTCATCCAGTTCTTAAAACAAACTATGCCTCCAATCAACAACTGCCACAATATCTCCTATACAAATTTCATGAGATTATACAGGAATAAAATTGTGTAGGTTTATGAAACATGAAGGAAGCTCTTCTCTAAACAATATTTACTGATAATGACAATCTTTTTTCATGCTAATAATAAAATGCACAGATTATTCTTACCTTAGGACAAGGCATAATAACGCATCCTCATTATCCTCTGCTCCAAAGAAGAATTTAGTTCTCAATGCTGTTACGGTAAATGATTATCCTTTAGGGAACAATCCCACACTAGCACAGGAGGCTCTGATAGGTCTTTTTCATCTCTCACTCCTATTACCGTATGACTACATGGCCATATCCATCAATCACGTTAGCAAACACCACCAAACCACTACGCTATTACATACAAGCCAACAGATATTTTCAATACCATAGAGTCACACTATTATCCATCTTTTATAGCCAGGCAATCAAACTGAACATGACAAGATTTCAGAGAAATAGCTAATGGTAATGTAAGTTTTCTAGTCCTAGAAGCAAGATGAACTTAATTCATTCAAGAAATGTAAATGAGTAGTAACTTCAATCTTTTACTATAATTTATACTTTTAATGAGAATATTTTTGAACTATAAGAAATACTTTAAAATTACTTATTTTTAGTAACTTTTTTTTTAAGATTTTATTTATTTATTTGGCAGACAGAGAGAGACAGTGAGAGAGGGAACACAAGCAGGAGGAGTGGGAGAGGGGGAAGCAGTCTTCCCACAGAGCAGGGAGCCCGATGTGGGGCTCCATCCCAGGACCCTGGGATCATGACCTGAGCCGAAGGCAGACGCTTAACGACTGAGCCACTCAGGTGTCCCTAGTTTTAAGTAACTTTTAAGATAGTTCAAAGACAGCTTCTCACACACCACTAGAAAAATAAACTGCCATATAAACCAAGTAATGTGCATACATATATATTATAGCATTTAAATTTAATTCTTAAATTATACAGCATGAATTAAGAATCAATATTATTAGTCCAAGCTTCACTCTTATGAACAAGGCTAAACACATATTTTTCCCAAAAGGTTTGAGGGCACCCCCTGGTGGCAGATTCTTTGGAGGAAAAAAACGCGTTAAGTAGTAGAAAACAAATGCTATTACGATGAAAATATCTTTTTTTTTTAAGGTTTTATTTATTTGGGCGCCTGGGTGGCTCAGTTGGTTGAGCAACTGTCTTCAGCTCAGGTCATGATCCTGGAGTCCTGGGATCAAGTCCCACATCGGGCTCCCTGCTCAGCGGGGAGTCTGCTTCTCCCTCTGACCCTCCCCCTCTCATGCTCTCTCTCTCTCTCATTCTCTCTCTCAGATGGATGAATAAAAAAAACTTAAAAAAAAAAGATTTTATTTATTTGACAGAGAGAGACACAGCGAGAGAGGGAATACAAGCAGGGGGAGTGGAAGAGGGAGAAGCAGGCTTCCCGCTAAGCAGGGAGCCGGATGCGGGACTTGATCCCAGGACACTGGGATCATGACCTGAGCCGAAGGCAGACGCTTAACAACTGAGCCACCCAGGCGCCCTACAATGAAAATATCTTTTTAAAAAATTGACCAGACTCTACTCAACAACTCAGTTATTTCAAGCAATATCCAATGTAGAAAAAAATTCAAAATGTGATCAAAGAATGTTAAGAAATCTCTGAAGCTCCCTATGAAAAAAATCTGACCAGCAGTGGCTTCCAGGTAGCAAGACCAGCAAGATGTCCATCACAGAAGGAACCTGAGAGATGACCCCGTCCAGTACAGAAGAAACCTTTCTAGCCACCAGCCACACATATCAACTAAGCATTTGAAATGTGGCCGGTGTGACTGAGCAACTGAATTTCATATTTTATTTCACTTTATTTTTTAAATTTATTTTTTAAAATTTATTTATTTATTTGACAGAGAGAGCGAGAGAGGGAACACAAGCAGGGGGAGTGGGAGAAGGAGAAGCAGGCTTTCCACCGAGCAGGGAGCCTGACGCGGGGCTTGATCCCAGGACCTTGGGATCATGACCTGAGCTGAAGGCAGACGCTTAACAACTGAGCCACCCAGGTGCCCTTTATTTCACTTTAAATGGCCACATATGGCTTTGGCTACTGTTTGGACAAGACAGATCCAGTCCTATTTGCTACTGTTATTCCACTGCAGAAAAAAGTCACCAGAGCAATCCAAGGAAGATTCAAAAGTTTCCAGACATATGTAGAACTGGATGATACAAATACATATGACCAAATCTATACCTTTTTGTTTGGGGATTTTTAAGTGCAACTATTTTAATTCAACTGCACTGAGCTACTCTGGGTAACTGCAATTCATTTTAGAATACAAATGAGTTTGAAAATGGTCAGATATTCCTTTTGAAATAATTTTGGCTTTACAGTCTATATAAAACTGAAGATTTGTGACAACAGGTATAGCATTTAGCTGCATCAAATAAAACAGATTAAGAGTTCAGGCTCAATTATCACCTGGGGCATTCATTCTTTTCTTACATGTAGAGAATAAGAAGGTAAATGGGTCCTTGGACCGTGGATTAGCTGAGCTCAGGAATCCAAGAAAGAGAACAGCCCAGGAGGCCTCGTCTCTACTTTATACTTAACTCTAGTAGTATGTTGCTATTTATTTCAAGCACCTATTGAGGACTCACTTTGTCTGGGACATCATATTGAGTACTGTGAGGAATAAAGACAGACAACGCAAGGTCTCTGTTCTCTAGAAATTCACTACCTTTTAGGGTAAAAATGTCCTATAAACAACCATAAGGGTTGTGTGTACTGGCCTCACTTTTTCTGATACCAACTACCAATCTCAAATGGTCAAGTGTCACTTTACACAAATAATTCCTAAATCTTCCATTAAGAAACTGTGGTTTAAGACCCACATTTGTGTGTTAATCTACTCTTCTTGAATATCTTGAATTTAGTTCAAGGAACATTTACTGAGCACCAGCAATAAGCTAGAAAACACTAAGATGCCCTAGAGAAGTTCAGCCTCATGAAGGGTGCAGACACTTTGTAGACAGATCAGGTGTTATGCAACAAGTTCATGGAGATACTACTGTGAGCACAGAGAGGAGTTTTTAGCAGATAAAAATACTTTCCTCTCTCAGAAGAGAGGAAAGAGTTCTTGGAGGAGATAAAGACTGCTGAGTCTGGACAGGTGGATTAAGAGCAAGCCAACAACATGCCAAGGAATCATAAGCAACAGTCATTAGAATATCAGGTTTGGAGTAGGAAAGTGGCAAGAAATGAAGCCGGAGAAGTGGCAAAGGCAAGGCCACGGAACATCATAAATATCACCCAGGAGAGTTGAAAATAGATGAGGTGCCACATAAGGTTTGAAGATATATGCTTCAGAGAGCTCACTGTGTGTGAGCAGCATGAAGGATGGATTTGAAGGGAGCAACACTGAACATGGGGGTCAGCTGGATGACTGGTGCAATATACCATCTGAGTCATAAAGATGGCATGGATTAGACAAGTATAGTAGAAGTAGAGGTGAGGCTCAAGAAGTGTTTAGGAAGTAAAATTATGGTGTCTTAATATAAGAAGCTGACAGAGAAAAAGAGCTGAAGATAAAGATCTGAATGTGCCCAGCATTAAGTGGTTTTTAAAGCTCTTGGCACTAGGTTAAGTGATAGGGACATAACAAAGAACAAATCAAATCACAGCCTCCTTCAAGGAAGGCTAAGAGAGATGAACAAGGAAAAAGTCCGTAACAGAAGTGACAGGGGCAGTAAAGATGGGCAAGTGTTAATCAGGCCTCTGGGAGAAGGGTGAGGCCAGAAAAGATAGAGTGACATCTGTATCCTAAAGTATAATGCTATTTTGGACTTGCTGAATTTTAGGAATGGAATAAAACTAGCTTTTCTTTTGCGATAACAAGAAAGAGATGAATAAATAATAATGAAAACCTAAAATAAAGGAACTGAAAAAATTTACCTTTTAGATGTCTCTGAGGTATGAAGTAGGAACAGATGGACAGTAGAGTGCACGTGAAGATTAGAAAACACTGCGAAGGTTCAGAACCAAAGAGTAATGAGGAAAAATATATACAAGACAGCAAAAAAGAACCAAAGGCCAAGTTAAGATTCAATAACAGGGACTCTCAGTAAGGCCTATCCAAAAAATTTATGATTTATTTCCTGCTTTCCTCCCTCCTTCCTTCCCTTCCTTTTTTTTCAGTAAAGAGGAAAGGAAACAGGTAGCCAGATGCTATCAGAGTTGAAAGCGAGCAGATACTAAAGATCAATGAGAATCAGATGAAAAAACAGACTCCAGGTACCAGGCTGGGCAGGAAGAGAAAGGCAGGAGAGAGCCAACAGACTACAACTGTTTTGCAAGGTGTGTTCCATGGAATACCAGCTATAAGGGAAATCATAAGTTATTATACAGAAAAGGGTCCTATTTGTAAATAAGTTTGGGAAAAATGTTTAATTAACCAAAACTAAGCAGGTTTCTTTACTCTAAGATTCCTCAGAACTATTCCCAGTAGGAGGATAGACTATGCAGCACACTAACTTGACCATTCAATCCTTTATTTACAAAGTATTTGAGCAACATAACGTGGGAAACAGTGGCCCAGAAGAAAAGAGACAGAAGCAGCAGACTTAAAAACAGAGTACAGCAGGACTATGTGAACTGAAAACTAGGAGGCTATGGTAAGAGAGTAGTTCAGAACTCATGACTTTAGTGAAGGAATTGGCCCTGGGGATAACCACGTCCAAACTGTGACCATACATTGGTCATATAGGTTAACACAGTAGTGGGTCTCACATATAGACTCCAGTCAGGCTAGTACTAGTTGATGACTAGTGTCATCCACATGAATATCAACCAAAGTTGCTCAAGTTGACATCAATAACAGGGCTGAGAGGAAAAGAGGTGTCAAAGATGGGCAGATAACAAGGAAAGAGGGGACATAACCAGATGGCAAAGGGTTCAAAAGAACAAAGGCTGTTGGACACTGGTATGTGACCTTCCAAAGTCAGGGTGTTTAAATGATGCCAGATCTGAGGCCACAGGCCATTAAAGCCACCTTTTTCCAGAGAATTTTTCTTAGCTTCTCTTCTACCTATAATTCAAATCTTTGAACTTACTGGGCCTCCCTAGCTCTTTGTTCAACTCGTTTCTACGATGATTCTATTCTGCCCCTTTCCCTAAGCATTTCTAGCTGACCTTATGTTTGGGTGGTATGTTTGACTCAGTTCCTCTCTAAGGGGTAAGTCAAGGCTGGCTCTGATGGCATGTACCACAGTGCACAGATAAAAAATGAGACCCACTTCAGCCCAGGTCTACAAGTATCACCCTGGGTTTTCACAGATCTAGGACAGGGTTAAACAATTCAACAATGTAGTAGGGTTCAGCACTTGGGGCTGAGGAGAACAATTCCTTCTCTTCAGAGAAGGAAAAACTGCCACTCAGAAAAGCTCCTTCAGCTAAGATAAAAAGCTGAGGGACAGCTACTATTCAAGATGTTGAAAATAAATGGTAGAGTAGTGCAGTCATTCTCAAATTTTTATATACATCAGAATTAACTGAGGGCTTGTAAAAACACAGATGGCTGGGCCTCGCCCCAGCAGTTTCTAATTCAGTAGGTCTAGGATGAGGCATAATTTACACTTTAAACAAGTTCCCAAGTGATGCTGTCTGCTGGATCAGGGACCGTACCTTGAGAACCACCACAGTAGAGTAGGGTTTCTTGTTCTTGGCTCTACTGACCTTTTGGGGTGGATAATTCTGTTATGGGGAGTGTCATCCTGTTCACTGTAAGATGTTAAGTGGCATCCATTGCCTCTATCTACCAGAGGCCAGTAGCACCCCCCTCCCAGTTGTGAGAACCAAAAATGTCTTCTGGTATTGCCAAATGTCCCCTGGGAAGCAGGATCACTCTTGAATGAGAGTTACCACAACCAACTAGAGTAGTTAAGAGTGAGAGTGAGAGGAGTGAGAGGCTCCTGGGTTGAAATCCTAGCTTTATCACTTGAGCAAGTTACATAAACTCCCTAAGCCTTGGTGTTCAGTTCTTTATTTGTAAAATGGAAATGTTAATGGTTTTACCTAGTGGGGTAGTTGTGATAATTAAATGAGATAAAACATACCACTTACACCATACTTAGTACATAGTAAAGCTCCCAAATACAAGGACTGCCACCGTCGCTACCAGATAACCAAACAGGATGTTACAGCAAACACCAAGGAGATCAAGTACAGGGACCTTGGAGAAAGGGTTAAGTTTGGGAGGAGATAAGGCTAAGCCCAGAATGGGTAAAAGTTTGCAAGTGAACTGAAGCTGAAAGTCTGCAACTTAAGCTATCTAAGCTGTCGGCTGGAAGGAAAGGGCTATAAAGGAAGACAGATGTCAACTATGGGGAAAGAGGTTGAGTATTTGCTGCTCAACCAGTGAGCTGTGATGTAAGCACTTTTAATATTCCATTCCCAATGGAAGACGCCTTTGTGCTACAGACTGAATGCTTGTGTCTTCCCTAAATTCATATGTTGAAACCTATTCCTGCAATGTGATTTTATTTGGATGTGGAAATTTAGGGAGGTTATTCAAGTCATGAGAGTGAAGACATCTTGAATGGGATCAGTGCCTTTATAAAAGAGACCCTAGAGAGCTCCCTTGCTCCTTCTGCTTTGTGAGGACATAGCAAGAAGACAGCCATCTACAAATCAGGAAGCACAGTCTCACCAAACACCAAATCTGCCAACACTTTGATGTAGGACTTGACAGCCTCCAGAACCATGAAAAATAAATTTCTGTTGCTTATAAGCCACCCAGTTTACTGTATTCTGTTACTAGCAGCCTGAATGGACTAAACCACCTTGTTTACCTCTGAGCTGGGCTTCCCAGGACTGAGGTGGATGGGACCAACAGCATCCCTTGGGACTTCATTTGAAAATATTCTATATTTCACTATGCTGGAAATAGTTCTTGTTGCAGAAAATGTCTTTTTACAGTGCTTTTCAAGTAATCAAAGAGCATCTGAGGCAACAAGGTACTATGCCACTAAGCTTACTAAAAAATTCTTTAACACTATAAGGAATAATTGCTCAGACAGTTTAGAACCTGAATGCCTCGTGCAGTTAATCGTTACCTGTCATTGCCATAGCAGTAAGTTATGGGTATGTACCTTTCACAAATAGTACCAACAGTAAAATATGGAAAAGATTATTAACTCAGTCCTCATTAGATGCAGCTACGATGCTACACTGCACTAATGAAGTACTCCCTGCATCAAGAGGACAATGGACCCATTTAGCCTTCATTACCAAGTTTACTGCACTGTTGATACAGACTACACATTGAAACAGTTTATAAATTTGAAAAACAGATTTACATTCTGTTTTTATTTCCTTTTATCTTCAGATATTATATACCACAAAATCTTTCTGGTTGCTAAATATGGGATCTTAGATGTAAATAAAAGTGTTAGCAGCTTACCTAAAAGAAACACAGTAGGAGCATAAGAAGAGGAAATGTAAACAAATTTAGCAGGAATTATAAATCAAGGCATTACGGTCAACTGAATAAAAACAAAACAAAAAACACTTCAAACTAGTTGATAGAAATATAAATCATGAAAAAGATTAAAACACGGAATTATTATCACCACTCTAACAGAGTAAATTTCTGGATAATAAAATCAATGCCACAGCAACATTTAAAAGTAATGGCTTCCATAGCTATTTGAACCAAATGATTAAGGTTGGAGTTACAGGACACTAATGTACTAGCTTTATTTCCTTATTGGAATAAAGAAGAAATTCCACTGAATGGATTTTCACTTTTGGATATCTATAATTTCCATCCTCCTTGTCCTCTACATACATAAATACAACACAGACAGTGTTTCACAAACACAAAATAACACTAACTTCATCAATGACCCAGTGCATGGAGGGCTCAACTAAGACTGATCATCCATAATAACTCAACAAGTTTATAAAGCAAGACGCCTAGTTCCAACTGGAGCAATTAGTCCTATGGATTATGTGCTATTTAAAATAAATCATGAATCTGATACACTCAACATATGCTCTGATCCAAAAGCATACTTTAACCAAACTAGGGGGGAAAGTCCATATTTCATTTATGAGTCTAAAATTTAATATTTTAGTGACTATGATTAGCTCTCTTTTGGCTCCTACAGTTCTCATGAATTAAATTAAGTCAAAAGCTGTAAAGCAATGCAGACCTTATTGTTTGTAGAGACTGTGAGTCACCAGGGGAAGAAGTCCAAAAAGGCTAAATTTCCACTGAACTCCAAATCAGAGATTTGAAAGCCAGAGAGATAAAGACATTAGCTGTAGTCTTATGAAACATTCAAGGCTGCTTTCATTTGATTAGGAATTTGCTACAGGCTCTTTCTGACAAATATAACAAGGACACTTTAAATCTTTTAAGCTTTGAAGAAAGATCCAGAAAACAGATTAGCTATGAAGAATTGCATTTAGAATCAGAAGCTAACGAGTAATGTGTTTATATACATTCAGAAACTTACTTCTGCATTACCAAAAAAAAAAAAAAAAAAAAGGCTCTTGTGGCTGCAATCTTTCCTGGTTATTGGTTAAGGAAATTTGCTCTGATTTGAAATAGTGATTACAACAACCTGTTGCCTTATATCACCATTTCCCAAACTACTCTAGAAAACACTAATGTTCCATGATATATATGTTTATAGAGATGGGGGGGGCACTGTGGAGAGAGAAAAAAGAAAAAATCCTCTAATATTTTTGTTCTAAAATTTTTAACAGAGAAAAAAATACTAAGCACATCTGACATAGTTATTATTAGATAAGCTGCCCTTAATGGTATGTCATGCCCCAGAAAGCCAGGGAGTCCAAAAGATACCACTTACACACAAATGTATTGATATTTAAGTGATACATAAACATGCTACTATTATGTTTTAGTCTATTTAATGAGAAATGATTTATGCTATGATTTTTGCCTAATAATTTTAACATACTTTAACTTTTTAATCACAATTTCTTCCAGTCATAACATTATACATGAAAGATGAACTTTTTCTATAATCTATTTTAATACAAGTTTATATTTTTTCTAATGTTATGTCAATAATTATCATTTTTAAAGTTCCCAATAATTAAATTTTAATGTAGTGTTCACATGAGTTCAAAATAGTATTTTAGTTAAACACAGGTATAACAGGATATCCCTCAATTTTGGAGACAATACATTCTGATGTAATTGTCTTTAAATTTTTTAATTACTTATGAAGAACTCTGAAGGGAAAAGACAACTTAGGCATAATTTGCTCCACTTAGTTTGCATCCTTCAAAACTCAATACAACTCCCATTTACCTTTTAAAGTTAACTAGCACATTAAAAAATGCAAGTTCATTACTGATGGATTTACACACCCTCATTTATGGGGAAAAAGGCTTTACACACAGCCTTTCCCTGACAAGTCATAGGATATCAGCTGACAGGATAACACATATACAGTATTTTAATAACTACAGCAAAAGTAAAAGATGCACAGTCTCTGAGTTGTAATAAAGAATTTATTGCATATGTAAGAGGTATAGACTTCATGCTGTATTTACTAAAAAACAACAACAGCAAAAACCTGTGGCTTTCAAAGAGGAATATATTACTAATCTAATCACAATAACAAAACCTTTCTACGTTAAAGTGTTTTTCCATTTTTTATTTGTAAATTCTTCATTCCTGTACTTCTATCTCTCACTCTCTTTTAGCAGTCACAGATGTAATAATAATAAAAATAATAAAAACCCCTCATTTTGTTATTTATAGCAGCCTTTATAAACCAACAGAAGCAAGGAAATAAGAGGCCTAGTCATTCTTATCTTTTTTATTCCAGACATAAAACTAAACATGGAAATGAAAATAAAATAGTCACTAAAAACCTTAGGTTTCCTTTCAACAACTAATCCATCTGCTGAAAAACTTTGCTACATAAGTCAGTTTTAGAACTTAAACTTCTTTATACTGAATAAATTAACATTCACATTTATTGTGAAGTACATATTCAAAATGTACACAAAATATATATGTACAGTCTAATGAATATTTATAAAGCAAACATCCATTTTTTACTACCACCCAAGTCCAGACACAGAAGCCAGGATCACAGAAACAGAAGTAAACTCTCCTAAACATACCACAGGAGCTTTAATGTGGCATGTGAATTACAAAGTTAACTCACTGAGAAGGAAAAGAAAGAGTGCCACATGTGTTGTAATATGGAACTATTTAAAACATCTCCAAAATGCATTAATAGAGAAACTTTTTTAATATATAGGACATTTTGTTAAACTTTCATGTGAAAAAAATGCTAGTAATAACAATCTATTTAGAATACAAATTATAGAAGTGCCTGAATTTAATTTTGTGGAACACCACACAGGAGGGCCATAAAACACAGACTATTTGTTCCTAGCACTTCCAACATCTGGCAATGAGGAAGACCAATATTAGCACTCAAGACACAAAAACACTAAATAATGGCCATTTCAACTCACTAGCATCTAAATATTTAAGTATAAATTACAAAATAACAGATCTCTGTGATCTTTGCTGGGCTCTGGCAAAAGTAAAAACTCCCTTTCATCTCAAATTAAGTATGCTCACAAAGCAGGATTAACAGAATTCTGGGTTTCTTACTTCTTGCACTAGATACTAGCATATAGATAAAACTATACCATGGAATGACACTAAATGACTGTGGATATTAACACCTCCTGTTCTGAAGGTTTGGTTACAAAATCCAATACACACAGAATTAGCCAAAGCAAGGTTTTAAGGAGATAAATTTTAATAAATTTTAACAGCCCCAAAATAAACTTAACTTCTGCAGTTAAAATATTAAGTTGATATGATGTTAAACTTCATTTTTTTTCTTAGCAAAGCAAGGCATGCAGAGTTCAATGTGACACTTAAGTAAACAATTTCCAAATACTGCTAATAAGCAACATTTAAGAAGCCCTTTTAAAGTACTCCTACTCTAAAATGTGGACATAGATAATGCAAAGCAAATATAATTCATTTATAATTTAAAACCTAGCTAAACAATTGTTTCCCTTGTACTAAAGATCTCTTTTCCTCCTCCAATCCCACTAACACATACGTCTTTAACAACTACAAGCTTGGGCAATGTTATCCTTGTGGGCTGTGATGTGGTAAAGATCTATATTAATATCCTTGGAGATTTGATGGACAGAAAAACACACAACTGTTTTAAACATCCAAGGACTTCTGTTAAGTACACTGATGACAATGGAATAGCAAAGAGTCACAGGGAAGAACACCCCTGAATCTCTAGATATGCTTTATACAAACAGATGTCCTTAAATCTCTAACACTGGAATAGCTGAGCAAATGATCTATCAGTTTGATGGAATATTATATAACCATTAAGATTAAAGATGATAAAGTTATGTAACACAATTTTCTAATATATCCTAAAACATCTTAAATATACTTTTATATCTAGATAGAACTATAAAATACTAGATATAAGTGCAAAGACTTGAAGAAAATAAGAAATGACTATTTGGTAGAGTTATAGGGACTCCTCCAACCACCTGTATGTTTACAAAGTAAATAAAAATCAGAAGGTCAAAAATGCAATGCCTCCTCTCTCTAAAGAACTATAAAACTATCATCAGCACCTTGGTAATCACCTCATATTTATGGTCTACACTAAGCACACCAAAACTTGCTATATATCACCCTTCTGAGCAAGGTCACCTGATAAAAGGGAAACAAGGTCCTGTCTGAGTAGTTTCATTAAGAAGAGAGAGAAAAAATGACTACTTTACCTCACAGCAAGGTGACAGAGGTATTTTAACCAATGGCATGTTTTACTGCCATTGTCAAGTGTCAAATTTAACATTACTTTTTACCAAAATTAACAATTGTATCCAATTCAAACCTAGAAAATTACAAAATGCAAATAGACCATGTATAAATTACAATTTAAGTGACAAAGATGATATCAGTTTGGTCAACTTTGCATGAAAAATTATATCTCTGTAAGAGTAAGAGATATATAGATTCAAGGATATTCTGATACAGACATAAGCCTTCTATTACTTTATGCCTGCCACTGAGCATCATAGGGATCGAAAGCTTGATAAAGGAACTCTGAAATTACTGGTCCTATCTCAAAATACAAAATTGGTTTGGATTCTATTAATATGATTATAAAAACTACCCTCCACAACTAACTCCTTGCAGAAATTAATAAGCTGACCCTAAAATTCACATGGAAATGCAAAAGATCCACAATGGCCAAACCAAACTAGAAAAAGAACAAAGTTGGAGGACTCATGCTTCCCAGTTTAAAACTTACTGCAAAGTTTAGTAATCAAGACTGTGTGACAGTGGGGCGCCTGGGTGGCTCAGATGGTTGGGTGTCTGCCTTCGGCTCGGGTCATGATCCTGGAGTCCTGGGATCGGGTCCCGCATCGGGCTCCCTGCTCCTTGGGAGCCTGCTTCTCCCTCTGCCTCTCTCTCTCTCTCTCTGTCTCTCATGAATAAATAAAAAATAAAATCTTCAAAAAAAAAAAGACTGTGTGATAGTGGCATAAAGACAGACATCTAGATCAATGGAACAGAACTGGGGAGGCCAGATAAATTTTTAAGGTCAAATCGTTTTTGAAAAAATGCCAAGAAAAGTCAATAGGGATAGAAAAGTCTTTTCAACAAATGGTTTGGAGACAACCAGATACCCACTACAAAATAACGAAATCAGATATCTACCTTGTACAGTATATGAAAATTAACACAAAATGGATACTCAGCTGTAAAACAATAAAGTGGGCCTCTAATTCATACCATATACGTAAATTAACTCAAAATGGATCATGGCATAAGAGCTAAAACCATAAAATTCTTAGAAGCAAACAAAGGAGTAAATCTTTCTGACCTCAGATTAGCTTCTTAGATATGACAACAAAAATAGAAACAAAAGAAAAAAATAAATTAGAATTTATTGAAATTAAAAATGTTTGTGCTTCAAAGGATACCACTAAGAAAATGAAAAGACAACCTATAAAACAGGAGAAAATATCTACAAATCATATATATGACAAGGAACTTATGACTTAAAGGACACTTACAACTCAGTAAAAAAAAAAAAATGTTTTAAAGGGCAAAGGATTTGAATGGATATTTCTCAAAAGAAGATACGGAAATGGCCAAAAGCCACGTGAAAAGATGTTCAACATCACTGGTCATCAGAGAAATGCAAATCAAACCACAATGATACTTCTTCACACCAACTAGAATGGCTAAAATCAAAAGGACACACATTAACAAGCGAGGATGTGGAGAAACTGGAATCCTTTTGCAATGCCGGTAGGACTGTAAAATAAGGCAGCCACTTTGATAAATAGTTTTGACAGCTCCTTAAAATATAAAATAACAAGTTACCACATAACCTAGCAATTCCTAGGTATATATTCAAGGGAGTGAAAAAACAGGCCCACACAAAAACCTATACATGAATGTTCACAGCAACACTAATAGTAATAGCCAAAAAGTGGAAACAACACAAATAGCCATCAACTGATGAATGGATAAACAACATGTGGCACACTCATACAATGGATTATTATTCAGCAATAAAAAGGTATAAAGTATTGACATATGCTACAACACAGATGAACCTTGTAACATTGTGCTAGGTGAAAGAAGTTAGTGCATTTAACAGGCTATTTGCATATTTCCTTTAACTATTTCTCCTCTACACCTTTTACACTCAACCACCCAAATACTATGTCTACTATAATATCTGCCCCATGATCCCCTTCCAGGACCTACTAGACTCTATTAAACCATTTCTTCCACTCTGACTAATTATTACAGTCATCTATGGACATGTTCAGGGCTCCCTGCTTTCTGATAAGACTGTCAATCAATTCTGTATCTTTAATAAAACAGTGGCTTATATATAAGGGTGTTCAGTGTTCTTAAGGGATAAACATCATTACAATAAAAAGAACACAGGCTTTAATTCCAACTCTTGATCTGACATCAGGTCTTGATCTCAGGGTTGTGAGTTCAAGCCCTGCATTGAGCTCCACACTGGAGGTGGAGCCTACTAAAAAAAAAAAAAAAAAAGGAATGTGGAATTTGGAATTTAAAGTCTAAGAGTCCTTCATGTATTCAATGAATGGTTACTGGTCACCTATTTTGTACTGGAATTGAATTGAACTCAAATCTAGATCTCCCAATACTTCATTGGTGAATTCATTCAATATTTGTACAATGTTGACCAAGTTACTTAAGCTCTCTCTAAATCTACCTTCCTCTCTAAATTGTGCTATCTACCCTTCACAAAAGTTTGAGGATTGGGGCGCCTGGGTGGCTCAGTAGGCTAAGCGGCTGCCTTTGGCTCAGGTCATGATCCCAGGGTGCTGGGCTCAAGCCCCACATTGGGCTCCTTGCTCAGCAGAGCCTGCTTTTCCTTCTCCTTCTCCCTCTGCCTGTCTGCCACTCCACCTGCTTGTGCTCTCTCTCTCACTCTCTCTCTCTCTCTCTCTCTGTCAAATAAATAAATAAAATCTTAAAAAAAAAGTATTTGAGGATTAAATTCAATATTATATTCCTTTTCGTACATATGCCTTCAATAAATGCAATTTCCTTTTTCTTCCTTTCCTCAAAAGTAGCTGAACACATTTCTTTTGGTCTGTGAAAACATGTGGTAGATAGAGGATACATCCAGGAGAAAAATGATCTCAAACTTTAAAAGCAAGTTAATTTCAAATTTATATTATAAACCTCACATTTTATTCGTAAAATTACCTGTTTAGAGTCTGAGAAGTAATGTCATTTGAACTGGAGAGCTCTCATTCTCACAATGATACCACTATAGTTGCTAGAAAATTACTTTATCCTAACCAAAATTTGCTTTTCCAAGAGGCTTGAATGTCTTATAGGAACACTTTCTCAGGCAACAAATTTAGCAAATATAGTAAGCCCTTATACTCTGCAGAAGATCCTGTACAGGGTGCTTTATGTGTTAATTATACTTTCCAAATGAGATGTCACCTTTCTTTGAATTTCCAAGCAAATTTTATTTATTATTCTTTTAAGCTTTTATTTATTCGAGAGAGAGAGAGCGTGGGGGGAGGAGTAGAGGGAGAGGGACAAGCAGACTCCACACTGAGCATGGAGCCCAAGGCAGGGCTCGATCTCAGGATCCCGAGACCACGACCTGAGTTGAAACCAAGAGTCGGAGGCTTAACCATCGGAGCCACCTAGGCACCCTCCATGCAATTTTTTTTTCATGCAATTTTTAAATTTATCTTGTGGCACTCCCTCTTTGCCTTGCTTTTATTCTTCTAACATGACTATGAAAGCAGTATTCTTAACCCATTAAAATGGTATACTAAATTACTACAATTTCCTATGGAAAATGATTTTACAGCATAAACCCCAGGCTGTAATTTTGTACTCTTTGACCTAGCCATCTAATTTCTGGGAATCACCTAAAGACACAATATTGAATTTGGGAAAACATATATACATATATGCATATATATGTGTGTGAATATGTATACATACACGTATATACATAAACATGTTACTACAGTAGAAATAAGAACAGAGGAAAACTGGATGCAACCTAGATGTTTCTAGTCATGAAATATGTAATTGATTATTAATTAATTATGTAATAGATATTTAATTATTAATAATTATTAATTAATAATTGATAATAGTATTAATACTGTTGATGGTGGTATAAAAATTTAACAGGGCATTATGAGAGAGTAAAGCAAAATTCAAAATTAGTTCCTAAAACATAAATATAACAGGAAATATTTCTCACAAAAATAAAGGACAATAATTATGTTATTGTGACAGATTTATGGGTATTTTCTCAAAATTTTTAAACACATATTATTTTCATAAGTTAAAGAAATAAACATACTTTTACCTTATCCCAGAAATCAACCAAAGCTGTAAAGTCCCATTTCTTAGAATATGCTACATTGTATTTCAGGATAGCATCCTATGGAAAAAGCATAAACAAAACCTCATGATACAGTCAAGTAAATTATCTATGAATACCCTTTCTCCTTTATGAACTACTTCCAGTAAACTTCTTAATCAGCATTAAGCTTCCTCCTACCATTAGCCACTCTATATCAGTAGCTATGAACAAACAGAATATACGCTAATTTATTATTCACTTAAGAAAAATGAGATTAGAAAGGTCAAGTAATAGGAAAAAAAATCATAACTCCAACGCTTGCATTATAAACAGAGGTGATACACTCAATGGACAAAAATTGGATCTGGGAGATAAAAAAAAATTTAAATATCATAATGACTGTTGGCTATCAATAGGTTCACACTATACATGCAAATATACAGTGTATTTGCAGTATTAAAATTTCATGAGAAGAGTAAATTAGGGAAAAATGTTTAAAAAGGCTTCCCGGGAGAGATGGCAATAATGAAAAAAAGATTGAGAAACATTGCTCTAAGGCACAAAATGGTCTTTTTTCCTTTATTATCAGCTGTTTTTATAAGCTACATATAAATGGTTATCTTTCCCCAGCAGTTCATATAAACTATCTATTTATGTAGAGAGAAAAGTGAAAATAGCACGCCATCTACTGGTGTGACATCTAACTGACTAGGCAGTACTTTATTCTTGGTTAACGGTGATAAAAACAAAACAGGCCCCAAAAGGAGTCAATTATGCTAAGCCGTACTTCACCAGAGACTTAACTTAATTACAGTTTCAGCCTCTCCCACAAATGGAATCTTAAACCAGTCAATGAGGAATCACCTGGTCAGCACTAGTTAGTTCATGATAGAACTCTCCATCCCCTAAAGGAAAATGACTGCCACAACCAATCTACTTTTTCCTAGTACAACTTACTTGTTTCTACTCCCTTCTGCCTGTAAGTCTTTCATTTTGTACAGCATCTTAGAGTGCCTTTCCATCTGCTAGATAAGACCCTGCCTGATTCATAAATCGTTGAATAGATCCAGTAAGATCTTTAAAATTTACTCAGATGAATTTTATTTAATACCAGAGTGGGGTATGCATAAGACAATCCATTAGTTATGCAGAAAGAACTATTATGGTTGATCCAGGTACAACACAAGAATTGAAAATCTGCATGTAACTTTTGACTCCCTCCAAAAACTTACCTACTAATAGCCCACCGTTGGCCAGAGCCTGATAACACAATTAACACATATTTTGTATGTTATATGTATTATATACTGCATTCTTACAATCAAGTAAGCTGCAGAAAATATTAATAAAATTATAAGGAAAATACATTTACAGTATTTTATTATCCAAAAAAATCTGCACAGGAGACTGGTGCAGTTCAAACCTGTGTTGTTCAAGGGTCAATCGTATTTATAATTATATTTTATCTCATCCTTTTAAATTTCTATTTTGGTTATATTTTATAATGTATATATTATATTACTAAAGTAATACACATTGAATTTATAAGCAACTATTTTTATTATAATATACATCACCAATTTTTTTACTGAAGGTGTATGTAAGTTGAAAAAACACTGTTAGATTACTTGACTGTTTTTAAAAATTAATACTCTGCCAAAAATTAATACCCAGCTGCCTGAAAAATACTTCATGCCATATAAACAAGCACCTAGATTAAAAAGTAAACCAACAATACATATTTACTTGGGATCAGGGGATATCTAAGTTCCTTCAAAGCATCAATCATAAGATAATATGGCAAGAAAGAGTTTATTTTTCTTACAGCCACATACAAAATTTTCCATTAAGAAAAGATTTTAAGGATTTTTTTTCTAATTACTGGTATCTGATTTCAGAACCTCATACAAAGTATTAAACAGCAGTGCCTATCAACAGGTAAAAGGACAAACAATGCATACACTGCAACAAACTGCTCATACGCTCAACACCATGGATGAATCTCGAAAATTTTCATTCTGAGTGAAAGAAGCCATACATATTATGTGATTCCATTCATGTAAAATGTAAACTAATCTATGGTTAAAAAAAAAAAGAAAAAGAGAAAAGCAAACCAGCAGTTGCCTGGGGACAGTGCAGAAAGAGTAATCAACTACAGGAATAAGAGGAATCTTTGAAGGTGACAGCAATGTTCTGTACCTTGATTGTAGAGGGGGTTTCATGGGTATATGCAAATGTCAAATATTATCAAATTACATACTTTAAAAGCATGCGTTTTCTTATATGTAAATTGTTCCTCAAAGTTAGTAAGGAAAAATATTTTACATTCTAACTTCTACACTCTAATTCTTTAATGGGATTTTATAATTAGTATTAATCCCTAATATTTACTTTTACTTTAGTCTTCAAGTCTCAAAAGTAATCTACCACAAGGTCTCCTATCATTAGAAAAACTGGATGCTATTCTGTATTCTTAGCTATCAACTACTGAGATTTCCTTTAATTCATAATACACACAATTAAAGAACAAAGAAGTCCATTCTTTGCAAATTATCAGACACATCAATTATAGAAATATTACTGTGTAAATTGACTTTTGAAGACACTATTCCTTTTTTAAACTTTTAACATTTCTAATCCCACTTAACTCAACATCAAATAAAAGCAGTAAAAAGATTATTATACTCAGGAAGAGGGGCTTAATGTTCCCCCCCATAGTGTTCTTTCAGCAAAAGAAACAATTACCATAAGCAGAGAGAAGAAAATCTCGATGAATTACTCTGTTCTGTTGAATCTACCATAAAATAAACAAGAAAGGGAAATTCAGAGTAAAGCAATTACCCCTTCTTAAAGTAATCACTGGTGCACTAAGGAATTGCTAAAGAGGTGAGCAGACAAGGTAATTTAGAACACTATGATTATTCTGTGTTCATGCTTAAAGGAAAAAACATGAAAAATTTATTAAATAATCCTGCTTATAAGGCCGTAGGACCTAAGACAGTGTTTCTCAAATGGAGTATAGACAGTATTCTTAGGGGGCCTGCTTCTGTTTTTCTAAGTTTATAATTGTGGTTTTGGAACACAAAGGGCAAAGGACAACACACTGTAGGAATGAAGGCTGGTGCTTTAAGCAGATAAAAATGGTGAAAATTTTGAGCTATTCTAAGATATACTGTAGTACAGGACTGTCAGATTCTACAGAACCTGGACCAAAATGCTATCATTTTTATTTGCAAGCTGATGTTCTCTATACAGATCCCATCTTTGTATCTATTAACATCCACCAACTGTTTGTGATTAGTAAGTAGTAAAAAGAAAATGAATTTTTTTCTTTATAAAGTATTTTTTAAAGTTCTCAGCATACTATTTTAAGGTTCAGATCAGTGGTTAAAAGATTTTTGTGCAAAAAGAGGATACTGAGTATAAATTGTTTTCACTGTGATAATGAACACAACTCGAATGATGGTTCATAATGCTTAAAATGTAAAAAAAAATCAAATGGACATAGCTGTAAGTATAAAGAGTTTATATTCAGTTTTATGCTTGTACATATGTAGTTAACATTATACTAAAAATAAGCAAACTCTGGCAGATCCTGAGAGCTTCTTCCATTTAAAAGGAGTACATTGCAAGATTGAGAAACATTGTCCTTAAGGAATGAAATTTTCAAAATACATTATGATATAACATCCAATAAGTTCCATGTAGAGAAAAAAGAAAAGCAAACAGAAGCTATAGAAAGGTACAGAAAGTTTAAGAATAACTTGTTAAGTATAAATGGAAAAACAGTATAAAACCCGAGGAAACTGTACACAACAAACTCTCTCGAAGAAAATGAAACCCATTTTCACACAAGTACAGAAAAATCTGTTATTATAGTTATAAAACCTTTAAAAGTTTAAATGGCTATAATGCCAAAAATAAACATATACTCACCCATATTTTAGATATTAGAAAAACAACCTAATGGTTGCTCTTACAGTCTTAAGTGAAATATTAAAAAAATCAAAAAATAAATTATTGCCAAAATGTATGATTAATAAATAGATTGCTAGAAGCTATATTAACAGCAATACAAAACAGAATGTTTAATGTATACTTTAATCATTAGGAAACTCTGTTCCCTTTGGGCAAATATTGCTAAAGTCATAATTCTTTCCTGATTTATTTCAGAAACATGATAATTCTAAAAAATAAAAGAGAAGCCTGGTCTGAAGGAAATTGGATGGGGAATCAAGAAACAAAGGTCTTATTCCTGGTTCTCCAAATTATTCTGTGTGGCTCCAGGCAAGTCATTTACAACTCTAGATTCTTCTACTCATTTGCTAGTGATGGAGTGGAAACCAAGAATGTCTCTTAAGAAAGTTCCTCAGGAAGCAAGCACCTTGCATACAAATATGTTGTTACCTGAGTCTATTAAAGACCAAAAAATGTCTTTAAGGTAGACACAAGGCCCATCTCTAAGAATTACATACCAGAGGCAACAATAGCAAAAACAACTACCTTCAGGTTTTGGGGTCGTGTGAATTTGTTGAGAAGTGCAGTTTGAATGAGCTCCCACCGGCTCCCTGCAGTTCGCTCACCATTCTTTAAGGAAAAGGAAAAACAAATGAAATTATTCTAAGTTCTTTTGGATCATAGAATCAGAAGTCAAACAAACACATACTAAACTATTGTTCAGAGACTAAAAGAACATCTGTTTTGTGCTTACTTCATCTTCCACAGGGTACAAGTTTTGTTCTGAACAAGGCATCTTAACATGCTTGTTGTCCCACAAATCTTTAAAATGTGTTGGAAAAGGTTTAGGAACTTCTCCTGCTCGCAAAAGGTCTACCTGAAAGAGAGGGAAACAAGGAAACTGTAAGTGCATAAAAACTAGGTGTACCTTCTACAAAATAATCCAAATTAAAGCAGCCAAAGCAAATGCTATAAAATGCAGACCAGCTCCTCTGTAAGAATCTCAGAAGTCCTCTCCAGCTGTTCCTGTTCCTTATCTCCAGTTGATCAGTTTCCAAGTCATCATGTTTGCTCATTCCATCTCCATCCCATCTAGGCCCCTGGCCCTCATTATTGCTTGCCTTCTAGCCCTCCCCTAACTCCCACTGCCCCCAGATATTCACCCTCCACAAAGCCCTTATTCTCACTTGGGAACAACTTTAATCTTTCTAAAGTATTCCCAGGCTCTTAATCCTATAATGGCTCCCCTCTGCCTATAGTGATTCTAAATGATATTCCTAGTTTTTAATATCCTCTCTTACCCAAACACTATCTGGTTAAACATCTATTCTGACCTTCAACATTCAACTCAATTTTCATTTCTTCTAAGTCTTCAAAAACTTAAGGACAGTTAGTTTATTCCCTCCTGCTTTATTAGATCATTATCACACCAGAGCACACCTGTTTTTCCTTCCCCAACTGGACTCTAAACTTGAGAATAATAATGGTATTAACTGTGGATTCTAAATATTTATGACAGAGCGTGGCTTACATGTTTTTGTATGCATATATGTAGATACATATACATGTAAATACATACATATGTGTTCACATACACATATACTACTTATAATAAACATTAAATAAATGTTTGAGGAAGAGGATAAACATGAAAGTTTTACATTTTGCCTACTCTGAACATTCCATATAAATGGAATCATACAATATGTGTCCTTTTGTGTCTGGCTTCTTTTGCTTAAATGTAATGTTTTCAAGGTTCATCCATGTTGTAGCATGAATTTGTACCTCACCACAAATAAAAAATCACATAAATATAAAATTTGAGCTGTAATATGTTATGAGTGAGAGGTTCATGGTGTTACGAGAACCTACTCTAGACAATTCCAATTTACCTGGCAAGCTTAGAGAAGACGTCCTTGAGGAAGTGGCAATTGAGCTGAACTCCAAAGGATAAAAAGAAGTTAACTAGGAAAAGGAAGACAGGAAGCTTGTTCCTAAAAAGGGAACAGCTTATGGAAAGGAAGACTGTCCAATAGGCAACTCATAAGAAGTCTGCAACTAAGGAGTGCCTGGGTGGCTCAGTTAAGCATCCAATTCTTGATTTCAGCTCAGGTCATGATCTCAGGGCTGAGCTCAAACCCTGAGTCAGACTCTGCTCTGGGTGTGGAGCCTGGCTAGGATTCTCTCTCTCCCTCTGCTTCCCAATCTTGGGAAAAAAAAAAAAAGAAAAAAAAATGTCTGCAACTCAAGAGAAATAAAGTTGTAGGCCATCTATACAGGTGACTGTTAAAACCCTCACCATGGAGGAGACTACCCATAGAGAGAAAGTGAGAAGAAAACAGGACCTATGGAAAAGCCTTGACGAACTCTAACAACATTTAATGGCCACGTATGCCAGAAAAACTAAAGGAACATAAGACATGGCTAAGGAGGTAGGAAGAAAACTAGGATTATATGCTAACATAGAAGCCAAGGAACGAGAATATTTTTAAGAAGAAAGAATAGTCAAGAGTCAACAATTTGGCTAAAAGTATTTTCAACTCCGGCTGGAGGCCCCAAAGGTGATTTTGTAAAAATATTCCATGTGATCAGAGGTGACAAAACAGATACCAGTCCAGCTTCACACACAGGGGAACATATCATATATATGAAAGTAGGCTTTGTGTGTTTGCATCTGACTGTGTTTCTACATGTGTTTATCATGTCTTTAAAGATAATCTAGCACCAAATAACATGTCCCTGCAATTTCAGATTGCCTTACATTTCTAACAGTAAATATCAGCCTTATTTTTTACTTAAAATTGTATAACTATTAATATCTGGCATCTTAGAAATGTAACTAGGGCTGTTTATCTAATAACTATTAGTTACACATATATATTACTGTATTCAGGTAAAAGAATCTAGAAGAAAATACAGCAAATTGTTAAACTCTGGGAATAGGACTGAGAGACTTGGGTTGTGAATTACATACTTTCATATAATAGCTGCCTTTTTAATTTTTTTTACAATGACCCTACATTACTTTCATAATAAAATAAAGATTTTTTAAAAGATTTTTAAAATTCACAGGTTATACCCTGAAACAAATATATGTTAATAAAAAATAAAAAAATAAAGCTGAAATGGTACAAATAAAATAAAATAAAATAAAAAAGTAAAAAAAATTCACAGGTTCCTGGATATCTAAAAATAAGTAAACAGTAGGGGCGCCTGGGTGGCTCAGTCATTAAGCGACTGCCTATGGCTCAGGTCATGATCCCAGGGTCCTGGGATCGAGCCCCACGTCGGGCTCTCTGCTCAGCAGGAAGCCTGCTTCTCCCTCTCCCACTCCCCCTGCTTGTATTCCCTCTCTCGCTGTATTCCCTCTTGTATTCCCTCTCTTGTATTCCCTCTCTCGCTGTCTAGCTCTGTCAAAATAAATAAATAAAATCTTTAAAAAAAAATAAGTAAACAGTAATTACAGAGATTAAGTAATCACGGTACAGGATGCTTTGGGTTTTCCTTAGGGCCAGTGGGAAAAAGAAAGGCAGTAAACTCAAAATGTCACTTAGCTCCCCAATCAATCTTTTCTCCGAATCTTGACCATTAACATCTTCTCAGTCATCCAGCCTTTTCTTAATTTTCCCTGCATTATCAGTGCCTCCTTTTCCCTTATCACCTGTATTTAAGAATATTCACCATATCCTATCAATTTTACCCCAAAACAAAGCAACCATTTATATTCTCTTTTTTATTTCCACATTACCCTACCTCAGTGACTTTCAAACTCTTTTAAATACCAGAACCCTTTCTTCACCTAAGAAATCTGACATGAAATCATATTTAAATAAAACTGTTTTTATAAATATAATTTTTCAATAACTTTTATTTGTTCTAACATCAATAAATGACAATGAGATTACAAAATACAAAATCTGAAATTGGGAATTAGGGATGACAGCTAAAGCTTATATCAACCTACTTAATTTATATTTATATCTCTTACATAGTATTAAGAAAATCCTACTCCTACACCTAAATAGTTGCAAATGATAATGTTTTTTGTTTTTATAGTTTCAGAGGTAGAGTTTAGTGATTCATCAATTGCATATAACACCCAGCGCTCACTACATCAAGTGCCCTCCTTAATGTCCATCATCTAATTATCCCTTCCCCCACCCCTCCTCTCCAGCAACCTATTATTTCCTAGATTTCAGCATCTCTTATGATTTGCCTCCCTCTCAATTTTCATCTTATTTTATTTTTCCTCCCCTTCCCTTATGTTCATCTGTTTTGTTTCTTAAATTCTACACATGAGTGAAATCATATGGCATTTGTCCTTCTCTGACTGACTTATTTTGCTTAGCATAATACCCTCTAGTTCCATCCACATCATTGCAAATGGAAAGATTTCATTCTTTTGAGGGCTGAGTAATATTCCATTCTGTATATATACCACATGTTCTTTATCCATTCATCTGTCGATGGACAATAAGGTTTTTAAACTGTTATTCTGAGGTTTAAAGAAATTCTTCAGTTAAACAGCAGTCGTAAAAGAACCTCAATGCTATAGTCTGCACTAAAATGAGTTCTCTTGGTAAAATCTGCTGGTTAAAATACATTAAGCATTTTCACATTTGAGTGTGTTAGTTCTTTTATTATGGGCTTTTCACAGTTAAAAATATACTTTAGAAATAACAGATGAGTCAAGTTTCCTAAGAACCCCCGAACCACTTCCATGCAACACAATTTGATAATTACTGTCTCCTTATTTTTCATCTCTTATGAGCTCTTACGTTACCTTTCTCTGTTTTCAATGGACCGTCACTTCGATTTTCCTTCCACACAGCTAATTAATCCTGGTACAGCATAACTATTGTATGGAGAGACATTTTATAATTTCCAATACCTACAGACTCAAGTTCAATTCCTGACACCTGAAGCCCTCTATGATATGGATCCAATCCACTTTTCAAGTCTTGTCTTCCACCATTCCCCATCCAAATTCTAAGCTCTAGCAAACCAATTATTTTCCATGTCTAAAACAAATAGTTTTTCAAGTACACAGCCTCTTCTTATAAAGATTATGTATCTGTCTTGGAATTCTCTTGACTTATTAAATCCCCCTCAGAAATTTGTGTGTGTGTTTTTTTTTTAAGATTTATTTATTTATTTTAGAGAGAAAGAACAAGTGAGTGCAGGGGTGGGGGGGGAGAGGAAGAGACAGACTCTCAAGCAGACTCCCTGCTGAGTACAAAGCCCAGTGTGGGGCTCCACCCCACGACCCTGAGTCAAAAGTCAGATACATAACCGACTCAGCCACCCAGGCACCCCTGTACTTATCTTTTAGAGCTCAACTCAAACCCCACCCTGTTCAATGTTGCTTCCACCTCTAACCACGATAAAGAATTCTATACTTCAAAATATCTAATCACATGTAGACTACATTGTACAATAAAAGGGATTTTTTTTAAGTAGTTCCTGTGAAATCTATTACAGAGACTAAAAAATGAGATGACTAATTTAAACTATATAATGAGTGACAGAAATCTAAAATTGGATTATGAGGGGTGCCTGGCCGGCGCAGTCGGTGGAGCCAGTGACTCTTGATCATGGGGCCATAAGTCCAAGCCCCATGTTGAGTGTAGAGATTACTTTAAAAAAATAAAATCTTGAGGCATCTGGGTGGCTCAGTTTCTTAAGCATCTGCCTTTGACTCAGGTCATGATGCCAGAGTCCTGGGATCAAGCCCCATGTCGTGCTTCCTGCTCAGCGGGGAGCCTGCTTCTCCCTCTCTCCCCTACTCGTGCTCTCTCTCTCTCAAATAAATCAATAAAATCTAAAATAAATAAATAAATAATAAAATAAAATCTTTAAAATTAGCTATGGCGGGGCACCTGGGTGGCTCAGTCTGTTAAGTGTCTGCCTTCAGCTCAAGTCATGATCCCAGGATCCTGGGACTGAGCCCCGCATCGAACTCCTTACTCAGCAGGGAGCCTGCTCCTCCCTCTCCCTCTGCCTGCCGCTCCCACTGCTTGTGCTCACTCTCTCTCTATCAAATAAATAAAATCTTTTAAAAAAAATTGGATTAACCCTACAACCCAGCAATTGCACTACTGGGTATTTACCCCAAAGATATAAATGTAGTGATCCGAAAGGGCATGTGCACCCCAATGTTTAAGAAGCAATGTCCACAATAGCCACACTATGGGAAGAGCCTAGATTTCCATCAACAGATGAATGGATAAAGAAGATGTGTGTATATATACATGGAATATTGTGCAGCCATCAAAAAAAAAGAGGGGGCGGAGCAAGATGGCTGAGGAGTAGGAGACCTGGATGTCGTCTGGTCTCAGGAATTCAGGTGAATAGGGATCAAACCATTCTGAACACCTACGAACTCAACAGGAGATCGAGGAAGAGAGTAGCAACAACTCTCTGAACAGAGAAGAGACCACTTACTAGAAGGTAGGACGTGCGGAGAAGTGAATCCGAGGCGATATTCGGGAGGATAGATGGTGGGGGAGGGGCCTCCGTCGGCCGCTTCTGGCAAGTGATAGAGCCGCGGAGCACAAAATCAGACCTTTTAGAAGTCGGCTCTGCTGAGGGACCTCGCTGCAGTGGCTAAGCGGGGGTGGGGGTGGGGGGGTGGGGGGGTGGAACCCCCACGGGACAGTGTGGTCTCAGGACCCTCAGGGTCACAGAAAGACCGGGGGTGTCTGAGTGCAGCACAGCTCCCAGGTATTGGAGCGGGGAAGCCAGCTGCAGAGACGGAGCAGAGGCGCGGGGTCTCAGCTTGGGGTTGCCATAAACTGTGATCTGCGGCCCAGTCAGGCCACTGCTCCTCCAGCAGGGACCCAAAAAGCGGCAGAGCTGGGGAGACTCCCCTCCCTCCCCGGGGAGGAGCAGCGCGGGAGTGCACCGCAGGGACCTGCTGGGTTTGGAGACTCCACACGGGGTCGGGTGCCAGAGATAGAAACGCTAGGTCACAGGCCGGGTGAGCACGGAGTGCGGCCGGAGACCGGGGACACAGGAGTGACTGCTTTTCTCTGGGGGCGCACTGAGGAGCGGGGCCCCGAGTTCTCAGCTCCTCGGGGTGGAGATTAGGAGGCCACCATTTTCATCCTGCTCCTCCAAAGCTGTACCGAGAGCTTGCAGGGAACAAAAGCTCCTGAGAGCAAACCCAAGCAGCTTGCTTAGCCCAGACCTACAAGGCGGGGCAATTCCGCCTCCGGCAAAGACATTTGGGAACCACGGCAACAGGCCCCTCCCCCAGAAGATCAGCACGAACAGCCAGCAAACCAAGACCAAGTTTACCAATCAAGGAGAACTGGAGAACTCCAGCGCTAGGGGAATACTGCACATAAAATTCATGGCTTTTTTTACAATGATTCATTACTTTTTCAAAGTTAATTTTTTAAACTTTTTTTTTTAATTTTTCTTTTTCCCTTTTTCAACCAACATCTTATCAATCCCTTTTTCAAAAAAAACATTTTTTATTTTTCATTTTTAGAGTCATATTTTATCCCTTCAGAGTAGTTACCCTTATTTTGGGCATATATATATAAGTTGTTCTCTCTTTAAAATTTTAAGATACAGTTTCTTCTAACAGATCAAAATATACCCTAAATCACTAGTATATGGCTTTGTTCTAGTCTCCTGCCTGATCACATTCTCTCCCTTTTTTTAAAAATATTCTTTCTTTTTTCAAACAACTTATCAATTCCTTTTATAAAATGTTTTATAATTTTCATCTTTACAGTCATCTTCCAACTCTTCATTGTATCAACCCTTATTTTGTACATATATAAGTCTTTCTTCCTTTAAAATTTTAGGAGGCACGTTTTTCTAACAGACCAAAATACGTGCAAAATCTAGTGTGTGGCACTGATCTATGCACTAGCCTGATCATATTTGATCATATTCTGGTTTTTTTTGTTTTGTTCTGTTTTTGTTTTTATCTTTTTCTTTTTGTTTTTTCTTTCTTTCCCTTTCTTTTTTCTTTCTTTCCCTTTCTTTCCCCCTGGTTTCAGGTCTTTTCTGATTTGTATACAGTATATTTGCTGGGGACGTTGTTAACCTGTTAGCATTTTGTTCTCTCATTCATCTATTCACCTCTGGACAAAATGACAAGATGAAAAAAATCACCTCAGCAAAAAGAACAAGAGGTAGTACCCTCAGCCAGGGACCTACTCAATATGGACATTAGTACGATGTCAGACCTAGAGTTCAGAATCATGACTTTAAAGATACTAGCTGGGCTTGAAAAAAGCATGGAAGTTATTAGAGAAACGCCTTCTGGAGAAATAAAAGACCTAAAATCTAACCAAGTCGAAATCAAAAAGGCTATTGATGAGGTGCAATCAAAAATGGGGGCACTAACTGCTAAGATAAATGAGGCAGAAGAGAGAATCAGTGATACAGAAGACCAAATGATGGAAAATAAAGAGGCTGAGAAAGAGAGAGAGAAACAACTAGAGGATCATGAGGGCAGAATTCGAGAGATAAGCGATACGATAAGATGAAACAACATTAGAATAATTGGGACCCCAGAAGAAGAAGAAAGAGAGAGAGGGGCAGAAGGTCTTTTGGAGCAAATTATAGGAGAGAACTTCCCTAATGTGAGGAAGGAAACAGGCATCAAAATCCAGGAGGCACAGAGAACCCCTCTCAAAATCAATAAAAATAGGTCAACACCCCGACATCTAATACTAAAACTTACGAGTCTCAGAGACAAAGAGAAAATCCTGAAAGCAGCTTGGGAGAAGAGATATGTAACCTACAATGGTAGAAATATTAGATTGGCAACAGACCTATCCACAGAGACCTGGCAGGCCAGAAAGGACTGGCATGAGATCTTCAGAGCACTAAACAAGAAAAATATGCAGCCAAGAATATTATATCCAGCTAGGCTGTCATTGAAAAAAGAAGGAGAGATAAAAAGCTTCCAGGACAAACGAAAACTAAAGGAATTTGCAAACACGAAACCAGCCCTCCAAGAAATATTGAAAGGGGTCCTCTAAGCAAAGAGAGAGCCTAAAAGCAGCATAGATCAGAAAGGAACACAGACAATATACAGTAACAGTCACCTTACAGGCAATACAATGGCACTAAATTCATACCTTTCAATAGTTACCCTCAATGTAAATGTGCTAAATGCCCCAATCAAAAGACACAGGCTATCAGATTGGATTAAAAAACAAGAACCATCGATATGCTGTCTGCAAGACACTCATTTTAGACCCAAAGACACCCCCAGATTGAAAGTGAGGGGGTGGAAAACCATTTACCATGCTAATGGACACCAAAAGAAAGCTGGGGAGGCAGTCCTTATATCAGACAAATTAGATTTAAAAACAAAGACTGTAATAAGAGATGAAGAAGGACACTATATCCTACTTCAAGGGTCTATTCAACAAGAAGATCTAACAATTGTAAATATCTATGCCCCTAACATGGGAGCAGCCAATTATATAAGGCACTTAATAACAAAAGCGAAGAAACACATTGACAACAATACAATAATAGTGGGGGACTTTAACACCCCCCTCACTGAAATGGACAGATCATCTAAGCAAAAGATCAACAAGGAAATAAAGACTTTAAATCAAACACTGGACCAAAAGGACTTCACAGACATATTCAGAACATTCGGTCCCAAAGCAACGGAATACACATTCTTCTCTAGTGCCCATGCAACATTCTCCAGAATTGATCACATCCTAGGTCACAAATCAGGTCTCAACCAGTACCAAAAGACTGGGATTATTCCCTGCCTATTTTCAGACCACAATGCTTTGAAACTAGAGCTCAATCACAAGAGGAAAATCGGAAAGAACTCAAATACATGGAGGCTAAAGAGCATCCTACTAAAGAATGGGTCAAGCAGGAAATTAAAGAAGAGTTAAAAAAATTCATGGAAACCAATGAAAATGAAAACACAACTGTTCAAAATCTTTGGGATACAGCAAAGGCAGTCCTGAGAGGAAAGTATACAGCAATACAAGCCTTTCTCAAGAAACAAGAAAGGTCTCAAATACACAACCTGACCCTACACCTAAAAGAGCTGGAAAAAGAACGGCAAATACAGCCTAAACCCAGCAGGAGAAGAGAAATAATAAAGATCAGAGTAGATATCAATGAACTAGAAACCAAAAGAACAGTAGAACAGATCAATGAAACTAGGAGCTGGTTCTTTGAAAGAATTAACAAGATTGATAAACCCCTGGCCAGACTTATCAAAAAGAAAAGAGAAATGACCCAAATCAACAAAATCATGAATGAAAGAGGAGAGATCACCACCAACACCAAAGAAATACAAACAATTATAAGAACATATTATGAGCAACTCTATGCCAGCAAATTAGATAACCTGGAAGAAATGGGTGCATTCCTAGAGATGTATCAACTACAAAATTGAACCAGGAAGAAATAGAAAACCTGAACAGACCTATAACCACTAAGGAAATTGAAGCAGTCATCAAAAATCTCCCAACAAACAAAAGCCCAGGGCCAGATGGCTTCCCAGGGGAATTCTATCAGACATTTCAAGAAGAATTAATACCTATTCTCCTGAAACTGTTCCAAAAAATAGAAATGGAAGGAAAACTTCCAAACTCATTTTATGAGGCCACCATTACCTTGATCCCAAAACCAGACAAAGACCCCATCAAAAAGGAGAATTACAGACCAATATCCTTGATGAACATGGATGCAAAAATTCTCACCAAAATACTAGCCAATAGGATCCAACAGTACATTAAAAGGATTATTCACCATGACCAAGTGGGATTTATCCCTGGGCTGCAAGGCTGGTTCAACATCCGCAAATCAATCAACGTGATACAATACATTAACAAAAGAAAGAACAAGAATCATATGATCCTCTCAATAGATGCAGAAAAAGCATTTGACAAAGTACAGCACCCTTTCTTGATCAAAACTCTTCAGAGTATAGGGATAGAGTGTACCCACCTCAATATCATAAAATCCACCTATGAAAAACCGACAGCCAATATCATTCTCAATGGGGAAAAGCTGAGAGCTTTTCCCCTAAGGTCAGGAACGCGGCAGGGATGTCCACTATCACCACTGCCATTCAACATAGTATTAGAAGTCCTAGCCACCGCAATCAGACAACAAAAAGAAATCAAAGGCATCTTAATCGGCAACGAGGAAGTCAAACTCTCACTCTTTGCAGATGATATGATACTGTATGTGGAAAACCCAGAAGACTCCACCCCAAAACTGCCAGAACTCATACAGGAATTCAGTAAAGTAGCAGGATATAAAATCAATGCACAGAAATCAGTGGCATTCCTATACACCAACAACAAGACAGAAGAGAGACAAATCAAGGAGTCGATCCCATTTACAATTGCACCCAAAATCATAAGATACCTAGGAATAAATTTAACCAAAGAGGCAAAGGATCTGTACTCAGGAAACTATAAACTACTCATGAAAGAAATTGAAGAAGACACAAAGAAATGGAAAAACGTTCCATGCTCATGGATTGGAAGAACAAACATTGTGAAGATGTCAGTGCTACCTAGAGCAATCTACACATTCAATGCAATCCCCATCAAAATACCATCCACTTTTTTCAAAGAAATGGAACAAATAATCCTAAAATTTGTATGGAACCAGAAGAGACCCCAAATAGACAGAGGAATGTTGAAAAAGAAAAGCAAAGCTGGTGGCATCATAATTCCAGACTTCCAGCTCTATTACAAAGCTGTCATCATCAAGACAGTATGGTACTGGCACAAAAACAGACACATCGATCAATGGAACAGAATAGAGAGCCCAGAAATGGACCCTCAACTCTATGGTCAACTAATCTTTGACAAAGCAGAAAAGAATGTCCAATGGAAAAAAGACAGCCTCTTCAACAAATGGTGTTGGGAAAATTGGACAGCCACATGCAGAAGAATGAAACTGCACCATTTCCTTACACCAGACACAAAAACAGACTCCAAATGGTTGAAAGACCTAAATGTGAGACAGGAGTCCATCCAAATCCTAAAGGAGAACACAGGCAGCAACCTCTTCGACCTCAGCCGCAGCAACTTGTTCCTAGAAACATCGCCAAAGGCAAGGGAAGCAAGGGCCAAAATGAACTATTGGGATTTCATCAAGATAAAAAGCTTTTGCACAGCAAAAGAAACAGTCCACAAAACCAAAAGACAACCAACAGAATGGGAGAAGATATTTGCAAATGACATATCAGATAAAGGGCTAGTATCCAAAATCTATAAAGAAGTTATCAAACTCAACACCCAAAGAACAAATGATCCAATCAAGAAATGGGCAGAGGACATGAACAGACATTTTTTCCAAAGAAGACATCCAAATGGCCAACAGACACATGAAAAAGTGCTCAACATCGCTCGGCTCAGGGAAATCCAAATCAAAACCTCAATGAGATACCACCTCACACCCGTCAGAATGGCTAAAATTAACAAGTCAGGAAACGACAGATGTTGGTGGGGATGCGGAGAAAGGGGAACCCTCCTACACTGTTGGTGGGAATGCAAGTTGGTGCAACCCCTCTGGAAAACAGTATGGAGGTTCCTCAAACAGTTGAAAATAGAGCTACCCTACGACCCAGCAATTGCACTACTGGGTATTTACCCCAAAGATACAAATGTAGGGATCCGAAGGGGTACATGCACCCCGATGTTTATAGCAGCAATGTCCACAATAGCCAAACTGTGGAAAGAGCCAAGATGTCCATCGACAGATGAATGGATAAAGAAGATGTGGTATATATACACAATGGAATATTATGCAGCCATCAAAGGGAATGAGATCTTGCCATTTGCAACGACATGGATGGAACTGGAGGGTGTTATGCTGAGTGAAATAAGTCAATCAGAGAAAGACATGTATCAGACGACCTCACTGATATGAGGAATTCTTAATCTCAGGAAACAAACTGAGGGTTGCTGGAGTGGTGGGGGGGTTGGAGGGATGGAATGGCTGGGTGATAGACATTGGGGAGGGTATGTGCTATGGTGAGCGCTGTGAATTGTGCAAGACTGTTGAATCACAGATCTGTACTTCTGAAACAAATAATGCAACATATGTTAAGAAAAAAGAAAAAGAAAAAGATAGCAGGAGGGGAAGAATGAAGGGGAGTAAGTCAGAGGGGGAGACGAACCACGAGAGACAATGGACTCTGAAAAACAAACTGAGGGTTCTAGAGGGGAGGAGGGTGGGGGGATGGGTTAGCCTGGTGATGGGTATTAAAGAGGGCACATTCTGCGTGGAGCACTGGGTGTTATGCACAAACAATGAGTCATGGAACACTACATCAAAAACTAATGATGTAATGTATGGTGATTAACATAACAATAAAAAATTTTAAAAAAAGAAATCTTGCGATGTGCAATGACATGGATATAACTAGAGGGTATTATGCCAAGCAAAATAAGTCAATCAGAGAAAGACAATTATTGTATGATCTCACTGATATGCGGAATTTGAGAAACAAGACAGAGGACCATAGGGAAGGGAGGGAAAAATGAAACAAGACGAATCCAGAGAGGGAGACAAACCAGAAGAGACTCTTAATCTCAGGAAACAAACTGAGGGTTGCTGGAATGGTGGGGGGTGGGAGGGATGCGGTGGCTGGGTGATGGACACTGGGGAGGGTATGTGCTATGGTGAGGGTTTTGAACTGTGTAAGACTGATGAATCACAGACCTGTATCCCTGAAACAAAGAATACATGATATGTCAATTAAAAAAATTAAAATAAATAAAAATAAAAATTGGATTATGGTGATAGTTGTCTAACTCAGCAAATTAAATATCACTGAACCGAGTGAGCACTTAAGATGGGTAAACTATATACCTCAATAAAATTGCTTCTTCAAAAAAGAAGCTACAGGAAGTATAAAAGAGGTTACCAGGGGCTAGTGAGAAATGGAGAGTTATTATTTAGCAGATAGTTTCTGCATGACATGATAAAAATTTTCCAGAAATGAATAGTGGTAATAATTGTACAACATGTACTTAATGCTACTGAAATGTACACTGAAAAACGGTTAAAATAGTAAACTTTATATTATGTACATTTAACCACAATTCTTAGAAATAAGGTTTTAGACATGTTGAGTTTGAGACAACTGTGGGACAGTAACAGTGATGTCTAAAAGAATCTGAAGCTCAGAAAAGAGGGTAAAACTGGAGAATGATTTGAGGATACTGAACCATACACAACTTTGAACTTTAGGGATTAACCCACTACCTAATATATAGAGGATGCTCAACAAATAATGTCAATTGAATTTAAAACAAAAAGAAAGAAAAGAATCCACTGAGTTTAAAAAAAAAAAGGTACTGAACAAGTCAATTTCCTTATCAGCCGACAATGATTCATCTTATGGATGTAATAAGTGCTATATTAAGTAAGCTATCATTATATTTCTGCAATCTATAGACTTCTTAGTACTTTATATATGCAGAAAAGAGAAGCAGTTTCTATGCCTTGGTCTGTTTTTCACATTAGTAAGTATCATAATAAATCAAGACTTAAGAGTCTTCTCTCTTTATAGGTAAGAAGTAATACCTACCCGAATAGTTACTGTGTGATTGGCAGATGGTCTCAAGAGAGGCAGCCGGATCCCACACCTAGGCATTCTTCTCATCTCCTCAATAGGAGTTCCAAGCCATTTCTTATCTGGAGAAAGGTGAGGTGGAATGTATTTAGGTATCTTCTTTTCTGTTCTTTGATGCTTGATTTCACATTGTTCTTTTCTAAGGTCAAAACAAATGTATTCAGTCACAAACCACTTACTATTTAAGTTTTATTAGATACACAAGGAGAAAACTTACCCAGAATGTTATTGTTTAAAACGTGCCAAGGGGCACCTGGGTGGGTGGCTCAGTCAGTTAAGTGTCTGCCTTCCGCTCAGGTCATGATCCCAGGATCCTCAGGACTGAGCCTTGCCTTGGGCTCCCTGCTCAGCAGGGAGTATGCTTTTCCCTCTCCCCCTCCCCCATTCTAGCACAAGTTCATACACTCACTCTCTCTCTTACACATAAATAAAATCTTAAAAAAATTGTGCCAGGCTTGCTCTCTCTCCTTGGTATTTGCAATCAAAAGAAAAATTTATAAAACTTAGAGCAAAACTGAAGAACGTATTTTCAAGTCTGTGGAAGGAATTTCTCAACACAGAAATTACCTTCCAAAAAAACAGACCGCATAAGAATATGTACACTGCCAAATGAGTCATGGTTCATAGTATCAGCTACTTCTCAGGTTTCTAGACAACAGTTTTCAATAAAGTGAACTTACTGTGGCACATGTGATAGAAAATATCACAGAAATTATGGAGAGTAAGCTTTAAGATTCCATATGGGATAACTGTAAAAATGTAAGCTTTGTAATCAGACAGACTGGGATTTAAATCCCAGCATTACCAGCCAGAAGTTACAATATCAGTGAATTCTCTAACTCAAATTTCAGTTTTCTCATTTGCGAAGTGAGTACAATGTCACTTGCCTACCCATCAGAGCATTAGAGAAAATGCAGTATACAAAGACCTAGAAAAATGGATAAACAGGGACTACTATCAACCTAGTATTTTTATATTCTGATAATCCACACAAATTTCAGAAGGAAAATTATGAAACTAAAAAAATCCAATTAACAATATTTATTTACTTCTCGTTTTCTGTTTCTGGTCTTTTTGAATCTGGGTTTAAATTTACCATAAACAAATAACAGAAACACAACTATTTCTTTGCTTCAGTGTAAACCATAATTTGGTTAAACCCCCTTACAAAGTTATAAAAGGTATTACACTATTGGAGATACTCTTTTTGAAAAAAATTACCTTTTGTCCTCTGCTTTGGGCATTCTCATGAAATGATCTGTGATTTTAGAGTCCTTTTTCCCATGTTGCTTGGAATTCCTACATTCTACATTCAAGCTAGAAGTACTTCCAGGTGGTCTGGGATTTAAATCATTCATTCCACTCCGAGTCTCTCCTCCTTCAAATTGAAAATGTAAACGAATTTCACCTCCTTTAGAAGAGGACCGCTTCCTCAATTCAGTGTCGGCTTCTCTTGCTTGGAACCTTGAAGGTTTACTTGCTGTTTGGGAGGAATTGCTATCTTCTTGCTCATCAAAACCTGGACTTGTCTCTTCATCTGCTTCTGAGTCCTGACAACTATTTTTGGAATTATCTACATCCATTGGTGACTCAGGTTCACTTTCTTTTTCAAAAGGAGGAGAATTTCCTAAACTACTCTCTTGTCTACTCAATTTGTTGGCATTTTTCAGTTCAGTACCAACATCCTCAGAGCCGATGTCTGACAAGGGACTCTCTGGCACCACATCTATCTCTTCCTGCTGACAACCTGCACAGTCTTCTACAGGATGGCAAGACTTGCTACACTTCTGGTGGCTTCTGGCTTCTCTGGCCTGCTCACCTTCTGTGGTCTGCTTTGTATTTGTAAACTTTACAGGTGTCAAAAATTGTTGGTTATCTCTACTTCCCTCACTATCTGTGTCACTGTGCTCATCATTTCCAGGCGACTGATCAACGTTAGCATTACTGAACCGCTCTGGCACCAGAGTTACTGTCGGAGGCTCACTTTCTAAAAGCAGCTCTGTATGTTTCCCTTCATTTTGCCACTTACACATAGCTGCAGTCTGATGCTGGTTCAAATACTGTGTACTTTTTTCAACAGGTGATTTATCAAGACTTAGCTGAGAAACATTTTCTAATTTTTCCATATTATGTTGATAAAAGTTATCTTTTTGTACAGAACTCATCATGGATTCTACTCTTGTATTGTTGTTTTCTTTACTATGCAAACTACAACAGAATAGAAAGAACTAATGAGACAACAGAACTTATGATACAATAAAAAGAATCTATGGTATAAAAAAATCACTTATCCAATCACATTCCCAATATCACAGCAATAATTAAACACTGGTGATTTCCTAAATACAGAGCATGCTCTTTCATGACTCCATGACTTTGCACATATGCCTATAATGTCCTTTCCCCAACTCTATGCCTGGGAAACACCTGCCCTTCCTTTAAATGTTAAACTTCACTCACCTCCTGGCAGGCCTTCCTGCAAAGGTAAAGCTAATTCTTTGTTCTATATGTTAACCACCACTGTTCTCTGTTTATACCTTTACTGTCCTATTTATCACACTATGTAATAATCATGTGTTGTTGCATCTGCCACCGGTATACTATAAGTATCTTAAAAACAGAGACTATATTCCTCTTTCATCTCTGTATGTCAAGTATATAGGACAGACCCTAGCACATGAAAGACTCTAAAAAATTATCATTTATAAACTGAAAGAATGAATATAAAGAAAAATGGGAAAGCAAGGAGAAAGAGTAGCATGAAACAAGATAAAACATTCATATATCATGTTATTCATTTTTCTATATAGGCATGTTTCTATACCTTTCTGATTCAGTTGTCTTGATTCCTTTAGTGTCCATCCAACTGGTAATAGTCTTTTGTTTGAAAACTGTAAAAAAAAAAAAAAAGACACACACCAAAACAATTATGTATACGCATACCTGCCTTCAAGTATAAAATACCTATAGCAGCATTTATATATGTAAGGCATTGTGCTAGGTTCTGTGAATTAAACAGATATTAAGCACTCCTTCCACACTCAAGCAATGGGAGATAAGGCAGAAATATAAATATAAATGCATTTGGCATAGAGTAGAAAGTGACAGGCCCCTGAGAGAGCTGGTATGGCCTAAGGGATGAGAGTACAGGCTCTGAAATCAAATCACCTGGATTCAAATCCTAGTTGTCCCATTGGATTCCTATGTGTCCTTGTGAGGGATCATTTTTCTGTCTCTCAAATTACTTATTTGTAAACTTGCAAATTAACAGTACCTCTCCTGGGTTTATTATGTGGTTTAAATTAAACAACACATGCAAGGTGTTTAAGGCACAATCTGGTGCATGCTCAGTAAATGTCGATTCTTAACTACCTTTAGTATTAAAAGAGATCCTGATAAGGAATTAAGGTATTTCCTAGAAAAGACTATTTTAGGGAACTGGAGTAAGTGGGACAATCTGATAAGCAGGGCTTGAATTGTTCCTTGAAGAATAAACAGGTAGTCACATAAAAGGAAAATCATAAGCAAAGGCACCAATGCCAGGGAAATATAAAGAACTTAAAAAGAAAGCAACAGAAAATATGATTGAAAAGTCAGCTAGGACCATATCATAGAGGTTCTTGAATGACCCACAAAAAGAGGTACAAACGGGGCACCTGGGTGGCTCAGAAGGTTAAGCGTCTGCCTTTGGCTCAGGTCGTGACTCCAGGGTCCTGGGATGGAGCCCCAAGTCAGCCTCCCTGCTCAGCAGGGAGCCTGCTTCTCTCTCTCCCTCTACTGTTCTCCCTGCTCCCTGCTTGTGCTCTCTCACCCTCTCTGTCAATAAATAAATAAAATCTTTAAAAAGGGGGGGGGGCGCCTGAGTGGCTCAGTCGTTAAGCATCTGCCTTTGGCTCATGATCCCAGGGTCCCGGGATCGAGCCCCACTTCAGGCTCCCTGCTCCGCAGGAAGCCTGCTTCTCCCTCTCCCACTCCCCCTGCTGTGTTCCCTCTCTCGCTGTGTCTCTCTCTGTCAAATAAATAAATAAAACCTTTTAACAAAACAACAACAAAAAAAAAAGAGGTACAAAAAAGTCTCAGGTCACACTCAGAGCTATAATTCCAGAAGTCAAATCTAGGAGGTGCCCAGTCATGCACGATACATACCTTGGAGGGCAAAACTGAAGGGGCAAGAAGCAAGAGTCTATTGGTAGAAACTAGCAAGGAAGCTATTGGTCTAGGTCAGTGGTTCCCAAACCATCTGAATCATCAGGGGGCTGGTAATTAATGGATCCTAGGGCCAGGCCCCAGACCTACTGAATCAATCTATGTGTGATGATGGGAGTCATGAGGGAAGCTGGTATCTGCATTTTTTTCAAAAAGTGATTTTGACAATCATCAACTAGGTTGGAGAACTAATGGCCAAGGACCAAAACTAGTCATTGTGAGAACAGAGAATAAAAGTTGAGAAAGGAGTCATCACAGACTTCACAATGATAGACATTAAAGGTGACACTAAGCTTTAAGTCTGATAGACTTGAAAGATGGTTACAGCATTAAGTAAAAATGTAGACTATAAGACAACTGGAGGGGCGCCTGGGTGGCTCAGTCAGTTAGGCATCTGCCTTTGGCTCAGGTCATGATCCCAGGGTTCTGGGATCAAGCCTCACGTGGGGCTCCCTGCTCAGCGGAGAGTCTGCTTCTCCAGGACTCCTGGGTGGCTCAGTCAGTTAAGTGTCTGCCTTTGGCTCGGGTCATGATCCCAGGGTCCTGTGAGGGAGTCCTGCATTGGCTCCTTGCTCAGCAGGGAGCCTACTTCTCCCTCTGCCTGCCGCCTACCCGCCCCCACCCCGCTGCTTGTGCTCTCTCTGACAAATGAATAAAATCTAAAAAAAAAAAAAAGAGGGCTTTGCCGCTCTTCCCTGTAAGGGGTGGAGTCTATATCCCTGACCCTTTAATTAAAAAAAAAAAAAGACGACTGGATTTAGGGGAAAATATGATTAGATTAATCGTGAACATACTAAATTTGAGATGCCAAAGAGATAACTAGATAGAAATGACCAGCAGACAATAGCAAAAGTGAATTTGTGGCTCAGCAAAGGAAGAAGCAACATAAATAAATGCAAACTACAATTTACATAATCATTAATAAGCATGTTTTCAAAATTAACTGCACTGCCTATGGATTAAATGTATATAATATCTCAGTATAAGAAAATATAAAATCTTAAACATTCTCAGCTATTCCCCAAACTGCAATGTAAGAATCTAGGCACCTAAGTCACAGACTCATTCTTATTTGTTTATGTCACCTCAAACACCTTAACATGAGCAAAACAGATGCTGTCCCAAACATATGAAAACCAACAGCTTTATCACTGTATTTTAGTGCCCTATAATTCATTCCCTACATTCCTTACATAAAATACTAACATTCCAACTAGTAAAAAATCTTGGATCAGCATTTTAAAAATAGTTTCTATCACAAAAAGGTTATTATATTTGATTTTCTTGTTAAACACCACTATTTCAGTGATTTTATTGTTAGTACTTCTACAGAAAATCAGGCTTCAGAGAAAAAAATTAGCTTGAATCAGAAAAGGATGAACCACTTGATTCCAAGACTTTTTCTGTAGTTCCTTCTTTCTCTATTTAATTTCATTACATCAAACACAAGTGTAGAAAATCCTCAAATTACAAACCAGCAAGGAGCCAAAAATTCACTTTTTGAGTCAGTGAGGAGTTTAAAACACATTTCTCCATAAATATAGGGATAAAATGGTATGCACAGCTCTATGAGGGCAAGTCTACGAATCAAAAGACTGCCTGCAACATTATTTCCTAAGAAAGTATGAAGTGTTCTCCTGCAGCTCTGACACTGAGAATGTGTCATTTCTCCAGCTTCAAGTTTCCTACTATAATTCCTGAAGCCTGTGAACAGGATAAAGGAGGAGGAGCAAGAGCTGAGGAACCAGTATTTCCTGATAATAAAACATTCCTCAGTCCTTCTGAGAGCCCTACTTCTCTTTCCAATACCACTACTTCTGGCTTTCAAAGGTTTCTTTTGCAACATGCCACAGGACTGCTTCAGAATTTTACCCCCTTATTCCTGAAATAAGCATAAAATTATGCTTCCCACATTATATGGTAATTTCTTTCTTTTTACTAGAAATAATTCCAGGAAACAAAACGGAGGGCAGTGGGAGGTGATGAAAACGATACAAGATCTGGAGTCAAACAAGATCTTGGACTGAGATCTTTGCTCAGTCGCTTACTAGTACTTCACTTCGTTGAGCTCCTATTTCCTCACCTATAAAATAGGGTTAGCAGTAAATATCTACTTCAAGGCTTATGTAGATCAATGAGAGAAAATACTAAGTGTCCAGTCTTCACAAAGCAGAAATTCAACAAACGTCTTCTCTCCCAACACTTCCACCCAATCTCTTTTTCACTGAGATCAGTAGTTCTCCAACTTTATTCTGATTTCACACCATTCACACTTAATCTCATTAGTTAACATCACTCAGTAACCAGTGTATTTCAATGTTCAATGAGCAAATCAATTAGATGCTGCTGACACAAGCAAAAGACACAAAATGCTTTGAAATTCACCTGCATTTCAAAGGAACACCCCACCTCCACACAAAGTCCCCTTCCTCCAGCACCAGCAAGATAAGGTATGAGAAGGAAGGATACGGTGAGACAAAAGAGTGATGGACAGTGGGAGTTTTGAGAGGAAAGAGGTCTGAAGTTGATTCTGACAGCACTGAGGCTGAAGGAATGACATGGAGGAAGGGGGATAAAACGGCTCCAACCTCCCCCCACCCCACCCCCGACCCCAACCACCACCACCCACCACTGACCTACACTTAGACCATGCCTGGAGCAGGAAGAGAAACTCTAGGTAGTTATAAAAGGCAGAAAAGAGGAGCTCCCAACAGAAGGTGAATAGCACCCTGAGTTCTGCCTACATGCAGATTTCAACCAATATAAGAAATATGCCCAGGTAAGTAAATAACACAAAATTTAAAGATGTTGAATGAATATCCATTTCCTTCTCACCTACTTTCCTAAAATAACTATATACTAAAATTTTAAATACCAAGTTCCTAAAAGACTTACAAATTTGAAACAATAGTTTTTGTTTAGACTTTGCACATTTTGTTTATTGGTGTCCTGTGCCCGGTATACAAAAACATTTATACACATAAAGTACAGCCCAAGTATTAATTTGGTTCCTCTCCTGCAGAAATCTGCAGAAAATAAGAAGATCCAACCATGAGGACTGCCCCCCTCCACTTGCAACTAACTCTTCCACCTTTATATGCAAATAAAGTTAATGGGCCCACAAATTAGGTTCTCGCAGAAGTCTGACACAGTACTTGGAGGTCACCTCAGTTGTCCCTCTCTTCCACTCTCCTTCACCAAGTTCTCTGTAATCTATGGCCTAAACCTGAAATCCATTACTTCCTCTTCATCTTCAAAACAGCACCAATATCAAAGAACAGATACACCACTTTTTGGACAACTGCATTTGTTTCTGGCAACTGGTCTCCTTGTCTAGTCTTGACTTTCTCTAACCCAGTGTTATATAAAGGACTAACTTTTTTTAGTGAAATACAGACAATGTAAAAATGTGTCATACATAATAGGTATTATTTCATGAAACATGTTTGTAATAAATATGGCATATTTACCGAGGTCATAGATTTCTTACTCCATGTACCAGCCAAAATTTATACAGTGGACTGCAATCAGAGAAGTCCAAAGGCCACAAGCCATCTTTTCTAAAATATTAACCAAATGTTATCTCCCTTTTTAAAAGCTTTCAGTGGCTCCCCATTAACCACAGAATAAAGTCCAAACTCCTTGAAATGGCACTAGAATTTGTCCATAAGTTCTGCCCTTCTTCCTGGCCTCAAGTCCTGTCACTCCTGTCATTTTATGCTCCAGTCCTACCACCTTTGCACATGCCATTCCCTCTGCATATTTAATTCTTTCTCTCCTTTATCTATACAGCAAATCCTGCTCATCCTTCAATATTTAGTTGAGGTCTACTCCCCACTGCCTCTAAGTCCTGAGAGAACTAAGTTTACACCATTAACCCAAAGACTGTCTGACCTCTGGCCAGCCTCTTACACTGTTGACAAATGCATCCTCTTTGAAATGTTCTCTTTCTTGCATGACACAACAAAAGCCAGGCTTTCATTCTACTCTTCTGGCTGCTTCTCTTCAGTCTACTCTTAGATGATGGTGTTCCTAAAGTTTCTGTCCTAGGTCACCTTTCTCTACATGCTTTATGTGATCTAATCTACTTCCATAACATCGATTATCATGTTTATGCCAAAAGTCCCCAAATCTGTATTTCCAGCACAAATTTATTTCTTATGAGGTACAAACCCACAGATCTCATTCTCTCTGAATCCATCCACTTCTCTCCTTCCCTGCTGTCCACAACCAAGTATAAACCATTATTATCGCCCACCTAGACTAACTCCTCTAGTCTTGGGCATGCACTTCCCCTCCCTTTCAATCCATTCTTCATTTTCTACACACCAGCCAGAGACCTTAAAAAAAAAAAAGATGTGTGTCCATGCACATATATATAAAGTCACTTCCCTACTGAAAATGCATTAAAAGATTCTCATTGCCCTTAGAGGTAAAGTTCAAAACCCTCAGCACTGCCCATATTTCCAGTATGATCTGATCTTTGCCTATCTCCCTGCAGCCCCATCTCTCATTACTGTCTCCTGTTGACAGTATGCACCAGCTGCACTTCAGGAACACTTCCTTACTCTTTTCTATCTAACTCTTCATCCTTTTTCAGTCCTTAAAATAAGCACCTCATCTTCTGGGAGATTATCTTTGATCCCACAGACTGGATTCAGACTCCTGACTCCTACCATAATGATGTACGTCCTTCACCTGTAAGCATGTGGACTTTCGTAATTATCTCTCCTGATAGATTTTGGGATCTGAAGACAGAGCCCAAGTTACTCTTGTTCAACACTGTATGCCAGAAACAAGCACAATGCCAGCTAATACTAACAGCTCTGCACCCCCAGGATGCAGAATCCGAACCAAGAGAAGTTGTGAACTTCTTTGTACCTTTCTTTTTCACCTAAAGGCTGAAGCTTCATATACACAATTAGACTTCCTTAACAACTAATGCAACTTCTCAAACCCGAGGAAAGCAAACAGGTGGAGTCTACTGCCATTTTCCACCTTGTGAGTGACTGCTCATCAGGGTTTCTCACACCACCAATCCCAACGGGGAAAATGAGGCCGCATTCCCCTACCAGTGGCCTTACTGGCTCAGCAAGAGGGCCCGAGAGTGGTGCACACAAGACCAGAAAGGGGTGGCTGGAGTCCCTGGGTCCCCAGGCAGAGACCAAGAAGAGGTCTGGGCCAAAGCGAAGGACAAAGATCTTTATTTCCCCACGTACCAAGCGAGGTGGAGCTGCCTCTGTGCGGTCCCGCCCGCCCCGGGACGCAGCCTGACGAGGACGGTGGGACCCTGAACTGCACGGGAGCGTCCTTGGACTCGAGGACGCGCCTCTGCCTGCCGGGGAAGCTCCGGGCGTCCGAGGCGGCCAGCGGAGAAGTTGCAGCGGCGCCCCAGCGGGGTCGCTTGGTGCAGGGCTCACAGCCGGGGCCCGCACTCATGCTTGGGACCCGCAGCGCAGAGTCCCCGGGCCGGCCCGGGCGGAGAGCCTCATTCACTAACCCTGAGAGGGACGGACTGCGCCTCCTCCTCGGCGCCTCCAGGCACCATTCCCTCTCTGCCACTGCCTGTTTCTGCAGTTGCTGCTCCGCCGGCCTCCCGAGCCAAGCCCTAACCAGTCGCCTGCCTTCCCTCTTCCACAGGCACCCCCACCTGCCTCAGGATGCGCCGCTTTGATTCTGGCTTGGTTCACTTTCCCACCACCGGAAGGCTGCCGTCAGCCGCTTCCGGTTTCCGAGACGTATAATGTCGTAAAGCGGAAGTGCAAGGATTAGCGGGTACCGGCTCCCGGAAGGTCACCGTGAGAAGGAGGCCTTGGTTACGCGGGTCTCCCCGCGTTTTCTGGGGAGCAACGGCGGAGCCGACGAACCCGGCCTGAGGCGGCGGTGAGAAGCAGACGGGCAGTTTGCTGTGACACCATGGAGAGCGGCGGGGGAAGCGGGAACAAAACCACAGGGGGGTTGGCCGGCTTTTTCGGAGCCGGCGGGGCAGGTTACTCGCACGCGGATTTGGCCGGCGTCCCGCGTAAGTATCGGGCCTACCTTGTGAACATTTCTCAGTGGTTCTTGCGACTCCGCCAGACGTGTAGTATGTACTGTCCTTTTTTTTGGCTGGCGTTCACAATCTTCCGTACCAGTGGTTGGCATAGTGTGTTTGCGCTGCCGCTCTTTCAAGATTGAACGAGTTTTTGGAGTCATGGATCCCCGAGAAGTTCTGTCCGAGTGACCTGGGCTCGGGATGTTGGCATGTTTTCTTCTCTTTATATACGAGCTTAGTGCCTTATATTTTCTCCCACACATTCCTTGTGAGTTGGGCTGTGTGCTTGACTTTAAATTAAGAGGAGAGCCTAGCTCTGCAAGTAAATACATTCCAAATAGCCTGTAAATAACTTTTAAGCACAAAGTCACGTGTTTCGAAACCGCAATGTAGCCGTCAGGGCAAAACATTTAATATTGAAGATAGGCAAGAAAGAAATTTGAGTCGGGCCAGCGGAGGAGCTGAGAAGTGAACTGCACTTTAAAGGCCATTTATGGACTTGAAAAAAGAAGCCGGGTAAGACTTTTTGGAAAGGAAACATACAAGATCAAAAGTGCAGAAGCATGTATACCCTGCCTGTGCCCTCTCAATCCTGTGAATATGTCTTCCAGATGTTTGGGACTTTGTGGGTATTCAACTGGATGAATAGAACTTGGTCTTCTCCAGGTCTTTTGTGCTCAAGAACAAAACTGCCCTAGTGTCACTTCTGTCAAAACTGAATCTGGAACACATCTTACGTATAAGTCTTCTGAGGTCTGAGTTTTGGAGCACAAACGGCACTGCCTTAATGTGACAAAGCATTGTTACATTAATTTGATTAAGATTTTAAGGTAAATTGAGAGGTCTAGGGTGAACACCATTCACTTAGCACCTGGAATGGGCCAACGACTTTTCTGTGGGCAGGACTACCAGTGATTAAAAGAGATGATTGCTGCTTTCATGGAGTTTACATCCTATTGAAGTGAGCCAAGTAACACAAACAAATTTCAGTTAATGATAAGCGTATGTAAAGGCATCAAAACAGGATCGAGAGATGGCGATGGGAGCAGAGCGCCTTTTTAGAATAGGTCAGGGAAAGCAGCTAGAGGGTGTTGACATTTGAGCTGTAACCTGAATACAATACAAATGCGGGGACGGGGACACACGGAGGTATACAAGAAAAAATGGTTAGTCCAAATGCCCTGGTCGGGGAAGGGGGGGACTTGACATGTTTAAAGAAAGGCTGATGGGCCAGTGTGTCTACAAAGTTGCCAGGGAGTTGGAGCGGTAGGAGATAATGAGATCAGGAGAGCAAGTAATGGCCACTAATGCAGTGTTTTATAAGCCATGGTAAGGAGTTTGGATTTGATTACAAGTGTGAATGGAAGCCATTAGGGCTGATTTCCTTTGCCTAAAAAAAATCATTTTAGTTACTATATAGGAAGTGAGTTGAACAGACTAGAGCAAATTAAGGAGTCCATTTAGGTAGGAGATTGTTACTGTAGTCTAGGTGAGATTTAATGGTTGGACTAAGATGGTAGCAATAAGGATGGTGGTAAGTAACAGTTCAAGATGAATATTGAATATAGAATTAATAGGACTTTCAATTGATGAAAGGATTAGAGTCAGTAGCAATAAGGATTGTGGTAAGTAACAGTTCAAGATGAATATTGAATATAGAATTAATAGGACTTTCAGTTGATGAAAGGACTAGAGTCATGGGTATTTCATAGATTGTGAGCAATCAGAGGATTCAAGGATTAAATTTAGAATGTGAGAAAGTTGATTTTCCCTGGTAGATTTTTTTCCATTGTCAAAGTTAGTGGGATTCAAGTCTGGCTCTCTGAGAGTTTCTGTTTTCTTTTGTCCTGACCCCCATTCCTTTGGTGATGACCCAAGAATGATCTAACCTGCCACAGCAAATCACCTTTGTCAGCAATTGTCAATACTAAGATTTGAAGGAACTGCCTAAAAATGTTTATATATAACGCATAACCCGGACACTGTTTTTCCCATGGAATTCATTGGTCTCTTGTCAATCTTATTTTTGCAGTTTGTATAGATGTCAAGCATCCTTGTAGCAAAGTAGAGGAAATCAGCTTTATAATTGACTTGGACTGTGCTTCCTTCTACTGATTATTTGATCCACGTTATTGCCAATATCTTCTTGGTATGAGAGCCTGAGCCACTAGTGCAGGACCTGGTTTGAGATTCAGGACTTCAGGAGGAGACAGCCCCAAAATTGCCAGACAGGATAAGCGTAGAAAAGGAGAAAATCTCATCTATTCAGTGAGCCTGTAAATCAAAATTGGAAAACACCCGAAACAGTGTAGTTAACACTAAATGAAATAATTTTTTATAATTTCATCACAATGTGATGTTCTCTCTCTAGTGACTGGTATGAACCCTCTGTCTCCGTATTTAAATGTGGATCCACGATATCTTGTTCAGGTAAGATTAGGACTAGTCCTTTTATGAATTTTTTAGTTTGGTGATTTATCTTACCACTTTAAAAAAAAATCCAGGTTCTTATGCTGACTAGATCTATGATACATATTTCTGGAGGCACCAACTCTGGTCTCCATTCACCCTTTTTCTTTTCTCAGAAACTTTGGGGATTTGACTTGTACCTCCCTGATGCTAATTAATTAATTCCCTTTAAAGAGTTTTTGGGGTTTGAGGTGGCTATTTTTTCTTTCCTATTTAAATTGTGAAATATTTTAGCATAAAATTTACTTCTTACCCATTTTTAAGAGTACTGTCCAGTGGTATTAACTACATTTATAATATTGTGTAACAATTACCACCTACCATATCCATAACTCATTTCATTATGTAAAACAAACTATACCCATTAAAAAATAACTTCATTCCACCCACCCATCTCATGGCAACCACCCTTCTGCTTTCTGTCTCTGGTTTTGATACTCTAAGTACCTCAAATAAGTAGAATCATAGTATTTTTTGTGTGTGATTGGCTTATTTCATTTAACATAATATTCTCAAGTTTCATCTACATTATAGCATGGATCAGAATTTCCTTTCTTTTAAGGCTGAATAATATTCCATTCTGCTTATCCATTCATCTGTCCCTGGACACTTGGATTGCTTTCATATTTTAGTTATTGGGAATAGTGTTGCTATGAACGATAGTGTAAAATGTCTCTTCCTGAGCCTCCTTTTAATTCTTTTACTTATATTTCCAGAAGTGAAATTACTGAATCATATGGAAATTGTATTACTAATTTTCTGAGGAACTGCTATGCTGTGTTCCATAGCACTGTACCATTTTACATTCCCAAGAACTGCACAAGGCTTGAAATTTCTCCACATCCTCACCAACACTTGTTATTTTCTGGGGGTTTTTGATCATAGCTATTCTAATGGGTATGAGATGGTGCTCCTTGTGGGTTTTTTTTTTTTTTAATATTTTATTTATTTATTTGACAGAGAGGGAACACAAGCAGAGGGAGTGGGAGGGGAGAAGCAGGCTTCCTGCTGAGCAGGGAGCCCGATGTGGGGCTCAATCCCAAGACCCTGTGATCATGACCTGAGCCAAAGCAGATGCTTAACGACTGAGCCACCCAGGCGCCCCAATTCCTTGTGGTTTTGAGTTCCATTTTCCTAATCATTAGTGATATTGAGCATCTTTTCATGTGCTTATTGCCTATTTCTATACTCTTGGAGAAATGTTTATTTAAGTCCTTTGTCCATTTTTGAATTTGGTCTTTGTTGTTGAATTTAAGTTTTATATATATTCTGAATATTAACCCCTTATCAGATAACATGATTTGCAAATATTTTCTCACATTCTGTGGGTTGCCTTTTTACTATGCTGATATTGTCTTTTGAGGCACAATATTTTTAAATTTTCACAAAGGCCAGTTTTTTAATTTTTTTCTTTTGTTGCCTGTGCTTTTGGTGTCAAATCTAAGAAGTCATTGCCAAATCCAATGTCATGCTTTTCTCCCATGTTTTCTTCCAAGAGTTTTATGGTTTTAGGTCTTACACTTAGGTCAGATCCATTTAATTTTTGTATTAGGTGTTTAATTTTTTATTAGGTGTTAGATAAGGATCCAGTTTTACTTGTTCATGTGGATATCCAATTTTCAGAGCATCATTTGTTAAAAAGAGTGTCTTTTTCTCATGGAATGGTCTTGGCAGTCTTGTTCAAAATCATTTGACCATATATGTGAGGGTTTATTTCCAGGTTCTCTATTCTGTTTCATTGGTCTATTTGTCTTTGTGTCAGTATCACACTTTTTTGATTCGAGTAGCCTTGTAGTAAGTTTTGAAATCAGGAAATGTGATTATTCTTTTTCTTTTTTTTTTTTTTTAATTTATTTGTCAGAGAGAGAGCACAAGCAGGGGGAGCAGCAGCAGAGCAGGCAGAGGGAGAAGCAGGCTCCCCGCAGATCAGGGGGAGCCCAATAGGGGACTCGATCCCAGGACCCTGGGATCATGACCTGAGCCAAAGGCAGACGCTTAACCAACTGAGCCACCCAGGCACCCCCAAAACATGGTATTTTGATAGGGATTGCATTGAATCTGTAGATTCTTTTGGATAGTATTGACAACTTAACAGTATTAAGTCTTCCAACCCACAGACATGGGATATGTTTCCATTTTTTCAAATCTTTAATTGCATTTAAGAGGTTTTATGGTTTTGTGTAAGACTTTTACCTCATTGGTTAAGTTTGTTCCTAAGTAGTAGTCTTTTTTTATTTAAAGATTTATTTATTTATTTATTTATTTATTTGACAGAGCGGGGAGGGGGAGAGAGAGCACACAAGCAGGGGGAATGGCAGGCAGAGGGAAAGGGAGAGGGAGAAGCAGATTCCTCCCCAGAGCAAGGAGCCCAGTGCGCAAGGAGCTCCATCCCAGCAGGACCCTGGGATCATGACCTGAGCCAAAGGCAGATGCTTAACCAACTAAGCCACCCAGGCGCCCCTGTTCTTTTTGATGTTATTATAAATGGAATTGCTTTTGTGATTTCTTTTTCAAATTGTTCATTATTAGAATGTGGAAATCCTTTTTTGTGTGTGTTGACTTTGTATCCTGCTACTTTGCTGAATTTATTAGATCTAATAAGTTTCTTTGTGTAATATGTAGGATTTTCTACATATAAGATTTTATCTGCAAAGAAAGAAAATTTAGCTTCTTCCTTTCCAATTTGGATACCTTTTATTTCTTCTTGCCTAATTGCTTTAGCTAGAACATGCAGTACAAGTATCCCCCGCTTTTTGAAAGTTCACATTGTTCCACTTCACTTTTATGAGAGATCTACATTATGTTGGTCTGTATATAGTACCTGTTTATGCTGAAAAAAGAAATCAGAAGAGGACTTCTGCTTTTACCGAAAAAGCAAAAAGCAAAAATAGTGTTCAGCATTTGTTTTGCAGTGAGCTGTTATAGTGGCACCACCAAGCTCCTTCCTGGGGATCTACACTCTGCATCTCAGCATCAAGCCATTGCAGCCTTGAACTGTGTCTGTGAGCATCTGTGCTTTATCTTGATTTATTTTGTGTGTCTGATAGCAAGCTGTGTCCTAAGGTATCAGAAAGGCCCGAGAGAGGTTATCTTTGGGTCTAGGAATACTCAAAACATTTTTCCATGTAAGGTGATAATTGCTTCTTTGCTTTATGACATTTTGACTTACAGGAGGTTTCATAGCAATGTTCTACTTAGAGATATCAGGGGAGGCTTGTACTATGTTGAAAGAAAAGTGGCAGAAATGGGCATCTTTGCCTTTTCCTGATTCTGGAGGGAAAGCTTTTATCTTTTACCTTTTAATATAATGTTCACTGTAGGTTTTTCGTATATGGCTTTTATTATGTTGAGGTAGTTTCCTTCTATTCCTAGTTTGTTGAATTCTTTTTATCGTAAAAGTATGTTGGATTTTGTGAAAGGTTTTTTATTGCAGTAGTTGAGGTGATCATCTGGGAGTTTTTTTCCCTTCTTTCTTTTAATGTGGTGTATTATGTTGATCAGTTTTCATATATTGGACCATCCTTCATTACAGGAATAAATTCCACTTGGTCATGGTGTGTAATCCTTTTAATATGTTGCTGAATTTGGTTTCCTAGTATTTTGCTGAGGATTTTGCATCAGTGTTCATAGGGATATTGGTCTGTAGTTTTCTTGTAGTGTCTTTGTCTGGCTTTGGTATGAGGGTAATCCTGGCCTTATACCAAATATTACCTCCACTTCAATTTTTTGGAAAAGTTGGAAAAGAATTGGTGCTAGTTCTTTAAATGTTTGGTAAACTTCACCAGTGAAGTCATTAGGTCCAGGGCTTTTCTTGGTTGTGACTTTTTTTTTTGGAGACAGAGAGAACTCGGGGTTGAGGGGGAGGGGCAGAGGAAGAAGGAGAGTGAGAATCTTAAGCAGGCTCCATGCCTAGCACAGAGCCCAGTGAGGGCCTTGATCTCACAACCCTGAAATCATGACCTGAGCTGAAATCAAAAGTTGGACCCTTAACCACCTGAGTCACCCAGGTGTCCCTGGTGTGACATTTTTTGTTCCTGATTTCAATCTTCTTACCAGTTCAGTTACAAGTCTATTCGGATTTTCTGTTTCTTGGTGAGTTTTATGTCTCTAGGAATTTGTCTATTTCATCAAGGTTATCCAATTTGTTGGCATGCAGTTTTTCATAGTACTTTCTTATTTTTTCTTTTTCTAGTTCCTTAAGGTGCAAAATTAGGTTGCTTATTTGAGATTTTTCTGATATTTTTAATAAATGCTCTGAATTTTCCCCTTAGCACCACTTTCACTGGATCTCGTAAGTTTTGATATGTTGTATTTTCTTTTTTATTCATCTCAAGTATTTTCTAATTTCCCTTTTGATTTCTTTTTTGATCTATTGGTGGCTTATGGGTATATTGTTTAATTTCAATGAATTTGTGAACTTTTCAATTTATTTCTGTACTGATTTCTAACTGATATTGTTGTGGTTGGAGAAGATACTCTGTATGGTATCTTTTAAAACCCATTGAGACTTAATTTGTGTCCTAATATATGATCTGTCCCGGAAAATGTCCCACATGCACTTGAGAAAAATGTCTATGCTATTATATTATTGTTAGAGTGTTTTGTATATGTCTGTTCGATCTGTTTGCTCTTTGATTTATTGTGTTAAGTCCTCATATTTCCTTATTATCTTCTGTCTGGTTATGATGATTATTATCCAATATTGAGAATAGAGTATTGAAGTCTCCACTTACTACTGTAGAAATTCCACTGTTTTATACTTAATGTATTTTAATGGTCAGTTACTAGGTGTGTAAATGTTTATAATTGAATCTTTTTGTTGTATTGGAACTTTACTAATATTCTCTGTCTTTCGTAACCTTTTTTTGATTTAAAGTCTGTATTTTCTGATATTAGTATGGCCACCCTGCTATCTTTTGGTTTTTATTTGCATGGAATATCTTTTTCTCTTTCACTTCACTTTGAATCTTTTTGTCTTTGGAATTAAAGTAAACTCCAGTGTAGTTGGATCCTTTATTGTGCCAATCTTATGTCTTTTGTTTAAGAGTTTGATCCATTTATATTTAAAGTGATTACTGATAAAGAGGGATTGTCTGTCATTTTGCTGTTTGTTTTTTATGTCTTCTAGCTTTTTTGTCCTTCATTTCTTGCGTTACTGTCTTTTGTGTTTACTTGATTTATTTTTTGCAGTGAAATTTTAAATTTCTCATTTCCTTTTGTATATGTTCTTTAGCTATATTCTTTGTAGTTACCCATGGGGATTTAACTTCCTCAAATTTAACACCTAAAATTATAAATCTAGTTTCAGTTTTTACCAATTTAACGTCAATAACATGCAAAAACACTACTACTTCTTTAACAGGTGTATACTCCTCTCGGTTGTTAATGTCAGAAATTTACATCTTTAGGGACACCTGGGTGGCTCAGTCCTAAGTGTCTGCCTTCAACTCAGGTCATAATCCCAGGGTCCTGGGATCAAGTACTGCTCCTTGTTCAGCAAGGACCCCTGCTTCTCTGTCTGTCTGCCACTCACCCTGCTTGTGCTCTCTCTCTCTCTCTGACAAATAAATAAAATCTTTTAAAATTAAAAACAAAAATGGGTAAAGGATTTGAATAGATGTTTCTCCAAAAAGATACATAAATGTTCAATAATCACATAAAAGATATTTAACGTTACTTATAGGGAAATGCAAATCACAAAACCGAAGTGAGATACCACTTCACCCCTGCTATAGGTATAATCAGAAACGTGCAATAACTGATGTTGGTGAGGATGTGGAGAAACTGGACCTTCATGCACTGCTGGTGGAAATGTAAATTGAAACAGCTGCTTTGGAAATAGTCTGACAGTTTCTCAAAATATTAAGACTAGAGTTAACCATTTGACCAAGTAATTCTACTCAGTAGATACATACCCAAGAGAATTGGACAATTTGTCAAAATATCAAAAATAGAGTTACCATATGACCCAGTAATCTACTCATAGACATATACCGAAGAGAATTGGAAACGTATGTCCACACAACAAATTGTGCGTGAATGCTCTTATCAGGTTTATTCTAAATAGCCAAAAAGTAGACACAATCCATCCATCAGGTTAAGAATAAACAAAATGTAGCATCTCCATGCAATGAGATATTTAGCAGTAAAAAAAGGAAGAAGTAATGATACATGCTGGAACATGGATGAACCTTGTAAACTTATTACATGAAAGAAGCCAGTCATAAAAGACCATATATGGTATGATTTTATTTACATAAAGTGTCCAGAATTGACAAATAGAAAGAGTCAGAAAGCAGATTGATTAGTAGTTGCCCAGGGTAGGAGAGAAATGGAGAATGACTGCTAACAGGTATGGGGTTCTTTTTGGGGTAGTGAAAATGCTCTAAAAATGATTATAGTCTTCATTGTACGATACCTGAATATGCTAAAAACCATTGAATTGTACACTTTAAATAGGTGAATTATATGGTATGTGAATTACATATCAGTAAATTGGGTGGGTTTTGGGTTTTTTAAGAGTAGTGGTTGGGACTTTTTTTTCGAGTTGAATCACTAGCAATAATTGACTACCTGCATTTCTTGTTGAGTGTGTTTCAATAGAAGCAGTTGGATTAGGACTTGTTTAAAATTTGTTTTTGCAGGAAATGTTTGTCAGATATCTGCATTGTATGTTTATTGATTTTATTTCAAAAGTACCTCTCTCAGTATTTTACTCAAAATTTCAAAACTAATCACATGTGTTTTAATTGAATGTTGAATTTAGGCTTAAAGGTTGTACTGTAGCTCCATTTAAAATACATAACATCCTGGGACGCCTGCGTGGCTCAGTCGTTAAGCATCTGCCTCCGGCCCAGGTCACGATCCCAGGGTCCTGGGATCAAGCCCCGCATCGGGCTCCCTGCTCACAGGAAGCTTGCTTCTCCCTCTCCCACTCCCCCTGCTTGTGTTCCCTCTCTCTGTCAAACAAATAAATAAAATCTTTAAAAAAAAAAAAAATACATAACATCTAGGGGCGCCTGGGTGGCTCAGTCGTTTAGCGTCTGCCTTTGGCTCAGGTCATGATCCCAGGGTCCTGGGATCAAGCCCCGCATCGGGCTCCCTGCTCCTCGCCCCTCTCCCACTCCCCCTGCTTGTGTTCCCTCTCTCACTATGTCTCTCTCTGTCAAATAAATAAATAAAATCTTTTAAAAAGAAAATACATAACATCTTGACCCTGCAGTGCTAGGTGGGGCTTGGTAAGGTTAGACATCAAAGAAAATTCTGCATTTTTAAAAAATTAGGATTCTTGCTTAATCACAAACATTTGTAGTGACCTTTTCCATTCAAATGCAAAAGGGACTTTAGAATTGAAAAGGTTTTCTCGGGGTGCCTGGGTGGCTCAGTCATTGAGCGGCTGCCTCGGCTCAGGTCATGATCCCAGGATTCCTGGATCGAGGCCCAAGCCCCGCGGGAAGCCTGATTCTCCCTCTCCCACTCCCCCTGCTTGTGTTCCCTCTCTCGCTGTGTCTCTCTTTCTGTCAAATAAATAAATAAATAAAAATCTTAAAAAAAAAAAAGAATTGAAAAGGTTTTCTCATCTCATTGTTATAAAAACCATGGAAAGCCTAAATTTAAAGACTACCTTAATTAAAGTTGAATTTTGTGGAACATTTTTCCATACTTTTGAAGGAGAGAGACATCTTAAATACTACCTGTGAACTTACCATATACTGATTTTTGTCAACAACTTTTATCTGAGGCACTATTTGTGGTTTCTCTTACTATTGCTCTGCGTTGTCACTACTTTTGCATCCTCGTTGATACATTAAAAATTATATTAAGTAAATAATCTTCCACTTTTTAGGCCAGATGAACATCCAGTATAAAAACAAGAAGAATTTGAATATTTCTAGCATCCAGTATCATCCAGTTGAAATATAAATATTTCACATAATCTTGGCCTTCTGACTATTGTATCAGGTACAATGGTGCCCATCCTTAGATGCATTTCTCTTCTGTAGTAGCAAACACTAGTACTGGTGATTCTTTAGTGTCCTACAGTGTCTGCAGCACAAGAACTTTTCAGTGTATCTTCCCTATATGCATGTGTAAAGATACTTCAAGATCAGCCTTATTAAGTGCTTATTTCTTGCAGTTCAAATTTGGCTTGCAGAAGTTTTTTTCTATTACATAATAAGCTGTTAATCATATATTTTTTTAAAGATTTTATTTATTTATTTGACAGACAGCTAGAGAGGGAACACAAGCAGGGGGAGTGGGAGAGAGAGAAGCAGGCTTCCTGCGGAGCAGGGAGCCCGATGTGGGGCTTGATCTCAGGACCCTGGGATCATGACCTGAGCCAAAGGCAGACGCTTAACAACTGAGTCACCCAGGCGCCCCGCTGTTAATCATATTTTTGTAGAAACCAAAAGCCTTAATTTTATGGAGGTTTTCTCCCCAGGATTAATGTAATTTGGCCAGTGTCCCCTCCCTCAAAAAATCTTGACAAATTTTTGTTACATGAAATAGTACATTTTAGGGGCTCGTGGGTGGCTCAGTTGGTTAAGCGTCTGCCTTTGGATCAGATCATAATCCTGGGGTCCTGGGATCGAGTCCTGCCCTGTATCCAGCTCCCTGCTCAGAGGGGAGCCTGCTTCTCCCTCTCCCTGCCACCCCACCCCTGCTCATGCTCTCTTTCACTATCTCTGTCTCTCTCTCTCAAATAAATAAAATCTTAAAAAAATAAGAAATGAAACAGTACATTTTAATTGCATTTAAAAGATTAAGCCCCAATGACAACTAACCATGAAATTGTTTTCAAGTGGCTCTTTGTGTGAATTGATGTACATTTGCCTTCAGTCCTCATAGTGCTTTTATTATGGTTGACCTAGCAAAGAGTCAAGTTGGTGATGACATGCACTTGTGCCTATTAATGTTCATCATGACTTTTTTAAAAAATTTCCTGTTTGTCATTAGTGATCCATTTCTAGGCTGAAGAATTACATACCTCATTAAATCAAATATAACATTTCTAAAAACCTCAAGCCAGAAGTACAATTTAAAATTAAGTCATTAATTCAAAAGTCAGGAAGCACCCCAAATTTGCAAAAATATGTGTAATATATCATGATATGGGATCTCTTCAGAGTTTGCTTATTATTGCCCAACAGACCGTTTCTGTGTGATGAGAGTAGATGTGCTTGCTTATTTGTGCACTTTTTGGTGAGAATGTATGTATAAGCCAGAAATCAAAAACAAGTGCAGAGCTACAGTTTTCCTAATCAGGAATGCATTTATCAAAGTTGCCTATTTGGTAAAGGGATGTTTACTTGTTAACAAGTTGCCAGCAGTGTGTGCTTGTGGTTTATTTTAACCATTTTTGTATGGAAAGCTTGGCAAACCTGTATTGAATGTGTTCTTTATAAGAGTGTATTACAGAATTAATCATACTGTGCTCTTACAGTAGCATTTTCAACTTAGGATTCTTGGGTGGCCTTCATGGGGTTCATATCAAATTTGTATATGCATGGCGCCTGGGTGGCTCGGTCGGTTGAGCGTCTGCCTTTGGCTCAGGTCATGATCCCAGGGTCCTGGGATCGAGTCCCACATCGGGCTCCCTGCTCAGAGGGGAGCCTGCTTCTCCCTCTTCTCCGCTCGTGCTCTCTCTCTCTTTCTCTCCACAAAAATAAATAAAATCTTAAAAATATATATTTTTTTTGTATATCCATTTACTGGAAAGAGAGATTATAGCTTTCTAAGATTATTAAAATATATGCTTCCCCAAACAGTTAAGAATTATGAAGAGGGTAATTTTGCCCTTGCATAATGGATCCAAACTGTTGTGCTTTTATAGTTTCTGCTCATTTTTTATGATCATAGTAAAATTGTGCTTGATCAATAGTAGCTACAGAATGAGTGTTACTTTCTTTTTCCACAGTGGTATCTCAATCAAGTAAACCATTACTTCTCATACTTTCCCATTTACCTTTCTCTAGAGCTGGTCTTCCTAAACTCTCTTGCATGTTGCTTCATATTTATCATTAAGTAAGGCAAATTACATACAATCTATCAAACTTACATTGAAAAGCAAAGTTCTGATGAGAATGCCTCCCAAGAACTAATGAGTGTAACTGTATATATAGTACATTTCATTTCACTTTGATTTAGGTGTTGCTGTTGTTGCAGAAAGTTTTAATTTTTGCTTGACTAAGTATAGTTGAGTTTTAGTTGACTTCAGGTTTTACTTTTGTGAATTTGACAAATTAAAAAACACTTTGCAAGTACTGGGTCTTGAGGAGAGCTCAGCGTGATTTTTGTTATTGCCCCTTTAGGATACAGATGAGTTTATTTTACCGACTGGAGCTAATAAAACCCGGGGCCGATTTGAACTGGCCTTCTTTACCATTGGAGGATGTTGTATGACAGGTGGGTATGGTAATTTTTTTCAGTGTCCTCAGTCCAAGTAGGCAAAAGTGCTTAAAATTAAAAGCAATTCAAGTATTGGTTTTAGGGTTTTAAAAAATGATTATTGAGGGGCACCTGGCTGACTCAGTCAGTGGAGCATACGACTCTTGATCTTGGGGTTGTAAGCTTGAGCCCCATGTTGCATAGAGATTACGTAAAATCTTTAGGGGTGCCTGGGTGGCTCAGTTGATGGGCATCTGCCTTCAGCTCAGGTCATGATCCCAGGTTCTGGGATCGGGCCCTGCATCGGACTCCCTGCTCTGTGGGAAGCCTGCTTCTTCCTCTCCTGCTCCCCCTGCTTGTGTTCCCTCTCTCGCTGTGTCTCTCTGTCAGGTGAATAAATTTTATAAATAAGTAAATAAATAAATAAAATCTTTAATAATAAGTAAATCTGTTTATGTTTTTCATTTTTTCTATTAAATAAAAGTAAAAAAGAATCAGAAGTGCAGTTGTTTTTAAATATAAAGCTGTATTATTTGGTTGAATCGTTACTATGATTCACTAGGGGCTGCATTTGGAGCAATGAACGGTCTACGGCTAGGATTGAAGGAAACCCAGAACATGTCCTGGTCCAAACCAAGAAACGTACAGTAAGTCTTATGTGATCATCTGAAATAGTGATGTTTGAATATTAACCTCTCTTTTGTTGGCCTGATGAACAGTCTTGAGATTACAAATGTTCGGAGAATTGACATACATTTTGATCGATTTTTTATTTTCTTAAAAGAAACTAAGGAATCAGGTTACTGAGGCTAAGGTTTTGTTTTTTAAAAGATTTTATTTATTTATTTGAGTGAGAGAGAGAGAGAGATACCACGAGCAAGAAGGAAGGATAGAGGGAGAAGCAGGCTTCCCGCTGAGCCGGGAGCCTGATGCAGGACTCACTCCTAGGACCCCAGGATCATGACCCGAGCCAAAGGCAGACGCTTAAACAGACTGAGCCACCCAGGCGCCCCTGAAGCTAAGGTTTTAAAAGGAGTGATTTTTGAGTCAGTGTCCTTTAATTAGCTGGTGCTACCCCAACCTAACTTATCCATCTTTTCATTCTGTAGGCCTATATGGCATGCTTTTCAACTTGTTGACTTGCTCTAGTACATTATTTGGATTGTTTGAGGGTTTGCAAAACCATAGGACTTGGTAGTAAAGAAATAAGCATGTAGGAGTGATTGCTGGATTGCTCTCATTTGAATTGAACTACTTATTGACTTCACACTCTTTCTGAAAGGAGAAGGCTAAAGAAAATGTATCACAAAATTCCTAGAACTTAGAGGTGGTTCCTGAGTCTTCTCTCAGGAAATTGAAGTTTGTGGAGAAAGGACAGTACAGGTGTCTTCACCCTACCTAAGAAATAAACAGTCCATGTAGATATTCCCTAAATAATCTGATGTTTAGTTTTGCATGTTTTTATACTTTATAGCTCATGGTTTTGCTTTAGGACACATTAAGCTCCATCTTCTTTATATGTTGTTTAGCCAGCAGGTGGCAGTAGGTTTACTAAATTAGGCGTTGGGAATCCTGAAAGCTTGTCAAGTTTTTCATATTCCTGTTAACTATCTGGATCTTGCTTTTACTAGGCCACATCCTTGAATATTTTTACATTTATATTAATATTTGACCCTTACTCTGGGGCGCCTGGGTGGGTCTGTCAGTTAAACAGCTGCCTTTGGCTCAGGTCATGATCCCAGGGCCCTGGGATAGAGTCCCATACTGGGCTCCCTGCTCATCGGAGAGCCTGCCTCTCCCTCTCCCTCCCCCTCTGCCTGCGCCACTCCCCTGCCTGTGCTCTTGGGTGCTCTCGTTCTCACTCTCAAATAAAATCTTTAAAAAATATATTTGTCCCTTATTCCAATACTTTTTTTTTTTTTACCTTTTTGTGTTATGGAGAATTTTGAAAATGTACCAAAGTAGACAGAATAGTACACTGAAGACCCATGAACCATAACCCATCTTCAGCAGTCAACCAGGATTGGGACCAGTTGTGCCCCATCTCATTCTCCTCTCCCATGTTACTTTGAAGCAAGTCCCTAACATCGTATCGTTAAATAGCAATTTGAAAGTAGAAGGTCTCCTAGAAAAGATAACTTTTGTTTCTTAAAACAATGATAGTTATTAATATTTTGGAGAGAGTCAAATAGGTTTGCATTTTTAGATAAGATTTTTTAAGTATTATAAATCATTTTTATATAACAATTCTGATTTTACTAGATAGGAAGCATTTAAAATAGGAGACAGCTGGGGCACCTGGGTGTCTCAGTTAAGCACCTGCCTTTGGCTCAGGTCATGATCCCAGGGTCCTGGATTGAGCCCTACATTGGGCTCCCTGTTCAATGAGGAGTCTGCTTCTCCCTCCCCCACCCCGACCCCCCCACCCCCGCTCGTGCTCTCTTGTACTCTCCCTCAAATAAATAAATAAATCTTTGATAAATAAAATGAATAAAATAGGAGACAGCCTCTAAAAATGGAAAGAAGATAGGGTTTGGGGCCAGACAGATCAATGTAGCTTCAAAGCCTAGTTTCATTACTTACTGTTTTGTGATCTTAGGTAAGTTTTTTCTACTTTCTGCCTTGAAGGGTTGTTGAGAGGTGATTAAAGTAGGTAAGTAGGTAAGGGTCCAGTATGTGGAGATACATTGCCCATTCGTATCCCAGTCAGTTTCACCAGTTTGTAGTGCTTCCAGCAGTGCAGTAATGAAAATTAATAGTTCTAAAAAACATGTTACAAATGATGACAATATGCTGAACTTAAAATATGTTAGTAAATATGTAACATAATTAGAAACAATAGACTTCGTTACTGATTTTTTTAAAAAACCTTTTAGAGATAATACAAGTTTTTGTTATTTGGGCATTAATTTAAATGAGTTTTTAATTGCATTAAATGAGTTTTTCACTCTTTGTTATTATAATTCTATAATTTCCAGCAGTAGTCAGCTGTCCGGATAGACCCATTCCTGTGATGGTGTTACACTGCTGGGAGAGGAATGACCTGTCTTCTTCCAGTTGCCTCTGTCACTGTTCTGGTGGCACCTGGCACTGGTGCAAGGCAGAACTGTGCTTCCTTGAGAGTGTGCTGAGCGTTCACTCTGGCCGCTTAGCTCTAGTCCGGGAGCAGACACCGTATGCTTTCTCTGTGTATTCTAGTTAGACAACTTTTTCCTTCTCTTTCAGTATTTCCCTTTAATTCTGCTTTATATTCTGTTATATTTCACGCTTTGATTCTATTTAATATCCTAAGTATATTCTCCCCCAAAAAAACTTAATCGTAAGCTAATTTGTCCATTATAAGGGTATTTCTTTAATGTAGATCACTTACTATAAGCTTTTTTATGGAATATTCTAGACTGCCATTCAAAGCCTTTCTGTATTTGACTTATATTTAATAAGAATTTTCCTTACTGCCCAAAAATGTTGGAGCTTTAACCTTCATTTATATTTCTATAAAGTAATCATTCTTACTAAATTCTGAGGCGATATTGAGGTAAGTTTTAAAATTAAGAGAACTGTGGGGTGCACCTGGGTTGCTCAGTCGTTTGGGCATCTGACTTGATTTCAGCTGAGGTTGGGATCAAGGGTCCTGGGATCAAGCCCTGCCTCAGGCTCTGCGCCCAGCAGGGTGTCTGCTTCTCTCCATCTCCCTCTGCCCCTCCCCCTGCTCGCGCTTTTCCTCTAAAATAAATCAGTAAATCTTTTTAAAAATAAATAGGGGCACCTGGGTGGCTTAGTCAGTTAAGCCTCTGCCTTCGGCTCAGGTCATGATCCCAGGGTCCTGGGATCAAGCCCTGTGTCGGGCTCCCTGCTCAGCAGGGAGCCTGCCTCTCCCTCTCCCCTGCTTGTGCTGTCTCTCCCCCCCCAAATAAATAAATAAAATCTTTAAAAAATAAGTAAATAAAAATAAAATTAAGAAAACTTTGGGTATTGGATTTATACATTGTAAATAGCTATAGTTACGATTTTTCAAATTGGAGAAATGGTGATTCTAAGCACAGATTCTTTCTCTTTCTGCCCTGGTAGGATTTTGAACATGGTGACTAGGCAAGGGGCACTTTGGGCTAATACTCTAGGTTCTCTGGGTAAGTAGAGATCTCAATAATAAATCATTAATGCAAAGAAAGAGTGTATATGTATCATGAACAATTGGATCAACCAAAATTCTGGCCATATGATATTAAAAATTATAGTTAAATCTACTGTGATGAATAGTGTAGATAATATTTAAGAAAAGACCATGAACAACATAACAAAGTAATTCCAGTTGCTAATACCAGTGTTTTAAAAGTCTTTTTAAATATTACATACTCTCCTGTCCAAGCAAGATGCCAAATCATGTTTTAAGTAAATAAGAAATCCGCATAATTTAGGTCCAAGTCAGATGCCTTTGTATGTTAAGAAAGGTTCAAGGTCCTGTAGTAAGATATGATAGGTTAATTTCATCCCTCTTCCTATGTTTTCCTAATAGCCCATTCAGCATCTGTTTACCTCAGATATTTCCCAGACCTAATTTCCATTTTTGTAATAGGGCCTTTGTAGATATAATGAAAATATTTGTAGTTCTAAGCAAAGGGTAATTTAGTAGGACTTAGGACCAAAGTCTTTCGTATTATATTGTTTATGAATGATTGACTCTTTTGATTACTCATGGCTTATAATAAGTGTACAACCTGTGGTACCTACGCTGTAACAGCCAAGAGTTGTCTTTGTAAATTAGTTGCAAGTCTGAAAATCTTTTAATGGTGGCAGATTAAGTAAGGGAAAATGCAAGCATCTCATTGAAAAAATAGAAAAGGCATCTGTTGTGAGAGAATAATCCCCTAGCTTTGCCATGGGATTTGGAAGCATTACATTTTCACACCATGAAGTCAAATTGACATTTGAGATCTTAGGGAATGACTGCTTCAGTATGCTGCTCATGTCACCTTTGCTCCCACCCCATACATAGTCACCCACCTTTGTTTCTGTTCGGTGGTTTATGTACCTAGAGCAATCAGCCATCCTGGTCTGTCCAGGGACTGTCTTAGTTTTAGCACTGCAAATCTCATGTTCCAGGAAACTCAGTCCTGGGCTAACTGGGATGGCCAGTTGCCTTGTGTGTTCCCAGTGTAATATGATCAATCACAATGTTCTGCTCAAGTTCACTTTCAGTTAAAGAAGTTGAATTGGTAAGAGACTTTATAGAAGTATAAGAATATCACAACAGAACTTGTAAGGCAGAGTTTGGTGTAATATTGAAGGGTCAAAAATGGTATAATTTTGGGACAGTATAAGGAAAAGGATTAATAGCAATCTTTTTGGGTACAGGAGAAAGGTAGTTTGGGGGAGGATTTTGTTAAAACTAAATAGTGCTAGTGTTACCAAACCTCAAATTTTTTTTAAGTTAACATTTTTCTTACAATAGAAATGCATGTGTTTTTGTTTCTAAATCCAAAGTATAGCTATTATTAATAAAATGTAAGTGAAGATTAAAAATATTTTTCCTGGGACTTCCCAGTGGTACTTTTTTTATAAGTAGCTACTATTCGTGTTTCTTCTGAAGCTTTCCAAAGATTTTTCTTTGCATATCCCAAGTTGTCCACACATGTGCCTGCTTTACATGCTAGTGAATATAGTTTTTCCTGCTTTTTCTTTGGAGTATGTAGTATTCCATTATATGGAAAGTCCGTCTCTTGCTCTGTACCCTTTGATGGGCATTTTATTTGGTGCCAGGCTTTTGCTATTACAAATAGTATTCCAGTAATTATTCTTAATATATATTTGAATGTTTGTAGAATGTCTATAAAATATATTTTTTTAAATATAATTGCTATACTCACATTTAATCATTTTTTTATTACTGATCAGTTCCATTTCCCCTGTAGCTTTGCTCTATAGTGCATTTGGTGTCGTCATTGAGAAAACACGAGGTGCAGAAGATGACCTTAACACAATAGCAGCTGGAACCATGACAGGCATGTTGTATAAATGTACAGGTAGGCACTACTGAATGAAGAGCTCTTTCTCTCAATATACTTTGAAGTATGCTTTAAAAACTAAGTAGCCACAGATTTCAAAGGTACTTGACACATTTTTGCTGTATAGTGGAGTGTTGTCTAAAACGTAATGGTTGTTTGGGGTTTGGGGTTTTATTTTGATAAAATATACAAAACATAAAATTGACCATCTGAACTTTTAAGTGTAAGTTCAGGAATGTTAAGTATATTTACATTGTTATGGAATAGCACCACTGTCTAACTCCAGAACTTTTCTTCATCTTATGAAACTGAAACTCTGTATCCATTAAACAAAAACTCCTCATGTTCCCCTTCCTTTAGCCCTTGGCAACCACCTTTCTACTTTCTAACTATAAATCTGAATTCTGAGGTACTCTATTCTGTAAGCAAGCAAAATACAGTATTTGTCTTCTTATGACTGGCTTGTCACATTTAGCATACTGTCCTCAAGTTCATCCATGTTGTAGCATGTTTCAAGTATTTCCTTTTCAAGGCTGAATAAGACTCCATTGGACATATCTGCCACATTTTGTTTATCCATTCATCTGTCAATGGATACTTGGATTGCTTCTACTTTTAACTGCTGTGAATAATGCTCCTGTAAGCATGGGTGAACTAAATACCACTCAATTTTGAAAAAATAATCAGAACCCTAAGAGTTGAACCAAAATGACCTGAGTGGAGATCAAATATCACATTCTCCTCTGGGATGGAAAAGAAATTAACATTCACTGAATTATGATTATACCCTCAGCTATAAGCATTTACTGTAACTTATTTAAAACTGTGAAGTGATAATCATCACACCCCAGTTTTATAGATGAGCACAGTATTAAGAAGACCTTTTTCAAAAGGTCACATAACTGGAAACAGGCCCAAATTTTTCATCACATTTCTGCTTTAAATAGCTTAAATTACATATGTTCTATACTTATGCTTCTGAGAATTACTTGTTTTATTTTTTTATTATGCATTAGACGTGATTAACTGAGTAATTCTGTTTTTTAGAAATTCCTCCATCACAAATAATCAGGTAGCATTTTTGCTTCATTTTTACTAGAAGAAAGAAAAGCCTCAACAGGATCATGAAATCCAAGATTTCCTGACATATCTGAGAATAAGAGGTTTTTCCTATATTGAAAATGTATCAGGGGTGCCTGGGTGGTTCAGTAGGTTGAACGTCCAGCTCTTGGTTTCGGCTCAGGTCATGATCTCAGGGTCATGGGATTGAGCCCCACTCTGACTCCGTGCTCAGGGTGGAGTCTGCTTGAGATTCTCTCCCTTTCCCTCTCCATCTCCCCCACATGCTCATGCACTCGCTCGCTCGCTCTCTCTGTAAAATAAATAAATAATCTTTAAAAAGAAAAGAAAATGGACCACATTTGGAATTTTATCCCTAAGAGCTCACAGTACTTCTTGCAATACATTCGCATGTGTGTACCCAGATAAGTGGAGCTCCCAGGTAGAGTGAGACATTAAATACCTTTTATGTCCATGAAGATGTTACCTTGGCATAGAAAAATCTTGTTAAAAATCTAGAAATACTTCCCATTGAAAATCTTTAGGGTCAGACAGAAGAATTTAAAACTTTAATTGGCAGCACAGGGGTGCACTCAGCAAGAGTTTACTTGGCCCAGACTAGGTTTACAAAAGATCAAACTAATATTTAAAAAACATATTTCACATAAAAACCTGGAATTCCAGATTCTTCTGAATAAATGGAAGACAACAAGCTTACATTATGCACATTGGCAAATGACTGGGGCCGAGTGGGAGCTGTTTCTGTACTGGTTAGATGGGCACAGAATTTCCAGCTCAGTCCCACAAGTCCCAGTCTTCTTATTCAGGGCAAGCCACCATGGCATTTCCTGTGCTGAGGGCAGCCCTGAATATAAGAATGTACTGAATTATCATCTTAGGACATACTGTGCATACGTAAAAGATAGAAAGGAAAAGGCTGAATTCTTGATTTTGAAGGAAATGGGAGACTCGCTTTCCGTGTCAAGGACTTCCGTGCAGTAATGGCATTTATAACACAGACTGAGAACACCTCCCACTTAAATTATAAAAGAGAAAGATCTTGGCTCAGAAAAGAAAAAACAAAAAAGACTATCCCTTAATTCTGTGTCAGGTGACAGTAGATTTCATTTCCATTGCAGTTTTGAAACAGAGGAAATTAATAATCTGTTGACCTAGAATTCCAACATTGGCTGACCAATTTAAATTTAGCTCAGCACATCAAAATCAGTCGGCAAAGGCAGATCAGTGTCTTTTACTGATTTCTGGTTTAGAGTGAACTTAATAAGACAACACAGAATTATGAATTTTGTATGGCAGAAATACAAATACAACTTCCAACTTCTAGATTCAGGGATTTGGAAGAGTTCAGGCACTCTTGGACTAGAGCCAGGATAAACTCTTAAGGATAGAGGTTTACGTTTAGGGAATGGCTGATTCCTGCCAACCTAAAACATTTCCAATCCCCAATGTATTCTTCAATAATAGAAATTTAAAAGGCAGTTTAAAATTAAAGTAGTAGGGGGTGCCTGGGTGGCTCAGTCATTAAGCATCTGCCTTCAGCTCAGGTCATGATCCCAGGGTCCTGGGACTGAGTCCTGCATTGGGCTCCTTGCTCTGCGGGAAGCCTGCCTCTCCCTCTCCCACTCCCTCTGCGGTGATCCCTCTCTCGCTGTGTCTCTCTCTGTCACATAAATAAAATCTTAAAAAAAAAATTTTTTTTTAAAGTAGTAGGACTAATGTAGGTATGGAGCAACTTTAGTGGGAAGAAAAATCATGAGGAAAAATACATGAGAAAATGGATAGTTGTCAGAGCAGAAAGAGGCTCATTTAAAGGAATAATTCTGATGGGGTGATTTTAATTCATACCTGATATATGTTTAATGGATTTATGTAAATATTTTCAAAGGGTATGAAATACTAGCTTTTCTATGGCATATGAAAGTCTGTTTAATAATGACCAGTATTGGGACTCCTGGATGGCTCAGTCAGCTAGGCCTTCGGCTCAGTTTTCTCTCCTTCTGCCCATCCCCCTGCTTGTGCTGTCTCGAATAAATAAATAATATCTTAAATAATAATAATAGTGGCCAGTATTCTACCAGAACAGGAACAGCTGTAGTTTTGCTGTCGTTCATAAACTTAGGACTAATGTTCTAATGGTCACTCATCTGATACCAGGAACAAAGCATCAGAGACCAAAAGATATGGGCACTCCCTGTTCCCTCACAAAAAGTCCCTGCCTGTTCATTCTATGCCTTCCATAAGAAGGTCATCTTAGAAGAGCAAACTAAATAAAAGTAAAAGGATATACAAATACGTTTCTCCATATTAAGCAAATTTCATCAGTTTTTGTTAAAAGGTACTGTTTATCAATGAATGCCAGGCCTTCAAAATTAAACTATATGTGCTAAAAGGACTTTCTTGGTGACTGCTTTATTTCTGTTACTGGCAGCAATAGTCTTCTGGTAAGTTAAAATACACATAACATATATAACAGGCAAAGGGCTAGCTGCTATAATATACAAAACATTTTGACAGATCACTTAAACCAACAATCCAATAAAAAATGGAGTAGGATTGACAATGCTTCAGGGAAAAATACAAATCACCACTAAACAGTAGAAGCCATTCAATCTCAAGCAACCAGGGCAAAGCAAAATAAAACATTAAGATTATATTTTTCACCAACTGTCTTTAAAAAAGTGATGATAGGTAACTGATGGTTACCAGAGCCGGGTGGGTGGAGGAATGGATGAAATAGGTAAATAGACGACAGGGAGTAAGCAGTGTACTTGGGATGAGCACCAGGTGATCAAAACTTAAAGAAAAATAAAAAAAATAAAGTTAAAACTTAAAAAAGTGATGGTGGGTGATACTTACTATTGGCCAAGGTCAGCAAGCAACTGGAATTAGTAGTGTTTTCAATATGTAGATCCTTCGCTCTGGTAATCTTTCAGCAATTTATCCTACAGCAAACTAAGGCATACACACAAAACTGTATATACCAGCATGTTTAAAACTGGCTTCAAAAGACGGGAGGTTTGAACGGAGACAGATGAGGGAGCTTGTAAGGTGGATGTCTGCAAGGAGTGACTTAGGTAAAGGCTAACAGGACAAAGACCCTAAAGTGGGGGTTAAAAGGTAGTGTGGGGGGGGGAGGGAGTAGTGGAATCTGGAGACATAAAAGTGGCAAGGGACCAAATCATACAGAAGATGGAGCTTCATAGGCCACTGCAAAGAATTTGACTTCACTGGGCTTTAATTCTTACATTCTAAATATAGCATTTCCACTTACTTAGAAGCCTGAAATTGTTTATCATAGCTATCAGAGAGGTAAGCTTTCACTGTTGTTTTGGGTACAGAGTTTACACAGGAGATGTTAGTTAAGTCAGGGTTTACAAATCCTCTAAAACTTCCTAAGATTCTCAGAGGGGTCTGGGCCACCATAACACCACAGGAAAGCAACCACCAAAGTGCCTAAGAATCTGGTGGGGAAAAAAGAGAGTCCTAAAAGGACAGTCATGTGGGGAGTCAGAAATGGCTGAGGTAATGTAACGAGTGTCATCTTGCCTGGGACAACTGGGGCAGCCGTGGGGCAAGCCTGAAAATCAGCTGCTCTGCTGCCAAGAGCCACACACCCTGCTTCCACTCCGACAGAGAAAGCAGAGGGCAAACGGCCTCTGTTGTAGTGCTCCAGGCACCCTGGACTTCCACCTTCCTTCCGTCATCCCCGCATTTCATCATTCGGGAGAGTCACCAGCCATCACCTGAGTTGCCTTTTCTCAAAAGCCTCAACTTCTGTAACAGTAGTTTTCATTGACCATTTTGACTTTAGGCTTCTATTTTCAGTCTGTCTGATCTATTCACTATTTCTGGCTTGATCTTCCTCAAGTATGGTTCTAATCCCAGTACTCCCTCTCCAAAAACCTTCGATGGTGACATACTGCCCTTCAACTTAAATTTCTCATCCTAGCCTTCCATGATCTAATCCTAGCCTATGTTTTCAGACTTTTCCCACACCTTCCTTATATATATCATAAATTTGAAATCCAGTCCATCCATAAGGTGCAGCTCAACTGTTACTACCCTTTTCGATTTTTCTTTCTTTTTCTTTCTTTCTTTCTTTCTTTCTTTCTTTCTCTTTCTTTCTTTCTTTCTTTCTTTCTTTCTTTCTTTCTTTCTTTCTTTCTTTCTTTCTTTCTTTCTTTCTTTTTCTTTTTTCTTTTCTTTCTTTCTTTCCTTTCTTTTCTTTCTTTCTTTCTTTCTTTTTCTTTCTTTCTTTTCTTTCTTTCTTATCTCTCCTGGAGGCAGTTTAGTGTCGTGAAAAGACAAAGGGCTTTGGAGTCAGACTGGGTTTGACTTGACTAGCACTAGATCCCTAAACCACTGCATACAGAGAGGAACTTGGCTGAATTTCAGTTTGTTATACAAAGGCAACCTATATTTTCCCTTCACAGACTTGTAAATGAGATAACCCCTATAAAAGTAAGGGACTTACATCCCTCCATAAGCACATTTTATACAATTCTTAAAAGGCTTAACGGTTTTCCTTGTAGGAAGTCAGTAGATAAAATGTAAGATTGAAAAATCAAGAAATAGCAAGGTAGTTGTGTTTTTTAGAAACATGAGGGTAAAGAGCAAAGAATGAAAGTAGCCTTTGGGAACTGGGAATGAGGATTAAGATGGTGCATTTGCCACATTGTACATCATTAAAATCTTTTAGTACTATTTTGACTTTTAAAATTATTCATGTGGACTACTTTAATAAAGTGAGCAAAGACCCTATGTATCAACATAATAAAAATTAGGCATTATATTGGAAGGGGGGTGGGGAGTTACTGTTTAATGGGTACATAGTTTCAGTTTTGCAACATGAAATTCTCTGGAGATGGTTGGGGGTGATGGTAGCACGATGCCAGTATACTAATGCTATTGAACTGTACAGCTAAAAATGGTCAATTTTATGTGTCTTTTACCTCAGTTTTTTAAATAAATTTAACAAAATTTTAAAGTTAAATAGTCCAAAAAATTTTCGGATAGTATTCTGCAGTAGCCATGTGAGTGTGTAGGTAAGGCTGCGGGGGCCAACTTCTGCTGGCCAGATGCCTGTCTATTCACTGCCTGGAGGCTGAGAATGTGTTTTATACTTTTTAAAGACAGTTGACCCTTGAACAATGTGAAGTTGAACTGCACTGGTCAACTTATACATGGTTTTTCTTAAATCAGTACAGTGCTGTTATTTTCTCTTACAATTTTCTTAGTAATCTTTTCTCTAGCTTGCTTTGTTGTAAGAATGCAATATATAATACATATAATGTACAAAATATGTGTTCATCAACTGTATGTTTCAGTAAGGCCTCCAGTCAACAGTAGGCTATTAGTAGTTTCTGGAGAGTTAGAAGTTGTATGTGGATTTTTGTGCAGGGGATGGGGGGTGGGTAGTGACCTACGCATTGTTCAAGGGTTGACTGTAGTTACATTTTAAGTGGTTGTGTAAATATCTACAGAATAGCCTTTGGGCCCTGAAAGCCTAAAATATTTACTTTCTGACCACTTACAGAAAAATTTGCTGGTCCCAGCTCTAAAGTAATTGTCAGTTCAGTGTGTTAGCTCTGCACTATCAAGCTCTGTATCCCACAAACAAGGTACTTTAATATTCTGGGCCTTATTTTCCTGTGTTTAGAAAAGAGATAATATTTGCCCTTTTTGGAAGAGTTGTGTAAGGACTAAAAGGTAGAAGGTAGAACTGAAACACACATCTCATGTTTGTTTTCCTTTATAGAGACTGACCTTTGGTCTTACTTGGTTACTGTGTTCAAAGCAAGAATATTTGCTAATCAAACTTCCTGTGCTTAGTTGGGCATAAGTTGGTTACAGAAAGCCTAAAGCCAAGGCCTTCAGACTTTTACCACCACCATTTGGGAAATGGAATTAATGGAAAGTTAAAACTAAAACGTGGCTTGGTATGTGATAAGAGGCTACACTTGGATCAGGATTAGCTATGCTTAGTAAATCAAACGCAGCCTATGTTTAGTGTCTGTTTGCTGGAAATAACTTTTTCTAGCCTTCAAAGAAGAATTTGTTTCATTTTGGTCAAAGTAGAAAGCTTTCTAGGGGATAAATAGTTCTCAAGGGACACTTAATATGCCACTGGTGTCCCAAAGATCTTAGAGTTCCCAGTTTCATTATGTTACCCCTAGTGCCCCTGCCCAGGGAGATTTATTTGGTAGCTGAGAACTAAAGTGAAAATCCTTACACATGAAAATCCTTACACATCCTTCCAAAAAGGCTGAGTAGAAGCTTCGTAAGATCTTGGGAAACTCAAAGCAAAGGGCCAACTGGGAGGAACAGTTTGCAGCTATTTCCAAACCAGTAGGCAGAGTTCAGAGCCCTGTGAATCTGTAATCGACTAAAGGTCTGGGGGTGTTAGTCTGAAGTTGAATGTTTGGTCCCACGAAAACATCTGCAAACCTAGTATGCTTTCAGTTACCTGCCTGCCATCATTTTTCTGATAAACAGCAGTGAGGCCACCTTTCTTTTGTGTTGACTCAGAATAATGTATGTTTGTAATCTGCTAGAAAGAACGAACCCTCATTACACTCAGTGTTGTGAGTGCATTTATTCTCCTGTGCTTCATAGTTGTTTTTTTTCCATTTTAGTAATTTGGTCTAATTATAGTTCACCTTCAGTCCCTAGAACTTTTTGTTGACTTGCTAGTCAAAGACATGAGGTAGATCATTATTAAATTGGGCAGATTGTTTTAAGTTAGCAGGTTAAGTGTACATTTTTCAACCGCATTGAATACAGTTGCCAAGTTAACTGCCATACTCAGTCTAAATGATATAAAGAGATGATGTGGCTTCAAGGGGAGATCTCCCATTGAATTTTTGTTTCTGATGTTCCTCCCACCTATTTGACAGCTATTTATAGATGATGCCTGCAGTTTCTGTTTCAGTCTGTTTGAGAGAGATAATTAGGGCACTTCAAGGTGGAAACCTATGCAGGTCAGCTATCAGACATCTTCAGACCAGAGAGGCTCCTGGAGGGGGGTGGCCTTTTAATCTATCAGCTGAAGCCATCTGGCAGGACATTCATTGCAGAACACATTGAAGTGTTCTAACTTGGCAGTGTCACTGAATTTCACAGAATTTACTGGCTCATAGCCAAAGGGCCTCTAGTAAGGTAATCACTGGACCACAGCTCCATTCAACCTTTGCCTTCCTAAAACGACTTGGAATGAGTACTCCATGGGTACAGTATAGGTTACCTGAAGTTTATGATAGCTACTTGTTTGTGAAACCGTAAGAGAACATCAAGTTATTTCTTAAAAGTTTATTTGGGTACCCCCTAGTCCTCTTGTTAGACTCAGGGATGGTTTTCAGGCAACTGATTAAAACATTTTTGTTTTTACCTTTGAAGTGAAATATATATTGCTAATTTTTTTCACATGAAAAACTATTTTAAGCAAAAATAGTTCAAAGTCTAATCCTTCTTTTCAGTGAGTATGATGACGCCAAGTGCCTCATTGCTCATGAGTTGTAGGTCATCCGGTATGTCGATGTAGGAGTGGCAGAGGTGGGGGCGTGTGGTCTTTTGTCAGCACCTGACTCAAAGCCTGATATAGCCATCTTATCACCACTACTTCTTGAGTCTTCAAAGTTAATAGAGGACCTGTCCAGAGTTCAAAGTTTAATATTGTTTCCAAAGAGGGTGTCACCTTGTTTATATTAGGGCTTTAAATCAGTTGTCAGTCCCTGTGAGGTTCTAAACAGTAGGACTAGCAGGAAATTATTGATCTGTTTGGGACTTCAATAATATGTGTAAGATCTTGTCTGGAGTGTTATAGGAACAAATGAGATTGAGAAAAATGAATTCATGCTCCTTATCTTAGCTATAAATTACGAAATCAAAAGTGAGGGGAAAAGGTTGTGAATAATACATACACTGTATTCTTAAACAAGGGATGTAAGGGAATTTGTCTTGAACCGGTCTTGGTTTCTTACATTACTTTTAGGACTTTTATTGTTTGAGGTGGAATATTTATAAACATGAATTGTGTGTCTCAACCTCGTAACATTACTTAATCCTTTGATACCAGGACACTATGCAATACAAGGCTGGTTTTTTTCCCCCTTCTCTTTTCCAGGTGGTCTCCGAGGGGTAGCACGAGGTGGTCTAGCAGGACTAACGCTTACCAGCCTCTATGCACTATATAATAACTGGGAGCACATGAAAGGCTCCTTACTCCAACAGTCACTCTGAGGATTTTGCCACTCTAGGAGTGGAGGGCACTTTAGTAGTCGTCCACATCAATTTATAGGTCAGTCTGGAATTACTCTAACTACAGTTAGTTTGAAAAATTGGAGATTCCAGCTTGCTGTGGTGAAGATCATGGATGGTTGACCAGGACTGGCATTCCTTCTAGCCCGAGTTGAAGCCAGAACACTCTGGTGGCTGAGTAATGTGGTTCTCCTCTACCCACTGAACTGGAAAACTACTTACTCACAGAATTCAGGTCATGATTGTTGTCAATACGGTATCACCACATTTGTTTATTTAATGATCTGAAACTGTAACATTGCCTTGTATTCCCAATAAAAACGTGAAAATAGAACCCACGTGTAAACATAGCGGTGTCTTCATTTAAAAGCATTTTTCTGGGTATAAAGTGAAAGTTACTCTTAGCATTTTTGTCTGCCCCAACTGGGCCAACACATGTTTTCTTGATTGTGTTGAAATGAAGGGCTACTTGGCACCATTAACAGCCAGGTTACAATTTTTCTTCAATAGAGTCGACACTAAACAACCTCAGGATACTTGAGATTAACCATTATGCCATTGGAGTACTGTGTTAGAACACACTATCCAACGATCATGCTTAACTACTCATTAACTCACCTTACGGAGGATAATTAGAAACCTAATTAGAGGAAAGGAACAAGCTACAAGGGTTTAAGGAAGTCTTGGGAAAGCTAAAGAAGGTAAGGGCAAGTTATTTAACTCCTGAGCTTGTTTTCTAACCTGTGAAATGAAGTTAAGTTGTGCTGTATGTTACACATACACACACGTAATAAATACTAAAAAACTGGTGGTTATTGTGAAGGAAAGAGGAAGGTGGGGCTTTGGCACGCACCTAGTAAGGAATCTGACAGCAAAGCAGTGAACCTTAGCTCAAGGCCTCTAGTTTTTTTTTTTTTTTTGAAGAGTTTAATATAGAGTTCATAGAGAGGTTAAAAATTAAAAGAACAGATCTGAAGTCTGCAAAGACTCAAAATGAAGTTAGTAATATACCCTTTACTAATTTAAGGTTCATAAAATATACTGATATTTAAGTGAATATAAAACAGTTAATGTTCAAGTTGTTTCTCAGCTGTACTCCAACCCAGAGATTAACGTGGTAGAACATTTTGTGACAAGGTAGTTTTACAGATACACGTAACAACTATGGCTGTTAATGCTTTTAATAGAGTGGGTACAAAATGCATCAGTGCAGAAGAATGTTTTACATACTCATTAGCATGGTGGTGAGTGTAAAATTAGGAATACATCCTTAAACCTCAAAAACTACGAAGTTTTTACCTGCCACCTTTATTAAAGTTCTAAGTGGTATTGGGGGGGCGGGGCCAAAAAAATAAGAGGCTCTTTTCAGCTGTGGTCAAGAAGTCTAATGAAACTGTCTGGCAAGGACCGCGGGATTGTGAAGTTTCCCCAAAAGGGTTTTTAGATGACCATATCACAAACTTGACAAGTATGAACAATAACATAAGAGGCAAGCTGAGTGGCTTAATAGCTTAAAAGCCTAGAAAGCAGCTACGGTATCTTACCTTAGAGAATTTAAAAACATTATAAATCGCATTTCCTACAAAGAAACCTTTTAAAGCATGGATGTGACTTTTAAGGATACTGAGAAAACACCAAGTTTTCATAAAGCTTCAGTAAACACCCCAAGGCACAAGTGTTCAAAACGGCCTGTTCACTAAAACGTCACTGCATTCTACTTTCAGAGGTATAGGTATGCTATGCTTGCAGCGAGAGGACATTTACTTTATCCTAGTTAAAAGCACCGGGTGTCAAGCTCAGCTTCCTTTTACACAGGATGCACCAATAACCCTTAAATAGCAAATAGTTCGAGTACTACGTTTCCAACATGTCTTGCCTTTTGCTCTGTGATTAGTCAGCACTAGGGCTCTTTGACCTGTAGTTCAGAATATTTTGAAAGCAGCTAGGACTACTTGAACATAGTCTTGAAGCAATTTGGAGTTCTTCTGAAAGCTCACTCGATACTTTAATAATATTTAGAAAAGGGAAAAAGACAAAATTTGCAGTAGCTGAATCTCTTTCAAAAGAAGAAAAATAATGTAGAATCTGACATGTAGGTTAAAATGTTTTGTAATTAATGTCCAAAATTGCCAAGATTGTTAATACACATTTTGGTAAAGAAAAAAAAATATATTGGCAAAGTTAAGTACTTGTGTGAAATATACTATATATTAAACAGAAGAATCATTTCCACCACCAATGGAAGAAAACCCACAGCAAGGGAAGCATCTAAAGGAGGACAATCAAAAGGTTAGGGAAGCTCACTAGCTTTCGAATACATCAACACACCTTGATTATAGAACTATTTCATTTTTAAAACTACAGTGTTTTAATGTACTTCTAGTAATAATCCAATCTAAGGAGCTGTAGAGGCTTATGAAAAAGACCTGTCCACCAAGATGCTGTGTTTCTAGTGTAGGGCTGAGTTAATACTTCTGTAAGAAGGAACTGATCACCCTCAGCATCAACAAATAGCCTTTTTCTTTTACATTGTAACTCATAATTTGATGACTTATTTCTCTTCACTAGCTCAAAATTAGGTAGGAGAAGGAACTAAGCTGACTGGTCAGACCCAGAAACACAATGATTTGGCAAGCCGCACAGTCACTCGGCCCATGGATGTGTGGTAATTTGCAGTAAAGTTGCTTGACTCGTGTTCCATTCCTTCACATCTATAAAGAAAAGCCCAAAGATTAGTGTCACTTCACTATAGGATAAAAGCAAATCTCTCCCCCCACCCCCTTAGAGCTCTGACTCATTTCTCAATAAGCTACTAAAATCCACATAGGCTCTGAAAATTCCCCCGACAGCTCAATCATCTTGAAAGGTCACTTTCGAGTATGTCCTAGTTATTTCATAAAGCAAGTTCAAGTGAAATACCTGAAACTGTTATGATCCCCCAGCCATGCTCACTTGCCTAGCACACACACAGCATTAACAGGAATACAGGTCAGTGGGCAAAGTGTAAATTCATATTGAAGACAAAACACAAACAGCTAAAATCTAATTTTGCTACGCTAGTGGCCTGCACGCACCTGTAGAGGCGTTCGATACAACCACTTTTCTTTGTCAACTTGAAGCTGCATACAGGCAAAGAGGTCACAAACTGCTGGGAGGCCGTAACGATCTTGGGAAAAGTTATGTTCCTCCTGTAGGGGTGAGTTCAGTAATACTTCCTGCAAGAAGACAACAAGGGTGGGTTGCTCCATGACAACTGGGAAGCAAGAGACCAACTTAACTCATCTTCCAAATAGTCTAGTGTCCATAAGGAATACTGTTGGCCATTCGCTCTCATAAGCAAGAGCAAAGGTACAACAGTTTAATCTTTTCCATAAACAGCCAATCAAATACTCTGGGGTTTTGTTTTTTTCTTTCCTACAGGATGGGGGCCGGAGGCCTGGAAAATGTAAAAAATTTCAGTCTGCATCACAAATCTTCCATCAAAATTAATAGGCCAAGCAACATTTAACACATTTAAGGATCTGGCCCATTTGCAAGATCTGGGATTAAGAAAGTATAAATCTACTTAGTTCAAATGGTGTTATTCTGATGTCTGTGCTCACCTTGGCCTTCTTTCGAAGTAGCCACTTGTCCTCTCCTGAGGATAAATGGCTGAGGTTTCCCATTTTCTTTCCTGGCAAGACCCAGTCAGCTGTGTTAAAGGGACACCAGGAAGTGGCCACGGGGTTCATAAGCTTTTGCTTGCCAGCTCTGTCTTCAGTACTTGGCACTTCTTTGAGACACCCTTCTTTGTATGAGGGTGTGATGAGCCACTCTGACAAAGGACTGTTCCTTATGACTTGGAAGGAATCTGCAATTCTAGAGGGAGCCATTGCCTTTGACGTCTTAGCTTGTTGCATTGCCTCTTTTCTGGAAGGACAGAGCCACACACTCAGGAAATCTATACACCTCTCAGGCTCAGGATTTGGTTCCACAGGCATACCATTTTTGTCTTTTCCTTCTTTCTTCAGAAGCCATTTACACAGAGCTTCCTTCTCACAGTTCTCATCACACACACACTCTGCAAAGCTTGTACAGGGCTCATTGGCTTTGCACACTTCCTCTACTTTATATGGGTCCTGAGGGTTCTGGACAAGCCAATCCTCAGTCATCAGGCTGGGAATGGACAAGGGTTTCTTGGCCTCTAAGTGGTCATTCAGGCACTTCAGATTGCCCAGGTTTTCAATCTCCACACCCTTGGGCTGGTTGCCCCGACAATTGGTACAGGAATCAGGCTTGACAAGCCAATCATTCACACTATAGGGCTCCTGGAACACCTGCAAGAGGAGCTTCCACTTCTCACTGGTTTCACAGCTACCCTTCCCAAGCTTCTCCAGCTTCTGGGATTCCTGAGCAGTCACCAGCCAATCAGAAAGGTCCATCTCATCTTGATCAAAAAGGTCCAGGTCTCCAGCCTTTTCAATTTCAACAGCATAAGAACTGGTAGAAGAATGGCTGTTACACTTTTGGTAAGTTGGTTTTTCAGGAACCTCTTGTTGCTGACTCTTGTAGAGCCAGTTTTCTAAGCCCTTTAGGTTGCCCCAGACATTACTGAAGAAACCGCAGGCTCTGGCAGAAGTCTACACAAGAAGTACACGGTATTAGTTCACCAGAACATTATGGCTGCTTTGGGGTTCAACGATAAGAGTTCTATCTCCACATTTATTACACTGCCCAGTGTTTCTAAATTGAAGTAGATAAGGCCAAGAGACAAAGGATTTCTCTACTGAGATACTAAAATATATATTTCAGTACAAAAAATGTAATTTTCTGCAGTTTTAAAAAAACTAAAAAATATTAAAGACAAAGTAGGAGAAAGCATTTGTAGCATATTTGACAGAAGAGAGACTGGCAGTTCTATACAATAAGCCTTTATGAATAAAGAAGACAAGTGAACAAAGGATATGATTAGGCAACTCATCCAAAGCGGCTAATAAACATGAAAAATATTCAACCTCCATAAGCAAAAAAAACTTCAGAAGTAAAAATTTGTTACTCTATCAAATTTGGGGGGAAAAAAGGAACTTATGATTACCACTATTCGAGAAGTTTCAGGGAAGGAAGCACCCTCAATATTCTGAATATTCTTCTGAATATAAATTGGTACCAACTTCCTGGAAAGCCAAACAAGCGATATGGATCAAAAGTCTTAAAGGGTAGGGGCGCCTGGGTGGCTCAGTCGGTTAAGCGGCTGCCTTCAGCTCAGGTCATGATCCTAGGGTCCTGGGATCGAGTCCCGCATCGGAATCCCTGCTCAGGGGAGAGCCTGCTTCTCCCTCTCTCTCTGCCTGCCGCCCTGCCTACTTGTGCTCTCTCTGTCAATAATTAAAGGGTACGCAGAATTATAATCTAGAAACGCAATTTCTAGGATTCTACTGCTAAGGAATTAATCAAGAATGTGCACAAACTAACTCCTGGCTATTTAGAGGAACTCTGTTTATATCCAGAAAAACGAGTTTAAGTTACAGCCAATCAACATATTATATACTATTAAGGATTTTATGGCAGAAATTAAATGAAAGAAATATATTCATGCTCTACTAGTGAAAAAAATCTGCTAGTCAAAACAAGATTTACAGAATCATGTTTAGAAGATATGTACACACAGAAAAATGGAAGTATGTAAACAAAAATGTTACAGTAGTTCTGCATGCTGGGGTTATGAGTTTGTATTTCCTTAAAGTTCTGTTTTCTAAACTATAGTGAAGAAGTGTCACTGTTGTAATAAAGAGCTGTAAAAATATTTTCAGCCTAGAACTAAAAACAAAGACAAACTATGAGTTAAAAACTGAAACCATCTACTACGCCATCTACCTCAGAAACAATAAAGGCAGCAACACACCTGACTATTCTCCAAGGTCGGCTTTTGGGTGAGCCAGTCCTGGAGGTTGGTGCTGGGGATGTAAGGAGCCTGACGACCACCGGCAGGTTTGCTTCCAAGGAGCCATTCGCTGAGAGAGACAGCTGTGGTGCTGGATGCTGACTTCTGCTAATCACATAATACTCTAAGCGCTTAACAAGGCAATGCCGAATACCATGGAAAGTTCACCAGAAAAGCAGCAGACCCAACCTTTCTAATTTTGGCTTGCCACTGACCCTGCACAAGTCACATGACTTCCCTAAGCCTCCATATAAAACAAGAAGTATAGCTCATGCCCAGGGTTGCTCTCAACTGAAAACATCTACCATTCTATGTTCACATGGCCTTAAGAATTATAAAGAGGGGCGCCCGGGTGGCTCAGTTGGTTAAGCGACTGCCTTCGGCTCAGGTCATGATCCCAGACTCCCGGGATCAAGTCCCACATCGGGCTCCCTGCTCGGCAGAGTCTGCTTCTCCCTTTGACCCTCCCCCATCTCATGCTCTCTCTCATTCTCGCTCTCAAATAAATAAATAAAATCTTAAAAAAAAAAAATTATAAAGAGAATGTTCCCTAAGACAGAACTACTCCAATCAAAGAGCTAATGATAGATAATGTCTTATGAACTAATTGGTAACAATGACTTTCTCTCATAACATCTATAAAACCTCTAAATTTCTATCTGACGTTCAGTCTAGAAGAGTGTTTAATTGCATAAATTAACTCATTTCCACTGGTGCAATATTGCAAATAAATGGTACAAAAAAAAAAGTGGTTTAGTCAAAAGCCAAAAGACATATAGCCAAGTAATAACTTAGTTACCAGAAACAAAAATGAAATTTTACCTGTTCTGGCAATGGGACATAACCTCTTTTCTCCAGGAAAGGCCCAATATTTGATGAATTAGCATGAGCAATCAGGTGCTCAGGAATTTGCTATAAAATGAAAGCAAATTAATGTTTATTAATGTTACGCTTTCATTCCAAAAAAGTGAAACTGTAATTCCTAAATTTCAAAAGTAGTAATCAAAGCATTATTTCACTAGAACATTCTTTACACTAAATTCAATGACCTACACAAGTAGTTATGAAATCTGAGAATTCTCTACTACATAACTATCATCATACAAGAGAATTCGTCACCAGAATTGGTAGTATTACTGCTTTTAACAAGACCCAAATGAGACCATGTTTGGTTTTTTATATTAAAGACCTTTCAAGCCATAGATTTTATAAGAAATATGTCAAAAGTTATTTAAAAGGATACAAGACCAATTCTGGAAATTGTCAGTCAGTACCACATTCCAAGAACTACCAGCCTAATGCTCTATCAACTTAATCAGAACATGACACTTCTGAAGCTTACCAAATGCTCAAGAAAGCCACTATTCATAGTAAAAATTTTTAAGACCATCTGTGAGTCCACAGACCTGAGAAGTGCTCTATGAATATCTGAGATCAACACTACTCACGATGGTCTTGAGGGAGCCAAACGTGGTGATGGCCTGGCGCAGAGCAGTTGTGTCTGCTTCAAAGAGAAGGACAGTCGAATCTTCGGGTTTGAGGGTCAAATTGCCCAGTCTGGAAAAAAAATAAAATCTATTTTTAAGGAAAACGGTATTAATCTAAAACAAAAGCCAACTTGTGAATAATTTGTAATGACTACTTTTCTAAGAAACTCATCAAAGGCAGATGACTTCACTATGTACCACCAGATATAACATTAAGTATATAAAGTAGGATGACCTTATCACAGGAAAAGAGAAGTCAGGTTAAATCCAAGACACACAATGAGCTACAAAATTGACTTGTTTTTTAAATACATCAAAGCTGGGGCACGTGGGTGGCTCAGTTGGTTAAGCATCTGCCTCGGGCTCAGGTCATGATCCGGGGCTCCTGGAATCAAGCCCTATGTCAGGCTCCCTGCTCAGCGGGGAACCTGCTTCTCCCTCTGACCCTCCCCCTCCTCATGCTCTCTCTCAAATAAATAAAAATTTTTTAAAAAATAAATAAATACAACAAACCAAAAAGCCAAAAGTCAAAACAAGTAAAAAATATCTTTACCTCTCCAGGCACACAGAGACTTGATTGGCTAGATCTTTGTTTTGGGTACACTCCAGTTGATGAATAAGACAATTGAACTGGCCCAGTAACTGCAAGAAAAATGAAACCATCTAGCCACAGTGATACTAAAAGCACCAAATATATCCAAGTTAACAAATAGCACTTGAGATTAAACTTATACCCGATCTATATTAATGCTACATTATAGGAAAGACATTCTTTGGAAACCAGAACCATACTCAAACCAATTACAGCCTTGCAGCCACCTTACCCAGTAGAGCTGTTGGGTCTGCTGCTGAAGTGTCTCCTCTTTAAGCTGATAGATAAGATCTACCTGCTCATACAGCCATACCTCACGGCTTCGAAGGCATTCCAAGTGACGGCTTATGCAGCTGTGAATCTGGGCTTTGACCTAGGAAACACATACCTGTTAGCTTCACTACTGTTATAAGCCCAAAGAATGGTGTTTCCCACAGAATGGTGAGTTTCTTAAAACTTTCAGGGATCACAAACCCTTTCAGTTATCCAATCATATCTATGGAGCATCTCCCCAGAAAAATACATATTATATACTCAAAATTTTGCCTGTAATTTTGGGGTTTAGGGTCCCCAAAGCACACCCATGGAAGCACCAAAGCCCCCATGGACGCAATTTAAGAATTCCGGCCAGGGGCGCCTGGGTGGCTCAGTCGTTAAGCGTCTGCCTTCGGCTCGGGTCATGGTCCCAGGGTCCTGGGATTGAGCCCCGCATCGGGCTCCCTGCTCAGCGGAAGCCTGCTTCTCCCTCTCCCACTCCCCCCCTGCTTGTGTTCCCTCTCTCGCTCTCTCTCTCTGTCAAATAAATAAAAATCTTTAAAAAAATAATAAAAATTAAAAAAAAAAATTCCAGCCATAAGAGCATTCATAAGCTCTAAAGTCCTCCTTCAATACCACCTCCCTCCAAAGAGGAGCAGGTTTATTTGGGTGGCCTAAAGTAATCAAGAAAAAATAAAAGAATATATCATGTAATACTAATCCCCCTCTGTTTTCCATATAATTTGAAAACCTATAGTCTTACAAATGTGTCACTGGAGTTAAGACAGGAATATTAACAGCTAGCCCTTATCTCTTTTCTCACTCTATGAATGAGCAATCCATTTACAGTAGGCCAATTCAGTAAAGAGATGTGCCACTGCATGTGAATAGACAGAAGACCATGAGGACGGACAGTCTAAGTAAACCTATAAACTAAATGTTTCTGAAAGCATAGTGACTCAAAAAAGAATACAAAAATCCTAAGGAGAAAAATCAAAACAACTATAAATTATCCATGAGAATTCACAAAAGAAACTATTTTAAAACAAATTTTTTCTGTATAATAAAGTTGTATTTCCAAGTCATATAATACTTGGTCTTCCCACTCACCAACAGAATAGTATTAGGTCAATGGAACAAAGAGATTTCATTCTGGCTTGATCTAACAGATAAAGTTATTCACAGAACCATGCCACCAACAAAACCATGCCACCACTAAGTTAAAAAATGATAGGGGACATGATGAAGTGCCACCCTTCATGCATCAAGGACAAAGCTGAGAAGTATAGTACTCATTCATTTTGTTACTTTTTATTGATGGCAGTCGTGGATAGGGACCACACACAGCAGCCATTAAAAAAATGCATGCTGAACTGAACTCTTTAAGGTAGGACAAGGTTTTCCAGGCTGTTCTACCACCCGCTCAAGTGTGCTTGGGAAAAAAAAGGAAACAAGATTTCAGGAATACCATGCAAGGCATCGGGTGAAACGTTTTGGTTGGCACAGAGAAGCCAAGCCCTTGGCCATGCTCTAACGAGCCCTGTGCTAAGAGTCCAGACAAGGGAAGAAAAATGCGCACGTCACACCTCTTGCAAGTTATCTTTAATTTGCTGTTCAGCTCGGAGAACTCCACCAATAGCAAGCTCCAAGTCCCTCCGTGCATCACAACACCTCAAAAGGGGTTCTCTAGCACTGGCGCAGCCATTCTGGTCCTGTGAGGTACTCATTCTGCTCACTGTTCCTTTGGGGGGGGAAAAATAAATTGTACTGTAATTACAACCAAAAACCACCCTTCAGTCATCCCCCAAATGATCATTCCAACCAGCTCCCAATTACTAACTTACTTAGATTACTTCCAACACAGGACCCAACACACAGTATACCCTTAATATTGATACTGCCTCTTCTTCCCTGCCCACCACTACTGCATTCCTACCATACAATTCTATGCATCTACTTTAGTGACACTTTACATGTGAACAGATTATTCCCAAAAAAACAAAACAAAAAACACTAATTTGCCTGAACTGATAGGGCATATAGCCTCCAAAAAGTTAAAAGAACACTACAGTGTAAGTTTCTATTTATAACACACATGAAGTCATAGGGGGCATATGTTCTTGTTTTACCGATTTAGAGGTGAAGACTAAAAGGTCTAGAAGGATCCATAATTACTTTGAAAAGCAACTACAAACCACTAACTTGGTAAATAGAATTTAGAACATTGTTTAGATCTGGCATATACCTAAATCGGGAAAATGGAAATTTTAAAGTTTCTCTTTTAGGTGGGGTTTTTGTTTTATTTTTTTTTTTAAAGATTTTATTTATTTATTTATTTGAGAGAGAGAGAATGAGAGACAGAGAGCATGAGAGGGAAGACGGTCAGAGGGAGAAGCAGACTCCCTGCTGAGCAGGAAGCCCGATGTGGGACTCGATCCCGGGACTCCAGGATCATGACCTGAGCCGAAGGCAGTCGCTTAACCAACTGAGCCACCCAGGCGCCCTTGTTTTGTTTTAATTTAGAAAGAATTTAGGATGTTTTTTTCTAGCTAGGAAGCTCTCAAGAATGTAAATCTAACAAAGTAATTTCATATTCTGATACAAGGGAGGTGCTTACAGACATTGGTGTGGGAAACTACAGAGACTTTTCTAATAATCTTAGGTTTACAAGAGATAAAAAATAGAAGTAGAAAGAACAGCACACAAGCAATGATAGAATGATAAGAGACTGAGACAGAAGAGTGTTGGAAAAACACACAAAGCTTGACAAAAACCACTGGAAGAAGTCTGGTGTCTATCTTGGGTAGATCTAGAATCAGAGATGGTTTCTAAACAGAAACAGTAATCAATGTAACCCAGAAGGTGTTCACTAAGCCCTATGACATCAAAGTTATTTCCTTCTTGGACAGTTTTACTAAACTGGCCACTCAATGTAATTGCAGCCACACTCGGGGTGCCTGGGTGGCTCAACTGTTAAGTGTCTGCCTTCGGCTCAGGTCACGATCCCAGGGTCCTGGAATCGAGCCCCACATTGGGCTCCCTGCTTGGCGGGAAGCCTGCTTCTCCCTCTCTAACTCCCCGTGCTTGTATTCCCTCTCTCACTGTGTCTCTGTCAAATAAATAAAATCTTTATTAAAAAAAAAATGCAGCCACACTCTATCTGGATGCTCAACAGTATGACCTGTGACAAGGTGATATCCTATCTTTGGGGACAATGTGACTATGAGCTAAACAGAGGCACAATTAAATGGAATCCTAAGATTATTTTTTAACAACTCAAAGGGATAAAAGACTGAAGCGAGTCTATAAAGTTTGTAGAGGTATGTTCTCCCCAATTACTCACCTGTTTTCCCTAATTACATGGATAAAAACAGAAAGCAGACATTACAGTTGCAGTTAACAAAGGACTTTGATAAAAACAGATTCCACAACAATCTCTACATAGCTGTTAAATCTTGTAAAACAAAATGTAAATTTTTAAAACTTGAATGGGGGAGGACAAAGTGGAAGAGGATAAAATGCTTTTACAAGGATGAAGATTTTTCATTGAAAGTAACCTCTATATGAGTTAGCACTGTGCTGGCTCTGAAAGAAAAATACCACCACTTGCATTTACCAACAGTATACTGTTTGTCACAGGACTAATCTCTTCCATGTTTATTAAACTAAATTTGAAATTTCTTTCTGAAAAACACACTTTAGAACAGGCATTTAGAAAAGGGAAAGGGACCTTCAAACCATGAAAAATTTCTCCAGGAAGGGAAGCTGTTTAGCCTAGATAAAAGAAGTCTCCTGGAGGACTTGATTATGACACTCAAAATACTTGGTGACCTGTCAAAAAGACTTATATTTGTTCAGAATCACCCAAAGGGAGTAGAGGAGGATTAAACAGGAGACATCTGAGGCAATATATGAAAGAACTTCCTTCCTATCAGTTCTGAAGGCAACGACCTTCCCAAAGAAGGCAGCTTTTGGCTGAACAGACGCTTTCCCAGTGTAGAGTCCCCCAAATGGCTGACTCCTCATCTGAAAGGAAGCAAACTTTGGCCTAGACTGCATCTTCAAGCCTAGGTTTAGGACCAGATAGCTAGCTACAAGCTGGAAAGGGACAAAAGTGGTGTGATCCCCATCCTCAGAAATAAAACGATGGGAGGAAGAAGCATAATAGGCTTTCTTTTGACCATGTCAGGAGAAAAGATCCATAGTGAGAAACTAGTGACCTCTAAGAAACTGAAAGAGTCAAGAAACTTTATAATTTCCCTGTTATTTTGTTACATCTCAGTCTGTTTCGCCATAATGACCTCTAAAAAGGAAGGGCCTCCTTAACTAAATTTGACAGGAATTTTTGTGGAAATTTTTTCCAACCCTCAAAAGACCAGCTGCAACTATTTTGCTAACTTTTTCACACTGTAAACTGCCCTGTTTTAAGCATAGGCATAGTGTACACCTGGTGCACACTGTAGGGACTTTGAAAAATACCTGTGCAACACAAGTGAACTGTTGGCTCATACTTGGAGAGCTGGAGTATCACCTCATTACAAGTTGCTTTGCTTTGCACTTAAAAGTTATATGCAAGGCATGTTTAGCTGTCCTTCCAATTATTAACCAACTTTCACCTGTGCCAAATTTCCCATTCTTAGGTCTTCACCATTTGTGTGGAATGCCATAATGCCTGGCACAGTGTAAAACGTAATCAATAAAATTAAGTTAAAATGTACTTCACAATGCCAAAACCCCACAGCTCTAGATCATATCGGTGGCAAATTCAAATGCATATAAGTGCTGTTATTACTAGATCCCTAAAGGAGCTCTTCTAAATTCAATCACAAGTACTATACAAACTAACAAGAACAAATATGGCAAAAGTACACAAATTGGGTTTTCTCTTTATCAGCTACGGACAGAAGGCAGGATGAGATTTAAATTACAAAACTGATTTTCCCCACATATTTATCACATGTTTTCAAAAAATGAGTGTTATCCTTCAAAGCAGTCACCTTGTTAATAAGGGTCTTTAGAGCCCATTTGTCACTGCCCCACCACCTTCAAAAGAAGACTGTCTTAAATGTATATTTTTTGAGACAAAGTCAAAAGTTTAAGTGCTTCTAAAACTTCCCTGCCTCTAGGATTCCTGTTCTAGGTTTGGGGGTAGGGGAAAGGAGGAGGGAGGGACACATGCACCCCTCGAATAAAGCTCCAGGAAAACCTAGAGTTTTCCCCAAAGAGTTCTATAAACTATATATGCCATTTTTGCACAGTGGTTTGCACAAATCTAATTATGAAATCCAAAGATCATGAAACTAGAATTGAGCAACTAACCACAAACAAAGCTAAATCGTTATCATGTGGTTTAAGCATAAAATTTCCAAAAAGCTATAACCCTCTTGTGACCAACACAAACCAAAATTTAAAGGTGAAAAACTCTTAGCCATCTCTTTAGTAGACTGTTTTCATTTTATACATGAAGACACTAAGGCCCAGACAGTTTAGAAGACCCATCTAAAGGCCACAGCCATAACAGGTTTGAGTTTAGAACTAAGGTTCCTAAGGTCTAGTCCTGGATGCTCTCTGACAAGCTTGTTCTTTCTTTAGTGTATTAACACCCACAAATTACTTTTATTTGCCAATACTAGAGTTTGAAATTAACATTCCAAAAAAAAAAAAAACCAAGAATGAACATTCCAATGGAATGCTACTGGAATAACTTCAAGATTCTGTCCATTTTCATAGTCCTCAATAAATTATGACAATTTTTGAGAACTTTCTTACTTGGATAATGCTAACAAAATAAACAGTACCTGTGCATGTCATGATAGTTTGGGAATAATCAAAATACTGCCAAGTACCAGTGCCAAGTACGAATGACACAGCACGAGCCCTGGATTCTGATCCCACATCTGTATCAGAATCACTCAAAGTTCCATTTGTCTGTCTGAAGGCTTAGACCAGGTCATCTCTAACTGCACCTTCCAGCTCTCACTGTCACCCTTCCCACCTGCCCCTCCTCTCCAAAAAAAAAAAAAAAAGAGTCCACTTTTTAGTTATTTTCCTGGCATCCAAATCATTGCTAGAAGCCTACGCCCTAAAAAACAATCCACAGCATACACCTATGTTCTATGGATTTACACTAAGTTTGTAATACTGCCAATTTGGTTATCTTTGATGAAGACAATATATATTAGACTGTACACATTTTCATGAAAAAATTAATTATAAAGTAATATTCCACATTACCTTGAGACATTTCTTCTCCACACGTTCTCTATTGTTAAAAAAAATAAAAGGTTGTTTTTTTATTTCACAGTTCATTAACTCAAAAGCTATATATGTCTTACCCTAGGCCCAGTCCACTTTTCTTTATCAACACCAAGTATTTTTGAAATTCAGGATTTGATTCTCCGCAATTTTTTTTACACCTCACAAATAAAGGTTAATACCTGAAGAGACTTAAATAAAATAATGAAATCACAATAGCATATTTTAAGATTTACACTTCATAGTTTACTGCGCTGGGTCTACCTTTATACTTGTAACTACGAACAATCAACCCCAGCACATCAACTTTCCGAAGCAGTAATTGCAAACCGACCACAAAATTCCCCACCTAATGCCAAGTAAGACTTTTCTAGTTAAAAGCAACAATGATTCATGGAACTTTCCAGGTTCCCCAACACTTTCTAAGAGCACAGTAGCCCTACGAAGCCGCAGTCGCAGGGTCACCGCTCAGCACGCATGCGCACAGCCGGGGCCGCAGAGCCCCTTCCCCACCCCAACGTGGCAAGCGACTCTGAGCGCTCCCACGGCGTTCCTGGGCTGCCGGACGAACCTCGCAGGCTCGGTGTCCGCCGCGAGTACAACCCGGCGAGCCCGAGGACGCTTTTTTCCCCCGCTCGAGTGCCGAAGGTCCCAGAAACCAAAAGCCGCACCGCGCCCCGCCCGCGACTGGCAACAGCCCCCGGCGTTGGGAGCGCGCACGTCGGCGCCGGAGACAACCCGGGAGGCTCCGCCCACTCGGGCACCTCCCCCCTCCCGTCAACCCCAGGCCCCCGCCGCCTCCGGAGCTCCTAAAGGGCTCCTCTCCAGCCTCCCCTCGGCTCCGCTGCTTCAGCTCTTAGCCTGTGTCCACCCAGCTCCGCGGCCCAAATCGTCAAAACGTCTATGACTTAAGGGTTTTGCTGCTAATCGCTACAGAGAAATAACAACCGTGGGTCTTCTGAAGGCTTACCGAGTTATTTTTGGAATGTCCCTGCCCAGTAATTTATGCCTCCTGAGATCACCACTGTCAGCCCAGCTGGGGTTCAGCCCTCGCCTATTGTTCCAGATGTCCATTATTACTGTCGCCAACTCAGTGAGAATTACATGAATTATATGTAAAATGTTTAGGACAGTACCTGGCATACAGTATTCCTGTCTGATTATCATGCTCATGGTACGTCTAGTTTGGTGCCCTTTTCTCCAAAAACAACCCTTATAGCCTGCATATCCAATCAGGCCAGAAGACAAAATCTAAAAAAAAAAAAAAAATCTAGACAGCACTAGTCATTCCCTTTCAATCAATTTTATTAATGTAAAATATTTGCTCTTGTCTATGCACATGAAACTATTTTTGTAAATAGGAAGAGTAAAGCAAAACCACATGACAAAAAGCAAAGGAGGGCGCCTGGGTGGCTCAGTCGTTAAGCATCTGCCTTCGGCTCAGGTCATGATTCCTGAGTCCTGGGATCCAGCCCCACATCGGGCTCCCTGAGCCTGCTTCTCCCTCTCCCACTCCCCCTGCTTGTGTTCCCTCTCTCGCAGTCTCTCTCCGTCAAATAAATAAAATCTTCAAAAAAAAAAAAATATCAAAGGAAACACTAAAGGCCATCACCTTCAATTAAGCAACCCTCAGATTTCAGATGAACTGTTTGTGGAGGCACCTGTTTTATCTATGATGCACAAAGTTTCTGGGATCCCATTTCAGATATACATTACCAAAAATAAGGAGAAAACAATGTCTTCTTCATTGGATAACACATTTTGTAAAGATAAAAAAAAAGAAACATACTTCTAAATGATGAAAGTTTAAATTTTTTGGCCCTTTGTACTTTAAGTCAGATGGCTAGAAAGGAGGAATTCTCAGTCTATCAAAATATAACTGATGTCAAGAACTTTCATCTTTTAGGCGCCTCTATAAAATACTCACAATGTAAATACAGTAGAAACTGTGTTGACTATCACCTACATAACCAATAATCTCTACACCCTCTCTAAAAGATCCTGACCAATGCCTCCACACACTAAATGCTCCAGCTCTCCCTCACTTGAATTCTTGAATTAGTTACTGAGAGTCAGTGTTTGTTCTGTCAGTTTATGCCAGCTTTAGTTGTTACTACAATAATGTGATTTATTCGATATTACATAAACATAAAAAGACTGTGGAGAAAAAAATCATAAAAATCTGTAAGAATTCCAGGGGCGCCTGGGTGGCTCAGTTGGTTAAACATCTGCCTTCGGCTCAGGTCATAATCCCAGGATCCTGGGATGGAGCCTGGGTCTGGCTCCCTGCTCAGCGGGGAGTCTGCTTCTCCCTCTGCTCCTCCCCCCCAGTTCATGGGCTTGCTTGTTCTCTGTCTCTCTCAAGTGAATAAAAAATCTTAATAAAAAAGAAATCTAGAAGAATTCTGCATTCAAACCACTTTGCAGGGTCCCCTTGACTCCCTTAAACTTCATTATTTGCCATCTTTATAAAATGTTTACATTGTAAAGGGGATTTTACCTCTTTTCTGCTTCAAGATTTCTATGCTGTCTCAGAACAAGAGGACCATCCACTCCTAGTAGATCTCATCTCTCTCATCTAGAGAGAACATAAACTGTAACTCTCCAATGACTCCCCACTTGCCTACAAGATAAAGTCCAAATTTCTTACAAAGGCAATAAAGTTCTCTACTTTCTTGCTCCAACATGATTCTCCTGCCGTCTCCTCAAGGCAGCCCCACACTGTGACCTGCTACACAGCTATTCTATGCACACTCCAGGCTGGTTCACCTTGTCCAGCTTGGCTCTCCCAGTGCTCTCTGCCAGCAATACCAGTTCCCTTCTCCCCACCTGTCCACTTCTCTACTCTAACTATGCTCAAGTCCCACCACTATGAAGCCTCTCCTGACCAAGCACCCCACTCCTCAATAGTTTTGGCCAACAGAATTAGGGGCTCCTTCCTCTGGACCCACTCTAATCTGTACAGGTTTCCAGCATGACACCTATAACATGTTACTCTAATTACATGTTACATGGTTGCCTCCTTAGCTTGAGACTCCCAAAAGAAGGTATCATGTTTTATTTGGCTTTGTACACCCTAATGCTGAACAGATAGCCTGGTAAGGGTGTCTTGGCATTACCAAACTCCTTCACTCTACATGCTCTATTGCATTGACAAAAGGTGCATGGTGTCCCTGAAGTTGTGCAATGCTGTGACCCTAAACTCAACAGAGACTTAACATATGTTTGATAAATGGATAGATGAATAAATGATAAACAGATGTTCAAGTTCAGACTAGCCACAGTAAGCACAGTATAGTTCTTTAAACATAGATAATCAACTTGATGTCACACTAAGGCCTGCATTAATTCAGGAAGGTTTTTCAGAGGTGGAAATGTTTCCAGTGTAACACTACTTTTAGTTTTCTTTCAAACAAGACAAAACTAGCAAGGGTATTGCCACTGAAACCATAATCCCAGAAGAGGCATTAAAATAAAGTGTTTTTCCTGAGACCAGACCCATCAAAGCTCAGCTATAGAGATTCACAAACATCAGGAAGTCTGTGAGTTAAAGGGGAAATATTAACTGTATTTACAGCCAACTCAGGATTTTTTTTTCCCCTCAGATTTTTGCAGTACCACAGAAATTTTAGCTGACATCACAGAAGTTTGGTAGGCTTTCAGAACTGGGGCCCTGCCCTATTTTTAACTTGAAACTTCTGGCCTTAATACAGTCAAGGATAGGAAAACATGTTACTTATCTACGATCACAGTAATAATACCATTTTATCCCTGTTTTTATGATAAATATCTTGTGGTTTTTCCCACAAGAAGTGAACAAGTGATATATTTTCTTCTTTCAAGCCTGGGGGACTAGCAATAATGTCAAAATTAAACTCAAAATATACCTAAGATTATGTTCTTATGAAATCAGTAAGTGCCCAAGTATTAAAAGACTTAATTTCTTATCTATGACCAAACTGACAATCAAAAACCTTTTAACATATTTGGTCAGTTATTCACTCCTTCACTGAACCAAATTGTCACATCTGTAGAGCACTCTAGGCAATGCTGGATAAGAGGAATAGTAAGCCTCAAGTGCCCCCAAACATACTACTAGCACCAGAGAAGAACATCTTGAGTCCACTGAATAATCAAACCAGGCAAAATCAGGATGACGACTTGGGATAAGGATGGCTAAGAGAATTAGAATGAATCATTCACATCAGAAGTAAAAAGAACACCCTCAAAAATAACTATTTTAGGGGCGCCTGGGTGGCTCAGTCGGTTAAGTGTCTGCCTTCGGCTCAGGTCATGATCCCAGAGTTCTGGGATCGAATCCGTGTTGGGCTCTCTGCTCAGCAGGGAGTCTGCTTCTGCCTCTCCCCGCCACTGCCTGTGTGTGCGTGCTCTCTCTCTCCCTCTCTCTCTCTGTGTCAAATAAATACATAAAATCTTAAAAAAAAAAAAAAGTAGAAACACTGTTAAAAAAATAACTATTTTATCCTCTTGCCAGTGAATCTACCTAATTCAAAGAGGATCAATACCATGTCAGGCTCTGAAGAACTGCAGACTTGAAGTGATGTTTATAAAATATGACTGAATGTTATAATATAACAAGCAAAGACAAGCTGAGAACTACATGGCAGCTTCTGATAAGCATACTATTTAAAGACTCTATTTAAAGCTACCCACTAGAGTAAAAGTGCTCAACTTGGCCCCCTATCACCTAGGCCACTCACCTTGTTTGTGTGTTCTATGTTAAAACAAAGTATTCAGACATATCCATAATGAAAACAAAGCCAAAATGAAAGTTGTGGACAAAAGTTTTAAGAGCGCTATAAAGTAGCAGGAAGGGGCTGGGTGGCTCAGTCGGTTAAGCGTCTGCCTTCGGCTCAGGTCATGATCCCAGAGTCCTGGGATCAAGTCCCACATCCAGCTCCTTGCTTGGCAGAGAGCCTGCTTCTCCCTCTACCTGCTCTGCCTGTCGCTCCCCCTGCTTGTGCTCTCTGACAAAAAAATAAATAAAATCTTTAAAAAAAAAAAAAAGGTAGCAGGAATAGTAATAAAAATGCCATGGACATCGGGCACCTGGGTGGCTCAGATGGTTAAGCATCTGCCTTCGGCTCAGGTCATGATCCCAGGGTCCTGGGATCGAGTCCCGCACTGGGCTCCCTGCTCCTTGGGAGCCTGCTTCTCCCTCTGCCTCTCTCTCTCTCTGTCTCTCATGAATAAATAAATAAAATCTTAAGAAAAAAATGCCATGGACATCTATAGTGCCTCCATGAAACTGAACTTAATCCAATACATAAATATTGGTTGGTGCCTTACTGTAGTCACTTTAGACTTGGAACCTAACTGGTATGCAAACAGAGATACTGAATTCACTGATTTCAGCAATGCCTCAGAAAGTGCTCTCTGAACCAGGAGCACATTCTATTGTATATCATGCATAGTGACAAATCTTTATTCCCTGAGGCTCGGGATACTTCTATTGAAAAAGTCAAATGGATGCACAAAATTAATTGAGATAAAGCACTGGTCCTCAGAGACCCAGTTCAAAGCTGTGGTGGCTTGATGTTGAGATACTGAGTGCAGCTCCCAGGGAAGGAGCTTGGCGGTGCCACTCTAGCTGCTGGGGCGCATACTGCATACTGCCTCTATTTTGGCTCACTGCAAAACAAATGCTGAACATCATTTTTGGTTTTTGCCCTTTTTTATAAAAGCAAAAATCCTCTTTGGATTTCTTTCACTTAGTGAAAACAGATACGAATACAGGTCTTTCATAAAAGGGAAGTGGCATAATGCAAGCTTTAAAAAAGCAGAGGAAAAAAGAAAAAAAAAAAGCAGGGGATACCTGTAGCTATTTTTATTACTTTTGGTCAGATAATGGGGTATGATAATAAATAGCTCATCAATTTAGTAAGTCACCATTATATCTCTTCAGTATTCCTGCAGAAACCTCATGACTGCTCCCTACTCCTCCCTCCTCACCGGCTCTTCTCTTTGCTTGCTCAGTCCAGTCACAATTACCTCCTTGCTGCTCCTCCAGCATACCAAGGATGCTTCACCTTCAGGGTCCTTGCACTTTCCTCCAGATATCCTTATGCTCACTCCTTCACTTCCTTAGGGTGTCTGATCACTTCCTTTGGCTGTCTTCTCAGTGAAGCCATTCCTCACTATCCTATACAAAATAAAATCTTCCTTCCACGCACTCCCCCTTTATCTTATATTTCTCCACAGTACTCATCACAATCTGACATTTATTTTCTGACCCCACTTCAGAAAGCACACTAGAAGGTAAGTTCCACACAGGAAGGAACTTTGTCTTTTTGTTCAATTATATAGTGGTGTTCAATAAATATTTGCTGAATGAATTCAGTAAGTATTTAATACATCTATGTGCCAAGGGTTTCTTTTTTTTAAACATTTCATTTAGTCCTCACGAACATTTAAAGTACATAGTATCACTGTAATTTTTTAAAAATAAAGAACCAAAGGTTTGACGAAGTTAAATATATATCACCTACAATCACAAGCTTCCAAGTAGAGGAACCAAGATTTAATCCCAGGTCTGAGTCTAAAGTCCTTAACCACACAATGTATGTTAAAGGGATCACTTCAGTACTAAGATTTTATGTATTCATTCAACAAATATTTATTGAGTGCCTACACTGAAATATACTTCTGACAGTCCCTGAGGGCACAATGGTGAACTTGCTACCTAGAGAAGAATCTGTGCCATTGATTCACTAAAAATTCAGCAGAAAATACTAATTCTTTGAAATAAGACATTGAGAGTTAAAAATCCACCAGCAGCAATGATGACTGGTTCTGAATGTTTTACAGTATGCTAACCCTTACTCTAGGAGGGAAATTATTATAAAACACTAGCCAAGGGGCACCTGGGTGGCTCAGTCATTAAGCGTCTGCCTTTGGCTCAGGTCATGATCCCAGGGTCCTGGGATGGAGCCCCACATTGGGCTCTCTGCTCAGCGGGAAGCCTGCTTCCTCTCCCACTCCCCCTGCTTATGTTCCCTCTCCCGCTGTGTCTCTGTCAAATAAATAAATAAATCTTAAAAAAGAAGGAAAGAAAGAAAGAAAAACACTAGCCAAGAGGGGGTAGGGATGTGTCAGAATATCCTGCACAGTTTTCTGAAGCCCCCACACAGGTTCCTGAAATTCTGGCACAGCTAAGCTGATTTAATAAAATGGGGTGCCTAGGCGTGTCCTATGTAATTCTAAAATAGGATATCTCCTCCCCCTGTAAGAATCACATTTTCCTTCCCTTACATAGCTCACTGTGCTTTTCCACTTTTGAAATACCTATCTGCCCAACAGTAATAATGTAATTGTAGAGGTTTATTTAGACACAAAATATCATAAAACCATAAAACTTTAGATCCCTAGGATTTACCCTAAGGACCCAAGGATAAAAGTCCCATAGAAGAGGAAAAAAGAGAAATAAAATGTAAGGAATATTACTAGGCTAGAGCTTACATATATTTTCTCACATATCTTAACAAATAGGCAAGCTAGCAAACATTCCAAAGAGCAAACCAAGTAACTTCCCTAAGCCACAAGGTACATGCACCACCCCCACCTTCACTGTAGCATTTGGGTAAGTCTTCCTCAAAAGGTCCGATAAAGTTCAAAAATGTCACGCTAGGACCGCAGTACAGAAATGAGCCAACTATGACGACCTGTCTCATCCTCACCCCAGGAAATAATTCAAGAGTACTTACAACCACATTTCCAAATTACCAAATGGGTGATGGAAAACTAAATCCATTCAAAAGACAAGTTATGCTATGGTAAACCTTACCCTGATTAGAAAACATCGGAAAATAGAATTGTGAAAAAAGCTGCTTTTTCGATCTGACAGGCTCTAGCGCTCTGACTGCTGTCATTCATGATCGCATCATCCCATGTTGTATCACAGGGCACCTAAGACTGTTTATACTACTGTTGCCCCGCCACAGGAATTTACTTTAACGAAAATAAGGGTTGTGCCCATTTTTTTCCATTGCTCTAGCCTCAACACCCTGAACACATTGGCAATGAATAAATGATTGCTGGTGGGATAAATCAAGGAATGAGCAAACCTTGCTCTTCTCATCTGTAAAAAAGGAGAGAATCAAACCACCTCTCGGTAGGTAACGCTGTGTTGGCTTACAGAGGGCCGGAAAAATATCATCTTCCTCGCGTTTCCACCGAACATATGCTCTGGGCCCGTTCTGTAAAACGGGAGCCTCTTCGCCCCAGGAGGCCCTGGCGAGAGCAAGCAAAACCTTGCAGCTGTCACTCCCGGGGCCGGGAGAAGGCGGGCAGGCAGAGGTGGTGGCCCCCGGGCAGAGAGTGTCGAGGGCTGAGGAGAGGACAGGCCCAGAGCGGCCAACAGTCAAGAAAAGGTGACCCCCGGGGCCGAACGGGTCGAGGGAAAGGCCGGATGGGAAGGGCAGGCCCAGGCCCGGCAAGCAAGCGGTCATGGAGCCCCGAACCAGCCTTCGACCTGAGAGCTGGGAGAGGTGCGCCAGCCCAGCGGGCCACCACGGTTCTTACCAGCTCGAAGCGCCGCGCCCGGCGATCGGAGTGGAAGCTTCCTCGGCGACAGACCTGCCCGATCAGGTAAAGGGCCGAAAAGGAAGAGTTCTCGCGAGAGCACAACCTTCCTCCCACGCCTCACGCCACACGTCTGACACTCTCGCGAGACTTCCGCTCGGGTCAGTGCAAAGCCCTTGTCCGCCCTCTAGAGAGCACAGAGCGCAGGCGCACACTCTTTCTGGTACTCGAGATCCGTGTTCTTTTCACCCTTCGTAAATAAATCCCATTAAGTGAAGTAGAATTGTTGAAGGCACACTCTGTGCCAAGGATTATCCTGTGATTCTCTCACAACAAATGTCCTCACAAGATAGATTTTAGCTTTAATATACAATTGCAAAAATAATTGTCAGAACACAAAAAAAGGACAAATCCTGTATGATTCCACTTATATAGGGTACCTACAGTAAGTCAGACTTATAGAGACAGGAAACACACTGGCGTTTGTCACAGGCTGGGGGAGAGGAGTTATTGTATAACGAGTATAGACTCTCAGTTTGGGATGATGGAAAGTTCTGGAGATGGATGTAGCCATGGTTGCATAACAATGTGAATGTAATTCCACTCAATTGTAAACTCTAAAAACGGTTAAAATGGTAACTTTTACATCTTGTATATTTTGCTACAGCTTTTTTAAAAATTTTTAGTAAATAAATGTCAGAGTCCAGATTCCAAGCCACATCATCTGACTCCAAAGCATATGTTCGTTGGCACCACGTCATACAATTCTCCACAACCCACCGCTCTGTACTTCTCAAAATTTGCAGTGTGGCATTACCCACATTAGAACTTTTTTATTTGTGACCAGATATTAATACAGGCATCTTTCTGTCTCAGCTTTGACAGAGGTCCCCAATACTCAGCTATCTGCTCTCCATATTTCTCAGCAAGGTGAAAGACCATCTAAGTAGGTCCCACCTAAGAGTGACAAGGGGCAAGGTAATCTCAGAAGAAAGCAATGGGAAACGTGGCTTTGAATACAGAAACTAAAAGGCAGTCATAGCCTGAATTGGAAGGGGAGCTGTGGAGAAGGAGGAGGAGCAGGGCATGTTGGAGAAGCCCACAAAAGCCCCAAGAGAAAGAAAATCATCCTAAACACTGCCACTGGCAAAGGGAGCCAAGACTGTACCTGACCCTTAATTCTCTTGTCCCCCTCTTCAATTCAGATGCAGACTCTGGATTGATACTGTTTTGTAACTAAAAGTGACCAAAGCACTTTTTAATTATCTTAGGACCAAAACCACTAAAGGGCCTGCCTAGATTGCTCAACTAGTCCACATAGCATGTTTAAACACGTAGAGTTCAGGGGCAGAGGAAAAATAAAGCTCTTTACTGATTGCCCACAGAATGTTCAACAAGAGAACTGTTTGTGATCTGTCACGTACACACTGGACTCTAAGCCCCAGGACAGCAGAGACCTTGTTTCTCTGGTTAATTGCTTAGCCCCAGGCTCCAATCACAACCTGGCCCAGGCACTCAGTAAAGAACTGTGGAGTGAACAAATATTCTCTCACACAGATACAGCAAGAGATGATCAACATTGTCACTGTTTTTTTTTTTTTTAAAAGATTTTATTTATTTATTCATGAGAGACAGGGAGAGAGAGAGAGAGAAGCAGAGGGAGAAGCAGGCTCCCAAGGAGCAGGGAGCCCAATGCGGGAATCGACCCCAGGACCCCGGGATCATGACCCGAGCCGAAGGCAGACGCTTACCATCTGAGCCACCCAGGCGCCCTGTCACTGTTTTTAAGTTCCGAAGTTTTGGGGTGGTCTGTTTGCAGCAAAATATACTAGAGCCTTGCACCCAAGCCATTTCCATCTACAAGGCAGAGTTCCTAGCCTTTTATTTTTTTAAATAAGTTGACCAGTCCTTTATTTATTTATTTATTTTTTAAAGATTTTATTTATTTGACAGAAAGACAGTGAGAGAGGGAACACAAGCAGGGGGCATGGGAGAGGGAGAAGCAGACTCCTTGCAGAGCAGGGACCCCGACATGGGGCTCGATCCCAGGACCGTGGGATCATGACCTGAGCCGAAGGCAGACGCCTAACAACTGCGCCACCCAGGCACCCCAGTTCCTGGCCTTTTAATACCCCATCAGGATGTGTGTGGTCTTGGAGGCGCTTCTCCCAGGCTGTCCTGCTCTAAACTGCCCTAAACCTTAGGGTGCCTAGCAGGCTCATTTGGTAGAACATGGGACTCTTGATCTTGGGGTCATGAGTTCAAGCCCTACACTGTGTCTAGCACTTACTTAAGAAACAAAAAAACAAAAAAAACCTGTCCTAACCTCAAGCAAACACAAAGGTATATGTGGGACACAGTATGGAGGATGCTCTCTGAAGAAGAGGAAGGAAGGATAAGCATGAAAACCTAAAAGAAAATGAGGGATCTGATTTCATCTCGAAGACACATGTATTTTTTGGATTGTTCACCAGATAGCTGGACACCAGGGCAGCAGGCTTCAGACATATCAGAAGTGACAGAAGCAGCCGTGGTCCCCTAAGTAGGAGACATACAATGATCTATTGCAGTATATATTATAAAGCCATTATAACTTTTATTCATATTTATTTTTTGTTTTCTTTCAGTGTTTGCATGATTTATAATACATACATAATTTATAAACTAATGCATAATAATTTATAAACTAAAAGCATACACAGATTTAAGTCTTTGCTCAAAAGCTTTTTTGCCGGTAGGTAGGGTTACACAATCATAGATTGTTAGAGGCCAAAGAGGAACAAGGCCTGGCCTGGAAAACATGGGCCCTCTCAGGCTGGGAGCTCTGGGCCCACTACAAGCACGTTACATTATCCATTCAACTGACAATACAGGTCCTTTCTGGGTGATTCTGTTCCACCGTCTTAGAGCTGTAGGTCTCCTTGTTGAAGATATTCTAGCACTTGGCTTTTGTGATAACACACAGGTGTAGTAGGGCTGTCACTGAGACAAGAGCAAGGCCTGTTAGAAGGGAATAGGATGCCCCACCTCCCCAGGACTAGGTCCAACTGTCTGGGATGCCCCTCACCAACTTAAGGTCACTCTTTGGCAACACCGAAGTGCCTCCTTCAGGAACCTAGACCTGAATACATAGAACCTGAACTATCAACACACAGACCATCTCTGGCATCACTCCTAAATTCCACCTTGTCCTGCATGCACAGAAAGATAGCAGCAAGTTCTGATGGGCCCAGAAGCAGATCTGGGCTCTTGTGGGGCCAGGCAACTTGTTCCAGCCTGACTCTTCTTGCCCTCCCTACTCAGGATGTGCCAGCAGTACTGCTGCTTGAATATGAGAAGGGAACTGTCCCTGGGATGGAGGCCAGTTAGGATAGGAACTGGTTCGGGCGCCTGGGTGGCTCAGTTGGTTAAGTGACTGCCTTCAGCTCAGGTCATGATCCTGGAGTCCCGGGATCGAGTCCCGCATTGAGCTCCCTGCTCAGCAGGGAGTCTGCTTCTCCCTCTGACCCTCTTCCCTCTCGTGCTCTCTCTCATTCTCTCTCTCTCAAATAAATAAATAAAATCTTTCAAAAAAAAAAAAAGGATAGGAACTGGTTCAGCCAAGAGGAACAATCACTCCAGGTGAGGGGCACCTGAGTGGCTCAGGTCATGATCCCAGGATCTTGGGATTGAGCCCTGCATCCTCTCATGGGGCTCCCTGCTCAGCAGCGAGTCTGCTTCTCCCTCTCCCATCCACCCTTCCCCCCTCTGCTCCTACCCTCCCCCAGCTCCTGCTCTATCTCACTTGCACGCGCTCACTCTCTCAAATAAATTTTTTTGAAAATATTAAAAAAAATAATAATCACTCCAGGTGGGGATCATAGAGCTCAGAAAGAATATGATGAAAACTAGGTGTTACCAGAGAGAGAACCAATTCCGAACTCAGGTTTGACTGCTCGCTGCTCTAAAACCAATACTCAAGAAACAAGTGATGGTAGGAAAGGAAAGTTTGCTTTATTCAGGAAGCTGGCAACCTGGGAAGATGGTGGACCAACATCCCAAAGACCATCTCCCCCATCCAGGTGAAGCCAGAGAGTTGTAAAGGGGAAAGCAGGGGAAACAGTGAGGGGGCACTCTGTGCAGGAGACCCTGGTACTCAGGTGGTTCATCATATGCTGACATGATGCGTAACAGACTTACTGCCATCAGTGGCAGCTGTTTTCAAATGTGGTCAGGACTTATCTCCTGGGAAAGTCTGGGCCGTCACTCCTCAAGGCTAGTCAGTGGTCTGCAAAATCCCAAGGAAAGTAGGTTAGTTCTGCTACAAGCCAAGGGGCTTAGGTCGACAAGCAAGCAGTGCCTAAGCTTGAAGCAAGTCAACCTTTAAGACCGGTTGGAGTGCTGTTACATGGGGACCATCTCCCTGGGAAGATCCACCCACACATTCAATGGTGCAAACCATTTTAGGGCTCATCGCCCTCCAGAAACCCCAGATTTAAATTGCCCTTCCCCAAAATATACATAGAAGCAGCTATCCTCAGGGCCCTTTGTGATAATGTTTCCTTCCAAAAGGTGTCCCTTGACTTATTTTAACAAAAGAGGACATTTCAATACTCTCTCCAAAGAGTAAAAACCATAATAAGAAATGGAAAAAGATTTTCTCAGGGCACCTGGGGTGGGAGTGCTGGACAGTGGGGAGACCAGGGCAGTCTGGGCCTGGGCCTCCAACCTCAGGCTGGAATGCTGCGGGGCAGCTTGAGATCTGGACAGCATCCCCTAGAAAATGCAATAGGTCAAAAAATTCTCCCAGAGAAAAATGTAATCAAATCCTTTATTTTGTTATGGCAAAGGAAAAAAAAGTTGGTGAGAAAAACTCACTAGGCTGTGAGACAATTACAGGGCAAAGGAGTTGGCGCTGAACAGTAGGGAGAAATGCACACATTTCCTCTGGGTGGAGCAGTGTGCCAAACGGGATAGGCAATGTGGCAGGAAAGAGGGGAGGGGCACCTTGAGCCCAGACTAGATGCCAGTTACTGACCCAGGCTCAGGGGACACAGAACTGGCAGAGAGAATGCATGACATATTTGAGTTAATTTATATTTAAAATCTCATTTAATTTTCATATGCACCTGATTATCCCTATTTTACAGTGAGTAAACTGAGGCTCAGAGAGATTAAGAAACTTATCAGGGTCACAGAACTGGTATACAAGAGAATGGAGATTCAGACTGTTACTCTGATTCTAGCACTGGGGCTCTTCTCTCATCACTCTTTTCTATACTCGATTCACAAAGCCCTGGAAGAGGGTTGTATTGACATAGCTGTGATGATGCGGCACTGACCAGGGTGGGGGAGTGCCAAATCCAGGCAATGTGGATGCCTTGGCCTCTTTGGAGATGCACTCATATCAGAGAGGAACATTTCCCTAGCCCTTAACTTGGTCCAGTACAATCACACCCTACAGCCACACTGACACTTTATAGAAAGACAATGTCAGATTTCTGGAACCACAAAACCAAGGTTCAGCTGTGATATGTGGTGACCCAACCAAGGCAATACCTGGGAACCTGCTTCAGCCAACCAGCCAGCCAGTCTCCCAATCCAATATCCTTCCTGTTCCATTAAGGACTTAGCATGGGGCATACTCAATACATATATTTGGAATTTTCCAGACACTTAAAATCTGTAGCACTCAGGTGTTTAAGTCAAGTGCTCATTCCTCCACTCACTGCTAGTGCCATAAGTCTCTCGGAGGCACTTGTTAAAATTCAGATTCCTTCACCCCTATAGATTGATTCAGTAGGTTCTGGGATAGGCCCCAGAAATGTGTATTTCATCAAACTTCCCAGCTGTGTCTATGATCAGGCAAGTTTGGGAAACGCTATTTATGCCAATGTTTCTGTCATCAGAGCAGCTCCTCTTCTTGCAAAATGCTACAGGCCGAGGCTGGCATGAAGACATCAGATGGACTGGGAGGGGTGTGGGGAGTGGCTCTTATGGACATAGCTGCCGAGGAAACAGGACAATTAGGGTCATAATTTGGGCACTCTCTGTTTTATCACCCCAAACACTAGACCTTTGGTGTCCACAGTAATCCAGCAGAAAACATCTACACAACCTTTGTGCTGACTTGAGTTAAACTGAGCCAGTGAAGCAACACAGGGTTTAGAGTGTAAAGCATACTACAGGTCATCCTCTGCACCTTCACATGCAACCCCCTCTGCTGTGCTCGCAGCCACTCCTGTTCTTACAAATGGCTACAAGCTAAGACTAAAGTGACATTGGCCAACTTCTAGAACACCTTCAGATGATTGGGTGTTATTTCCTATCCTGAGCCCACAACCCATCTGGATATAGGTATTTAATAATAAAATATTTATCAAGTTTCAAAACCTACTTAAAGGAAATAAGCCTGGGGTAGAAGCACCCCAAATGTATGAAACATTATTCAGCCTCAAAAAGGAAGGAAATTCTGAGACATGCTACAACACGGATGATCCTTAAGGACATTATCTTGAAACAAGCCAGTCACAAAAGGACAAATACTATATGATAGCACCTAGATGAGGTGCCTAAGGTTGTCAAATTCATAGAGACAGAGTAGAATGGGGGTTGCCGGGGACTGGGTGGAGGAAGGAACAGAAAGTTGTTTAATGAGCACGGAGTTTCAGTTTGGGAAGATGAAAAAGTTCTGGAGATGGTGACACAGAAATGTGAATGTACTTAATGCCACTGAATTTTACACGTAAAAATGGTTAAAATGGTAAATTTTATGTTTTATATATTTTACCACAATAAAAAAGGAAGGAAGAAAGGAAGGAAGGAAGGAAGGAAGGAAGGAAGGAAGGAAGGAAGGAAGGAAGGAAGGAAGGAAGGGAGGAAGGAAGAAATGGCACTGAAAAACTAAACCTCCTTCAGGATGGGAATTTGAAAGAAGGGAGTAGGTATTCCTCAGAGAGCAGCCCAACAGAGCTGAATCCCCCGATTGGCCCTACTGGTTTGAGACTTCCTCATAGCAACAGTTAATTCCATCTTGGCCACAAAGACACTCCTCACAGACCTTAGTCTCCCACTTGGAATTCGTTAAGGTGTGACTCCATCAAGATCCTTGCACTCTAAAATAATACATGTGGCATTGTGGCAGCATCAGTGGGGTCCCCAAATTACGTAACATGGGTCAGCCCTTGCCATCTGCTCCTCACTCAGAAGGAGACAATCTCATCAATATTAAAGGTGTCTAAGAAAAGTGCTTCTGAGTTCACCCACAGCTAAATTCCAGTACTGTCCAGTTCATGCCACTGATCATATTTCCTTAAAGCAAGCTTAAATCCTTCCAAATTTTATTTCAGAACAGACATTTCAAGAAAAAATAAGGCCTTCCTCTTTAATCAGATAGCTGTTATGAGCCGAAGGGTGCCTGGGGTCAAGTTTCTTGTTTTGTTTTTTCTGTGGGATTATCTCTGGAGAAATGCTTCATTTCTCCTCTTTGCTTTGGTTCTGAACCCCAAATGCACATGTAAAACATCTTGAGTATTTTTAAATTTACGCCTGGGCCCCACCCCAGAACAATGAAATCAGAATCTCTGAGCATAGGGTTGAGACTGCCATATTTTTAGAAAACTCCCCAAGTGATTTGAATGTTCAACCAAGGCGGAGAGCCCCTGCTTTAGATCCTCAGTGATCCAACTGTGCTGGCAGAACTAGCAGCTTCAGCACCCCCTGAGGCCATCTTGGATATCACTCCCACCCCAGGCCCACAGAATCATTATCTGTATTTTAACAGGATTCCCAGAAGGTTGGCATGCACATTAAAATTTGAGAAGTACTGCTTTGAAATGATCAACAGTTTTCCACCATGGCTGCAGGTAGGAGTTGATCAAGAACCTTTTAAGTGTGCAGCTCCTACCCTGAAGAGTCTGATTTACCTGGTCTGGGATGGGGCCTGAGCACTGCTAAGTTTCAAAAACCCTCCACAAAATTCTCAAACAGCTAGGGTTGAGAACTACTATCTTATATAAATGGCACATTAAAGTTCCTCATTTTACGCCATTTCTATATCTGCACTAATCCTCTCATGTACATTCAAAGGCCTACATCTGCCAACAGGTTACATCTACCAGGCTGCAATAATATAACAAATTGAGAAGCCAGGACCTACCATTAGATAAACCACATGGAGTGTGCTTATTTGGTATGGCACTGAGCATTGCATAAAGTGACAGAGGTGGCCAAAACCCAGAGGCTGCCCAGAACATTATGTAATGTAAAGCAGGGCTGAGAAGGAGAACCAATAAATTCAGATGGTAATCACCGAGTGAATGTCCTGTACCAGGATCCCTGCTGGACTCTGGCAGGTGGTTTAAAGGTGGAGCTTCTACCCTCAGGTAATCTAGCAAAGAAAGAAGACCTACAGAGAATACTTCAAATAAACTGGAAAAAGCTAAATGTGAGTCCCAAGTCATAGAGCAATGAGAGTGTGCTATTTTATCACAGAGGAGGTTCAAGAAACCCTTGTGAATAGGTGATTTTTAGCTGCTTTTTCAGAGTATGTATAATTTAAAGGATAGAAATGAGGCAGTAGGGCGACTGAGTAGCTTAGTTAGTTGAGCGTCTGCCTTCAGCTCCGGTCAAGATCCCAGAGTCATGGAATCGAGTCCTGCATTGGGTTCCCTGCTCAGCAGGGAGTCTGCTTCTCCCTCTTCCTCTCCCCCTCCCCACTGCTCATGCACTCTCTCTCTCTCAAATAAATAAATAAATAGATAGATAGATAGATAAAATATTTTAAAAACGAAAGAAATGAGGCAGTAAAGGGACTTTCAGGAAGATAATAAAACACTGATAAAGATACAGAGACAAAGAAAACGCAATAGGAAACTTGATGGGGCAACTGGGTTAGTCAAAGTTCTCAGACCATGAGGCTAAAAACCTTGTTTCCAGATGATTAAGGCATCTTGAGTGCTGCATGAATATATCAATTCATCTAGGCTGATACTGGATCTATAGGACAAAGAAAAGTACCAAATTGCTTTTGTAAACATTTTGAGATGAGCAAGCTAGATAAACAAACTTTAACATGAGAATTTACAGGAACCTTTTAAAAAGGAAGATGGACTGAGGGTGCTTGTTCTGTAAGAGGTCTAAAATTAATTATGAACAGAAGCTTCTTGAAGTAATGTTTTACTGATATAAGAATAGAAAGACATAGGTAACATAGGTAAAAAAAATAGAAAACCCAGAAAATATATAATAAATATATGTAAAAGATTATATAAAATAAACTTAGTCTTTGAAATCTGTACAGATTATTCAATAAATGGTATTCAACAAGTGGTAGACTATTTGGGAAGAAACAAAACTAATCTCTTACTTTAGTTCCCACAATGAAATAAATTCTAGAAGGATTCAAAGGCTAAATTTTTACAATAAGATCATGAATTCATCAGAGGACATACAGGTAAATATTTGTCTTATTCTGAGTAGAAAAGAAAAATAAAAGAAATAGGTTTGAATATGTAAAAGTTGTGAGTCCGTCAACAAAATTAAAAAGCAATGGCCAAATTTGGAGAATAACTTCATTATATGAAGACTTTCTTTCTAAATATCAGTGGGAAAAAGCAAAACATCCTAGCAGAAAAATGGCAGAGGAAATAAAGGGGCATTTCATGCACATGCATGGACCCATGAACGATGAGCAAACACATGAAAAATTTGTTCAACTTACTGATAATGCAAGAAATATAAATACATTGATAAAACAGAACCATAACGAACAGCAAGAATAATTATTTAATGTCTAATACCCAGAGGGAAACAGAGGTATGTATAGGAAGCAAAATGCACAAGGATGGTTTTTGTTAGGGCAATTTTTATGTAGAGGGATGTGACAGTGCATCTCCAACTTCTCAAAACTGTTTGCAACATTTGACTTCACCTTTTCCCTTGGAGGACTTGATTCTAAACAGGGTGACACAGCAAAGGAGACAGACACTCCTCCTCAACGATACCCTCTGCAGTGGGAAAATGGAAAAAAACAAGCAAACAAACCCAAATGCCCAAGAATAGGGCTGGTTGAGAACATGCTGATTCAAGAGAACAAAACAAAAATAAAACAAAATGAACAAACAAAAACCTGGTAAACCAAGGAGGTAAGAGAATAGGAAATGCCATGAGCAAACAATCACCATGTATCATGAAGTGAAATACGGCGGGTTACATCACAATTACCTACCATGGTGATGAGTAGGAATCTTTACAGGCTGTGTACCCAGGGAAAGTCACACCAAACTTATACAAGAGAGGGCAACCACCCACTTGGCACTATTCAGAAAGACACCTCACCAAGAACACATTCAGTATTTACAGAAGGTTGACTACCGACAAGAAACTATGTTTTTAGATGTCTTACTTGTTCATAAATCAGGTCTCTACCCCAATTATATGTTTACTTTTGCCATCCGCACCCCTCCTTTGCCCTTGACTTGAAAGAGCAGAGGAGAGGAGAACTGCTCTCCTGAGCCTTCATCCTGTGCTATGCAGATGGCCAGGCACATGACTCACGGATGCCAATCCACAGCCAGGTGGCCAAGCTGGACTCCAAGAAGGCGTGAGACTAGTTCAGTGGGTCAGCTTAGCAGAGCCCCAGGGCACTGCTCTTGGAGCCTACTCTGAGAGCAGGAATGCCCCAAACCCAGCCTTGAGGGCATGGGAGAGCAGCACTCTGCAGCCCTGTTTTCCCTTGACAAGCCACTTGGCCTCGAACAGCTCGAACTTCCCAGAACTCTTCTTGAATCTTAAGTCTTTACTCCCTGCTGCACCAAGCAAGCCTTCCTTCTCTTTGTTCAACAATGATCTTCCAAAAAACCCTTCTTCCTCCCATGATGCCCAGGATGGCTTTTAAGGGGCAGTAACAAGCAGAGCCTCCTGGTATATTTAAAGGAGTTACCATTTGTATGAGTTTGCTCAGGCTGCCATAACAAAATATCCCAGACTGGGGGGCTTAAACAACAGAAATTTATTTTCTCACAGTTCTGGAGGCCAGAAGCCTGAGATCCAGGTGTCGGCAGGATTGGTCCCTTCTGAGGCTCTCTCCTTGGTTTGCAGATGGCCTTCAGCTTCCTGAGTATTCATTCATATGGTCTTTCCTCTGTGCCCATCTGCTTCCTAATCTTCTCAAAAGGACACCAGTCAACCTGGACTAAGGCTCATCCTTGTTTTACCCGCAATTACATCTTTAAAGACCCTATCTCCAAGGGTGCCTGGGTGGCTCAGTTAAGCCTCTGACTCTTAATTTCAGCTCAGCTCATGATCTCAGGGTCCTAAAACTGGGCTTCAGACTTGGGGCTTCGGGCTCCGTGCTTAGTGGGGAGTCTGCTTGAGGTTCTCTCTCTCCCTCTGCCCCTCCCCCCCACGATGCATGTGCTCTCTCTCTCAAATAAACAAACAAATCTTAAAAAAATAAATAAAGGCCCTACCTTCAATAGAGTCACGTTCTGAGGTACAAGGGCTTAGGACTTCAACATATGAATTTTGGGGGAACACAATGTAACCCACCACACCATATTGTCCCTAATCGCTCCACAGCTGCTAGAGTGCTTCAAATTCCACCCCAGGTTTTCCTTTACCCACAGAGGAGAGCTCAGGCCTCTTCACCAATTGGCTCTCCAGGGTCTTCAGAGCTGACCACAGTGATCCTCCCCAGTGCCATCCTCTACCAGCCCTAAAATCAGTCTTACCACCCCCCAACACTGCTTGGGGTACTCTCCTGCTCCCTTGAAGGCCTGCCTCCCCACTCACCAAGGAAACCACAGGCTCCTGCACACTTCTGCTTTCACCACATATGTTTAAACCACATCAACTCTAAGTTCCTGGAAGTCAGGGGCATATTTTTCATGGCTTGTAGCCCCTCGGTTTCTTTTGAAACACCAAGTCTGAAGAATTTCCTAGGTATGAGTCCCATTATATGTAGGTCACAAGCATGTGACCTCAGTTCCACAATCAGACCCACTGAGGAGGACTCCCTTAAAGAGGATGGATGCATGGGAACCACTTACATAGGGATGAGGGCGGTGGCTAGGCAGTTTCTAGGACAAGGGTTTCTAGGTGCCAGTGTGCAGTGACTGAGACCAGTGACAGTGAGATCTACCTGGAGTCATCGGCAGTGGGGTTTGGGGTTTCCATCGGAAAAACCAAGCCTGCATCTCTGGCCTTCCACAAAACCTGTGAGTTTCCCATTATCTTTCATAAATTACTTTCCTGCTCACACAGACTAGAGGAGGTTCTGCTGTTTACAGCTGAGAACTCTGACTCAGACAGTCCTGTTGATGTCCTTCCCACTGATCGGCACAGTGCCTGGCAGAGAGCAGTCACACAGGATAAAATCAGACCTGGGTTAATGCAGGTATTCCAGAACAGGAGAAAGATCCTGACCTTGTCACTCAGTGCCATGGTTAGAAAGAGCTCATCTGTCACTCATCAGGTGCCGGCAGGAAGGTGATTCTGCTTTCCCACCCCCTCACTCTCTGCCCCCCCATCCCCAGGAGCCTAAGTGATGGGGAAAGGATGTTGTGAGCAGGCGTGAGGGCTGCTCACAGGGAGTGGGGAGAAAGGAAAACAAAATGAGCAGCCCTCCCCAGATGTCTTGCAGCCAGCTCTACCCAAACCTGCCAGATTGATTTTCGATGTTTGCTCCTATTTCAACTTCCATCTTTATAGACTGAATGGGTCTTATTTTCCCCTTTATCTTAAAATGGATTTTAGATGCACACACACATGCCTCTCTTCCACCTGTCTCCCAGTCTGTCTGTTCCTCTAGATTGAACTCATGGCTGCTACTGATTCAACCTTGCTGGAGGTGGTCTGCACATACACGTGTGGGTGCATGCTTTGTGGAACGCAATTCATAGGGCATTACACACACTGTTCTTTCTGCATCTTGCTTTCTTCTCTTAGTGCTCTATTCTTTCTGTGTTTGCACACCTTTAAGTCCTATTCCCACTTTTAAAAAATTTTATTTATTTACGTTCTACACCCAATGTGGGGCTCCAACTCATGCTCTTCTGACGGAGCCAGCCAGGTGCCCCATATTCCCACTTTTTAAACAACTTTTTCTCTTGAAATAACTTAAGACTCACAAGCAGTTGCAAAAACAGTGCAATGGGTTTCTGGGTACCATCACCCAGCTTCTCTAGTGATACTATCTTAAATAATCATAGCACATTTTCAAAACCCAAAAACTCGACATTGGTCCAGTTGTATAACTAAACTACAGACTTAATTCCGATTTCATCAGTTTTTATATGTGCTTTCTTGTTTGTCCAGTTCCCATTTAACACCATTCTACTTGGCTGTCTGGGCCTTCTCCACCATGTTACAGGGTAGGGTAAATTGAGGGCCATGTGACATTATCACACTGGCCCTGTCACTTGCCCAAAGTGACTTGGCCTTATGTCTCCTACAGGTCTGCCACGCATTCCGTCCCAGCTGCCCTCACCCTCCTTGCTGGCCGCGGACACCTCCAGACATTTACCTAAATGTCACCCTCTCAGTAGGCCCTTTCCTGAGCAATTGTACAACATCTCACCCACATGCCAGCCCCCACACACTACCTTCTTCCTCATCTTCCCTGCTTTAGGTTTCTACAAAGCACAGATCATCACCCACCTAAGACACAGTGACCTACCTGTTCATTTGTCATTGCTTGCCTCCCCTCAGCTAGACTATCGGCTCCTTTAGGGCAGGCATTTTGACTCTTTTGCTCATGGTTTTATTCTCAACACTCAGAAAAGTACCAGGCACATAGTAGGCACTACTTGTTGAATGAATGAAGGGGTGACCAAAAAGTGCCTAGCACAGTTCCTGACACCCAACATGTGCACTAGAAATGGGAGCCATCGCTGCACTGCCGCTCTTGTATAAATTGAGACCAGCGATAACAACCACCAGGCTTGCAGTGAGATTTAAATTAAGCCATGCATGTGTAAGGGGTGATAGAAACTGTAAAGTGCCATGCAAATAGGGGCTGAGAATTATTATCACAAGACTGTTTGTTGATAATCTGGAGACTTGGTTCATTTTTTGGACCAGTCCCTGGGACTCAATGGAGCTCGGGGCCTATCACAGAGTAACTACAAGCAGATTAGTGTGCCCGACAGGATGCAAAGCTTGCGCTCTGTGTTCTGCCCCACCAGATGCAAATGCTTGTGAAGGAGCACACACCGTCTGCACTTGCCCCAGGACCCTCTCTCTAAGCCAGCCTCTTCCTCTAGTCACTGCTGGCTCCAGGACATTTGCCATGCCCTCCCAGGCTCCAACTGTTGGGAGAGAAAATATTCCATTACTCTCCTCTGAAATGGACTTTCAAGGCCACAGGCAGTGTTGTGCCAATATGTTTAATATTGCTACAGTTAAAAAGAACAAAGTGAAGAAACTCTCCTGGGAAGTGGGCTTGCTTGGCAGCCAGGTCTTTATGGGGAGTAGTGTCCTGCTGGGGCTACCACATTCTGGGCTGTGATGCTCGGCATCTGAGTATATGGACAAACCCACTACTTGCTCTGATCTGTGAATCCACAGGGTTGTACCAAACTCCCAAGAAACCCATAGATGAATGTCGACGTACCAAGTTCCCTTCATCACACTGATGAGGGGAATGAGGAAAGGAAGAACACGTATGGAGAGGCTTCCCTGTAGCAGCAAAGAGATTTTCCCTGTGAGGTCACCAAGTCTTCTCACTTGAGGAAAGAGAATGATGAGGAAAGAGAAGACCCTCTCACTATCTATCACAGCTCATAAAGGAGAGTATCTGCATCAGAACTCTGATCTGCTTGCTCCCACCATTCACTCTCAGCTGTATCTCATGGTCTCTGTTGATCACAGTCTCCTCCTTTAGAAAACGCTGCCTGAGGAGCTGGGTGAATGCAGAATCAGAGCAATATTTGTGCACAGGTTAAGACAGAAGTAGATTCTAATCCAAGTTCTCAAAGGATTGGCGTGAAAAATAAATGAGAGACTGTGTCTCAAGATTCAGCCCAGGGCCTGATAAAGGGTGATGTCATTTATTTATTTTTTTAAAGATTTTATTTATTTGACAGAGAGAGAGACAGCAAGAGAGGGAACACAAGCAGGGGGAGTAGGAGAGGGAGAAGCAGGCTCCCCGCGGAGCAGGGAGCCCGATGCGGGGCTCGATCGCAGGACCCTGGGATCATGACCTGAGCCGAAGGCAGACGCTTAATGACTGGGCCACCCAGGCGCCCCTGATGTCATCATTTTTGATAGAGGCAGGTAACGCCAAGCAACAGCAGCTTGCTGCATCCCTCCACCAGCCACCCCCCCCCACCCCCCGCCAGAGTCTGGTGGCCCAAGCCTCCTCTACTCTGTCTACTCTGAGAAGCGTTGGCAATGCTCTGCTGGATTTTGTCTCTGTGATGTACCATTTGCTTTCACACTGAGGACAGTGCCACAAGCCACAAGCACGAGGCCACAATTCACTGGGGACACACCCTTTCCATCATGAGGTCTGTCTGTAGCCAGTGATTCTGAGGAAAAGGGAAGGTCAGAGCAGCTGCTTTCTATAAATGGATGATCTCAGTACATGTAGGTTTTTACTTGCTAATTTCCTCTCAGAAGTAGCTTCAATTTCACATTTTATGAGATACCGTGTGAAATCTTGTCATATCTACTGGGTAAAGATCTTTCCTGATGATCCCCAAACATTGCTTCCCTGTAGTTCACAGATAGGCTTTTGAGAAAAGGTGGGCAAAGTATTGGCACATGCAGGAGTCTTGATGCGTTGATAAATATTCATCGAGTGCCCATTCGGTGCCTTATGATTGCACAGCAACTCCTTCCTTTCAAGTTCCAATCCAGGATTATTTTATTTTTCAGAAATACAACTTCCCTTACTATAACCTAGGGGGATTCATGTTTGCTAAATTGATAGGTGGTTGGTCTTTTAATTAACATAGATTCCTCCCTCCCATAGGAGACAGATGATATAGAAAAAACACTGCTTGGCCCTTTAAGTGTATCTATTCTTTTTGCCAAGTCCATTTTACAAGTAAGCCTTTAAAACGTTTATTGTAATAAACTGTATTATGGCTTTTAAGCAGCAATGAGCAAGGCCTGAGACTGGGGGAAAATCCAGTGACTAGTAAATTGTAGAGTTCCATATACTGTCAGAGGGAAATGACTATAGTCTCAGGGAGCAGGGCAAAGGAGGGAGGAAGAATGAGGGTGGGTGCACCTCACATCATCAACTGAAGTATAGAAATAGTAGGATGAGGGGCGCCTGGGTGGCTCAGTTGGTTAAGTGACTGCCTCCGGCTCAGGTCATGATCCTGGAGTCCCTGGATCGAGTCCCGCATCGGGCTACCTGCTCAGCAAGGAGTCTGCTTCTCCCTCTGACCCTCCCCCCTCTCAGGCTCTCATTCTCTCTCTCAAATAAATAAATAAAATCTTAAAAAAAAAAAAGAAATAGTAGGATGAGCCTGCTTACCTCCCAGGGCTATTGTAAAGACTCGGGAAGTAACAGATGGCAAAGAGTGAACATAAAACACTCTATAAACTAGGTTTTCTATTCCCTGCTATAATTATGATGAGGAATGTTCAGGAGTTTTCTAGTGGACAACTATTGGTCTAATTTTTAATCTCTTGGGAAGAGCTGTCTTTGGAATAGGAAATACTGTTTTGCTAGCAGAGGCTCAGTTCTGCTGACATTTGATTGATCAGGTGGCAATGGGAGAGAACATGCTGTCCTCTCTCACCACCTAAAACCTAAAGGCCTTTACAAGTCAGGCTTTGAAATGGAACCTTCATAATGGACATTGTTCCTATGGACAATTTCTCATGGAGCCTATAAAGCCAGACAAGAATGGTCATGGCACATTCCCCGCTGTGCCTCAGGTGTACTCCTATCTTCTCAGTTGCTGTTTCTGGGAATTTGGGCTACTGTGGGAAGAGGTGCTACCTCACCTGACTGCAGTTTGCCATGCAAAGGAGGGTGGACACCAATAAGATGTCAACCAGAGCATGAGCTCCTCAGCACCCTGTCTTCCACTGTGCCCACACTTCCCTGCCTGTCCATCAGCCTGCAAGCCCCCTGGCCCAGCTCTGCCCCCACAGAGCTGCTCAGCATTCAGAGAGCCACACACAGCCAGCCAGCCCTCCCTCAGACTGATGCCGCATCAGGGTTGGGCTCCTAGGATTGGTGGAGCCCCCTCTCCACCAGTCTCCAAATTGAGTACTTGTTTCCTGTCACTCTCCCATCCTTTTCTAGAGCCCTCCAGATTGTTATCACTTCTCTTAAACCTGCCATCCACCTGTGCCTCCTTGACACCCAGAAGATAATCTTGCTTATTATCTCACAGAGAAGGGAGATGAGAACTGTCCCACCCATCTATCAGCTCTCCCTCCAGCTCCCTGCTCTACCAGAGGCGCCATCCGGATCCCATTCACCCCTACACATCTTCCCAGGGGCTTCCTCCAGCCTCCCTCATGACAGATGGGCCTGAAAGGGCAGAAGGAAAAATATCCAGTATGTGAGAATTGTCAAGTTTCCAGCCAGGAAAGAACAATCCGCTCTGAAGGGCCACCCAACCCCGTCATTGTTTGATTTTAGAGTCTGCAGCGATACCCCATTGGCAAGACCAATTTCTGCACTAGTCAGGATCTTGTCAACTGTGTTAAAAAATGGACTCAAATGAGCATCGGCAAAAGGACATGTTTTGGTTTCAAGTGTTCAGTCCAGAGGTGAAGAGGCTTCTGGATCTGAGACTGTCAGGCCCTACAGTTTTCACCCTCCAGAAACCAGAAAGGTGGAGGCCGACCCTATTCCGTGTATTAATTTATGCAAAGTGAGTATTTTCATTTACTTCTACAGGACAGTAAGACAAATTCACTTCCACGTGCCCAAAGATGCAACAGAGGCTGTCACACAGCATTGGGAAGGGTGAAACCCTCTCTACACCAGGCAAGGGCAGCGGGGGGACAGAGATTCTGCAGTGCCAAGGGAACCTCACAGTGGGACTGTGAAGCCACTAGAAGAACAGCAAGAACTGCCACAGCTGCCACAACTGCCAGCAACACTAAACGCCATGAGTCATGTCTACTGTGGGCAGGTGTCAGAAGAATGTTTGAAGCTAAGGAGCCCAAAAAGACTGCTGGCAAATGTCTTCTTCTTTTCCCCTGTAAGGCAATTAGAAAGCTTATCAGAGGAGGGTGAAAACAACAGATAAAACACTGAAGCAAAGAGGTGGCGCTAAAGCAAACAGGTCTGGGATTACCGAGAAACAAAACCAGGCTTTGTTCCAGACAGAGGGGTGCCCCAGGCATTCCCTGGGAGCCTCAGAACTCTTGTTTGTCAAGTGGATTAAAGGCTATTTAGTCCAGGATCATGTGTTTACAGTTTAGAGCAACTACACAAAGACCCTGGAAGCCACTGCCTTCCTGACAGCACCCTTTGCGAAGTTGGTCCTTGCCTTCTTCTGAAGATAAGGTGGTGACAATAAGGCTTTGGTGACAGGTAGTTTGTTCCTTCTTTCTGGGGTGCTATTCAAAATGTTGAACAATCAGCGTGACTCAACCACTGAGCCACGAGTACAGTTGCCAGCAGTCTGTGTGGGGGACCCTGCTGTGCCAGGTGTTACCTCTTCCATTTCCAGGTCTGCTCAGGTGTGGAGGGGCCGAGATACTCTGCATGGCGCGTGGAGGCACTCCAGGGACTTAGGGCAGGGCCTTTTATCCTCCGGCACATCTGAAAGGCTGCACACCAGCATCACCAGCCCTGATGGTCTCTTGTCAAAGAGCACCTGCAAAGCAAATATGGCCACCAGCACGAGAGAAGAAAGTCACCAGCAGCCTTCAAAGTCTCCTTGTGACTAGTGCTGTCCAGAATCCCCTCAGGACAGAGGGCTAAGAGGCAGGAGTAGAGTGGAACCCACACATCAGGCCTCTTACAACTGCCTGCATGTACTGCCTCCCTGAGTTTTCATTGCAACCCTGCAAAACAGGCATTTTCACTTCCATTTTATTGGCGGGATAATTGAGGTTTAGAAGGATGAAGAAATCTTTCTAGGTTTTCCCAGTGGTGAGAAAGAGGCAGCATTTGAACCCAGGCCTGCTGACTCAGATGACGCTGCACCCCACATGCATGTACCCGAAGGGCCTGCAACAGCCAGATTCAAGTGAAAAGAAAGAAAGCACCATGGAGCTGGAGCACCAGGATGGCACTGCCACCAGGATGGGGCCTTCAGGCCAGGCTGTCCACTGCCCTCCTTCTCTCCCATCCTCCTCTCTTGACAATGTGTGTGAACCTCCCATGACCTCTGGCATTAGGGAATTCCAACTGAGGCTAACCAGCCTAATAACTTAGGACACAGCCCACCTCTTTTCATTTTTATTTTTCAAACCACCCTCCTTTAATAGGTGTTCACTAGGAAAATAAATGCTTGTCACACATAGTTACTAATCTTTGCCATGGTGGGCAAGGTAAAAAGGAGCGTACTGCTAAATCCGTGTGATACCTAAGCAAGACGCCCACCCTCCCCAGGTCTTGTTACTAGGCAGTGAATGGCGCTGGAAATGGAGAAGAGGACGTAGGGGTCTCCATGCAGGAGAAGCAGTGCCCTGGCAATTAGTCATATGTGGACATGACCCTGAACAGACTGGCCAGCATCAGTGGCAGGTGTTTTAGATGGTGGTCAGGGCTTACCTTCTGGAAAAGTCTGGGCCTTCACTCCTCGAGGCCAGTGGCCTGCAAATCTCAAGGAAAGTAGGTTTGTTCTGCTACAGACCAAGAGGCTTAGGTCAGCAAGAAGGGAGCTTAGGTCAGCAAGCTGGGAGCGCAGAAGCTTGAAGCATTTTAACCCTTAACTCCTGATTGGAGTGCTGTTATAGTCTCAGATCCTCTTTGGCAAATGAGGGAGTCAGCTCCCTATTGGGGTGGCAAGCTCAAATGCTTACAGGAGCCAGACAGGTAACGTAACAAGTGAAGAAAAGACCACTTCCCCAAGCAAATTTGCTTTCTCTCATTTTTCTTGAAATGGATATCGCCTCTAGTCTATTTCACTTTATTTCAATTTTGACAGATACCTATGTATAACAAATACATTTTTGATGACCTTAAAAATAAAAGTTATTTTACCAGCAAAAATGGGTTTATTCAAGAATAGCAGAGAACTGCAACGTGGGACAAGCAAGCTATGGCAAAAACCATAGGCTAGTCCAACAAAGGAAAGGAATGTTATTTTCTGGAGAAGGAAGAGGAAGTTGGGAGGGGTTGTTTTGAAGGAAAGTCCATTGGAGTAAAGCAAGAGTACAGGGCGATGACGGTTTCTCATTGGCCTTGTTGCTGAAGATATGCAATGTACATTTCTTCCGTTGGTGCTTATAACTGATGATTCTTTCCTGTTGACAATTCTGCTGGGGTCTGAAGTGACAGTTTTTCCAGTAATTGATGCAGAGTGGTAGGGCTGGAGAGCTCCCCCTTCTGGTCTCCCAGCTCCATTTTAGTTAGATTTCCCTTTTATTAATCTTGTTTTTACTCTAAGAGGGAACTGGACGAATGTGATAAATGCCTGCTGCACTCAGCACAGATTTCAAAGAGAATAGGAATGGTGGACATTGTGCTGGCCCAGGAAGAAAACTTTCACCCCTGGATTTCATACTTATGCTCTTTCTAGAATGCTCTTCCCCCAGATATTCAGAGGCTTACTCCCTCACTGCAGGCCATAGCTCAGAATAGTTCTCTGCTTGCAACCTCTCCTTTCTTCCACACTGCTTTTTGCATTTCTTTTTTAATTTAAATTCAATTAGCTAACATTAGTTTCTGATGTAGTGTTCAATGATTCCTCAGTTGCATCTAACACCCAGTGCTCATCACATCACGTGCCCTTCTTAATGCCCATCACCCAGTTATCCCATCCTTGTACCCACCCACACTGCTTTTTATTCATAGCATTTACCACTACCTGATAATATTTTGTGTTTTTTTTAAAGATTTATTTATTTATTTATTTGACAGAGAGAGAGAGAGAGAGAGAGACAGCAAGAGAGGGAACACAAGCAGGGGGAGTGGGAGAGGGAGAAGTAGGCTTCCAGCCGAGCAGGGAGCCTGATGCGGGGCTCGATCCCAGGACCCTGGGACCTGGGACCATGACCTGAGCCCAAGGCAGATGCTTAACAACTGAGCCACCCAGGCGTCCCATGTGTTTGTTTATCACCTGCCTTGTCCATGTGCAAGTGGACAAGTGCAAGTGTCATGAAGTAAAAACTGGACATATCTTTTTTTTTTAAAGATTTTATTTATTTGAGAGAGAGAATGAGAGAGAGAGAGAGCACATGAGAGGGGGGAGGGTCAGAGGGAGAAGCAGACTCCCCACTGAGCAGGGAGCCCGATGCGGGACTCGATCCCGGGACTCCAGGATCATGACCTGAGCTGAAGGCAGTCGCCCAACCAACCGAGCCACCCAGGCGCCCAAAACTGGACATATCTTGATCACTACTGTAACGCCAGCACCAAGAAGAGTACTTAGCACATAGCAGGTACTCAACAAGTATTTTTTTTTTTTTAAGATTTATTTATTCGAGGCGGGGAGGGGCAGAGAAGGAGAGAGAGAATCTCAAGCAGACTCTCCACTGAGTGCAGAGCCTGACTTGGGGTTTTATCTCATGACCCTGAGATTATGACCTGAGCCAAAATCAAGAGTCGGATGCTTAATGGACTGAGACACCCAGGCGCCCCTCAACAAATATTTTAAATCAATGAATGAATGAATATTAACAAGTTACTTTTGGGGTGAAGGGGGGAACAGTGAGGGATGGAGGTTTCACTTTTCATTTTACACTTTCTGTACTATCTGAATTTTTCTAATCTCTTGCATATATTACTTTTTAAAAATACCAACATTGGGGGCACCTGGCTGGCTCAGTTGGTATAGCATGTGACTCTTCATCTTGGGGTCATGAATTTGAGCCCCATGTTGGGTGTAGAGATTACTTATATATATAGATTATTGGAAAGTGGGATTTGGGACCAAATTATTTTCTTTGCATATTTCTATGCTTTTAAGAATGTTAATAAACAGTATTTTTAAAACGGGATAGTAGGACCTGCAGTTTAAATGCTGCCTTCTGGGGGCACCTGGCTGGCTCAGTCAGTAGAACATATGATTCTTAATCTCAGGGTCATGAGTTTGAGCCCCACATTGAGCATGGAGCCTACTTAAAAAGTAAATAAATAAATGCTGTTTTCTGTCTTTCCAACAAAGTTCTTTATGCAGAACTATTTAAGAGAAGAATACTGGTGTCTATGTAAGTGTTTGGAACACTAGATAAGAGAGGGAGAAAATTGTGCTAAGGCATAATTAAAGCTTCCCACTGTCTTTTGCTACTGAGATGGCCAAAAGCATTTTAATTTTTTAAAGCTCATTGTAAACTCCTGTAGAAGGAGGACTACACATGGCCATGGCTTTTTGCAAATACTGGGTAGTCATAGCTAGGGGAGGGTATACTATTGGAACACAAAAAGGACTAGTTTTAGACAGGTGTTATGAACTGAATGTTTGTGTCTCTCCTCTTCCAATACATATTGAACTCCTATCCCCAAATATAACTATATTTGGAGACAGGGCCTTTGTGGAAGTAATTAAGATTAAATGAAGTCATGAGGATGGGAATTCCAAGGTGGGATTAATGCCTTTATAGAAGAGACACCAGAGAGCACCCCCTCTCTTTGAACAAGCACACAAAAAAAGAGATCATGTGAGCACAGAGCAAAAAGGCTGCTGTCTGCAAGCTAAGGGCAGAGGGTTTGGAATTGTGGAAGCCAAGGGCAGGCTGCCCCAAGATGGGATATTTTGGTACGTGGATTATTTTGAGCTGAAGGCAATTGAAACCCTGTGGGCTCAAGAGAAAATTTTGCCCCTCCCTTAACTACACAGAAGAATCTAAATTGGTTCTTTCCTAGAATAAGGGTTATTAGCAAAGATAAGTTTTATTTGAGTGACCCATCTGTATAGCAGACCAAACTGCTAATTACCAAACATCTGCTCTTTTTTTTTTTTAAAGATTTTATTTATTTGATAGAGAGAGACACAGGGAGAGAGGGAACACAAGCAGGGGCAGTGGGAGAGGGAGAAGCAGGCTTCCCATGGAGCAGGGAGCCCGATGCGGGGCTCGATCCCAGGACCCTGGGACCATGACCTGAGCCAAAGGCAGACGCTTAACGACTGAGCCATCCAGCACCCCTATCTGCTCTTCTTCTTACTGCCCTGTAAACTGTATTCCTTAAATCCCAGACCCCTACCCCTTCTCCTTAGTTCAGAATGCCATATATACCTCATTTTGCCTGCCTGTCTTTGGAATTTCCATGTCTATGCAGCTTTCCTATACATATGCTGTTAATTTTCTCCTGTTACCCTGTCTTGTGTCATTTGATTCTTAGTCCAGCTAGAAGGATTCTTGAAGGGGACAGGAATTCTTGCTCCCTCACAGGGATAAAATCCACCCTGCCAGCACCTTGATCTTGAACTTCTCAGCCTCCAGAACTGTGAAAAATAAATTCTTATTGTTTAAGCCTCCTAGTGTGTGGTATTTTGTTATGGCAGCCCAAGCAGACTAATATAGTAGAAAGGAAAACAGTAAGTTCATTGTTAAGTTCCATTCATGCTTGAAGTAATTAACAACAAGTACACTATCCATAACATTCTGGGAGAAGTGAAAATGGTATTAGATCTATTATGTATTTATAAATATATTCTATTTATTGCACAATAAACATACCTAGGTTGAGGTGATATTTGAGGACATGGCCCCCTTTCCTCCTCAGTTAACTTCACACTGGTTGGTCAACACATGTGCCATCTTCCCAGCTTCTTGGAAAGGTGCCTCTCTTTTCCTTCAGGCCCAGGTGCTCTATTCCACAAAGCCCAAGCTCACACCCCATTACAGGATCTAATCCCTTATTGCTTTCTCCAGTCATCTTTACTTTACCTTTATCTCCCTTCCCACCTGCTACACTACCGGAAAAGAAAAACAGTGAATAAAGAGATTTCCTTATCTGGTTTGTCCTGAAGTTAAAAAGAGGAGGAATTAAGGTAGATAAATAATGATAATATTTAAGGTAGAGAAACATGAAGCCCTGTATCTATTTCCCTCAAATCAACTGCACAATAACGGGATGGTATGGACAAATGTTAGCCAACGAGGCTTGCCCCTTCCTCCCTCCCTACTCTACTTCCTTGTACCCCAAGGCTGAGGGTAGGGTACTTCCTGCAGTAATTCAGAAAGAAGTGACTCAATGCTCAACTGTTAATTTCAAAATTAGATTTTCACAGTCCATGGCAGAGATAATAGCTTTAGGAGAAAAAGGCTTTGGGGGCATTAACAAATCCAATTCTTAGCTTGAGCACTGGGCCCAGAAAAATACCTAATACCAAGCAGACTAGATGAAGCTCCCATAGCCCTGGGAAAAGAGAGTTGGAGATGGGAGCAATAGATTGAGTCACTGACTGGGGTCCCTGAAACGGAGCTCTTGACCTACCCATTACCCAACCCAGGACAGGCAGCAGAGAAAAGGGTGTGGGCCACAGAATCCCCAGGTAGGTAGGACAGTCTTTGAGCAGGAAAGGAAAGTTGTACTCAATTCTCGTGGGGCTCAGGGAGAGCAAGCCAGGTCTCTAAGTGTCCTCAACCCACTGCACATGGTGACAGCAGCACTATGGGGCAACAGCTGCTCTGTTTCCTGGACTCTCAGGGTGGTGAAGGAACCAATCCTCCTGTGGCCTCTCAGAGGACATCAGGCCTGCAAGAGCCTTGCAGTGAAGACAAACAGAACTCCTAGTGCATGGAGGGATATTTTTGGAAACAGTTCCAATATGTTTTCATGTACTGTATGACCTGTTGCCTTGTGGCTTCCCACTCGTAGAGTCAGGGATAAAGTGTTTTGAGTTCCTACCAAGACAATGAGCTTGAAGGTCAGGCCTGGTTCAGAAAGAGATTCAAGGTTCTTTAAGATTAGGATAGCACGTGTCTGGGTTTCTATCTATTGTCTCACATTAGTAAGAAGAGCCCCCTTTGACCTTTTTGGAGTGACAGAAATGCTCTACATTTTTATTGTACTGGTTATATGACTCTACTCATTTGCCAAAACTCATCCAACTGACCACTCAAAATAGGTGAATTTTACTGTCTATAAATTATACCTCAGAACTGATTTTTTAAAAAGATTTATTTATTTATTTTAGAGAGAGCACATGCAAGTGCGGGGGCGCAGTGGGAGAGGAAGAGAAGCAGACTCCCCACTGAGCATGGAGCCTGACTCTGGCCTCCGTCTCAGGACCCTGAGATCATGACCTGAGCCTAAATCAAGAGTCAGACACTTAACCAACTGAGCCACTGAGGCATCCCTCAGAACTGATTTTTTATAAAGACACAGTATGCTGAAACTAGTGAGTGGAAATTTAATGAGGAGCAGAATATTATACCAACTAAAAGTAACTCCTCCAAATTGCTTATTAATTACAAAAGAAAAAAGAACAATTTCAATGGAGGCTAAGTGATACAACCTAACCAAAGAATCAAATCTAATTGCCAAGGTTGGGGTTAAAATGAGCCTCCTGCTATGATGCCCTGAGGACATTCCTTTGTGGAATTCCTGCCAAAAATGCATCTCTTTATCTAATCACAAGGAAACATCATGTGAACATATTTTACATAATAGCTGGCCCATACTCTTCAAAATATCATGGCCATGAAACATGAAGAAAGGCTGAGGAAGTGTTTCAGATTAAAGGCAACTAAAACAAATGTGATCCTATATCGGATCCTGGACTCAAATCTAGAATATCTAGACAACTGGTGAAATTCAAATATAGAATGGATTAGACCATTATTTTATCAATGTTAAGTTTTCAGGATTTTGGGGTGCCTGACTGGCTCAGTCAGTGGAGCATGTGACTCTTGATCTCAGGGTAATAAGTTGGAGCCCTGCATTGGGTGTGGAAATTACTTTAAAATAAAGTCTTTAAAAAAAAAGTTTCAGGATTTTGATAAATGTACTGAGGTCATGTTTAAGAAAAAAGCCATTGTTCTCAGGAAATTCATACAACTATCCATGGAAAAAGGGGCATGATGAATGCGCATTACTCTCAGATTGCTCAGAGACAAGAGAGAGGAAATAACTTGAATGGGGACATAATGTTAACAATTGGTGATTCTGGGTGAAGAGTATACAGGATTTTTTTTTTTTTTTTTTTACTATTCTGGAACTTTTCTGTAAATGTGAAATTAAATCGAAATTAAAAGTTTTAAAAAGAGTCCTTTGTAATGGTCAGTAAGCACATGAAAAGATGCTCAACATCTTTAGTCATTAGAGAAATGTAAATCAAAGCCACAGTGAGATACTACTTCATTCTCACTAGGATGGCTATAATCAAAAAGACAGATAAAAGCAAGTGTTGCCAAGAATAAGATATAGAAACTGGATGTTTCTCAAAATATCCTTTTTCCTTAAAAAGTCAAACATAGAGTTACCATTTAACCTAGCAATTCCACTCCCAGGTATATACCCAAGAGCATTAAAAACAGGTACTCAGATATATACTTGTACATTACCATCTTTTTTTTTTTAAGATTTATTTATTTATTTGACAGAGAGAGACATAGGCAAGAGAGGGAACACAAGCAGGGGAAGTGGGAGAGGGAGAAGCAGGCCTCCCACCGATCAGGGAGCCCGATGCGGGGCTCGATCCCAGGACCCTGAGATCATGACCGGAGCCAAAGGCAGACACCCAATGACTGAGTCACCCAGGCGCCCCTATACTTGTACATCAATGTTTATAACAGTATTATTCACAAGAGTCAATAGTTAAAAAAAAATAGGTAAAAACAAGCCAAATGTATGTAACGGATGAATGGATAAACAAAATGTAGTCTATCCATAAGGAATATTATTAAGCAATAAAAATAATGAAGTATTGAAAGACGACTCCAACTAACTCCATTTTGACCTCAGTCAGTACTTTCTAATCCATTAAGTTCTCTCCAACTTATCTCTTAACTTAGACAAAAGACCCTATGGGCAAAGCATCCCCAGATGGAAACTGAAACTACCCACTCAAGCAATAAGGATGGTCCTGAGCCGGCAAGACCCTGCTTGATTGACCCCAAGACAACCTGACCATGACTGCCCAGCTGCATGTACCCAGTGACCTTTGTCGCACCTTTTCCTTATATAAACCTGGAAGTATATTTAGCACTTTGGAGACAGTCTTTTGAGACGCTAGTCTGCTGTCTTCCTGGTGTTGGCCTCACTGAAATAAACTCCTTTCTTATTTCACCACTGCTTGTCTTTCTGCCTGTGGATTTTGTCAGCGGCAACTGGCCGAACCTGGTCCTTTTGGGACACTCTGGGACAGCTGCTCTTGCACCCCATGTAGCAGCTATAGATCCAAAGAGACCACATGGCCAGAGACAATGTGTCTCCCCAAAAACATGAGGAGACAGGAGTCTGAAAACCACATGGGCACCTGTTCCAAAATCTTGACTCTGTGTAATCCCTATAACCTAAGCATGCCCTGGAGAACAGGAAAAAACTCCCCAAAAGGGCTGAGATGAAATTATCTACCATCCCAGTGGGATGGGGACTTGAAATCAAAATTAAGTTGATGTGTGCAAAGTAACAAGATGCCATTTCTTTTGCTCCTCATTTGGGGCACTGTAATATTGTGATTTATAATAAAAATATATATTTGATCTTTATCCCCACTCCTAGCACAGAGTTCGTAAAACCCTTGGGATTTTCTAAACGATAAGAGCAATGAAGGTGTCTTTTGTTATTCATAACAAGCCCCTTTCCACTACATCTATATTTATGTTAATAAGGCGACTTTTTTTTTTAAAGATTTATTTGTTTATTTATTCATGAGAGACAGAGGAGGAGAGAGAGAGAGAGAGAGAAGCAGAGGGAGAAGCAGGCTCCCAAGAAGCAGGGAGCCCGATGCGGGACTCGATCCCAGGACCCTGGGATCATGACCTGAGCCCGAAGGCAGACGCTTAACCATCTGAGCCACCCAGGCACCCAATGAGGTGACTTTTGAAAGCCCCTAAGTGTGGGGATTGATTGCTAGGGGAACCAACTTTGTTGTTAGAGGTTATTAGAGGCTTGACCTCAGGGGAAGGGAAGAGCTGGAGGTTGATCAATCACCAATGGCCATGACTTATCAACTAGGCCTATGTGATAATGAAGCTTCCATAAAAGCCCAGGAAGTGGGGGGGGGGGGGGGCCGGTTCTGAAAGCTTCTGGGTTGGAGGACACTGGGAGGTGCAGGAAGAGTGGCACCCAGAGAAGGCATGAAAAATCACGCCCTTCCCCACATACTTTGCCATATGCATCTCTTCTATCTGGTTGTTTCTGAATTATATCCTGCAAAGGTCAGTGGAACAACCCCAGGTCAGTGGGGTCATGCTCAAACTGGTCTGGGTGGCCTGGGCCAGCAGGAGATCTTGTCAGGGCAGTTACTATTACTTGAGGGGTGCTTCAGTTTCCATTTGCCTGAGTTAAAAGATAAGCTGGAAAGAACTTAAGGAAAAATGTGGGCAAAGGTCAGTGAGTATAAGCAAGGGGGCAGTAAAGGTCAGGTCTTAGAGTCTAGCTGGTGACACAATGAACATGAGGGTACATATATCTTTATGAATTAGTGTTCACATTTTCTTCAGATAAATGCTGAGATGTGGAATTGCTGGATATGTAATTCTATTTTTAATTTTTGAGGAAATTCCATACTGTTTTCCATAGTGACTGTACCAAATAACATTCCAGTCAAGAGTGCACAAGAGTTCCCATTTCTCTATGTTCTCATCAGCCCTTGCTGTTTCTTGCTATTTTTTGTGTTTATTTATTTATTTTTAAAGATTTTATTTATTTTTTGACAGAGAGAGAGACAGTGAGAGAGGGAACACAAGCAGAGGGAGCGGGAGAGGGAGAAGCAGGTTTCCCGCTAAGCAGGGAGCCCGATGTGGGGTTCGATCCCAGGACCCTGGGATCATGACCTGAGCCGAAGGCAGACACTTAACGACTAAACCACCCAGGCACCCCTATTTTTTGTTTTTGTTTTGTTTTTAACAGGTGAGGTGATATCTCATTGTAGTTCTGATTTGCATTTTCCTGATGATTAGTGATGTTGAGCACCTTGTACCCCATTGGCTATCTGTATCATAGATCTGCCCAGTTTTTACTTGGATTGTTCAGGGTTTGTTTGTTTGTTTTTTGCTATTGAGTTGTGCGAGTTCTTTATATATTTTGGATATTAACCTCTTATCAGATATATATCAGTTTTGCAAATTTTTCCCATCCTGTAGGTTGCCTTTTCATTTCACTGATGTTTTTCTTCCTGCACAGATGCTTTTTAGTTTGATATAGTCCCACTTGCTTATTTTTGCTTTTGTCACCTTTGTTTTTGTGTCTTTAATCCATTTTGAGTTAATTTTTATGTATGGTATAAGATAGTAGATCACCTTCTTTGAACTTTTAAGATGGCAACTTATACTATCAAATTCCCTTTTATTGGAATACTTGCATACTTGGAAAAAAGACATGTTACTGGCCTATTGTTATCTGGATTCTGTTTGCTAACACTAATTTAAGATATTTGCTTTAATATTCTCAAAGGTTGACCTCTGATATGTTGTTACTGCTGTAGTCATCTCTGCGCCCTATTTCTCTGTTTGGGGTATTCCTCCAGAGGATGAAATCCTAGTTGCTCTGCTCCAGGGGGAGATATGGAAGAATGTTGTGTCTAGAAGGAGGCCAGCCTAGACAAGGAAGGGCTGGAATAGATTTGCCTTGAAATGAAGCCATGATGAATAGTCAGGCAGAAAGCATAGGTCATCTGCATGTATTTAAAAACTATGAAGATGACTGAAAAAAAAGGTAGCATCAAGCTTAATGGTAAAATAATGAAAGAATACCCACTTAAGTAAGGAACAATATAAGAATGCTCATTGTTACTACTGTTAACAATGGCTTTGGAGGTATTAACAAATGTATTTAAATAAGAAAAAGAGGTTTAACATTGGAGGGGAAAAAGATGGCAAAGGTATTATTTGTAGAAAACACCTTTATTTACCCGAAAATTCAGAACCACCAACAACGAAACTATTATAAGCAATACGACAACTTAACAAAACGGTTGTGTACAAAACTAATGTACAATGATCAAGAGGTTTCCTAAATAAGACAGCCTACTGGATGGGAGAAAATATTTGCAAATGGTTTATCTGATAAGGGGTTAGATCCAAAGTATCTAAAGATACAACTCAACACACAGAAAACCAAATAAACCAATTTAAAATGTATAATATCTATAGAAAGGAAACTTCAAAATTCCACCAGAGAATGGAATGGCAGACTAAGAACCTCCAAAAATTCACTCCCCCCATAAAAGCAATGAGAACTCTGGCAAAAAATTTCAAAATCAACTTTTTCAGAACTCTGAAGATGAACCAAAGGCTTGCAACAATCCAAGGAACATTTATTCAAGAAAAATGGCTGAATTCCAGTAAGAACAGGGAGCTTTTCAGAATTATAACTTGCCCTATTCTGATTCCCTTCTTACCAGCTCTATGGTAGCTTTGAAAGTCAACAGCCTCATAACATGGTAGCTGTGGAACCCAGCTACCTAGCAACCACTGGAGAGAACAGACAGGTTTGGGGCTCCTGAAAAAGCCCCACTCCAAGAGAATTACATAGTTTGACCTTTTTAGAGGCTCCTGGAAATTCCCACTCACAGGGCTTATCTTTATTTGACCTCATTCAGAGCTTACTCACTGCAAAAGCCTTTTCCTGGAACATTTGTTTAAAAAATAAAATCAGTAGTGACTGTTTAATATTGAAGGTACATGAAAAAGGGTAACAGTTATAGAGCAAAGAAGAGACTGCCCAAAAACTGAAAAGGAAGTTTGGGGAATGAGATGTCCATAGAAGACTGAAATATGCCAACACATTCCTGGGGAGCTAGAGGCCATTTGATGTACAAGCCAGTGCACATGCCCAGGAAAGACTTGAGAAGGCTCTAATCTCTCACCTCTGGTTAGTGCTGAGGCTCTGTATAAGCAGGAAGTGAAGGCTAAGCCTGAGTTGTAAACTGCCAGATTTAAGGTTTGCCCTAACACACAGACACAGACCCCTTGGCAAAGGCTGGGAAACTTACTGGTGCCAGGCATTTAAGGAATCTCTGTCCAATTATTGCCTAACCCCTGAGTTAAGTGAACAGAGACTTTAGTGGTCACACATGACAAAGAAAACAGACTACAAAATTAGTACAGGAAAGTCACTATGCAAACACATAACAACAACCACTGCACCAAACATTAACTAAAATAAATCCTGGATGGTAGGTCTCTGACTTACAGAGTTGCCAAATTATATTATTTAAAATGCCTGGTTTTCAATAAGAAATGATGACATGAGCAATAGCACACTGTTGCTAGTAGTTTTTTGGTAGAGTCTTTCAGGTTTTCTATATATAATATCATGTCATCTATAAATAGTGAAAGTTTTACTTCTTCCTTACCAATTTGGATGCCTTTTCTTTTTTTTGTTGTCCAATTGCTGTGGCTAGGACTTCCAGTACTATGTTGAATTAAAGTGGTGAGAATGGACATCTTTGTCTTGTTTCTGACCTTCGGGGAAAAGCTCTGTTTTTCCCCATTGAGTATGATGTTTGCTGTGGGTTTTTCATATATGGCCTTTATTATGCTGAGGTATATTTCCTCTAGATCTACCTTGTTGAGGGCTTTTATCATGAATGGATGTTGTACTCTGTCAATGCTTTTTCTGTGTTTATCGAGATGATCATATGAGTTTTATCCTTTCTCTTATTGAAATGATGTATCACACATTGATTGATTTTTGAATATTGAAACACCCTTACATCCTGGGAATACAACCCCCTTGATCGTGATGAATGTTGTCTTTTTCATTGTATTGTTGGATTTGGTTTGTTAATATTTTGTTGAGGATTTTTGCATCTACATTCATCAGGGATACTGGCAAGTAGCTCTGTTTCTTTGTGGTGTCTTGCTACTTAATTTTTTTGAAAAAGATTTTATTTATTTGACAGAGAGAGAGAAAGAGAGAGAGAGAGTACACAAGCAGGGAGAGCAGCAGGCAGAGGGAGAGGGAGAAGCAGGCTCCCCGCTAAGCAGAGAGCCTGATGTGGAACTTGATCCCACGACTTCAGGATCACGACCGGAGCCAAAGACAGACGCTTAACTGACTGAGCCACCCAGGTGCCCCAATTTTAAGAGCTCTTTAATATCCCCTTAATATGTCAGTGATATTAGCCATTTGTCTGTTATATATGTTGCAAATATTTTCTCCTGGTTTGTCAATTGTGCTCTGACTTTGTTTATGATGGCTTTTGACCATGAGAAATGTTTTAATGCAAATTTATCATTTTTTTTTTATTATTCTGGATTTCAAGTCATAGTTAGACTTTTCCCTACACTGAAGCTAAAGAGGAAGCCATTTGTGTTGTCTGCTAGTACTTGTAAGTTTCAGTTTTTGCATTTAGATCTCTAATCCAGTTAGTATTTATTTATTTATTTATTTTTAAAAGATTTTATTTATTTATTTGACAGAGAGAGAAGGAGTAGGAACACAAGCAGGGCGAGTGGGAGAGGGAGAAGCAGGCTTCCCGCTGAGCAGGGAGCCCGATGCGGGGCAGACGTTTAATGACTGAGCCACTCAGGCGCCCCAGAATTTATTTTTATGTGAAGTGTTAGGTATGGTTCTACTTTTATCTTTCCCCAAATGGCTCCTCAGTTGTTTTCAGCACTATTTTTTATTTTATTTATTTTATTTTTTTTTTAAAGATTTTTATTTATTTATTTGACAGAGAGAGACAGCGAGAGCAGGAACACAAGCAGGGGGAGTGGGAGAGGGAGAAGCAGGCTTCCCGTGGAGCAGGGAGCCCGATGTGGGACTCGATCCCAGGACCCTGGGATCATGACCTGAGCTGAAGGCAGACGCTTAATGACTGAGCCACCCAGGCGCCCTCAGCACTATTTTTTAGAAAATCCATTTTTGCCCCAGCAGCTTGAGATGACCCTTTACCAATATTCCAAGTTTCCAAATGTGCCTCGGTTTATTTTGGGACTTTCTTTTCTATTCTATTCTATTCTATTCTATTCTGCTGGTCTGTTTGTCTACTCATGCACTGATACTGCACGGTTTTGTTACAGAGGCTTTATACTATGTTTTCTTGTCTGATAAAGCTAGGGCTCCTCAGATTTTCCTTTTCATTGTTAGCCAAAATATTTTTGCATATTTGTTTTTTTCTATAGCGTATTCTTGTTGAAAATGCATAGCCTGCATTTAATCATGAGGAAACTGAGGGAAATTGTATACAAGAATTGGCTAATAATCAAAAGATGAAGGAATTTTCCAGAATTAAAGGAGAGTAAGGAAACATGATAAATGTACTATGTGGTCCTAGATAGATAAAAGGACATGGGACAAGTGACAAGTTTAAATGAGGTCTATAGATTAGATAATAATAATGCATCACTATTTACTGGTTGGCTGTCCTATGTTTATGTAGGTTATAAACATTTGGGGAAACTGGGTAAAGGATATATGGGAATTCTTTGTAATATTTTGGCAATCTTTTTATAAACCTGAAATGATTTCAAATTAAAAAATAAAAACATTTGGGGCACCTGGGTGGCTCAGTCATTAAGCGTCTGCCTTCAGCTCAGGTCATAACCCCAGGGTACTGGGATTGAGCCCCGCATCAGGCTCCCTGCTCAGCAGGAAGCCTGCTTCTCCTTCTCCCACTCCCCCTGGTTGTGTTCCTGCTCTCACTGTCTTGCTCTGTCAAATAAAATCTTTAAAAAAAAAGTAAAAACATTTAAAGATGAGAAAAAATTTAATTATACATAATAAATATTATATTTATAAAATATTGGAATATTATATATAATCAATCTCTTTGCCAAACGTAGGAGTTACAGACTTGTTACTGGCAAGAGGGAAGCAAATGGGTGAGCAAAACTATTGTGATGTAGGAGCATTTCCTAGTTTAGCTTTCATTAAACTGTCAGTGCAGGAACTGGATTCCTAGGAAGGTTACAATGTTTCCTGATAAGACTTGCCAACCACTTCTGGCAATGATGTTGGCATCACTTGAAGGTACAGGCCAGATGGCCTGCCTTCTGATACATTTGGGCAAGTAGCAGAGGCAAAGGGAGGTTGGATAAATATGTGGAAGGGTTATTTAATGTGATATAGTACCAAAACTCTAAGGACTTGCAGCTAATTTAAAATTCCAACTTTTGAAGCTTTATCCAGGCCACCTAAAGCCTTGACTCACTCTCAGATTCAGAAAAAGAGCTCAATGATTAACAGAGGCAGGGAGAAAGGCTGTGGTAGAAATGCATTCCTGATGGCCCAGAAAGTGCTGCTTGTTGACATATAAAGTCAGAGTTTAGTATCAGCAAGCAAAGCTGCTTGATTCCCATAACTCATCAGCCTCTGTCACTCTGTATGTGGATCAGCTTTTCTGCCCAGGTCAGAGAGCAGGGATCCCTTAGAGGAGCATGTTGTACTTACTGTGGGGTGCCTGATGTTTGGGTTTTCTAACTGGGAAGCATTTCTGACTCACCTCATGTGGAGCATCTGAACTGCCTGTTCGTGGAAAAAAATCTTCTCTCTGGTACTTCAAATGACTCTAAGAAGAACCATGGCTTGCCCACTGGAGGGGCCTCTGTAAAATAAAGCAGGTTGGTTAGACTTTATTTTCAAGAAAGTAGAATTAGAAAATCAATCCTTACATTACATGTAACACATTTGATGGTCAGGCTCAAACGTGGCTATTTTAAATCTGGGAGTATTTCAGTGCGACATCTGAGAGCTATGCATTATAAAAGCAGAAAAGCATGTACTCTTTTTTTTTTTTTTGTCAGCTTTCTTAGCCTGATACCCTAAAGATGCAAAATTAATCATACTGAACAGAGAAAACATAACAAATTACTTAATACCTTTGACTTGAATTCTACCTTTATTGAAAAGGCAAGCAGCTAGTGGTTTACATTATTGTATGTACCTTAAATTAAGTTAGAAACTGCTATAAGATGGAATATTTTTGCAGTCATCAGTATTTCAAAAACACTTCAGATAAAGGCTACCTAGAATAATTACAAGTACATTTTAAGAGTTGTAAAATCACCTTGCAGGAAGTAATTTGTTGAACTACACTAGAGGTTTTACCAGAAAGGAAGAACAATGTCATAAATAATTTTGTGAGTCACATTAAAAGGAATTTGATGGGACGTCTGGTTGGCAAAGTTGGTTAAGCATCCCACTCTTGGTTTCAGCTCAGGTCATGATCTCAGGGTCGTGAGATAGAGCTCCGCGTCAGGCTCCACGCTCAGTGCAGAGTCTGTTTGAGATTCTCTCTCCCTCTCTCTCTGCCCCTCCCACTCATCCTCTCTCTCGCTCTCTCAAATAAGTAAATCTTTATTTTTTTAAAAGATTTTATTTATTTGTCAGAGAGAGAGAGTGAGTGCACAAGCAGAGGGAGCGGCAGGCAGAGGGAGAAGCAGACTCCTTACTGGGTAAGGAGGAGCCTGATGCAGGACTTGATCCCAGGACCCTGGGATCATGACCTGAGCCGAAAGCAGACGCTTAACAGACTGAGCCACACAGGCATCCCCAAAATAAGTAAATCTTTAAAGAAAAAAAAAAGAATTTGGTGAGAAGGGTGATTGGTAAAATGTATCTTGTAGTTAAGAAATTTAGCTTGAAGAGTTGTAGAGCTTGACACTGTTGGGATATAGTTGCATACATTTGCTGCTTATGCTTCATATACTAGTGCAAAATGATAATAAAGGTAGTAATTTTGAGGGCTTCAATTATGCCAAACTACTAGATATATAATTAATAAAGTACTAAAATAATATTTTAAAAATAATCATAACTGGGGCACCTGGGTGTCTCAGTTGGTTAAGCGTCTGCCTTCGGCTCAGGTCATTATCTCAGGGTCCTGGGATCCAGCCCAGTGTCTGGCTCCCTGCTCAGCAGGAAGTCTGCTTCTCTCTCTCCTTCTGCCCCTCCCTCCTTTTCGTGCTCTCTCTCTCTCAAATGAATAAATAAAACCTTTAAAAAATTATAACTACCATTTCTTTAAAAAAAAGCATATAACTCACAGTTAGTAGACTTATTAAATTGGGTCAACTATATTATTGGAGGTATATTTTAGGTTTGTGGGTTCTCATAAAACAAAACTCACAAGTCCTCTAGAATTATCAGAACCACTGAGGGCTAGCAATTAATGCAAAGGAACTGGGGGTTTGGTAAGAGATAGTTGGTTACAATCCCAAATTCTAATGCTATAGTCACACCATTTATACCACTTAATTACCTAGAAAATCAGCTGAATTTGAGCACTTTTAGTCATGGTTCCAAATTCATTTACATATGTTAATACCGAAGCTATGGCATTTGTCTTGTTATAAATATCTTGCCTCACATTGTAATGTAAAATGTGTGATACTTAGCACTGCTTAAATGAATTATATAAATGATAGAAAATTTGGATAAATTGAGGCTTTTAAAATTAGTATTATTGTTGTTACTTTTTCCATTAGTACCTGCAGCTTCAGCAATGACTTTGTGACACTCTGTCTTAACAGTGACCAGTTCTGTAGCTTTTAAAATGCTGGATTTTCAGTTGTTTGTTTTGTTTGTTTTTTTAGAGAGAGAGAGAGAGAGTGCACATGGGCAAGCAGGGGAAGGAGCAGCAGGAGAGAGAATCTTAAGCAGGCTCCAAGCCCAGCACAGAACTGACCCAGGGCTTGATCTCATGATCGAAGGTCATGACCTGAGTTGAAATCAAGAGTTGGTCGCTTAACTGACTGAGCCACCCAGGCACCCCTGGATTTTCAGTTGTAAGGCAGATTTTGTCAGTGCCTTTTCTCTTATTAAATTCTCTAATATTAATGAACAATGAAACATCCATTAAGTTATTAGGAAATAATATATATAATACTGGATTGTATAATGGTGAGTTTATGTCTTCAACAAAATTGTTAGACCTGTCCCTGGCTTTGAGCAATATCCACATTATAGTCATTAACTGAAAAATAAAGATAAGAATATGCCATTGTTTCCATTATGTGAAAAATAAAATCTTGTAAATCATAAAACATCCCAACTCTTATTACAACTATTTAAAAGACTGTGAACTTATCAAAATGCATATGAAAAAAGTTTTTTGGTTTTTTTCTAAAGTAGGTCCACATCCAACATGGGGCTTTAACTCATGACCCTGAGATCATGAGCCACATGCTCTACCCAGTGAGCCAGCCAGGCACCCCGAAACAAGTTTTTTGTTTTTTTTTTTTTAAAGATTTTATTTATTTATTTGAGAGAGATAATGAGAGAGAGAGAGAGCATGAGAGAGGGGAGGGTCAGAGGGAGAAGCAGACTCCCTGCCGAGCAGGGAGCCCGATGCGGGACTCGATCCCGGGACTCCAGGATCATGACCTGAGCCGGAGGCAGTTGCTTAACCAACTGAGCCACCCAGGCGCCCTGAAACAAGTTTTAATATACTTTACAGTGGGTAGATTTATCTGAATTCTCAGGCATGGTTATGGCAGAGCAAGAATTCTCTAGCAAATTCAATAAAAAGCATGACTGAAAAATATTTGAAAAGTTCTATGGGAGAAGTGCCAGTAAAGACAGCAGGATTGGACAGACAAGAAGGGGAGTTCAAGAGAGCACCATCCCAGGGGAGGCCAGAAAGTCTCCAACAAGAACTAGTGGTCACTAGTCTTGGGCAAGAGCGGGGACAGCTTTTCCAGAGACTGGAAGAAAGTGAGCATGTAGCCTATTGTTTTTGTTTTCCTAGCATCTCTTATCTCTGCTTTTGGTAACAGTCCCAAACTTTTGTTTGGGGACACACTAAGAGGCGGAGAAGTGGGAGTATGGTCTAAGGGAAGCCAATCAGATTCTATTTATCTCAGGAATTTGAAAGTTCATAAAAGAAACACAAGAAGGGAAGTGACTGGACCTTGGTCATTCTGGTGGCATTGGCTCAAAGGGGACTCCTGAGTTCCTATGGTTTATGCCCTTTCCAAGCCCTGCCTGCTTACCTTTTCCTTACCTGTGAGTTCTGTAGGTTCTTAACCCCAAATTCAATTTTGTCAGTTTGCCAGTCAAATTCTGTTATGTGCAAATAAAGAGCTGTATGAGATACAGAAGGTGTGTATACATACAAACATTTTAAGTATGAGGTGAGGAGAGGGAGTCTGTTCTCTGCTGCAGAGGCAAGTGGGTAGATAATATGAAAAACTGTGGTGAAGTTATGGAAGGGTGCTGATCAAGGATAAGTATAAAGATCAAGGATAAGTAAAAGGACTGCTAATCAGTTCTGAGGGTTCAGCCAAATTTGCAGAATATGAATTTGTAGTGATTTCATTTGGGAACCTAGGTGCAGGAAAGGAAAAAGGACATAACTGGACTGATTCAAAGTTAGGAGCTAGCAGAGCTATGTGTCAGAAAGGTGACATGAGGATATTAAAGAGCTTTCAAGAGAAGTTGATGGCTACTATCATGCGTGCTATGCAGACCAGGAAAGGAAATAAAGCTAAGAAGGTATTATTGTGGGAAAAGGAGAGGACTGGGGGTTGAGGTTTGGGTTAGTTGAGAACAGACTAGGGGATAAAAGAAAGACCTGAAAATTTAAGAGGCTGCTCTATTGCAGTCCAGATCTAGAAGAAAGAAAATCAGGTGATAAGGTCCAGGGTGTGAGTGAGGGGCTCTGAGAATTGGGATGTTGATTAAGGTTCTTGAGGCACATTAAGCCCAGGGTCATTACCTGGCTACTGAAGTTGATGATGTCAGATGAGATGCAAGTGCAGTAACTGGCTCACCTAAGTTTTACCAAATTGGAAACGTTTTTGTTTTGTTTTTTATGAATGCAAGGCATTCTACTAGAAGGCTGGTAGATAAACACTTAAAAATAAAGTTCCCTTAAGAGAGTAAGACTAGCTACAGTGTAGCACAGTGGCTCACTGTGTAGGTTGTCGGCTCTGCCTCTTTACTGATTGTCTAACCCTGAGGAAGTTACTTATCTTTCTTTGCCTGTTTCTTCAACTATAATATAAAGATAATAGTACCTATTTCACAGGATCATTTAAGAATTGAATGAATTAATACGTATAAAATGTTTGGTAAATACTGAGCACTTCATAAAGGGAGACATATATAAATAAATTATAATACAATGTTATACTTGTACAAATATATAGAAAATGACAGGGGCATTTAAACTGTACTTGGGATAATCAGGGAAGTTTTCACTGAGGTGATAGAGGAAAAAACAAAAGAAAGCCCAAGAGTTGGACAAAGAGCATAGGGAAAGTGGTAAGATCCATGTTTAATGCTCGCCAGAAGGCAGGCATCGTGCTGTTTTAAGAATATCACCACACTTAATACCATGTCCCTGCGAGATACGTATCTTCCTCTTTCTGAGGACGAAAGATAACAGAGTTTAAGTAACTTGCCCTTGGGTACAAAGGAATGAAAAGAAACTGGGATTTTTAATTAAAGAAGTAAGTTGGTCTGGCACAAGAGGGACTCAGCAGAGGGAAAAATCTGGATCACTGAGCGCTAGTGGGGAGCTGGGAGAATTGAAGATATATTCACAACAGAGATCAGATTATAAAAGATTTTTGCTTGTCTTACGAGAAGGCTGCACTTGAATCCGTGTACAACGCTGAATGAGTAAAAAGGCTTTTTTAAGCAGAACCTACACAAAGAGTTGAAACCGAGCAGGTCGGCAGGCACGGTGGTCAGATTGGTCCGTCCTCCTCCCCTTACTGAGCGCCAGTGCGTCGACCCAGCAGCGAAGGGCAGCGGAGATGCAACCAGGAAGAGACGCAGCTGGGAAAGCTTTCCCTCCGCCCACGTCGCCCGACGGCCGAAGCCCCTAGGCCGGTTGTTCCACAGGTTCCTTTCGGGACTCCCCTCTTGTGACAAGCCAGGTTGGCAGCGTGCTCCGGAGCCAGAGCCTGCGTCCTCCCGCTCCAAGACAACCCGGCCACCAGCGCCCCCTGGCGTCGGCATCCTCTCTTCCCCCCCCAGCTTCCACTTTAGCCCAGCTGCAGGCCTTCTAACTCAACTCCCTAGGCCGTGGCCATTTCTTTTTTCTGGCGCCGCCGCACATCCGGTCACGTGCGAGCCAGGTCACGTGAGAGACGATCCCGTGCCGGGGCCGCGGAGCTCTGGGTTCGGGGCTCCGCTTCCGCAGACCTGCGGGCCTCGGCGGGTGCGGTCGTGGCTGCCCCGGAGCCCGCCGAACTGCACGGCCGGGATGGTGAGGGTGACGGGCAGGGGCGGGCAGGAGTCGGCCGGTGTGGGCCGGGGTGGGGTGGGGCGGGGCCGCCGCCTCCCCGAAGCTCACCCCCTCTTCTCCGTCCTTCCCGCTGCAGATGAACCGGACGACCCCGGACCAGGAGCGGGCGCCGGCGTCCGAGCCCGTGTGGGAGCGACCCTGGTCGGTGGAGGAGATCCGCAGGAGCAGCCAGAGCTGGTCGCTGGCGGCTGATGCGGGCGTGAGAGGCGGGCCCCAGGGACGGGAGGGGAGCGCGGGCCGTCTGGGGTGACGCGCGGCCTGCGAGCAGGAGGACGGGAGCCGCGATTCCTTCTCCACCCGGTCAATCCCGCTGCCTCTGTTATTTTTAATAGCACGTCCCTTCCCGCGCTCAAAAACGCCAAGGTGGCGGACCCTAGGCGCTTGGGCTGGGGCGAGCCCGTCGTCCTTAGCCGGCTGAGTGCCCCACTTGGACTGCAGCCCAGATGCGGGGTTCTCTTCCTTGTTTGGGTTTTCTAGCGGTGCACCCATCTCCATCTCGAGGGAGGCAGATTTTTCTCTGCGCCGCGGAATTGCTAGGGCACCAGTGAGGCCATTCCACGTTGGGACCCGGACTGTATGGGGAGGCAGACAAGCCTCTATATAGATATCCCGGAGTGGGACTTTAAAGGCTGGGGACCCTAGAAACTCAAAACTGGGATTCCAAAGTCCCATATGAATACATTTAAAAAAAAAATAAGAGTGGTGGTTTGTTATTTCGTTCTTCGTCTGGGATTTCTGAAGAATGATAACCAGACAAGACTTTCTCCAGAAATGAGGTAGCAAGTGTCCATTGACTCCTTGCCACTGTTTCGATGAGCTGCTTTAATGTTTTCCGTGCTGCTTGGTCTTGGGTACTGTCAAAAGGGGCATCCCTACATTCCAGCACACACACCCTCACACAGAGGTGAAAAGAAATGTGTTCTTTTTTTTTTTGACGAACGGAATAGACGCATGTGATATTGATATTGCTGTATGCTTGTTTTCTAAATAGCTGCTACAGTTTCTACAGGAATTCTCACAGCAGACTATCTCTAGGACCCATGAAATCAAGAAACAAGTGGATGGACTAATCCGGGAAACTAAAGCCACAGATTGTCGCCTTCATAATGTCTTCAATGACTTCCTTATGCTGTCTAATACCCAGTTCATTGAGAACGTGAGTTACTTAATTTTATCAGACTTACAAAGAATGCTTTTTGGAGAAGCAAGAGTCTGTTGTGATATTAAGTGATTTATTATTAGTTACCCTCCTTAAATTTGATGAATGTAGGGGTTCTTGGGAATTGAAGCTTCTTTCTCTAGGATTAATGCCTTTTTTTAATTAGTAAAGTTTATTTTCTCAAGCCTTTAAAAAAATCTGATATAATTTTCTTACATTCTAGTTTTTCCATCCCTTTTTAGTTTTAGTTGTGCTGACTTGTATGGCATTCCAACAAGCCTTACTCTGGACATGTTCTGTTAAGGAGAGCTATACACCTAGTTTGATCCTCTGGGCACCAGAATGTGGCTGCAATATTGACTGTGTCCATCACGTTCTGATAAGTTATATTAAAGGCATGTGTGTGCTTACTTGGAATAGTCTTTTTTTTTTTATATTTGTTAACATTTTGTTACAATGGCTGAACCTGTGATACAGAACCAACTCTAAACAGTACTGAGCTTTGAGCCATGTGTGATTTTTCCCTATATATGTATTGACTTTCTAAGTGCTAGGTCCTAGGAATACATAGGTAAATTAGATAGACCTTTCCTTAGAGAAGATCACAATCCTCCATAATAGTGAAATTCCTGAATAGAAAGGAAACAAATGTGGCTAGAGCCCAGTGAGTGAAGGGGAGGGTGTTAAGAGATGAGAATGGAGAAGAAGCTTAGTTAAGCTGATCTCTATGTCTCATAGGAAGGTTAACTTCCTGAGTGTCAGCCTTAACTAATCTGTGAAAAGAGGATTATTAAAGTAGCCTATTTCCTGAGATTGTTAGGTGTAAAGTAGTAGAAAGGATTTTGAAAATTGCAAAATTATAAAAGCCCAAGATTCAGGATTGTGAAGAGAAGGCCAAATATTGTCATGCAGTTATCTTTTGCCGCATAGTAATGCATTTTTTTAGTAGTTCATGTTGAATTGCCACTACTGTTTTTGGGAAACTGTGTAAAATAAGGATATTAGTAAAGGTGTTAGAGATCTCTTTGCTAGTAAGTTTAAGATATGGCAAGTATTGGGGCGCCTGGGTGGCTCAGTTGTTAAGATGTGGCAAGTATTCTAGTAAAATCTGTAGTCACTTTTTGGTCATCGATATAGAATGTCGATGCTTGGTTCTGAGCATCTTTCTCACTGGCAGAGGCGCTTTACAGGTACATGCAGCCCCGTTTCCTTTTCATCAAGCCAAATTTGGTCTCCTTTTAAGTATACTTGTTTGCCCTCATTCTGTACCTTTCTTGCTGGGTCAAGTGCTTAGCTCTTCTCTGCAGTCAGTGCTGGAGCCCTAGAATGGGCAAGGAGTAGAATTGGAAGGGTCCCTTTGTACCCAGTGTGCCTGTACCACATGGTACTAAATTGGTACCCAATTGAATTTTTTGGGAGGAGGCATCATAAGCAATTTTTTTTTTTAATCACAGTCTTCATGTCATACATAAGTATGACAGCTTTATTCAGCTGTCACATTCTGGCCAAGTTTTTTTAGATTTTGAGTTTTCCTTGATCTAGTGGGTATTTTTGTTCCTGTTATTTGTTTATTTATTTATTTTTTGGTAGTAGTTCTTTATTTCTGTTCACTTCTTGGATTCCCTGTTTTCCATACATCTTTCCATTGCCTTAGTCCTTACGCTTCTTCCCCTTCCATTCTGTAGCCAGAATTCCCCTCTCACCATGCCTGTTGCCACTGCCAAGTTTTACTGCTTCTCACACCTCCCTGTAATGCCAGGTGTTACCTGGTCTTCTCATTTGTGGCAGAACATGATGATGTGAAGAGTACAGCTGATGTGTAATAAAACTCTGAAAAAATCTATATGCCGTTAATAGTTTTGGCAGTGATTAGGATTTTTACATATTTTCCTCAAACCCTGACATTGGTACTTATGTATTACAATTCTGGCTTGAACGATGGTGCCATTTGGTTTCATGGTAGTTTATTGGAAAGGTATTCAAAGTCACAGGTAGGTTTCTGGGTTTTAGTAATTAACCTCAAAAGCAGGTTGAAAAATGCATTACAGAATTAGTGAAATTAAAGAGCAATCAGAACTTTCTAGGGCAAGAGAAATTAGTACCTTTAGTAAAGACTCAAGAGGGGACTCTGATGGAGGAGAAATACTGATTAACAGTGGCCAGTGCCTCAGTGTGTTATCAGAAGGGAACAGAATTCTTAAAGTTTCATTAATCTGTTAATTCAGGCATTTCGTCCTGAAACATTAAGTGACCTAGAAGTGAGTTTTTTTTAAGTTTATTTTTTTAGTAATCTCTACACCCAAAGTAGAGTTCGAACTCATGACCCCAAGGTCAAGAGTCACATGCTCTTCTGACTGAGCCAGCCAGGCGCCCCAGAAATGAGTTCTTTAGTAGCACTTCTCATGATTGTAATTTCATATTTATTAATACGATTTGATGGGTCAAACTACCCTAGTAAATCAAGTCCCACATTTGTTCTAAATGTTGTGTTCTTTGGGCCCAGCACATTCCTGATTTGTAGGATCCTAATGAATATTTGAATGAATGAATGAATGAGAGAACACATAAATGAAAAGGACCAGGGCTGTTTATAATCTGTTAAGTCCTCAGCCCGTGGTCCCTTTTCTCCAGTTCACCACCTCTCTCTTACCCCGTCTCCCCAAATGAAGAAAAGATCCTTTGAGGGAAAATACTATATTTAACAATTCTGGGAATGGCTGCCTGATTTTAAAATTACCAAAAAACGTGTGAAGCTGTGAGGTTAGCCTGGTAAGAGTGAAGGAAGTTAGCACTGATTATCTGCTGCTTGCTGAGCACTTGAGATACATAGTTCTTGTCACTCTCAGAAGATCCATGGGTTTTATATATTTGTTGGATAATTTTTTAGAGGTTGTGTTTGGCCTCCCAGCCACAGTCTACTGGTATCTTATGAGGTAGTTTTTTTTTTTTTTTAAGATTTTATTTATTTTTTGACAGAGAGACAGCGAGAGAGGGAACACAAGCAGGGGGAGTGGGAGAGGGAGAAGCAGGCTTCCCGCCGAGCAGGGAGCCCGATGCGGGGCTTGATCCCAGGACCCTGGGATCCTGACCTGAGTCGAAGGCAGACGCTCAACGACTGAGCCACCCAGGCGCCCCTTATGAGGTAGTTTTTAATGACAAGCAGGGGAAAGAGTAGGATGCTGGTGCTGTTCAGACTTGAGCGTGAAGCTCAACCTTTTAGGTTGTCTCACTATTTAAAATCTGAAGTGACCTTGGTAGCTGCCATGTCTGAAAGCTTCAATATTAAGATTTATTTACTTTTCTGTTCCTGTCTTTCAAAATTACGCCCCCCCAAGTTTCTTGTTTTTATAGAAAATTTATTTTTTAGAAGTATGGAAAAAGAAGCAGCATCTGAAATTTCAGATGGTGGAGGGGTGTCTCTCAGCATTCTGGCATATATATTCTAAGTCCATTTCCCATGCAGACATTGGCCTTTAAGTTTTTTCTCTCTTGTTACAAAAATAATGAACACTTGTGAAGAGGTTGGCATAGATAAAAAGTACTAAAGTATAAAAAAATTAAAACCACAAAAAATCAACTAGAATTCCACCTCCCCAAGTTACCCAGCCATTGAACACTTTGCCATATTTCTTTCTAGTCCTTTTTTTTTTCAACTTTAATCTTTTCTGTATGTGTATATTTGTAGGCTGCATTTTTCTTGATATTAGTTTATTATAAGCATTTTAATACTCTTTCAATATAAAACTTTTTTTTTAAAGATTTTATTTAATTGAGAGAGAGAGAATGAGAGATAGAGAGCATGAGAGGGAAGAGGGTCAGAGGGAGAAGCAGACTCCATGCTGAGCAGGGAGCCCGATGTGGGACTCGATCCTGAGACTCCAGGATCATGACCCGAGCCGAAGGCAGTCGCTTAACCAACTGAGCCACCTAGGCGCCCTCAATATAAAACTTTTTTAAAAAAGATTTTATTTATTTGAGAGAGAGTGTGAGAGGGGGGAGGCAGATGGAGAGGGAGAGGCAGACTTCTCTGCTGAGCAGGGAGCCCAACACAGGGCTCAATCCCAGGACCCTGGGATCATGACCTGAGCCGAAGGCAGATGCTTAACGACTGAGCCATCCAGGCACCCCAACAATCTTTCAATATAAAACTTTTAATGGAGTCTTTCTAATGTCTAGAGAAGAACAGATAATAATCACAAATGTTAATAATATGCACCACTTTGCATCAACAGACTTTAATATTTTTCCATATTTGCTTGACAGGCACCAACTTTCCATTTTTTACCTTAACTCTAAATATTTTGGGTGAAGGGCTCTTTGTATATCTGTGTTTTTATTCTTACCTGGAAAGTATATATCTGCATGGATGCTTATATATGTAGTATGAGATAGGAATGCTACTTTGTTTTTTTTCCCCACATGGGTAAGCTTTATTGTAAGTTCTTTTCCTCACTGACTCATCTGTATGAAAGTATGTATATATACATTTATGTGTTTTGTGAATATAAAATTAGGCTTACATGTAATTATGGATCAGTTTCTTGCCTCTGTATTTTATTATGATTATCTGTATGCCAGTATTCCATCTTAAGTACTGCAGATTTCAAATAAGTCTTACTAGGGCACGTTCCCATGTCTTCTCTTTAATAAATTGTTAGAAATATAAATGGGATAATAAAAGTTTATCAACCATTTTAAGCAACAGGATGAAAAAGACTTTTACCATTTCCATTGCCCAAAGTGTTAAAGCTCTCTTTACCTAGTAGGTAAGTTCTACCAGTTGACATTTTCAGTAGCCTCACATTTAAGTACCTGTATCATTGCCGTGTCAGCATTAAGTATTAGGTTTCAGCAAAAGGTATGAAAATGATATCTTAATTGTTTTTGTGACTCTTTGGACAACCAAGCATGAGATTGAACTTTTTTCATGTTTCCTAGTCATTTGTATCTTTTTAAGTTTCATTTTTGGTGAATTAACTGCTGCTTTTTGCTTTTTGTCCTTTACCGATGGCCTCAGCCATTTGTTGAATAATTGTTTCTTCTCTTTGTCTTCTTGTATTGTGTGTGGAATTTGTATATTGCAATGTATTCCAAATGATATTTTGACCATTTAACAATGAATTTGCTTCCATATGTAGCGTGTATATGATGAAGAGGTGGAGGAGCCGGTGCTCAAGGCTGAGACAGAAAAAGCAGAACAGGTACTTGCATTAAATCACTCTTCTGTTGAGTCTTGATTTAGAGAAAGAAAGTGGTGGAAATTTGTAACGTGGCTGGTGGGGGATTGTGGGCAGGAGGATGGTTACTGGAGGAAATGGGAAAGGCTGCTCCTGATAGCCCAAGAGTTGAACTCTTCAGTTTGTTTCTGAAATGTAGTATAGTGAGAAATATATAAAGTTTCTGAATTCTGGCTTCAGTAGAGCACAGGTCAGTGGAGATTTTCTGTAAAAGGACAGATAGTAAATGTTTTAGGTTTGTCTGGCTACATCGGTCTCTGCCTCTTTTCCTTCTTTTTTCTCTTTCTCCTCCTTCCCCTCACCCCCTTAGGAAATGTAAAAACCATTCTTACCTTGAGGGCTATACAAAAGCAGGCCACAGACTGGACTGTAGGTTGTTAGTTCTTTGAAGACCATGTTGCCCTGTTCTTTCATGACAGCTTGGATTCCTACCAAGTTGGGAATGACAGTGAGATGAATGCCGGTTTAGTCCACACACATTTGAGTGCCTCCTGTGTTCGTACAGAGGACACGGAATGTGCAGTGTGCATTTATTGACTGCTAAGATTGCAGGGAGCTGGTGACTTAAAGAATTTAAGGAGCTTATGATCTTGGTTGGGGCACTAGGGCATACTATGTCAGAACTGCTAACTGTTCTGGAAGTTCAGATGAGAAGAGCTCAGTGATGTAAGCAGGGACAACCTACAAGGATAAGATGTTAGCTAGGTGAAGAAAGAAGGGCCAGATTTTAAGGCCATTTCAGTGAGCGAATGCCAGCCGCTAAAGGTTAGTGTTGGGGGATGGACTATGTTAATGGAAGATACTAGTGGTTAGGCACGAAGAAGGAGAAGGGTGTGAGGGGTGGGTGCTGGAGGGCTTCATAAACCAGGCTAAGGAGTCTAGGGGCAGTAGTTTCTCTCCTTTTACCTTCTGTGGCTTCACACGTTCTAGATGTGTAATCATTTTTCCTGGGTGTTGCCACATCATGGACCAAAGCGTAGGTAAGACATTCTGGGCTTTCTAGCCCTCTGGCAGAAGTTGTAACCTTTGTCTCCCACTCTGGAAAGCCCTGGAATATAAGTTTATAATGGGAGTAGCCTTGGCTCAGCTCTCATTTATTGAGAAAATACACATCACTTGAAAAAGTTGGTACTTTATCAGTAGCTGTTGCTTAGATGAAGCTGTTAGGATAGGATGTTAGAAACCACCTACATTCTGCCTATTCTCAGCTTTAAAAAAAGTTTTTTTTTTAATGATCCTCAAATGATTTGCTAACCATTTAAATTTAAATACAGTGGTTATACCAAGTCAGGTTCAATGTGAAGTGATGAGTGTGTAGTGTACTGTTTTTAAAAAGCTACTATGTATTTATTTCACAAACATGTTTTCACACACTTAGTGCACTATTAGCTATTTGACTGGAACCAAGCATACCAGAGTGGAAAAAAGAAGCACCCAGAACAAAAAAGCCGCATTAGAAAGACTTCCATACTTGAGGTAGAAGTATAAGAAACTCATAGGGTTTTCCCTTTTACCCTCAAAACAGCAATGTTTGGTTTGGTTCTTTCTATAATTATGTATCAACTTCTGGAATATTTGTGAAGAGGGGAAATGACACTAAATTTTTTTTCAATATTTCTCACAACTGTTGACACAGTTGAGTGAGTGAGGGGACTGTCACTGGGAGCTGCTGTTGTAGGAAATGGAGGCCTGTGGAGTATTTTCAGCAGGTTGGTGATATGTACAGACATTCAAACCAAGAGAGGGTCAGTTCCATTTCTGACTTATCCTGTACATCATCCTGGAACAATGCCCCCACATATTTTGACCATTTAACAATGAATTTGCTTCCATATGTAGTGTATATATGATAAAGAGGTGGAGGAGCCGGTGCTCAGGGCTGAGACCGAGAAAGACCCTCTCTTGGTTTGAAATGAATTTATAAGATATCCATGAGTACTAGGTTTTAGTTTTTGTATTTTAACTAATTGAAAAATGACATCTCTGGCTGGAGTATTTCTTCTAAGTCTTAACTTCTGTAATTGTCCAAAGACGTATTAACCAAGGTTTGTGGGATCCAGTCATGATGAACCTGAAAGTCTAGGCCCTTCATTCCTCTAGTGGCCGGGGATTGATGTACATTTCACGGGCAGGGGATTTTTGCATAGGTTACCTCGCTAAACCATCATACCAGAGTTGTGCTTTTGTTTCTGTAGATGGTGAACTGGGAACTCTGGGACCTTAGGTAGTTTGATCCATGTCCGGAAGGTGTCAAACTTGGGGTTTAAAACTTACTCCAAAGTCTGTTGAGGCATTCAGTAGAATCTGACTTTTGTTTTTTAAACATTAATCATTTTTAATTGATTTCTTTTGTTTTATTGTGTTTTATTAGGGTGGTATCAATATTTTGGAGATCCATGCTGAACAGTATTTTTTTGTAGGAGAAGACCCGGGAACAGAAAGAAGTAGATCTGATTCCTAAAGTCCAGGAGGCTGTGAACTACGGTTTACAAGTATTGGACAGTGCATTTGAGCAGCTGGATATAAAAGCAGGAAACTCAGACTCTGAAGAAGAAGATGCTAATGAACGGGTGGAACTGATTCTTGAACCGAAGGTAAAGACATTCAGTTCATATATTTATTGTAACACTTGTTGTGTTTTGGGTACTTTATTTGGGCACGGAATTAGTAAGACATGGACTTGACTTTTAGGAAGAGAGCGTGGCACTTAGCAGTCTTGTATTGACTCTGTTGGGAAGACTTGCTTTACCTGAACATTGGTACAAGGCAGCATGCCAGGGTAGGGGAGTACAAAGGTGCAGGGCATGGTTCCTACTCTCACAATGCTTATTACAATATTACCAGCTGGTGGGAGAGAGGAGACATTTATATGAGTCCCCATCATAAGTGCTCTGAGAGAGAACTGACTTCTAGCTGGGGAAATGAGGGTACAGATCAGACTTGAATTGTGTTTTGAAGTATGAGGAGGCTCATAGGAGGGAGAGATTGTTGGGAAGCTGAAGTTTTGTAGCTTGCGCTAAGGGAGACTGCAGAAGTGTTGAAAGAATTAAAAAAAAAAGTATTGAAAGACATTTGGGTTGCTTTCAGGTTTTGGCTAGGATGAGTAAAGCCGTTATGAGCGTTCGTGAATAGACCGTTAGCCTTGAAAGTAGTTATGGCTTTACTACTACTTTCTCTCAGATTTGTGGAGGGGACATTTGGGGCAGCACAGCCACGCAGAAGTAAACACAAAAGGTTGCTGTATTGCTTTTGAGAGAGAGTCCTTGTGACACACAAGTGCTTTATGAATTGAAACATGCCATAGGGGCGCCTGGGTGGCTCAGTCACTTAAGCGTCTGCCTCCGCTCAGGTCATGATCCCAGGGTCCTGGGATCGAGTCCTGCATCGGGATCCCTGCTCCGTGGGGAGCCTGCTTCTCCCTCTGCCTCTGCTTGCGGCTCCCCCTGCTTGTGCTCTCTCTCTCTCTGTTGGACAAATAAATAAATAAAATCTTAAAAAAAAAATAAAACATGCCACAGAGCCAGGCTCTTCTGGTCATTTGTTTCACTGCTTGCTTCTCTTCCAGTTCAGGCTTCCGGTGTTGTACCATGTTGGGGCTGTTCCTTTTGCGCTGGTACACTCACTAGCTTGCCTTCCCGCTGTAGGGATTTAGCAGTCAGCCGTGGACCCTGGGCAAGGGTATTGCCTGAGCCACACTTGTTAGTTCCAGGTCCCACACCACTTTCTCTTCTACTAGAGGACGTGGGAAGGCCTTCCAAGTCACAGTTAGCCCAATTAGTACTTTCTTTTGTTTGTACTGAAATCGGTTGCTGTTGTATCTTTTTTTAAGTTTTATTTATTTATTTTTTAAAGATTTTATTTATTTGACAGAGAGATAGAGCACAAGTAGGCAGAGCAGCAGACAGAGGGAGGAGGGAGAAGCAGGCTTCCTGCTGAGCAGGGAGCCTGACATGGGGCTCGATCCCAGGACGCTGGGATCATGACCTGAGCCGAAGGCAGACACGTAACCGACTGAGCCACCCAGGTGCCCCTGAGTTTTGTTTATTTATATAATGTCCACGCCCAGCATGGGGCTCAGACTTACTACTTTGAGATCAGGAGTCGCACACTCTACTGACTGAGCCCCCCAGATGCCCCAGTTGCTGTGGTGTCTTTAACCTTTACATTAACCTTTCCAAATTCTTTGTTGTTGTGTTAAGCATCAGAATTGTTTTCTCCTGCACCTCCAACGCCTAATACAGAAGAGAGATGATGGCCAAATGCCCTACTTTGTAAAGGACAAATCAGTTTTTCTGTGGAGATGGGAGGTTGTCCTGGTTGGAGTGCTTTCTTGAACTTAAATTTTTAATACATGTGTGTTGGGTGGGACTTAGAAGTAGAGGATAGGAATGGAAGGATGTCCAACAGGTAGTCTCTTATGTACTGTGTCCTTCATTTCATTCTGTTGTTTTATTTTACCAATTTCATTTTTCTAAATTATACAGTGGGTGCTGCTGTGGGATATTATTCTTTTCTTCTTCTCCCAGACAGGTTCTCATCAGTCTTTTGGATGTGCCTTTAGTTCATTATGTTGACTGTAGATACTTGCAGAGTTGCCGTCTGTTTCTTCTCATGTAGCCCATGCTTTGTGTGCTCTCTCCAGCCTTCTCTTTGCTCCAATGCGGTGTGAAGGAATCCTTCTGTTGGTCCCCTCCTGCTCCCACTCCCAAACCTGGACATACCCACCTGCCTCCCACAGTCCTGTAAAAGCATTTATTTCCTCAGTGTGCTTCTTTCCAAATTTAGGACTATTATTGATGATTCTCAAGATTGATTGGTTGAGTGGTTGATTTTCGCTCACCAGGGCTGCATTTTAGTGGAGGAAGGCAGGGCTAGGACTCATCAAAGCTGGCCAGAGCTTTCCGTTTCTTTCCTTGGTCCTCCTTTTGAACATGTTACTATGAAGTTATGACCCTTATTGGATTACTCCTGGTAAACTTTGTGCATGCCTTTGCTATTTTGAGTATTAACTAGGCACTTGAGAAGGGAGATTCTTTGTGAGTTAGCTTTTCTTTGCTATTTTTTACCTAAGGATTTGACTTTTCAAAAAGTCAGTGATTTTTTTTTTTTTTTTTTTTGGACTTTGAATCCTGATGTGTGTCTTATTCTTCACTCTAATTATGTAACTTGTTTGGGACAGTCAGATGGAACAAGATGTCAAGTGGGAAACTTATTTTTCAACCTGATTATTTAATGGCGATTATCTTTCATTCTTTACAGGATCTATACATTGATCGTCCTTTACCTTATTTAATTGGGTCAAAGCTCTTCATGGAGCAGGAAGATGTAGGTCTCGGAGAGCTGTCTAGTGAAGGTATTCTTTTGCGCCAAATATTTTTGTTACTTTTAGGTTTATATCTTTTTACTCTAAAATAATTTCAAGCTTTACCTTAATGTTATCAGAATAGTACAAAGAACTCCTCTGTGCCCTTCACTCAGGTTTACCAGTTGTTAACATTCCATCACATTTGTTTGATTTTTCTCTCTCTATGTATACATAATACTTTTTTTCTGAATCTGTTTGTGAGAGGCAAACATCATGTCTTGTTACTCCAAAATGTTTCTCTGTGTATTTTCTAAAATCAAGGACAGTCTCATATGTAGCCACAGTATATTATCAAAGTCAAAAAAAATTTTCCTGGACATAATTCTATTAGCCAATCCTCAGTCGTATTTCAAATTTTGCCAGTTGTCCCAGTTACGTCCTTTACAGGCTCTTTTCCCTCTGGTCTAGGCCCCAGTCTGGGATTACTCACTGCATTTACTTGTCAAATCTCTGGTCTTCTTTTAATCTGATATAATTTCTCAGCCTTTCTTTGCTTTTTATTTTTTTAAGATTTTATTTATTTATTTGACACAGAGAGAGAGAGAGCACAAGCAGGAGGAGTGGGAGAGGGAGAGGGAGAGGGAGAAGCAGGCCTCCCACGGAGCAGTGAGCCTGATGCGGGGCTCGATCCCAGGACCCTGGGATCATGAACTGAGCTGAAGGCAGACGCTTAACCAACTGAGCCAGCCAGGCGCCCCCTTTCTTTGCTTTTTATAGCTTTGACATTTTTGAAGAGTACAGGCCAGTTTTTTCCCTTGGTAATTACCTTTTTGTAGTTAATAAGTACGTCATGGGGCGATCCTTTAAGGCTATGTAAATGTTTTATTCCTCACTATAGTGAAGATACTTTTAGTTCCAGTTAATATGTGTAGATACTTTTATCAAGATCTCTGTAATGCTGATGTATGGTGGTTTGTGATTTTGAGAAGGAACTAAGGATGTTTTATGACGAATATTGGCGATAACGCTTTTTCTTTCTTCTAACCAGAGGGGTCAGTGGGCAGTGATCGTGGCAGTATTGCAGACAGTGAAGAGAACGAGGAAGAGGTAAGGGCTGCTTGGTGTCTCTAGGTCATGGTGGGCAGGAACCTTAGGGTGTGTTTAGCAGGCTAAATAAATATTTGTTAATTAGCAGTCTCTTTTCACAAATTTTTAACAGTGATAGTAGCCATAACCTGAGGTTTTTCCCTTACGATTGAGTTTCTTCTGTCTTGTGTATAAAAGCAAGGAAAACGATTTTAATCTCTTTGACCGTTCCCCTCCCTCCCACCTCCCCACCAGGCCCTCCTCCTACCAGTATATTTTGAGGGGGCAGCTCAAATATTTTGGTAGAATCTGACTGCAATGCAGTCTTTGAATAAGTTCTATTTTGGAATAATTTTAGGGGAAAAGTCCATATTTAAAACTTGTTTATACTATAAAACCTAGACCAGAAGAATGCTCGAAGCATTCACTTACATTTTCACTTTGCTGATGGCTCTAGTATCTTCATATCTACAGAGCGTGATTTGACTCCCTGCTCTCGGGCCTTGGGGTCTGTGGACCTTGACCATGGTTGTATGTGGGGTTGTTCCTTGAGACAAGTATTTGTTACTAATGTGTGAAGGATAGTTCTTGAGTGCGGATCCCTAAAAGGAGACAATATTGTATGCTCCTCTCTTCTCTTCCTCGCCTCTTTCCACTGTCGTCCTCCCTTGCCCTCCTTCCGCTGGCCCTGCAGACAAAGCACCTAACAGTAGGAAATAAACTTTTCCTAAATAATCTCGCTATAACTGATGGTCATTAGCTGAATCCTGTGCTTTTAGCATTTGATGCAACTCTTCACCTAATTGCTGGTGGGAAACACTGATGTTCCCCCTCTTGGGCCTGATTTGGTAATTACCCTAGTTAGAGGGAATGTAGAGAGTGGAGTCCAAAATGTAAAATTACACAAAACAACTTGTGATAATTTAATGAAGTAAATGTGCAACTATTACTTTAAATTCAGAGGTTAGCAATGATAGTGCAGATAGGTATGAGCAAATTATTAGAGGTGTTTAAATTAGCCACAAAAATTACGTGTTAGCCTGAACAACTCTTGGTGATACTGCCAACTCTCTACTTTATCTGCACCTTGATACTCCAGGTGACCAGTAAGCAGTACAAAGAGACTGAGTATAGATGTGCCCCAGAGACTTAGACCTGAAATCATTTCTGTGCTTGTGAGTAAGTTCTGTATTAACAACAAAGCTTTTTTTTTTCCCCTAAAGGAGTCAGATGAAGATTTTGCTAATCATAGTGACAATGATCAAAATCGGGTGAGTCTCATGTACTAAAGTGACTTTGCTTTTAAATTTTAACCGAAGCATAGCATGTATACTAAATACATGCTGAATTTACTTTTTTGAGGAGAGCTGGGTGGGGGGATGGGTGAAATAGGTGAAGGGGATTGCACTGAGTAACATAAGGAATTGTTGAATCACTGTATTGTACACCTGAAACTAATGTAACACTGTATGTTAATTATATTGGAATTAAAACAATAAAAAATGGGGTGCCTGGGTGGCTCAGTTGTTAAGCGTCTGCCTTCGGCTCAGGTCATGATCCCAGGGTCCTGGGATGGAGCCCCACATCGGGCTCCCTGCTCCGCAGGAAGCCTGCTTCTCTCTCTCCCACTCCCCCTGCTTGTGTTCCCTCTCTCGCTGTGTGTCTCTCTCTGTCAAATAAAATCTTAAAAAAAATAAAATAAATAAAAAATTACTTAGAGTGACTTACGGGAGAGTAAGGATTTAGTCCTTATTTTTACAGCTAATTTTCCTTCAAGCATTTCATGTTTTTAAGTTAACTACTGCCTTGGGGTTTTTTTTTTTATTGTTGGTTTTTTGTTTTTCTTTTTTCAGTTTTGCTTTATATTCTCATTTTTCTTAGAAAACAAAGAAGTGAAAAAAAAATTGGGAAACATAGCCTCTAAAAGAAGGCCCAGTTACTCAAGCTTAACTATTTCACATGAATCCCCCTCCCCTATTTTAAAATTTGAGATAAGATAGCAGTAAAGTTAAGGAACACTCAAAAGGTACAAATCTAATCCTACTGTGTTAGCATAGCAATCTTAATTTTTGTGTGCCCTTCTAAGGATGTATTCTTTTCCTAATATGCATCGTATAGGGGCTCCTGGGTGGCTCAGTCGTTAAGCATCTGCCTTCGGCTCAGGTCATGATCCCAGCATCCTGGGTTCGAGTCCCGCATCTGGCTCCCTGCTCTGCAGGAAGCCTGCTTCTCCCTCTCCCCCTGCTTGTGTTCCCTCTCTTGCTGTGTCTCTCTCCGTCAAATAAGTAAATAAAACCTTTAAAAAAAAATGCATCGTAAATTTTCTGCTATTTTATGTTAACGTTATTTTCTTACATTTTAAATCATTCGTAATTTTGTTTTGTGAACTCTATTTTAAGTATGGTAATACAATGATACTTTTCATAGTTTCTAAATTTATATGGGACATAGTTTATTTCCAGGATTTTATTTTTGAGATAATGCTGCATTCAGTATTCCCATACACAGAAATCCTTTGCTCATGTGAATGGTTTCCTTAGGAATGAAATGGTGTAGAATTAGAGTAAAGCCTCTTGATATTATTGTCTCATTGCTGATCATGCATAATGACTTTCTTATAATCTCATGAGCCCTGGGATCATGATTTTTGCTACCATAATATACGTACAGTGGTATATTGAGATATCCCAATTTGCATTTCAGTTTCCTAGTTGGGAAATACTTTTTCGCAAAAATTTTCAACTACCAAATAAAGGATTTCATACCTGTTGGTTGGCACTTGTATTTTCCCAGTTGTATTCACAGAGGCCATTTAAGAATTGGTCTTTAGAGGATATTTATTTTTCTATGGCACTTATTTTCGAGATTGGTAAATTCAGACTTAAAAAATACAGTATAGTGATTAAAAGCATTGGCCTAACCATTTACTTGTATTGTTAAATATAGACTGGTTTTGTGCGCCCCAGTGAGCCTCAGGGTCCTAAGGATTAAAGTAGTTAATAAAGTGCTTTTAGAGGGATGGGGTGGCTGGGTGATGGACACTGGGGAGGGTATGTGCTATGGTGAGTGCTGTGAATTGTGCAAGACTGTTGAATCACAGATCTGTACCTCTGAAACAAATAATACCTTGTATGTTAATAAAAAAAATAATAAAGTGCTTTTAGCATAGTACCTCGCACAGTTTATACAAATCATACCTACCAGTGGCTGCTTTTATAAAAATTAGAACTTCACAGGTAAAGCTTAGTTTGAGCCCTCCAGTCCATATTATCCCACACTCTTTCAAAGGTAACTGGTGTTGTGATCTGGGGGGTGTAATAAGCGCTTTTCTTTGCTTTTTCAAATATATCTGTGTCCTTAGAAACAAGGTAGGTGTTTGGGTGCGGGGGCAGCGTATCATGCTTGGGTTTCTCATTCAGTGTTTGTTTCACTTGTTGCCTTGGATGCTTCTGCAGTTGTTAACGGCTTATTCCTTTTAGTTATTAGTATTTTTATCAAGATGAGACGATGCTTATTTAGCTTATCATTTCTCCAGTGGTGGACATTTTACGTATTTCAGTGTTTGCTATTCTGCGTGTAGTATCTGCGCTGAAAATAAATCTTGCGTTCTTTGTTCCAGCACATTGATTGCTTTGAGACTTTCGCGGCGGCATCATCCTCCTCCCCCTTGTTTGACAGGTGGTCACTGTTTTGCCTGTAGGCTAAGTGGCAGTAGTTTCTCTCTTTCGGCTTGATGACCTTATCTCCTAGTTCTAACCTCTAGTTTATACTCCTAGCACACTGCACAAATGAGTGATGAAGAAGAGGATGATGATGGCTGTGACATTTTCGCAGACTCTGAGAAGGAGGAGGAAGATACTGAGGACATTGAAGAAAATGCTAGACCCGTAAGAAAGACTACAGTTAATTCTCTTGACAAGGTTTTAGAAATGGCACCAAGGACTCATTAGTTCTATTGTCATTTATATTTGTAACCGTCTCATTTTGCATTATATTTGTACATTTACACTTTTGAAAGTAATGGTTGAGCGTCACTAGTTGCCTTACGAGGACCACTTTTTCTTCCAGTTGTTACAGTTTTACAAGTCACATCATTCAGGTCTGTTCAGTTGCAGAGTCTGTTCAGTTCCCTAATACTCCTCTCCTTTTCTCACCCTCATCTGGCTCTTCCAGGATTAAAGTGAAATATTTAAACAAAATTAAGCAAATAAGGAGCATCTTCTTCTGAAGGGAGTCCTGTTTCTCAAGTGATCTGTTTAGGGTGCATATGTTTAAATTCATTTAGTTAAATTTTTCATCAGTTCGATTCCTTTGCCTTTGTTTACATAATTTTGTTAGGTGTCCAAAGTAAACTATACTAGTTTGCGTGTTGCCAAAAAAATTGATACTTTTGATCTTTTTTGCCTGTAGAAAAAAAGTAGGCCTACATCATTTGCCGATGAGCTGGCAGCTCGAATCAGAGGGGAGGCTACAAGCCAGGTGGAAGAGGGGCGAACAGGTACGTCATTAAGATGAGTTAGCAGGGTTGGGGGGGAGTGCAGGCCCCTCTGCTGGGCTTCACTGGCAGCATATTTCCCAGTGTAATTTTACTGAGGCATGAGAGGCTTATTCTTTTTTTGGTTTATAGACTCTCTGATAACTACATTGTGGAACCCCCCAAGAAAAATGCACATATACATATATCTGTATCACATTTTATTTGCAGTTTCAGGGGATTAATAGATGCCCCAGAGAATCACAGGCCCCAGATTAGAAATCTCTCACTTATATTTACTTCTGTATTTTGCCTAAATACAAATGTACTATATAGTATATTCTAGTGACTGAACAGGATGGAATGATGTCAGAATAGTTCTTTCGGCTTGAGTGAGGTACTGACTGAAGTTTTAAGGTAGAGCTGAGACACAGAGTTGAATGTCTTGCTCTTAGCTTCAGAGCCCCAGGGATGACAAAAAGCATAGGGGCCCTGGGTGGCTCAGTCAGTTAAGCGTCTGACTTTGGCTCAGGTCATGATCCCAGGGCCCTGGGATCGAGCCCCTCATCGGGCTCCTTGCTCTGCAGGGAGCCTGCTTCTCCCTCTCCTCCCCGCTTGTACTCTCTCACTGTCTCTCCTTCTCTCTCGCAAATAAATAAAATCTTCAAAAAAATATTAAGGGTAGACTCTGTATGGTTAAAACTGTGAAATACTCTCCAAGCCTTGTCCCCAGGAGAAGCAAAACCTCGGAAGACATTGAAGGAGAAGAAGGAAAGGAAAACTCCCTCAGATGGTAAGCCTTTCCCCTCCATTCTGTTACTTTAGGAGGCTCTTGATTCAGGAATATCACTTTCGTTAATTCATAGAATTCTACTTTAAATGCCGACAAATGGGATCTCTCTGTATTCTCATTTCCAAAGCTTTTAAAAGTATGCTTTGGGATGCTGGGAGGAGAGTTGGGTGTGCAGTCAGAATGCTGTAAAGATTTGAATTACTAACTTTTATAACAATCATTAGCTGTCTTTCTAGAATTCTCAATGTATAGAAACTAGGGATATCTAGCATTTGTTTTCAATAAAGAATGTATCAGAGCCTTTCATATTTAACAGTAACATCCATTACATTCCTACTTGTAAGTGTGTCAATCTACAGACCTTTGTTCAGTCTGCCCTCCTTCTCCCAAATTTTTGGTGGGATAGGTCTTAAAGGCAATTGAACCAGGTACTTGCTTCCAGAAAAACATCTAGATGAAAGAGATCACCTACAGAATTCACCTTGCTTCAGACATTCACAGAGTTAAGGGTGGGAACTCAGAGAGCCTTTTAAGGGATTCATTGGACTGTTTAATGAATTTTGTTTGAAATTCCTGGGACTGCTGGCCCTCAAGTACTCCTTGTTACATATGGTTAGATACACTCCATGCCAGTCTTGGAGATGTTGTAAAGGCTAACCCTGGAAATTTGAGTTCCAAACTCATCTTTAACTCTCCCTCTAAAACATTTCCCTTTCTGCTTGTTAGATGAAGAGGACAATTTATTCGGACCCCCCAAGCTGACCGATGAAGATTTCTCCCCATTTGGCTCTCGAGGTGGCCTGTTCAGTGGGGGGAAGGGACTTTTCGATGATGAGGATGAGGAGGTGAGTCTATGGTAATCCACGAAGATCCCTCTAGTTGTGTCATGGGTCCACAATTAGTAGGGAAAAAATGGCTTCTTAGTTGCAAGTTGCTTCTACTTTCCCATATTTTGGGAGATTTTGAACTAAGGATCACAAAGAGAAAATACTGTATCCTGATGCCCTTTGTTAGGTGGAGAGAGGATGTGAGAGTATTTATAGTGAATAATTTACTTGATCAGGCGGTCGTTTCTTACTTTATCTGTTGTCTTCTTCCATGTTTGTAATTCCTGGATAGGTGTAAACTATTTAAAGGTCTGATTTTGCCATAGTTTTCACTTTGGAACTACATTTCTGGCAGAACAGTAAATATGGATCTTTAAACTTTACAAGGTACTTTTCTTTAGAAATCCTCAAACGCAGCTACATTTTCCTTTGCTTTTTTGAAATTTCGTGTCCTGTACTTTATTGCAACTAGAGTGACCTCTTCACAGAAGCCCCTCAGGATCGGGAAGCTCGAACCTCTATTAATGCAGGTAAGTTTGGATTGAGGCTGACTCTTCTTGTTCGCAAACAGAATTCCAGAACTGCTTACTTCTCAGTAGGGGATGGAACCCCTGTTCCCAAGCCTTGCTTCTTTGTTAGGCAGGAAGCTGTTTTGCTCCCTTGGTCTAGTTTAAGAGCAGCTCATTTTCTCTGATTCATGTCTTGGAAAAGACAAATACCATCTGTAAACCCACATCACAGTTTTGTCTCTTTTTTTAAATTTTTTATTTTTTTAAACATTTTTAGTTTACATTTAATTAATTAACATACTTACTGATTTCAGAGGTAACAGGCCTGTGATTCATCAGTCTTACATAATACCCAGTGCTCATTACATCACATGCCCTCCTTTGTCTCTTTCTTAATAGAGAATTCATAAAAAGTCAAACAGGAAAAGTACTCTGTAGCCGTGTTGAGGATGTTTTAATTTAATCATGTTTAATTCAAAAAAGCACTTTCAGAATTCTGCATATAAATTGAAGGCCAGTAATTCCATAGTCTGGTGTGCATCAGAATCATCTGTGGAGCACACACGAAAAAGGAAAAAAAAAACTTGACAAATTTTATTCCATTTAGGTATGTGGTAGTTCTTGGGATCTGGGAATTAGTTAATTGAAGTGAGCGGTCTCCTTGGACCACCAGTCATCAGATTTTGAACTTGCTGTGATGCTGGCTGGCTTGGTGTCCTGCCATTCCTGCACTGTATTTCTTGGCATCAGTGGATGCTAGTTTCCCTCCTTACTGTTACTGCCTTCATTTTTGTTGTTGGTATTTCACATTTTTTGCTGTTCGCTTCTACTTGTTTGTTCTCCAGGTGGAATGCATAGAGCCACAACCGTTGAGGAGCCCTGCTGGCTCTGCCTTTTCCTTCCCTTCTGTGCTTTACCCCTTCCTTGGCCTCTCCAGCCCACCCCCCAGTGCTACTGTTTGACTGAACTCAGAGGAATCGTTCATGGAAATCACAGCTTAGATTATATTAGTACCAAGAAAAAAGTACTGAGGGTAGAGAGAAGACCAAGCTAAAGCTAAGGAGTTTTAAAATGGCTCTTTTAGGAAAAAGTAGCTTTAAAAGGTCTCCAATTAGCTATGTATTGTGTTGTACATATTTCAGTAAGGTACATTTAACAAGAAAAGTCATTTTTTCTGAAGTGGTTATTTTTTTCTTTTTCATTTTTAGTATCTTCATCCTCCAAACCTGGAAAGAAAATCCCAGCAGGAGCTGTTTCTGTATTTTTAGGTATCATGACTTAGGGTTTGTTATTTTAAAAACCAAATAAGTACTGTTTTGTCATTTTTTAAATTGTCATCTAAGTGCCTGCTGAGAGTAGGAGGAGCTCCAGAGGGCAGCGAATGCCTACGGGGAGAGCTCATTGACTGGTGTTAGTTCATACTCTGTTAGAAGTTAGTGGCCTCGGACTTCCTTGTGTTTTAGTGACCGGGTGATTGGCATCGTAGGATGTTCTGTAGCAGTAAAGGATGGGGATTACTGGGTCCTGTTAATGTGTTTTGTGGATGGACTGAAACTAAATGTTCTTGGTGGGTGGTCCTTTTTTTTTTTTTCCTGTAAAGTCAGGAGACCTACCCACACTGGCTCATAGCTGTGGCTTTTCTGTCCCTCCACCCACAGGGGACACTGATGTGTTTGGTGCCACCTCTGTCCCATCACTGAAGGAGCCCCAGAAGCCCAAGGAGCCCCAGAAGCCTGAACAGCCCACTCTAGGGAAAAGCCCGTACCCTCCAGCACCTGCTGGCCTCTTTGATGATGAGGATGATGATGACTTTTTTACGGCATCCTGCAGCAAACCTTCCAAAACAGGTACCTGTTCCAGCCTCTTTTTCTGGGAATTGAGCCCAGGAGAGAATGTTGACCTGAAAAGGACATAAAGCTTGTCAAGTTCTCTTTGTCTTCCAGTAACAGGATCCTTCCTCAAGCATTCCCGTCGTAGAGTGTCATCTCGGCTTCCGTAGTCATAGTGCCTTAGAGATCTCTGTTTTCTGAACCCATCTTTCCTGCTTTTGGAAACTAATTACTACGATTATCTGCCCTGTGGAGAGCTAAAATCTATTCCCCTGTAATACCTGCTAAAGATTTCTGATTGTGATGTTTGGAGTTACCGAGGAAGTTTTAATCACACTTTCTTCTGGCAACGCTTAGTAAATCATATGAGCAGAATGCCACTGTTAGCTGTTCAGTTCCCAGCTTCTCTTCTCTGTGCCAGAAAGCCCACATAGCCTTGGCCTTTCTTATATGGCAGGGTTTTCAGCCCCTTGGCCACTTTGGCACTCTCCTTTCTTCTCCCCTCAAATTTAAGCCCATATGTTCATGAAGTCACTCTTCTTAAATTAGTTGTTCGTTTATGTGCCAGAGGACTCTCCTGGGACTCTTGTCAGAATGCAGATTGAGATTCCCTGGCGGTTGTGGGGAGGGGCCTGTGACTGTGCATTTCTAACAGCCTCCCTGGTGGTCAGAGATGGCTGGTCTGTGGAAAAACACTTGGTGTTTTAGATAGACTACTAGGTGCACACAATTTCCAGCAACAGGAGAAGAGGACTCTTCGGAAGACTAGATGGACCAGGATTCAGTGAGAAGCTCCTTTTCCAGTGCTAGATGTGAGAAGTAAGGATAGAAGCAGAAACCCAAGGGAAATCATCACCTAGTTATTTTAGAAAGCATGCAAATGGACGCATAAAGCCCTCAGATCTAGGCCAACTGAAATGACAGCGAATAAAGGTGGTGGTGCCTCTCTTGGCCTGGGAGTCCCCTTGCCTAGTGGGTACTGGTGGGGACTGATTTAGAATCAGATACATTGACAGCTGCTGCTGTCCTGGGTTGCTCACAAGTTGGCGTCTTCCTTTCAGTGACACACACCTCATTCCCCACGGCAGTGCTCATGGTAGTGAAAGGCCAGAAGCTGCCCTGCTCTTCCTCATTAGGGTCAGTTATGGTCTCTTGTTCAGTGGAATTTGGTGAAGTGTTACAAAGGATGAAGTCGATGTATGTTGACATGAGAAAGATTCTCTAGGTACATTAAGTGAAAAACATAAATCATATAAATATTATTAGAATTATGTTACCATTTATAGCCTTATTTGTGAATCACCCAAGTGAGAATGTCAGCATATCCTTTGGGGGAATTAGATATGTGTGTATTAAACTGTTCCTGAAAGCGGTTTTGTTTGGATGGGCAGGTGGAGTTATGGGGGAGATTTCAGTATTTGCTTTTCTGTGTCTCTGTAGTTTGACTTCTAATTTTTATTTATTTATTACTTTTTAAAAAAGATTTTTAAGTAATCTCTATACCTAACATGGGGCTTGAACTCACAGCCCTGAGATCAAGAGTCACGTACTCTACTGACTGAGCCACCCAGTCACCCCAGTAGTTTGACTTTTTTTTTTTTTTTCTGATTTTGTGTTTTTGTTTTTTTTTTTTTTGGTCCAGGTTTCACGTATTCAGCTTTATTTTTTTTTTAATTTTTTATTGTTAATCACCATACATTACATCATTAGTTTTTGATGTAGTGTTCCATGATTCATTGTTTGTGCATAACACCCAGTGCCCCACCCAGAATGTGCCCTCTTTAATACCCATCACCAGGCTAACCCATCCCCCCACTCCCATCCCCTCTAGAACCCTCAGTTTGTTTTTCAGAGTCCATTGTCTTTCATGGTTCGTCTCCCCCTCTGACTTACTCCCCTTCATTCTTCCCCTCCTGCTATCTTCTTTTTCTTTTTTCTTAACATATGTTGCATTATTTGTTTCAGAGGTACAGATCTGTGATTCAACAGTCTTGCACAATTCACAGCGCTCACCATAGCACATACCCTCCCCAATGTCTATCACCCAGCCACCCCATCCCTCCCACCCCCCACCACTCCAGCAACACTCAGTTTGTTTCCTGAGATTAAGAATTCCTCATATCAGTGAGGTCATATGATACATGTCTTTCTCTGATTGACTTATTTCACTCAGTATAACACCCTCCAGTTCCATCCACATCGTTGCAAATGGCAAGATAGTAGTTTGACTTTTTAAAAGGAGGAGCCAATCCTCACTTCTCAGATTCCTAGGGTGGTTGCTTCTTAAATGATCTTTCTTTCTTTGGTCTCTATTTACCTTTGATGCCAGTCCAAGCTAGTCTAAGCTTAGGACTCTGCTGCTTGGTTGAGTGTGTGAGCCAGGTGGTCCTGTGTTTCATTTGAGCTGCTCTTGTGTTCTTTGAAAAATTCCAACTTAATACTGTTTCATAACTAATCAAAAAATAATATTCTTTTTCTATTCCTTGGGGGGGGGAAGAATTTTTTAATGTATGAATTTAGTGGTGGGAGTTTTGAGTTTAGTATCCTAAATTTTCTGCTGTGGTATCTTTTCTAAAGACAAAGTCAAATCCACTGCCAATATCTTTGATGATGAGGAAGGAGATCTGTTCCAAGAAAAAGCAGCTGGTTTGCCAGAAGCCACTGTGAATCAGACGGATGAAAATAAAGCAAGGGCAGAGAAAAAGGTGAGCAGGAAGGAAACTTAACATAGTGAAGTCTTGTTAAGTGTTGATTTGGGGCATCTTGTTAATTTGTCTGGAACCCAGAGGGAAGTGGTGTTTCCTTTCAGGTGTATGGTGAAGAACTTTAATCAAGCAAGGTGAAAGAAGAATACAGTGAACACCCAAATACCTACCACCTAGATGGAGCAGTTGTTGGCTTTTGCCTTGCTTAGTGGTTTTTACCTTCATTGGTGATCTGTTCCTGAACCAGTTATCATGTTAAGGGGTACAAAAGAATGTTTTTCCAGTTCTTTCATTTCTTCTACATTAGCTAACATTCTTCCAAACAGAACCAAAGAGCTTTCTTTTCTCTTTCTTTCCTGCTTTTGAAGTTACCACCATAGGATCATAGATTCTCTGTTCAACCTCTTATAAACCATTAGCACCGTTTTTGTTTGTTTGTTTGTTTTCAATGAAGCTGTATTTAGCCAGCAGGATGCATCCGCGTTGGCACTGGAGCTCTTCTGGCTGCTCTCCCTTTCCCTGGTATCCTGCATAGCTTCAGCCACTCTTTTTCTCTCTCTCTTTTTTAAGTTTGTTTACTTATTTAAAGATTATTTTATAGAGAGAACCTGTTCACACATGAGCATGAGGGGGTGGGGCAGAGGGAGAAGGAGAGAGAGAATCTCAAGTAGACACCCCCTAAGCATGGAGCCTGACACAGGGCTTGATCCCAGGACCCTGAGATCATGACCTGAGCCCAAATCAAGAGCTGGATGCTTAACTGACTGAGCCACCCAGGCTCCCCTATTTATTTATTTAGTAATTTTTATACCTGGTATGGGGCTCGAACTCATGACCCTGAGATCAAGAGTTGCATGCTCTTCCAGTTGAGCCAGCCAGGTGCCCTGATCATCCTCTTTCTAAAGAACCTCTTGTGTGTCCTTTCTATGAAACCCTGACCATGGGCACCTGGATGGCTCAGTTGTTAAGCGTCTGCCTTCGGCTCAGGTCATGATCCCAGGGTCCTGGGATCGAGTCCCACATGGGGCTCCCTGCTCAGTGGGAAGCCTGCTTCTCCCTCTCCCACTCCCCCTGCTTGTGTTCCCTCTCTCGCTGTCTCTCTGTCAAATAAATAAATAAAATCTTAAAAAACCCTGACCTTCCCACTGCCAGCCACCTATGTCCCAGCATTCAGAACCTGGCAGGCTCCTAGGGGTAGCTCACCTTCCTGTGCTGGCTCCAGGTATACACGTCCCATTTGCGTAGAATACCCTGATCCACCAGATGTGCCCTCTGGCTTAACTTGTTTTTCTCTTCTCATGCGGTTCCCTCTGCCTGGAGGGTCCTTGTTTGTACCATCTCCTGTGTCCAGGCGTTGTCTGTCCTGAGAAAATTTACTTTATCGATGAACTATTTCTTTCTTCTTTCCTAACTTATACCAGTTTTTAAATTCTTTCTTAGGATTCTTCTTTTGCATCAATCCTTTGTACACATTTAAGGTCCACGGCATCTTTATTCCCCTGGCACATGGCCTGCTGCCTTATCCTAGCAGAGACTCAGTCTGTTTTCCAAATGAATGTTTGAATAAACCCTTATTTCCAGTTATCTTGGTTGTTAACCCTCAGTTTTTTGTTTTTGTTTTTTCTTCCCAACAAAGGTTACCCTTTCTTCCAGCAAAAATCCCAAACTCTTGCAAGAAACAAAAGCTCAGAAAGGTTTATTTTCAGATGAAGAGGACTCTGAGGTAAGGAATTCTCTTTCTTAGTTCTGGGAACTAGTCCTTGGATATGACAAAATATTTCTAAATCAGGGTTTTTCAGTAGAGGTACAAGACCTTTTATTAAATACTTCTTTTTTTTGAAATTAATGTTTTGAGAACACATGTGCTTAGAAAGCAGTATGTGTAGTAATACTTTTCATGTTGGGTTTGAATCCAGTGCATCTCCTGGGAGAAAAATACTCTCTCAGGATGCTCAGATTTGAGGCTCTTTGTTGATCCACAATGCAGTGAGGTGCTTGTACCAGAACAGAAATCAACACGCTGTTTCCTTTTTCAGCAGTCTCATTGAATAATGGGCTTAGTGCCGTATGGGATGTATTCTGGCATAGCCTTTTATCTTGTGGCCAGTAACGGTTTGTGGGCTGGCGGTGCTTGCAGACAGCCATGGTCCTTGGAGGTTCCTGTCTGGAAGCATCTTTCCAGTGGGACAGCACCTCTCTCAGAAGTGTCACTGCTTTATCTGACTCTCCCAGGCTGAGGTCCTTTCAGAATTGATCTCAGGCTGGGCCTTTAGGGGATCAGAGACCTGTCTGAGAATATAACAGGCAGTCAGAAATCTCCTTCACAGAAAAATATATGGACATGGCAGAAATTTACATGTAATTTCAAGAAATTGTGAACTCTGGATTAAGCTTTTTTGGTTACTTTGCACTAACAGCCAGGATGGACGTACAACTCTTTGGAAGTGGAGTGATTGCCATTGATGTAAATAAAACCCATGAGGCTTATATTTCATTGACGGCCAGTGTACAGAAGATAGGAATTAACCCAACTCCAGTTAAGCCAAACTCCTGGACACATGAGCACAGCATGGTGGGGCCTCGCACTCTGGTCTCATCCCACGCTCCTGGCTTCCTCATCCTCAAGCACACCTGCACTGACTCCTGCCTTCTGGGAGTGCTCTTCCCAGAATCTGGATGCCTTGCTTCCTTTTTACAGTTTCTTTGAGGCTTCCCCTGACGATCCTTTGCATGACTGCCAGCCCGCTAGCACTCGCCACACTGCACTCCTTGCCTTCTCTTCTGCTCTGTTGTTCCCCACGATATGTGTTGCCATGTGACTTTTCATGTGTACTTGTTCATTATCTGCGTCCCAACTAGAATAAGCTCCGTGAGGGCAGGACGTTTTGTTTCCTCCTCATACCTCTAACACTTAGGCTAGTGCTTGGCACTTAATAAGCCAATAACAGTTGTTGACTACATGAAAAAAAAATGTGATCAATTTCAGTGACTTAAAAGGTGTTTCAGTATCATGTTACTGTGAAATAAATCACTCCCGAACTTAGTGGCTTCAAACACCAGTAAGTTTTATTATCTCTTATGATTCTAGAACCGGACTGGGTTCAGCCAGGCACTTGTCAGTTATGGTCTGTCCTGTGGTTCTAGTCTGAAGGTGGCTGGGCTGAGAATCCTCTCACTCCAGTGTCCGGTAGCTGGATGGAAAGACTCAAATAGCTGGGGCTTTGGGGGCACCCCTCTCCATCTTTTTGCCGTCTCCCAGCATGGCAGCTGCAGGGAAGGTGGGTTCTTGAAGCAGGGCTTCAACGTGAGATTCCCCAGAGAGCTGTGCAGAGGCTATATTGCATTTGTAACGTAGCCTCGGAAGTCATCATGGTCGAGGTAGTCCCAGAGGCCCGCCAAGATTCCAGGGCAGGGATGTAGACTCTACTTCTTGATGGTGGGAGTGTATAAGAATTTGCAGACAGGTTTCACAGCCACCACCAAAGGCTTTGTCCTGTGTGCATTGTCCTAGATTGTTTTTATTGGATGCTGTCGGGGTGCTTAGGCAAGGAAAAGTGAAACAAATCTTTCTGTAAGTGAAATCTTGCCAGTGTGTAAAATGCAGAGAGGCATGGGAGCCCGTAGCTCCCTCTATGTGGCCTCTTTACCTCAGCGGACCCCTGGGACTCCATGGGGTCCCGGCGAATCCACTGGGCTGAGAAGCGCTCTTCTCAGTTAATGAATTCATTAGGTCTGTGTTTGAGATTAGGCACTGATGCCATAATAAGAAGAAATTATCCAGAGAGGTCTCAGTAACTGTGTTCCTGTCCTATTTAATTGTCTGGCCCTTGGCTATTGACATTTCTGTCCTAAGGGAATAGGTGTCCTATTTTTATGTTTCTAGTTCATGCAGTTCAATTTGCATTATAGGCTGACACTCTTGCATTTTTAGTTTCTTCAGAGTCTGGTAGATCTTTTGCAACATCTCTTAGCTACAGTTCAGATAGAATACCAAATGTTTTAAATAAAATCTGAATTCACATTTATTTGGAAGAAATAGTATCATACTTTTATAAGGGGAGAGGAGGAGGGTCTTAGTAAATAAAACAGAGTCATAGATGCAGTAATTTGAGAATCCAGGCTCTACTTCCATTATTGAATCTGTTTAATTCCGATTCTTTGGACAAAAAAAGGAAGTTACTCTTACTTTTTAGCATGATAAGAGATCTATTGGAAAATGTCCACGTGGGAGTTTACAAACCTCAGAGTTCCAGTGAAGCCACCTGGAGTTCCATGTGGGCCTCTTCCTTCTCACACGTGGATGTCCGTGCTGCACCCGCTAGGACAAACTGACGAGTCTTCTCAGCCAGCTTCCCTCTCACAAAGAGACCTAGACTCATGCAGCCATCATGTCATAGTCTTCAATGTTTTATATTTAACTGATACTTTAAAAGCTAATCTGTCATGTTAACCACAAACTTTAATCTTGATCCAACAGGATTTGTTTTCCTCTCAAAATGTGAATAAGTCAAAAGATGCATCTCTCCTGCCTAGCAAACTCCCCACGTCGGTCTCACTTTTTGATGACGAAGATGAAGAGGTAAACAGTGTTATTGCAGTGCAAGATAAATAAGTTTTTGATCAGTAGAAAACCATTGCTGATTAGCTTTATAGTCGGAGGTGCATATAGTAGAACAAGGTAACGAGAGGCAGTTAAACCATCTGATGCTTATATAACAAAAATATTTTAGTTTTTTTCTCTGACTTCCTCCTTGACTCCTAGCTGTACAATGGGCAGGATATTAAATTATTGTTATTTTTTTAAAGATTTTATTTATTTGAGAGAGAGAGAAAGAGGGAGCACAAGCGGCAGGAGAGGGAGAAGCAGATTCCCGGCTGAGCAGGAGCCCACTGTGGGGCTCGATATCAGGACCCTGGATCATGACCTGAGCTGAAGGCAGACACTTAACTGACTGAGCCACCCAGGTGCCCCATGGACATTAGATTCTTGACCCAGCTCTTATGGAATGCTTTGTAGAGGTCATTTTAAAAATCTGCCTTTAAGAAATACATCTCGGAGGATGGATCTTTATTATGCCCAATGACCTATAAGAATGTCTTGGATAAAGTGCAAATAGAAGACAGCCACGTCCTCACCTTGTTTTTCTTTCCTACCCTGGATGAGAGAGCAAAGTGGGGGAAGGAAATAAGAGAGAAGACAAACCAAACCTTTCCTCTTATGCAGTACTGTTCAGTGGCCAAGCTCATGGGCTTTGGCACCAGACCCCTGCATTCACTTGCAAATCAGGGACCTTGGGCAAATAACTTCAACTTCCCAAATCTTACATGGCTTAATAGGATGTAGAGTCATTGTGATAGCTGGAACAACTCATGTACAGCTCTTGGCACTGTGCCTGGCACATAGTAAGTGCATAGGAAATGTTCACTGTTGTCATTAGAATCTCCATCAGATACCAGTTCATTTTTCTCATGGCCTTTCCTACCTTCCCACACTCTGCTTAAAGGCTCCTTTTATCGAAACTTTACATTTCAGGACTATTCACCTGCTGTAGTATATTGTTAAGAGTGTTTTTCTGTCTAACTTGGTTGGGTTCAGGCCCTCTTATGATTTTGTTTCTATTACCTTAATGAAAATAATAACTTTTGGAATGCTTGACTATACACAAATCAAAATATGACATTGAACCTATGAGAATCAGCTCTTTAGTAGGCCAGTGGTTTTATTTAGTAAACTATTGCTTATGTTTGTATGTCTCTTTAAAACTAACCAGAAAACACAAGTCATTCCTTCCCTCTGTCCCAGGTGTGTGTATTTTGTAGGTGAGAGAGAGTGGAGAAAGCTCCCAATTTCTCTCTGTTAATTCATTGCTTTGGTTTCTAAGACATAGAAAGGTGTGCAAGTTGTTGGCTGTCACACAGGCTGGACTGCTCTTGCTGATGTGCATGGAGGGCCCACCCACAGCAGGCCTGAGTGGGGCCAGGTTTCCTCCTATTTCTGTGACCTTGGCCTCCCGCTCCCTCCCACGTGTTTTGCTTTTGAGTTCCATGTGGTCTGTTTCCCTTCTGTGGAGGGAGAATACAGTTAGAGAAGATTATAGACTATTGTCTTAGGGTTCTACGTAAGAGAAGTGGAATTTACCGACATTTTGTGATTTTTTTTCCCCTTAAGGTATTATATATATTCTGTACTTGACCAGAGACTTATTCTTTAACAATTTGACGTGGAAGATTGTCTTATTTTTCATTCTATGCATATGAAGTTGTCATACTCTTCTGCCATTTGTTTTTCTAGGATAATCTTTTTGGTGCAACAGCTGCTAAGAAGCAGTCATTATCTCTTCTAACTCAGAGCCAAGAAAAAGCAAAACCATCTGAGCCCTCCAGAAAGAAAGCATCTACCTTGTTCAGCAGTGATGAGGAGGTGGGTTGAAAATTTCTCCTGGAGAAGAGCAAGAGGTTGTTTGATGGGATTTAAGAGTTACAACTATTCTAAACATTTTCTTTTTTCTACCTAATGTTTTATATCTGGTGAAATTTAGTCACCGAAGACTATGTTCACAAAACTTTCTCTTTTTTTTTCTAGAAGAAGGATATTTAGTATAGTATATTAACTTAAAGATTAATGTTTTCAGAACAGTTGAGAATAAAGTATGCCTCTCAAATTATAAGATATGCCAATTCAAATAAGTTAGGACTATATTATATTGTTAAATGATTATTAATAGTTTCATTAGTCAAGAACTGTAGCTAGACATGGTAGAAATATCCTGTGCAAGTTTAACTCCTTTTTTTTGAGTCTTAACATAAATATTTTTATTTGCTATCTAGATGCAAATTAGCAGAACTAGTAGTGAATATGGTTTAGCTGCTGATCTAATTGTACAGAAAAAGACCTTAAATATGATGACATTACAAACCCTGAGCATTAAAATCTTCCTGCTTTAAAATAATTGTTTTTCTTTATTTTAACATTGTAGGCAAGTTATGAAGGCATGATGTGGTTGGAGATATTGTAGACATATTAATGTTTTTTTATTGGAAGCAACTTATAATGATACAACATAATTTGCTTTTTTTATTCAAACGTTTGAATTTTTGATGGATTTTCCATTTTTTTTCTTTCTAACATTGTTAGTGGTAGTTCTCCCTTGCCTACAATGTTAAAATAAAGAAAAACAGTTATTTTAATGCAGGAATAATATTTAGGGAAATTTACTTCCAGGTTCCTTAGTCTGAATTGCCACAGGATTTTAATATATATTTTATATTTTAAGGACCAGTGGAATATTACTGATTCACAGACGAACTCAGCATCTGACAATAGGTCTAAACTTAGGGACTCTGGCGCCACTCAGGAGCAGGAGGCCAAGGCTGTGCAAAAGACCAGTCTCTTTGAGGAGGATGATGAAGATGATCTGTTTGCTGTTGCTAAGGACAGGTGAGACAGTCATTGTGAAAAATCACTTAACCAGTGTCTGTGGTAATAAGTAAAGGTATTTGATTCGTAAGATGTCAGTTACTTGGGGTGATGTGATAATCATTCCTTACTTAGTAGTCATATGAGGGAGAACGTCTTTTTCACTTGTAAGATATTTCTTCCCCCCAATGCTGGGAAATGTTTTTCTTCGTGGATTTATCTAATTTCTTCTACTTATATTTTTCTTTGCTAGGGATTTTTAAGTGCAGTTTGTTACCTTTTTTGTTTTTCTTCTGGGATACCCTGTAGAACATAAAGTTTGGTTTGAGTTACTTAGGTTTCTCATTTGTATGGAAATCTTCTCAGCGTTGAGAAACATCCTATTAGGAGGATGGTTCTGTGCAGGGCTGTGCTGTCACACCAGTGGCTGGTAACTTTTAGCTGATCTGGGTGCTTCTCCACATGAATACTTGGACTAAAGCCCATAGGGTATTTTGTAGACTGCACATTGGCCGTGTTGGTGGTGTAACATGCTGCTTCTACAGACAGTAGCCAAGTGTAGGAGAGCACATGGAAGAACAATGCTGGTGGCAATGTAAAATGGTGCCACTTTGGAAAACAGGCCAGTAGTTCCTTAAAAAGTTAAACATATGGAGTTACCATATGACTTAATTTTACTCTTAGGTAGATGCTCAAGAGAAATGAAAATATGTCCACCCAAAAACTTGTATATGAATGTTCATCGTAGCATTATTCATAGTAGCCAAAGAGTGGAAACAAACCAAACATCCTGTCAACCGAAGACAGGATAAAGAAAATGTGTTATATCCATACAATGGACTATTAACTCAGCAATAAGAAGGAATAAAATAAAATACTGGTACATGCTACCACATGGATGAACCTTAAATATCGTGTTAACTGAAAGCAGCCAGTTACAGAGGATCACATGTATCGTTCCATTTGTATATAATAATCCAGAAGAGAGAAATCTATAGAGACAGAAAGTAAATTAGTGTTTGCCTGGGCTGAGGGGCAAGGAGAATTGAGAGTGACCTTTAACAGGCCTGGGGTTTCATTCTGGGTTGATGGAAATATTGTGAAGTTACATTGTGGTGAAACAACTCTATACTGAAAACCAGTGAATTGCATAATATATTGTAAAAGGGTAAATTTTATGGTATGTAAATTATATCTCAAGACCATTCTAAAAAAAGAAGAGCTGTGACTCTAACAAAGTTGTGAAATACTGCCTTGTGAGCAGGGCACTCACATGGCCCGGCTTGCCTGGACAGCCCTGGTTTGTGCCTGTCATTACAGCATGACTGTAATTAATTTCCCTGTCACTCTCAGAAACATGCCTTTAATTTGACCTTTTGCTTGATTGTATAGCCAAAAGAAGACCCAGAGAGTGTCACTCCTCTTTGAAGACGATGCTGATAGTGGAAGCTCTCTCTTTGGCTCTCCTCCTGCATCTATTCCTCCTACAACAACGGTATTCTTAACCTCCTAGGTCCAGGAAGTATCTTTGAGCTGCCGTTACATGAATAGTGATACTTCCCTGAATCAGCTCCTAAAACCTGACCTTGGAGGCTGAGTCCAGTGGGAAAACCCATTTGCCTAGTTCTAGAAAGAGATCTTCTAGTTCGTGGTATTTTACAGATGAAGCACAAGTGCAAAGCGTGGAGTGAGGGGTTCCTTTCAGGGGTAGGTCTCTGGAGCCTCAGGGAGAACGTTGCTGGGGTTACCAGGCTCAGCTGTAGCCGCATGGAACCGTGCCAACATTAGACCACGCCAGTAAAGCACACATTGTTCCTTTTAGGAGCACGTTTCAAGTACTAACACTTTGGTCCTGGTTTATGTTAATAGCCAGACAGTAAAAGGGAAGGAAATTCTGGCACATGCTACAACATGGATGGACCTTGAAGACTTCACATTGAGTGAAATGAGGCAGTATAGGAGTCCAATTACATGAGGTACCTGGAGGATTTAACTTCGTAGAAACTGAAAGTAGAATCATGGTTGCCGGGGGCTGGGGGGAGAGGGAATGGGGAGTCTTAATGAGTACAGAGTTTCAGTTTTGCAAGATGGAAAAATTCTGGAGATTGGTTGCATAACAATGTGAATATTCGTAACACTACTGAACTGTATACACAGTTCAGATAAATCTTATGGTTTTTAGAATAAATTTCTTTTAAAAATTAAAGGACGTGATAAGAAAAGGTCCATCGTGGCTATCTGGTGTAAATGATTCCAGTGATTACATCTAAGTGACGTCACTACCACAATCACCTAAGCTAAAAAATCTAGCCAATCTCGATGATAGTTATATCAAAAAGGAGTATTAAAGAATGATAGGAAGGTGGGATTATGATAATATTTGTCCAGGGAACCCAGGCTTCTTGGACTCCTGCTCTGGCCTGTCATTCATCCCTCCCCAACACCTTCCCTTAGTTGGGTATATGTGAGCGTGTGCACAGAAAACAAAGTGAGGCCAAGCACTATTTTACTGCCATCTGGCAGTTGCTAACAGCCCCAAAGGGAAAGGTAAAACTTTTTAGGCTAGACCCCATGGAGACATCCTTTATCTGACTTGGGTTAGCCTGGAAGGCCAAGAATCAAGCCAACTCCCAGCCTGCTGTCAGGCCTTCAGCTCCAACTTCAGGCCATTCGAATTTGGCATGTGACAGAGGCAAAAAGACATGCAAGACATAGAAGAAGGGATGAGACCCTGGGACTCCTCCCATGTGGGAGCAGCCACCATGGCACCTCCTCCACTCATGCTTGATGCAGAAGACCCTCCTCCTCCTGTCATGGTGATGGGTGACCACGTCCCTGATACCGTCCCAGGTATGGGGAAGGAGAAAGATGGCCAGAGAGGAGCCTGGAGCTTCCTGTTTTCTAGAGGCTGATTGTTGATTCTTCCATACCTCCTAAATATTTTTTGTTTAAAGTTTATTTTAAATTATGCAGTAATATGTGGATGCCTTCTTTAAAAAGTTTTAGAATGTGCATAGAGAATACAAAGCCCTAATGCTCCTCTCAGAGTAATCATTGGTAACAGTGTGTTACCAGCCCTTTCAGGCCTGCTTCCAGGCGCCCCATGTCTGTTTTATTTAAATGAGAGCATGTTATATATATATTTTTATGTATCTTTTTTCTTGTCCTGCAGCATGTTTTTCATTTCCATAAGCTTCAGTCGTTCTTTTTCACCACTCTCGTTCCAGGACATGTGTAACTGACTTTGCCTTAGATGGAATAATCATCACTGTTTCCTGCTAGTTTATTAGGGATGTTTCTTCCCATCCCTACTGCCTTGTCATCTTTAGCCTTGACTTGAGATAATGGATTATATCTTGCCTCTCCACGAATGCTCTCCTTTCATCTGCTCTCCTTGCTGTTGTCCTTGTTCTGTTTCTAGCAGCCCGGTCTCGTCTTGTCCTTGTCGCAAATGCTTTAGCTGAGCCTCCCATGCCATCTGTAATCTCGTTCGAGGTGCACTCCTCTTTTCCACCCTCACTCACCTTGTGCTCGAGGTGACTCGTCCTATCCCACAGTACTCCAGAGGACCTTGTTGTCTCCCTGATCTGGAAATAGTCATATTTTCAGACATAAGACAAATGTTAACTTGTCCTGTGACAGCTTCCCAGACCAGGCACATGTCAGTTGATGATCTAGGGACTTTTTCCCCACCACATTCCCATTAAGTGGGTTTGCACAACTTGTACCAGAAGCTTTCAGCATTGGGAGGAGTGTGCTGCCCTCCCTACTGCTACTTCTGAGGTGCTCCTAATCTCCTTGAATCACCCATCCTTGCATCTCCCTAAAGAAGACATCAGGTGGCTCCGTGGTTAAAAGAGTCAGGAGATCTGAGTGGTTTTTCTTTGTAGATTATAAATAATAACTTGGACCCTGGATAAATGAGCAATAATTTAATAAATTTTAAAGGTTTTGGAAATGGAAAACTTCTTTCTACCTGTAGTAATTATGATTGTTAAATGAGACAAAAGATCAAAGATCAACATCTTAAGTAGCTGAACAAACTACACAGAATTTTACCATTTGTGAAATATAAGCACCCTTGGACAACAGTATATAAAAGATAATTTTTGTTTAGAGATCCTAGAATATTTTAAAGTTAGATGTGACTCTGTTAAAAACCTATCAGTGAAATTAATTTCATGATGAAGATGAAGTCAGCTTATCTTTAGGAACATTTACAGCCAAAAGCTTGGGTGGCATTTTTATTGGTTTAAGGAACCATATTTAAGTCTAGTTTCTCACCCTGACTGACTTGCATCGAAGTTATATGTAGTTCTCAGTGAGATGAGCACATTCCACAAAATTTTTTTCCTTTAATCATTTCAGTATTGCCTTATCTCTTTTGAAACTGTTTTTTTGAGTTTCCAGTCTTTTATTTCAGGTTCAAATGATTATACATTTTGAGAACCTCTGCCTAACAGTAACCAAACATCTTGCCCTATTTTTACTTCATTCTGTCATAGTTAGTAGGGTTCTTTGATTCCCCAGGTCTGTCTTCCTAACTTGATTTAGGTATTGCTTCAGAGTTTACTTCCTCATACCATCTAGTCTAGTTGGTATGACGGAGTTATAGTTTTTTCTCAAGAATTTTTGATCAATCCTTTGCCCGAAGGATGACAGTAACTGTAGACAAGGCACATAACCTCAGTTTTCTAATCTCTGAAATCCCTGCCTCCCACGTTAGGAACAGGTGGGAGATGGGACAAAGTGCTCGCAAACTTGCATTGACCACCTTCTTGGTAGAAAGGACCATGACTGGCTGTGGAAATATATGATCCTTTCAGGTGAATGGACAGATACATAATAGCTATTAATGTAAATTAGGAAGCTAGTGAAGTAAAGGCTAGGTAGAGGGATAAATAATCTTACCAATGTAGCAACTGATACTTACTAAAGAGGGAGAACAGGGAAACCTTTATGGGTGACCTCGAGCTGGGCCGTGTTTGAAAGATGAGGATTTGCTTCTACTGACAGGAGCAAGCATGGAAGTGTGAGAGTTACAGTAGGTATAAGGAGTAGTGAGGACTGATAGGATGCAGATGGATAAAGAGAAAATGAAGTGTCAGTTGACTGTCGTGTAGTATTTGCTTAATGCAAACAGTGCAGGCGGGTGGGAGATGAAGTAGTCTGGTGGGTATTTTATTTTAGCAGGGCAGCTCTGGATGACATCATTGAGCTGAAATGTGAGGAGGGAGGCAGAGAGAAGAGACTAGTAGCTCTCTGGGTGGTAGAGGTCAGGGTCTGGGCGATGGCAGTGTCTGTGAAGTGAACAGAGACATGTGCAGGTGTTGTAGTGGCTGAAGTTGTGAAGCGCTGTGTCTGCGGGTCTGAGGGGGTGGTGTTTATTCCTTCACCCTGTTTGTGCCCCCTTCACTGTCCTGCACTCTCTCTCCCCACGTCTTGCTAACTCGAGGACTGTGGTTTCGCCTTGTTCTAGACATTGCCATGCTCATCAGGCACACTTTTGTTTTTAAGGATGTCATCTACTCTTCTTTTGGTAGAAAAAAGAGCCTGTCCCCGAGGTACCACCTTTGCTGTTCAGCGATGAAGAAGAGAAGGAGGCACCATTTGGAGTGAAACCTGTGGATAAGAACGTTGAGGGCGCCAAAGCACCGTCAGTACTGGGGAGCACTCGTGTGCTTGAGGAGTCAGAAAAGGTAGACTTTTTTTGTGTGTGTCCATTCTGATACGTTTGTTTCTCATGTCTTGTAAAACACAGACACCCATACACACAAATGCACACACCCTTACCTTTTTCTACCTCAGAAAGTAAATGTTTCAAATAATTTGTTGACAACTTTGAAAACACTGAGAAGCGTGAAGAAGAAAATCTGATGCCACCATTCAGGGAAATCTTCACCACTGTTCTCGCCGTTCAGGCTCATTTCGAGGCACAGGTGTACACAGTGCTGTGTCTTTCTCCTGTTTGCACTCTGTCATCTTGTGTCCATGTCTGTTTTGTCTTTCTCTCACCAGGGTGTTCTCCCCCATCTTAGTTTTCATTTTGGCTTTCTCTCTGCGTGTCTGCTCTTTCTGACATGTTCCCTTTGTAGTGTTCCTGCTGCCCTTGGTTCTCTTCTGCTTCTACCTGTACTTGAATTAAAATGACTGTTTTAAGATCTTAATTTCCTAAAAAGAAAAAAAAAAACTTAATTTCCTGTTCTTTTACATTTAGTTGACATTCCTGTTAATTAGAGAGTAAAGTTTCTCTGTCTTCTAAAACATTTGCTGTCTTCTCCTGGGTGGTCTGTCATCTGCAGGAGCCTGTAGACAAGGCTGCTGGCTGCAACTGGGGGTCTGTGATGGCCTTCGGTGTCTGTATATTTTTTCTTTTTCTTTCTTTCTTTTTTTTTTTAAAGATGTATTTATTTGAGAGAGAGAGAGAGAGAGTGAGCGGCAAAGGGAGAGGGAGAAGCAGACTCCCCGCTGAGCAAGGAGCCCGATGTGGGACTTGATCCCAGGACTCCGGGATCATGACCTGAGCCAAAGGCAGACGCTTAACTGCCTGAGCCACCCTGGAGCCCCTACCTTTTCTTTTTTTTCCCTAAATTTTCTTGTTCTCTGCATGTTCAGCTGTTCACATTTAATCTCTTTTTCAGGGCCTAGCTGAAGAATATCACATACACTTTTCCTGTTGAAGCTCCTTAGAGCTGCAGTGATAACAAATATTTTATTTGTACCTGAGACATTGTATGACATTCTCTACCTCTGGTTTCTGTGTGGACCTTTCCTGTGTTCCCGTAGCCCCTGAGTTACCCCAGTCAGCCGGAAGTCCAGCTGCTTGTTGCACTGCCGCCTCTGTCTTGAGTATAAGCTCCTTGAGGATCGGGGCCATGTTTCTTTGGCTTACCATGATATCTGTAGTACTTAGCATATTACCTCCCACATAGTAGGCACTTCTGAATTACCTCTTTCTTCAAAGAAGCATATTTTCCATAGTTTGATCACTTTGAAATTAAGATGTACTTCATAGTCAGTGGCATGTTTAATTGGGAGTTGTTTTTTTCTTAGTGGTTCATACAGTAATAGTGGTTCTTAAAATCAGTGGTTTCTTGGGGCGCCTAGGTGGCTCAGTTGGTTAAGTGACTGCTTTCGGCTCAGGTCATGATCCTGGAGTCTTGGGATCGAGTCCCGCATCGGGCTCCCTGCTCAGCGGGGAGTCTGCTTCTCCCTCTGACCCTTCCCCCTCTCATGTGCTCTCTCTCTCTCTCTCTCTCTCTCATTCTCTCTCTCTCAAATAAATAAAATCTTTTAAAAAAAATCAGTGGTCTCTTACTTGAAATGTGGAACTTGTTGAGCAAATAAATATTTTAGGCTCATTTTAGTGATTCTTTTAATTGCATAATGCAGTGTGAGCCTTCTACAGTTTAAGTGTCTCATTTTGTGAGTAAGTTTTCTCCTTGGGACTGAAGTATTAATTAAATACTAGGAAATACATGATCCATTCCTAGTGATTGGCATTTGTGTTTTCTCTGTGACTTAAGTTATTTACAGTTCATGAGCAACCTGTGTGGATCAGGGTTATAATGGATACGTATATCTCTTGGTAGGAAGAAGGGACCCATGACTTTAAACTGGTTGGAAAAATTATCTTTGGCTATGAATTACCTGCACAAGAGTCTCTGTTGGAGCAGTCAGTGGAGAGTTGGCCTCAGTATTTCATTACTTGGAAGTAGATGTGATTAGCTATAGCGCCCAGAAACATGCAAATGTCGCCGTTACTGAATTATTGAGGAGTTCGGGGGGTCCCACAGTGGGACTTGTATTTCTACATGGTACTTATTTTTTTGTCGTTTCCATTTTCAGGGAGGACCTTTGACTGTATCTACTCAGGAAGCAGTCAAGCATTCTGATTTATTTTCTTCATCAGCCCCTGTGGACAGAGGAACCAAAAGTAGAACCAAAACTGTTCTTAGTTTGTTTGATGAGGAAGAGGATAAAACGGAAGATCAAAACAGCATCCAAGCTCCAAAGAAAGAAGTAGGAAAGGTGAGCAAAAAGCAATCAAGTTATTAGTTTCAGGTTTTTGAAAGGATAAAAGAATCTCATTTTATGGTGTCTGTTCTGTCGTGTGAGTTACTGAAGAATCGAGGGTTCTCGTTTCCCTACATCTCCACCAACACTTGTTGACTTTTCCTATAATAGCTCGGTGTTGGCGAGGATGTGGGGAAACTGGAACCCGCCTGTGCTGCTGTTGGCAATGTAAATTAGTGCAGCTGCTTCAGAAGACAATTGGGTAGTTCCTGAAATTGGTAAACATGAGTCACCACCCAGACCTAGCAATTCCACCCTTAGGTATATATCCAAGAGTTAATGAAGACACACATTCACACAAAACGAGAACATAATGTTCGCAACAGCATTTTTTATTATAGTCAAAAGATGGAAAGAACTAAAGAATCCATCAACTGATGAATGGATAAACAGTATCTATTCAAAATGGAATATTATTTGACAGTAAAAAGAATGAATTACTGATACATGCTACAACATGGATGAACCTTGAAAACATTCTGAAAGAAAGAAGCCAGTGACAAAAGACTACGTATTTTATGATTCCATTTATTTGAAATGTCCTGAATTGGCAGATCCGTAGAGCTAGAAAAAGTGTATCAGTGGTTGCCTAGGTCTGGGGGAGTGAGGTAGATGAGAATGGAGAGGGACTGGGGTTTCTTTTGGGGTGATGGGAGTGTTCTAACTTACACAGTGATGGTGTTTGCATAACTCTGTGAATTTGCTAAAAAATCACTGAATTATACACTAAGTGAATTTTATGGTATGTGAATTTTATCTCAATAGGGATGTTAAAAAAAAAAACCCATAAGGTGGCATATTGCCAGTGCCTTTTTGTAAACCAAACTGAGGAAATGGTCCATGTTGATTTCTATGAAAAGTGCTTTATTATTTTTTTATTACACCAGTAGTATAACCCTGTTTATAAATGAGAGCTACACATAGTGAATATGAATTATTTGCTATATATATATATTTTTTTAGTCTTTTACTGTGTGATTCTGTACTGATTTTCATGTTTGTGAAACTTTCAAACTTAGTTATTGTGTTACACTGGGTTTTTATGTGTAATCAGTAATAATAATTAGTTAATTTTTTTTTTTAAGATTTTATTTATTTATTTGGTAGAGAGAGACATAATGAGAGAAGGAACACAAGCAGGGAGAGTGGAAGAGGGAGAAGCAGGCTTCCTGCCGAGCAAGGAGCCCGATGTGGGGCTCGATCCCAGGACCCCAGGATCATGACCTGAGCCGAAGGCAGACGCTTAATGACTGAGCCACCCAGGCGCCCCAATAATTAGTTAATTTTTAATGTGACACATCTACTCAGTTGTGAATTTTTTTTTTTAATCTGTGTTGTGATACTAAATGTTATGGGTGAGAGAGTCTACATTGTGTGAATGAAGGTCTCAGTCCTTGGATTCCTTAGGAGATTTACATGAGGATCCTCAGTGGACTTAAAAAACAGCCAAAAGGAAAGCAGCAAACACAAGCAGTTTATTAAAGTGAAAGTATACTCTCAAGGTGGGAGAGTGGGCAGGTTCTACAAGGTGGAACCTGCCCCTCGGTTATTTTGGGATTGGATATTATTGGGTCTCTCTAGGCTGAGAGGTGGGGTGGTCTCTAACAGAGCTGCTTCCAATCATTTGGGAAGCTCCTCCCACAGCTGGGAAGGGGGAGTTTTTGACCTGGCAAGGTTTGTTACCGGAAAGGTCTTGGCAGCCTTTCTCCTTGGGTTTGGGTCGGGGGCGGGGGGCAGGGAGGGCAGGGACAACGGACACCTTCAATGCAGATGCATTATAATGAGTCTAGGGGTTACCCTGGGGCAGAGATGGAAGAGGAGAGGAGAGCATGTGTTCCACACCTGTGGCTCTTTGGTCTGTCAGCCCCAAAGTCTTGAAGTCAGAAGGTCAAGATGCAGGATGTTGTACTTATTTATATCATCCTTGCCTCCAGCTCTTGTCTCTGTCATTCCCCTTCAGGGACTTGGGGCTCTGCCTCCGGGCCTTCCTTCCACTGCTCTGTTATGGTAGCTTCTATCTAACATTAAAAAGAAATAGGGGAGTTTAGAATGTCAAGTTGGGGGTATTAGAGTGTCAAAACAAGTAATGTGAATAGTAACTTTCAAACATCAGATACTCTACCAAATAAAAAAACTTGTTTGGAATCTGAAGATAGTGGGATGGAAAGTGGATGGGCATAGGGGAAGGTTGGAATCGGATGCTGACAGATTAGGGATACATACTTGACCACTTGTAGTTCTGGTATTAAGTCAGCTGCGTTCTCTTCTCTTTGTGAATGAGATGGAAGTACTTATTTGATTTTATGTGTTTTCATCCTTAAGATGTTTCTTATTTGGGAATTAAAAGTTCAGACATTTATTACAGGCTGGAAGATTGTATGTGATCTGTATTTACCAATATATTTTCCACTGTTTTTGGTAGTTCCATAGTATTCTGTTCTGTGAATGTGTCCTTCCCTTTTTGATTGGCACTTGGGCTGTGTCCAGTCCTTAGCCATTTGTAAACAGCTGCAGGGGATATCTTTGTAGTTCCATATTTGTAGCTGTGATTTCCTTGGGTAAACCCTTAGAATTTCCCTCTTTTTTCCAGAGCCCTGATCCTGATGCCCGCCCAAAGAGCACAGGTGTCTTTCAGGATGAAGAGCTCCTTTTTAGTCACAAGCTCCAGAAGGACAATGACCCGGATGTTGACCTTTTCTCTGGCACCAAGAAAACCAGGGTCAGTTTCAAAAGGTTCTTCACATGATGATTTTGTTATTGTATTAGATATTATGTCAGCAGCTCACCTAGTTCTCTTTGTAAATGGCATTTGTTTTGAATACTGAATTTGAGTTTTGTCTATTCCAGTTATTAGAGCCAAGTGTTGGGAGCCTGTTTGGGGATGATGAAGATGATGATCTTTTCAGCCCTGCCAAGTCACAGCCTTTGGTACAAGCCTTTTGTTCTCAGTACTGGGGTGTGGGGGAAGGCTTCTGGGAAGGAAATTAACATATAGTTATAAGAGTAAGGAAAATACAGGGATGCCTGGTTGGCTCAGTTAAGTGTCTGCCTTCGGCTCAGGTCATGATCTCAATGTCCTGGGATCGAGCCCCATGTCAGGCTCCCTGCTCAGTGGGGAGTCTGCTATTCCTCTCCCTCTGCCCCTTCCCCCTTGTGCTCTCTCCCCCTCCAAATAAATAAAATCATTAAAAAAAGAGTAAGGAAAATACACAGAGAATTGTGGTGCTTACTAGTAAAGGAATGGCAAATAGCGTGCTGATGACTGTTTGTGGTGTCCCCATCTTATGTTTCCTAACATTAAAGCATTAACCAACCCAGGCTCTTACTGTATTACAGGTTTGATTTATTCTTACAGATTTTATTTATTTGACAGAGAGCGAGCACAAGCAGGGGGAGTGGCAGAGGGAGAAGCAGGCTGCTCGTTGAGCAGGGAGCCTGACTCGGGGCTTGATTCCAGGACCCTGGGATCATGACCTGAGCTGAAGGCAGATGCTTAACTGACTGAGCCACTTAGGTGCCCTGTTTGATTTTTTTTTTTTAAGATTTTTATTTTTTGAGAGAGCATACGAAAGTACAGGGAGGGAGGGAGGGGCAGAGGCAGAGGGAGAGAGAGAATCTTAAGTAGGCTTAATGCTCAGCAAGGAGCCTGACATGGGGCTTGAACTCATAGTCCTGAGATCTTGACCTGAGCCAAAATCAAGAGTCCGGACACTTAATCAACTGAGCCACCCAGGTGCCCCCAGATTTGTTTGATTTTTAGGTTGTTTATTGAAAGACCATTGCATGCAACATGCTGACCAAATATTTTTGCTTTTCACGTGCAAAGCTTTAAATCTGAGTGTTAACCTGTTTGTGTCATTTTTCTCCACCCCAGTAGATTTTGTTAGATACTCTCTATTTTTTTTCTTTTCTAAATAAAAAAAAAATTATTTATTTGAGAGAGAGCATGAGTGGGGGGAGGAGGGGCAAAAGGAGAAGCCGACTCTCCATTGAGTAGGGAGTCCCACACAGGGCTCGATCCTAGGACCCTGAAATCATAACCTGAGCCAAAGGCAGACGCTTAACTGAATGAGCCACGCAGGCATCCCTAGGTACTCTCTACTTTCTGTTTAGCATAGTGAAGACTCCCGAGAAGGTCACGGTCTTTAGAATGCCATCTGAAATGCTGCCTTTGTCTTCAACCCTCATTTGAGAAATGACTCAAAACTCAGAAGCCAGATTATTTTTATGAGTTATGAGTTTTCTTTAAAATTTTTAAGATACCTGACAGGTGTTTGATATTCTTTTTCTTTTGAAGATATCAGAAAAGAAGAGAGTAATGAAAAAAGACCACTCTGTATCCTCTTTCAAGAACCAGAAACATCCTGATTCCACTCAGGGTATCAAAGGAAAAAGCACACTGAAACCGGAAACACCTCAGGTTAGAACTGCTTAAGGACTTTAAGCTCTTGTTTACATCCCTGGACAGAAGGACTCCATCACGCAGACCCAAGGGTATTCAGAGTTCTCTTGATTAGGGAGGAAACAGCAAGTAGGACTACCTCTCTTTCTTAACTGTGTGTGTTTTTATATTTAAAAAAAATTTTAAATTTCACAATTTAAACATTTTTTGAAGTAAAGCTCTATACCCAGTATGGGACTTGAACTCACAACCTGGAGATCAAGAATTGCATGCTCTACTACTGACTGAGCCAGCCAGGTGCCCGTCTTGTGGGTTTTTTTTTTTTTTAAATATGCCTCCCTGCTGCCTCATCTCTTCTCAATCTATAGCCCAGTCCCATGAAGCTATACTTATGATTACTGTTTTTGGACAACTTTCAAATTCAGTTCCAAGATAGAGTTAATATAGGGTGAAGAATATTTTCCCCATTAGAACCCCCATTTGTCCCTTTGGGTTATGTTGGAGTAAGAATTGCATTAGAATTAAATATAAATTATAACAAATTCCTTGATTCCCACATTTTCTTGGTTTCCTCTCCTGAGGTCACTGCTGATAGGTCTCTGTCCTCAGCAGTCTTCTCTCTGGAACTCATTCGGGGAGCAGGCCGGAACTGGAGAGTGAGATCCAGTTTTGGCTTACAGCAGTCTCTGGATGTCTCCCTGAGGCTTCAGTGTCCTGAGCTGTGAAAACCAGGCACTAGGGAGAGCATATCTCCAATGACTCACCCCAAGTTTCAGCTTCCCTTGCTTCTAGAACCTCAGTGCATTAGGTTGTGTGTGAATTTCGGTGTGCTCTGTGGTATTTGCTGGGTGGGGTAACCAGCATGGTAATTTTGCCAACTGGTCAGGTTTTGGTGCTGTGATACACTGTGATTCTTAGGAATCTCACCCATAATCTTTGTCTGCCTTTACTCCATCTATAGTCTGTCATGACAGCATTCCACCTACACAACGGATGAGGAGGCATAAGTGAAATAATGTTAGTGAAAGGTTTCAAGGCCCCAGGAGAGTTTTGAATACCTTTCCCATTATAGAATTACAGAAAATGACAGCTTTGCTCCCTCAAATTTAATGGGCATAAGTGTAATCCAAGAGACACTTTTCTATTTCCCCAATGTATTTTTTAACTGAATGTAATTTCACACAGGACTCACCAGGTCCCGCTCCATTTAAAACCAAAGAGCCATCCCCTCGGATCTGGAAAATACAAGTAATTATAACATGTCTGGAATCTTCACTGCCTGCCTTGTGGCATCTATAAACTTTTTGGATATTTACTTTTGTCAGCTACTGCCAGGCATTTTCTTATCTCTTCCCCACCCTCTAGTTGTTGCTTCTTGTGTGCTGTGTCTGTAACATCTTTTCTTTGGTCCCAGTGGTGGGCACAGGTATATAATCTTACTCTGTTTTAATTCTAAGACTAGATCAGGAGACCTCCCTTCATTTTTCTTTCTCTTGTCATCTTATACATTATGTATACTGTGTCTCTTGTCATATGTCACAGTAGTAATAATAGATGGCTGTGTTTAAGAAAACATACAGAGTAAGTTTCATTTTTCTTTTTTAGGCCAATCTAGCGATTAATCCAGCAGCCTTGCTGCCTGCAGCGGCTCCCCAGATCTCTGGAATAAAGCCTGTTTTGCCAGAATTGGCTTTTCCTTCATCTGAACCTGAGAGGATCCACAGTCTGGAAAGTATGCCCACTCTTCTCAGTAGTGGGGAGGCCGGCGTGAGTTTCGATCTTCCAGCTCAGGCAGACACGTTACACAGTGCAAACAAGGTGATGAAACCACCTTTGCTTGCTTGCTTGCTTTTTTTTTTTTTTTAGCCAGAGTAACTTGTATATTTCTTCCTAGTCCATCAGTTACACATCATAGACTGCCTCCCATTCCCCATGTGAAGGAGGCACCTCTTCCTTCAGCTTCTCCATCCCCCTTACGCCTTCCTAATTCTGCCTTCCACTGCTTCTGTTTGTTACATTTACATTCTGCTTAGTAGCCACGTGAAGTCCCACTTCCTCCAGGCTGTCCTGCATTTAAAAGGTCTTTTAAATACAGAGCAGATCGCGTCCCTCCTCTGCTGGCTTCCCTGCTGCCCAAAGGAGGACATTCAAGCTCCTTGGTTTGGTGTTAAAGCCTTTTTACAAACCATGCTAACCAAAGCTTCCAACTTGCTCACCAACCACACTGTCAGCCTAAACTCCAGGCATACTAGGCACTGGTCCATGAACACACACACCTCAGCCCCGTACTGCCAACAGCTTGGGCTGCTTCCTTTGTTAGGAGTGCTCTTGGTCGTTGACAGTCGGCCCAGACTTCACTGCTTCTGTGATGTTTCCCCTCCTGCCCTCTTGTCCTGGGCTCCCTCTAAGATCCTGTGGCAGTTATTTCCCTGCTGGTACGGTTCTGTCCACTGGCCCACATGATTGTGGGTGTGTGCTGGATGGACTGAACTCCTTGAGGTTTTGCTTTTATTTTAGTTGGTTCTCTTTTCTATCCAGTCTTCCTTCTCTAGAAAATCTTGGCTGATCTCTGAGTAAGCAACAGTACCTCGGATAACCCTAGCAAATACATTCATTTTAAGTATTTCCAAACTTGTGAAAAATAAAATATCCTTCCTTTTGTTCTGTTTTTTGTGAGCCTTTGGTAAGGTGAAAGGTAAGTTTACATTGGCTACTTCTTAAAATTATTTGTGAAATTTTCTTGAAATAGGCACACACAGCCAAGTACTTTGGCCAAAGTAGCTTGTACCTTAAAACTATTTCACTGTATATTTTGGGAAATATCACAAATACTACATTATTGCTAATAAGTAACTCCTATTTTGTGGTTATCTTAAAAGTTCTGATTTCTAAACCGCATTTTTTATGTGAAATATTTAGCATTTGAAATTAGTGTTTGTTGACTTGAAGAAAAGAACGTTTTAGATTACCTTTGTTTATTGTCTTTTATCTTCCTGGTCTTGGAGCCTGGTTTTAGGCTACCCCCTGGTAAAGGTTAGCACTAGAATTCCTCCTGATTCTTTCTTGTTTTGAAAGATACCCACATGTAAACCGAGGGCAGAGTAAGGGGCTAGGGAGGGTGTGGAGCACAAGAGTACCAACATGCCTACTTTGCAGGGTTCCAGCAGCAGATGAAACCTTTTGTATGAAATTGGACAGATATTGCCCTCCAAAGACTCAAAAATGGGGAATATTAAAAGATTCAGAGTAATGCAGTCTTGGAGAAGCTATTAAATGTCTTTGGAAATCTTTAGGAAATCATCCCTTCTGTGTCTTAGATAATATCTTGATTGAGGTAGACCAGACAACTTTATAATATTTTGAGTCACTGATTATTTGCTATGTTAGTTTTGAACACTTTTTTTTTTTTTTTTAAATCTTTAGCTCAACATGTTTTTTGTCATTGCAGAGCCGGGTCAAAGTGAGAGGGAAGCGTAGACCGCAGACCCGTGCGGCTCGGAGGTTGGCTGCCCAGGAGTCCAGTGAGGCTGATGATGTGAGTGTCTCTAGAAGATCCATTGCACACTTGGCAGATGGAGACATTTCACCAGGTGATGATCCTCAGCCACAGCCCAGGGCAGCTGGTGGACGAGACAGCTCTGAGGAGGTGGTGGTAGCTACCATTCCAACTTGGGCAGGCGGTCCTGTGTCTGAAGTGGACAGAAGCTCCTTTGTGAAATCTCTGGGACAGCCTCTTGAGGATGACCTTTTTGATTCTGGAGATATTTTCTCCAAGGGCACTGGATCTCAGTCCACGGGGAGAAGAAAAGCCAAGCCAAAGGCAGCAGAGAGCCTGGCCAACCCGCCAGGGGGAAGTAAAGAAAAGAGCCCCATGTTTCCTGTACTAGGGGAGGCAGGCAGTGATGATGATCTGTTCCAGTCTGTTAAACGAAAACTAGCAAAGAAAACGAATCCTTTTCCCCTCTTGGAAGATGAGGATGATCTCTTTACAGATCAGAAAGGCAAGAAGAATGAGTCAAAATCCAACAGTCAGCAGGATGTCATCTCAAAAGCACAAGATATTTTTGAGGTAATAGGACATAACAGTACCTTTTTGGACTTGGTTCTATGTTAAGAGAAATACTGGATTGGCTCATTTGAGTCGTACATTACAATAATCTTGTTTCATTGCTGCTTGCTATCTACTTGCTTACTACTTACAGTTGGGTTCTTTAATTAGTAATTCCGAAAGTTACTCAGAAGTTGTTTTTTGTTTTGCTTCATGTGGGGCTGGTTCTTGGCTGGCCATAATGATCTAAATCTTGATTTTTATAGTTTTTATCAGCATGTTGCTGTAGTCCGCTTCCTTGGCATGTTGCTCTGTGACCTATATAAAGCAGCTTCAGAGTACTGCTTAAGTGTTTAGCCTCTGGTTCCTGAGGAAACAGGGCCTGGCTGGAGTTGACAACTTAGTGCCAGCAGGAAGGCCTTCAGTACCGCTCTCTGGGCACATGTTTATTGAGCCTCTGGGTACTGGAGGCACAAAGTGAGCTGGGACCAGTATGTTAGGGACATTGGATACAGACAGGGCAACAGATAAACTGTTTTCAGATAATGTTGAGTACCATAAAGAAAACATCTCAGGGCAGTGGAACAGAGGGATGGCTAGTTGTAGGAGCCACTCCTTCAGGTAGGACTGTTAGAGAAAGCCTCTCTACAGAGCTGGCGCTTCAGCTGGTACTAGAAGAAAGACAAGGACTGGGCCAGGCAGAGATCTGGATGGAGTAGGGATTCCAGATAGAGCAGGTCTCGTGGCTGTCCCAGAATGTGGTGGCAGTTTGCAGTTCTTCAACTTGATTTCAAATTGTTTTACTTGTTTTTTGGCTCAACAAGGATGATATATTTGCTACAGAAGCAGTCAAACCCTCACAAAAAACGAGAGACAAGGAAAGAACATTTGAATCCAACTTGTTTGATGATAACATTGATATCTTTGCTGACCTAACTGTAAAACCAAAAGAAAAGTCCAAAAAGAAAGTGGAAGCTAAGTCTATATTTGATGATGATATGGGTAAGTTTGATTTTCTACATTTGACACAGAGAGTGATTACCATTCAGTGACTATTATTTATTTCTCTGGCTACCTTTGTGTGGGCCCTTTCTTAGAAAATGTTCCCCAGTGGGTTTCCTTTGGCTTGCTGTATAATCCTGAGTTAGGCTGAGGATGGATAAGTAAATGGACTAGTTATTTTGGTGAGACAACTTTTTGTTCTGATGGTCATCAAGGAATTTGAAAGATCCCAGAATTTGACCTTTATTTATAATTTAACTTTTATTTTAGTATGCCCCCTGCTAATCATCTGTGATAACCCTGCAAATTCTGATGTTATGAAGGGAGGGTCAGAAATGCCCACAGGCTGAAGTAGGCCATGGTGGCTGCCTCGGGTGTGGTGCAGTTGTTTGAGTCAGTTCTAACTGAAGAGGGTCAGGAGTTCAGAGAATGGAGGGGGAAGTGCAGGAGGAGAGCAGGATTATATATGAAAGCAGCTTATTACTCAGACTTAATATCTCACCAGAGATCTTCTGTGTTTATAAACATGCTTATTTTCCCCCATGGTATAACATCTACTTTATTAATGGGCAAGCTGAATGCCTAATCCTAGATGTGACCCTCCTGCTATGTCCTGTGTTGGTGGATAGGACTTGAGCTGAGGCCAAATACACACTTTCTCCTCTGTCCTCTTCCTCTCCCAGGTCTAGACCTTGGGGTTAACTGGCAGAAAGCAGCTGCTGCAGTGCCACATGGGGCCTATTCCTGGAGTAAGCCATGTGCTTTGTCTCTACCTGCTTCCCACCACAGGGGATGCAGAAGAGCCTTCGTTTTGTTTTGTTTTTTTTAATTACAACAAAAGTTGTAATAGATACCTGTTGTAATAGATGAATACTATTTGGAAAATGTAAAATGTGAAAAACAATCCCTAAAGGTAACCATTATCAAGAGTTTGATGTGTTTCCTTTCAGACCTGGGGATGTTTAAAAGAACTTTGTATACGTAGAAATATATACTTATTTTTTCCAAAATATGAATATATTTTATCTGTTCTGCTATTCCTTTTGTCACTTAATGTCTTCCCATGTCAGTCCTTAGAGACCTATCTACTTTTTTGTTTTTAGTGGTTGTATAGTATTCCTTTGTATTCAGCCATTAGCATATTGAAGGTGATCTAGATTGTTGCCACATTTCCTTTATTAAAAACAATGCCATGGTCTTTAACATTTGTGTGTAGGTATCTTTATGTACACACGCTAAAATGTAGGATAGAATCCTAGCAGTAACATTACAGGTGAGTAAGATGAGTCATGAAACACTAGAGGCAGTGAAATAACTAAACATGAATGTAGTCATAAAGACTTATATTTTTGGCGTTGACGTGCCTCAGATAGGTGCGTTTATTCTGAAAGAGGGGGACTCCTATGTTGGATTTCCCTTTGCTTATTTGTATTGCCCTTTCCTTTTAAAATCCAGTGGGAAGAGAATGTAGAAGTAGGTATAATGTCTCAGATAGTAAAGTCAGGGCTAGGATTGGAGTTCGGTTATCTTTCCCTTTTTCGTCTCCTCCACGTGTACACAACGTACCTTTGTGGCTGAGAAACTTGTTGTCAGAGACAACCCGTGACTTGTATGAGCTCATAAAACTTAATTAGTAGCAAAGCCAGGACCAGAATCTAAGAGGCTTGACTCTTAGTGTTTTTGGTATCCCCTACTGTTACCAGACTTGAATATTTGGTGATTTATGTAGATGTGTCTTACAAGCAGCTATTTTCTTGCCTAATCAGCAAATCCTTTTCTTTTTTTTTCTTTTTAAAGATGATATCTTCTCCTGTGGTATCCAGGCTAAGACAACCAAACCAAAAAGTCGGTCTTCACAGGCAGCACCTGAACCAAGATCTGAACAGGTGTCCAACATATTTGATGATCCCTTGAATGCCTTTGGAGGCCAGTAGAGCATACAGGGTATCATATCTCACCCTTCAGCTACATCCTTGAGTTAATGATGCTCTCTTATGTACTCATTGTCTTAACTGAATTAGGAAAAGCAAATACTGGAACAGCTAGCTCACCTCTTTCCCACCCAACATACTTATACTTAGTATTTTTCTGCCCTGGTTTTAATCATGCTTAATACTGCAAAACAAAAATAAATATTTCACAGTGTTGTTTTTTTTTTTAAACTATATTTTTATTTAATTAGCCTTGATGGGGCCACAGTATGATTTGGGGCATGTTGGAGAAGAAACCTGTATGTGCCTTTCATGGATGGGCAGGGAATTCCAGAGGAAGCAATGCCAGACAGATGACCAGGAGTATTCCTTTCATGGATAGAAGCCCTAGTTTAGACCCTAGGCAGGTGATAGAGGAAGAGGATGTGAGATTATATACTTCAGGACTCTTTGAAGTGGGAGGTTTCCTCTGATTCCACTGAATTCTGAAAATGCCTCTATAGGTTCATTAAGGCAAGGTTTGGCAAACTGTGGCCCTCCGTCGTCTGTTTTTGTAAATAAAGTTTTATTGGAATACCCATTCATTTACATTGTCTATGGCTGTTTTCACCCTCCCTACAATGCCAGAGTTCAGTAGTTGTGACAGACTGGACAGCCCACAAAGCCACCTATCTGACCCTTGACAGAAACAGTTTTCTGATCCTTGCTCTAAGGTGTCCATTTCCATTTCTTTGGAGCTTTGCATTATTTTGTGAATGAGGCAGAATGACCCCAGATAATGAAGGAAAAGTACTGAGGATGGAAATGTCCTTCTGTAGAACGGCACTGTTCCATAGAACTCTGCACTGATGGGAATATTCTATAACTGTGTTGTCCAGCATGGTAGCCACATGGATAGCTGACCCCTCCTCCAGTCTGTGTTTTCTTATGCTGTGCCATGTTGGTGCTAAGTATTCAAACTGTAACCATGGCACAGTCTTATAGGCAGGCCCGGTTGGTTTCATAAGTCCTGAAACCACTAACTTATTCCTTTGGCACTTTTTTTAAGATTGAACTTAGAATTGCTGATACTGAGTCGGAGATTTTGTACAGCCCTCACAGATCAGCTGTTTGTGCTGCTTTGCTCTGAGAGTGACTTGAAGGCAAAAGAGGGTTCTTATTTATTTTTTTTAAATTTTATTATGTTAATCACCATACATTACATCATTAGTTTTTCATGTAGTGTTCCATGATTCATTGTGCATAACACCCAGTGCTCCACACAGAATGTGCCCAAAAGAGGGTTCTTATTATACCTTCTGTTCCTTAGGTTACTTGTGCATATAGTTACCTGCACCTGTGTCTGACTTAGTAAGCATCTGTTAAACATAGTTTTCCTTTGGGAATGATAACTCTGAGCCATCATTAGGATTGGTTCTGGGAAATTCATGAGAAATTAAGAGTTAGAAAATATGTAAATCGCTATTTTGAGAGGTTTGAAAGGGGGAGGGAATTTATACTTATTGGTCCTACGGTCGGCACTTTCCATGTTCTTTTATCCAGTCTCCATTAAGACTACCAGATAGGTAATGTCCTGATTTTACAGATGAGGCTAAAATCTGGAAGCAGAGTACAATAGTGGAACAAGTTTGGTGTTTTGTAGTGAGACCTAGATTTAAATCTGGTTCTAGAGATGTTTGAGCGTAGGCAAATTATTTTACCTTTCTTAGCTTCTGTCTCCGTTGTCAACTTTATCAAGTTTTCAGTACCAACTTTGTAGGATTGTGATGGGAGAGAATATGCAACAACCCTTGTGGACTACATAGCACTTGAAAAATGGTAGACGATGATGATGAGAAAGAATGATTGGGCCAGTATAATGGAGCTTCTGTGTTGGAACCCAAGGCTACAAACTCATCTGCCTGATTCCACAAAACCTGTGATCTTAGTTCTTCCCTGACTGAAGTGAGGAGGCAGGTTGAAAAACTAAATTTTTGATTCAGTATGATTCACTCCATCACAGGTACTATTTTAGAATTTGTATACAAAGATAATAATAACATCTCTGTCCTTAACGGGCTCCAATCTATTCAGTATTGGAGTTTAAGAAGGAACCAGGGTTGAGAGCCTGAAGATGTGTCTCATCATAAACCCCGGTGTATGCTCAATGTTGGATTGTGGAGATTAATTGGTGGGTGGGGTCTCAGAGGAGATACGAGAAAGGATAGGAGAGATTAGATATTGGGGTTCACTTTAGATATAGTCCTCTGACTTAAGATGAGGATGATGAAAGCTGGATTGGGAGGGGGATTACTGTTCATTGTCATTTTGGTAATCCACCTAGTGAAATAGGCATTTTTGGTTGGAAAATCTGTAAGGGTTGTATTTAGAACACATGTGGGGAATGGGAGGGAAAAAGGAGTGGGGCCCATTTCAGGTTGGAGGGTTTATGTTGTCATCGTGTACACTTGAGTTCAGCACCTTGGGAATTAGAGTAGAAAAAAGAAGTGTGGCTGGGTTTACCCAACTCTGAGATTTAACAACCCAAGGTGCCCAGCCTAATACCTGGCCTACATCTCTCAGTTGGTAAATTGGATGAGGGATAAATAGAGGAGACCAAGAGAGGTACTTTGCGTTTGCCCTTGTTTTCAACCTAGTACGCAATGGACCCATATTTCAGATGAGACCAGTGAGGCCTTAACGTTAGGACACAGTGAAGCACGGGAATGAGGGATCTTTTAAAGGCAGGACGGCCCTGAAAGCACTAGGAATGCACGGGGTCTGGAAGCGACCCACTGGAGGGGGGCTGCCCGGTACCTTCCTCACCCCAGGACTTGGGGCACCTCTAAGAGCAACCTTAGGTGGCCTCTGGTAAGGTGTAGTCCACACCCTAGTCCGGCCAGAGACCAATTCCGCCGCTCCCAGCAGGCCGTGCGGCAGGTGTCCGGCCCGCCCAATTCAGTCCTAGGCAGGTGCCCACTCTTAGTAATAAAGGGCCAACATCCGGGCCTCGCTTAACCGACACCCACCACGGAGCGCAGAGGAAGCCCCGGCTCCCGAGCAACCGCCGGCGTCGGGCAGCCAGGCCCCGCCCCCATCCCCCGCCCGCACCCTCGCTGATTGGAGAGCGACGTGAGCGCTGGCGAGCGATTGGTACGCGGTGTCACAAAGGGGCGGGGGCGCGGCGGCCGCGGAGTGTTGCTCGTCAGTACCTCCCGCAGCGTTGCTCGCGGGGCCGCGCCTCTCTGTAGGCCTGCGGGCAGGCGAGCGAGTGAACAAGACAGCCGGGGAGGGCGCCCGGGGCTGCGGGCCGCTAAGTCGGGCCGCGCTGCCGCCGCCGTCCTCCGCGAGCCGGAGAGGAGCGCCGGCCGCTCGGCGCAGGGCAGCCGGGCCCCGCCCCCTCCGCCGCCGCTGCCCTGAGACCGGCGCGGCCCGACGCCTTCCCCGAGGACGTCGCCTTCACTTGCCGTACCTCCGCTGGCGCGGCGCTGGTGCCCCGCCCCGCCCCGTCCGACGGGTGCTGATCTGCCAGTCGCCGATTCTGACGCGGAGCCTGCGCACTGCCCTCCAGATCAGGCCTGTGCGTGTGGGTAGCCGGAGTTTGTCCTGGAGGAGCACGGGCTGTGCAGGTGACCCAGTGGGCTTCGAGTGTGCCCATTGAAGGCTCGAGTAGACAGACGTTGGCTTTGAGGGATTTCCCAGACCCGCTAGAAAATTGAGTCTAGGCTAAAGTTTAGGGTACATATGTATGAAGTGGTGGATAGAATTCTGTAGCTTGAGTTTAAAACAGGAATGTCTTCACATAATTAGTAGAAACAGTTCATTAAAAGCAGTGTTTTTAATGGTTGCGTAACGTTCTGGATCTCTTCGTATTGAGGGAAAAGTTTAAAAGATAACTGCCCTATGTGGCTAATATTCTTTACAACAGGATAAAGTCGATTCCTAGTGATATTAGTTATTTAACGTCATTATTGGCTTACCCATCTTTAACTTCTCTCTCGTCTTTGTGTATTTTTTAAAGCTTTTTCAGAAGAAAGCAATGTTTTTGGGTATTGATTTAGGAATGTTTTTTGATGCCATTACTCTTAATAGCTAAGTATGTTTTTTAAATTATTGGTAAAAATTCTGGAAGTATTTTTTTTTTGCTTTACCTGCCTCTTTTTCTTTTGCTCTTGCTTTTGTATAATTTAGCTGTTGATGTTCTTGCAGCATTTCCCATCCTGTTTTTGAGTCTTCATTGCCCCTCGTTTTCCAACATCATAGGGTTCCGTAATGTGCTTAGTGGAGAATGACCACACACCACTTTCAGAAGCTGTCAGTGGGCCCCGGTGTTAATACTGACTAGGTCTTTGACCTGCTGGAACTTTCATTTGCTCCTCTGCCATCATCTAGTCCTCCAGTCTGGCTTAACCAGATTTCACAGCCTCATTTTGTTCTCTCTCACTGTGTTTTCTACTGAGAAGTGTAACTATTTTTTAGAGGCATACATTTCAGTTTTGAATTTGGTTACCAACCTTGCTCTTTCTGGATTTTGGAGATTACTCCATTGATTAGTTGCCAAACTTTTGGTGGGTGTTCCAGTGCAATTTAGTGCTGCACTCAGTTGCTATTTTTCTTTTGGCCCATAGTTGCTTTTTCCATTCTCATTATGGATGAAGGACTTCCAAATCTGTCTGTTACCTTCTCCCGTCTCCACTTGTGTATTATATTCAGGGTATTGTGGAAGACTGCTGTGGTGAAGGGAATGCTCCTTATTATCTTCTGTCTCTAAATTCCTTGGGCAGGCACTGGTCACCCATGCCTTTTTTCAGCATTCTGGACCCCTGACTTCTGTTGCTAGAGCTGCTACTATGTAGGTGGGAGTGCTGTTTCCTTTGGGGAAACAGACACTGATAATTCTTTAGTACATTCTTATTTGTTGGATCATGATAGGTGTGTTTTTAAGAATCCACATGTTACCCAAAATCATATTATAAAGGCAGTTGTTTCAGTGAGGGGGGAAAAGAAGTTAGGGATTAGCTTCATAAAAATTCATTTTTCCTACAGGCACTTCAATGTTTTAAAGATATAAAAACCAAAACCCAAGCAAGACAGCCATTTATTTGGCTTATATTTAAGAGTTGTGGCCTTTTACCACTATCACCAGTGGTATTATTAGCATAGTACTTTGTATTGTTATATTTATTTCTCATTGTTTTGATAAATAGTATTATAGCACTCAGAGAAGCTGTCCTGCTAGCAACAGCTTTTCTTCTTGCAGTGCCATCTCTGTAGGACCATTAGCAGTCTTTACAGTGCAGTTCAGGTTCCCTAATTAATTCTACTTCCAGTTGGTGTTATAAAAATTCACACTATAGCAGAAATCCACGTATGTGCATGTATGTTATGAGCTGGACAAACTTTGGTGGACTTACTTTGGAGTGAATCATAGCATGAGTCTTATGGAAAAGCAGTATTTGTACAAACAAACTTTTAGAGCATGACCAAATATTTTTTCATCTCTTAAGACAAGGGTAGTACCATATATGTTTCTCACAGGTTTGTTCCAAGGATCAATTGAAAGAGTGAATATTTATTTACTCTTTCATTGAACAAACCTTTAATTAGTACCAGTATACACAAAACACTGTGGTAGGTGATAGGGCAGAAAATCAGATGTGGTTTCCCTCTTAAGTAGCTTACAGTTTATTTAGGAGAATAAGAAAGTCACGTAAAAGTGAAATTGATTGTAATGTAATTGTAATATATGATGGAAGGTCTGGGGACGAAGGAGAGTCACCATAAAAGGCTTTGTGGAGTAGTTGCTATTTGAGCTGAGTCTTGAAAGACGGATTAGGTTGCTTCTTAGGTAGCCAAGTGTGGGGATGGCAGTGGGTAGAGTCAAGCAGGAGAAATGAGATAGAAGCTGTTGTATTCTGAAGCTCCAGGTGCAAACGATTAGAAGACAGATGTACCAGAGGTGTTGCAGAGTGGGATGATGTATGTGTATAAATAAAATGAGGCTGGAAGGGGAGATGCATGACTGCAGGGCCTTTCTCAGGAGTCTGAATTTTATTCTGTAGGGAGTGAATTAATTCAATGATTTTATTCTATAGGCATTCTCTTCTGTGGAAGCCATCATAGGGCCTGGAGCTAAGAAATAACATGCTCAGTTCTACCTTTTAAAAAGATAGTTATGTTACCACACCATATGTCATTAGGCAAATGCAAACTAATACACTGAGTTACCACTACACACCTACTAGAATGGCCAAAATCCAGAACACTGACAAAATCAAATGCTGACAAGGATGTGGAGCAATAAGAACTCTTATTCATTGCTGGTGTGAACGCAAAATGGTACAGCCACTTAGGAGACACTTTGGCAGTTTGTAATAAAACTAAACACATTGTAAGATCCAGCAGTCACACTCATTAGCATTTCCCCAAAGGTGTTAAAAGCATGTCCACACAAAAACCTGCACACAGATGTTTATAGCAGTTATATTCATAATTGCCCAAACTTGGAAGCAAGCAAGATATGTCCTTCGGTAGGTGAATGGATAAATTGTGGAATATTTATACAATAGAATATTATTCAATGTCATAAAGAAATGACCTATCAATCCTTGAAAAGACATGGAGGAAACTTAAATGCATATTACTAAATGAAGGAAGCCAATCTGAAAAGCCTACATACTGTATGATTGCAACTATATGATATTCTGGAAAAGGCAGAACTATGGGGATGGTAAAAATATCAGTGATTGCCAGGGATTTGGGAGGGAAGGGTGGATGAATTGGTGAACTACAAAGGATTTTTAGGGCAGGGAAACTATTCTGTGATAGTGTAATGGTGGTCATGTTTGTGAAAACCAGTAAAATATACAACACCAAGATTAAACCATAATGTAAATTATGGGTGTTGGGTGATAATGAGGTATCAGTGCAGTTTCTTCAGTTGTAACAAATACACTGCTCTGGTGTAGGATGTTGACGGGGAGGTTGTATGTGTGTGGGGGCAGGGAGTATATGGGAACTCTAAATTTTGTTCCCAGTGTATTCTGTGAGACCCATATTACCTTGATACCAAAACCAGACAAAGATATATAAATAAAACTAGATCAGTATCTCCTATGGATATAGATACAAAAATCCTCAAAAAATACTAACCAAGTCTAGCAACATATATAAGGATTATAAACCATATACAAATGAGATATATCTCAGGAATGCAAGGTTGGTTCAACATATCAGAATCAGTATTTTTTTTTTTTAAGATTGATTTATTTAGAGAGCAAGCACACAGGGGTGGGGAGGGGTAGAGGGAGAGGAGAGAGAGAATCTCAAGCAGACTCCCTGCTGAGTAGGGAGCCCAACCTGAGATCAAGACCTAAGCGGAAATAAAGAGTCGGATGCTTAACTGACTGGGCCACCCAGCTGCCCCCCATCAGTGTTCTTTTAAACACCATATTAATAGAATAAGAGACAAAAACCACATGATCATCCCAATAGACACTAGACAAAGCATCTGACAAAATCCAATACCCTTTATGATTTGAAAAAAAAACAAAGTAGGTGTAGAAGGGAATGCCCTCAATGCAATATTGATTTATGTATGAAAACCCCACAGCCAAGATCAGTACCTTAGGGTGAAAGACTGAATGCTTTTCCTCTACGGTCAGGAATAAGATAAGGTCTGTTACCCCCACCAGTACTCAACCTTGTATTGGAGATTTAGGCAGGATAGTTAGGTAAGAGAAGGAAATAAAGAGCATCTTTTTTTTTTAAGGTTTTATTTATTTATTTGAGAGAGAGTGAAAGAGAGCACATAAGAGGGGGGAGGGTCAGAGGGAGAAGCAGACTCCCTGCTGAGCAGGGAGCCCGATGCAGGACTTGATCCTGGGACTCCAGGATCATGACCTGAGCCGAAGGCAGTTGCTTAACCAACTGAGCCACCCAGGCACCTGGAAATAAAGAGCATCTTATTAGAATGTTGAAGACTGGATATGAAGAAGTAAAAATCTCCATTTGCAGATGACATGATCTTTGATGAAGAAAATCCTAAGGAATCCACTGAAAAACTATTAGAACTAATAGATGAATTCTGCAGGGTTGCAGTGTACAATATCAATATATTTTTTTAAAGATTTTATTTATTCATTGGAGACACGGAGATAGAGAGAATATGAGCAGGGGGAGAAGCAGGTCCCCCGCCGAGCAGGGAGCCTGATGTGGGGCTCAATCCCAGGACCCCAGGATCATGACCTGAGCCGAAGGCAGACACTCAACCATCTGAGCCACACGGCACCCCACAAGATCAATATATTAAGATCAATTGTACTCTACACTAGCAATGAACAAATTGAATAAGACACAACAATTTCATTTATGGTAGCATCAAAAAGAATATAATTCTTAGGAATACTTTTTTTTAAAGCAAAACTTGTACTCTAAAAACTATAAAACGTTGTTGAAAGCAATTTAAGAAGTTTTAAATAAACTGAAGGACATTGCATGTTAATGGATTATAAAACAATATTGTCAAGACGGTGATATTCTCCAAATCTGCATACTCAACACAATCTTTATTCAAAAGTCCAACTGGTGTTTTTGTACAATAGACAATCTGATCCTAAAACTCATATGGAAATTCAAAGCACTCGGAATAACCAAGAATCATGAAAGAACAAATGAGAGAACTCACACTTTCTGATTTCAAAACTTACTGCAAAGGTAAAAAGACAGTGTGGTACTGTTATAAGGATATGTAGATCAATGTCATAGAATTGAGGGACTGGAATTAAACCCTCATATTCATGGTTAATTGGTTTTTGCCAAGGGTGCCAAGACAATTCAATGGGAATAGAATAGTTTTTCCAACAAATGCTGCTTGGACAATTGGTTTTTACTTGCAAAAGTATAAAGCTGGACCCTTCTTTCACACCATCCACAAACATAAATTCAAAATGGATAGACCTACATATAAGGCTAAAACTATACCATTCTTAGAAAAATATATGCAAGTAAATCTTTATTACTTTGGATTAGGTCAAGCTTTTTAAAATGTGTTGCCAAAAGCACAAGCAACAAAAGAAAAACAGCCATATTGGAGGTCATTAAAATACACTTTTGTACTTTGAAGAACACTGTCAAGAAAATTAAAAGGCAACCCATAAAACTGGAGAAAATATTTTTAGGAGGCTTGTATCTAAACAACATTAAAAATCCTTTTTATAACTCAGTAATAAGACAACTAAAGTAAAAATAGACAAAGGATGTGAATGTATTTTTCCGAATTGACATTTCTGTAAAGAAGATATACAAATAGCCAGCCAGTAAGCACCTAAAAAGATGCTCAACATCATTAGTCTTTAGAGAAAGAAAATTACAACCACAGTAAAATACTACTTCACACTCTGTAGGATGGCTTTAATCAAAAAAGATAATAAAAAGTATTGGCAAGGATGTGGAGAAATCAGCGCCCTCTCTTCATTGTTGGTGGGAATGGTTCAGACCACTTCTGAAAACAGTTGGTGGTAACACAAATTGCTAAATGTGTAGTTACCACCTAAGCCAATAATTCCAATCCTAGGTATCTATGGAAGAGAAAGGAAAACATGTCCACAAAAAAACCTGTAATCAAATGTTCTTATAGCATTATTCATAATAACCCCAAATTGGAAACAACCCGACACACCCGTCAACTGATGGCTGCATAAACAAGTGGTATAGCCATACAATGTATTATTATTCAGCAATAAGAATGAAATACTGATACATCTTAGAATCATGGATGAACTTTGAAAATGTTATAAGTGAAAGAAGCCATTCACAAAAGATTACATATTGTATGATTATGTGAAATGACCAGAATAGGCAAAATGACAGAAAGTAGATTAGGGAGTGCCTAGGGCTGAGAGGGAAAGGGAGAATTTGGGAGTGATGTTTATAGAGTATGTGGTTCCTCTTTGGGGTGATGAAAATGTTCTAAAGATGATTGTGATGGTTGTACAATTCCGTGAACATAATGAAAACCAGTAAGTTTTAGACTTTAAATAGGTGAATTTTATGTTATGTAAATTATATTTTAATAAAGCTATTATAAAGATATACCTACCCCTCCAAGAAGATGTGTATCACCTGTCCTAGTTTAAGTTCAAGACATTCCCTTTACAGAGTTTTCACTGATTAATAGCAATTTATCAATTTGGTTGTCCCTATTCTCCTAATTATACATTTGTAATTTATTTTAGGACTTCTGTCTGTTGTGTTTACCTCTCATATTCATTAGTCATTGCATGTTTGTGTGTAGAGATTAGGTCTAATGTCTTACCAATATTGATGTCATTTTAGTGCTGTACTGATAACTTCTGGAATGCTTATTGATAATTTAGTGAGTTTCCTATTTTTAAGGAACCTATTAACATGATTGGTGTTCTTTTATTCAGAGTGATTTAGATGTACAGTGGTTATAAAGTTATATTTTATATGGATTAGAAAACAATTTACATGGATTAGTAAAGGATATGCATAAAATTTTCAAAATCTTGCAAATACATATCTCTGTGTGGAGTTCATTGGTTTAAATGTCATTAACAAATACATATTTGTCAAGTATGAACTGTAAGTAGATGTGCTGAACTCTAGTAAGATACAGGAAAGTATTGTAAATATACCTGTTCTTAATAATCTTACAGTCTGATTGGGAGAGTGGTTTTGAAGACAAACTTGAAAGATAGAGGATTAGACGAATTAAGTACTAAAAAGAATTCTGGGGCTCTCTGACAGATTGATGTGGGCCAGAGTTATTCAGAAAGTCTTTATGGCAGAGTGAGACTTCCAGATAGTCTTGTTAAAAAAATTATTCTTGTTTTTTTAGGTACAAAAGTCAAAACATGAACAACGATATGTATTACCAATGTTCAAAGCTGATTTGGCTAGAACTGGAATACAGTTGCCTACAACATATTCCAGAGGAATTGGAAAAGTCAAAGTAATGGATAACAGAAAAGATCCTCCATTCTTCAATGAAGATAACGTGGGACCATTTTACTACAAACTTCCTTTCTATGACACCATGGAGCTCTTCATTGAAACATTGACTGGAACATGTTTTGAGCTGAGAGTTTCACCCTTTGAAGCTGTTGTTTCTGTGAAAGCAAAAATTCAAAGACTGGAAGGTACTAGTTTTTCTTTGGTTTTAGGGATGAAGATTAAATTTGTTCATCAAGAGTGTATAATAATTCTACCTTTTCTTACGGATAAAATGTCACACCTATATGGAATTAGGAAGAATAGGGTAATGTACCTCCATAGGCCCCTTACTTAGCTTCAGCAGTTATCAATTCATGAACTGTCATGTTTCCATTCCTATATTCCTCCCACCCCCTTCCACTTCTACAGATTCTTTTGAGGGAAATCCCTGGCATCGTGGCAATAGTATGTGAAATAATATTTTAAAATACTTTTTCAGTAGGTTATGATGATATGCAAAATTTGCCATAAGTACCTTACAGTTACTTGCAATGGGAAATCATAATTGAGTTCCCTTTTAGCTGTTTACCTATTTATACTACTTTGCAGACACCTTTCTTTTTTTATTTTTATTTATGTATTTGTTTAAAATATGGAATGCTTCACGAGTTTGCATGTCATCCCTGCACACGGGGCTGTGCTAATCTTCTCTGTATCGTTCCAATTTTAGTATATGTGCTGCCAAAGCGAGCACTACTTTTCTTTTTTTAATGTGGAGATTTTCTAAGAGTTTTGGCTTACATTTACATATATTTGAAGTTTCCTCAGTATAGCAGGGATGCTGAATATGGTGCAGTGTCTCTGTGGTTTATGTGTTTGTGAAAGGTGTCATAAATTTGTGTTAAAATTAGAGTCTTTTTCTTTGTACTCTGCAGATTTCTGAAATAAGTGGTATTTGCCATTATAGTTGTTAGAACCCAGTATGTACTTGAAAATTAAATTGTTCTCTATAACACTAAATGGATCTTGCTGTAATTTAGAAGTAGTAACTAGCATTGCCCCCTAGTCCACTTTAAGTTCAGAATTGTGGAAGGATGATTAAGGTTGGAGTCTTTTATCTTTGTAAAGGCAAGGATCCTGGTGACTGAGCTTCTAAATATTTGCTGTTCTCTACTAACTAACCTCTATTAAGTTAGTGGCCAGCTGAGTCCAGTGACCATATTAGTATATCCAGTAATGGCACATGAAACCTCTTTCCCTCAAGTGGTTTGCCGAGACATGTAATCAGAATAGGTTATTTTGACATTATTCTGCTTTTTTATTAATATGGTGGCATAATGATACCTTTTTAGGAGCAGGAAGATAAAACCCTCTTCTGTTCTAAATAATCTCTGTATTTTCCCCCTTTCATGCATTTTGAATAATCTTCATGCAGCCAAACCACTTTAGAGAGTATCTTCCTTAGGTATCTTTTTTTTTTTTTTTTAAGATTTTATTTATTTGACAGAGAATGAGAGGGAGAGCACAAGCAGGGGGCGCAGCAGGCAGAGGGAGAAGCAGGCTCCCTGCTGAGCAGAGAGCCTGATGTGGGACTCGAACCCAGGACCCTGGGATCATGACCTGAGCCGAAAGCAACGCTTAGACGACTGAGCCACCCAGGTGCCCCTTGCTTAGGTATCTTAATGTCGAGTAAATTTGAGCTTAAAAAATTTAGGGACTCATCCAAGGGAAATGTTTAGTTACTGACAGAGTTGGTTTCAGAGCCATGATGTAGACTTCCTGTCCTCTGTAGGAGTAGGCATAGTCAGTGTAAAAGCAGTGGCTTTCTAGTTATGGGACAGTTGAATCTTTGTATATATGTTTATAAAGCAAATATAGTTACTGGGAAATTAAATGAGGTAATATAAAATATAAATATAAATCTTGCTGTCATAACAAAATACCATACACTAGGTGGCTTAAAAAAAACGGGTATTTATTATCTGACAGTTCTGGAGCTTGAAAGTCTGAGATCAGGGTACTAGCATGGTCGGATTCTACTAAGGGCTTTGCTCCTGACTTACAGACTGCCTTTTTTTTGCTGTGTCCTCATATCGCAGACAGAGAGAGAGAGAGAGAGAGCACTCTGGCATCTCTTATAAGGGCTCTGATCCCACCATGAGGGCCTTATTCTTTTTTTTTTTATTTTTTTATTGTTATGTTAATCACCATACATTACATCATTAGTTTTTGATGTAGTGTTCCATGATTCATTGTTTGTGCATAACACCCAGTGCTCCATGCAGAATGTGCCCTCTTTAATACCCATCACCAGGCTAACCCAAGCTCCCACCCTCTTCCCCTCTAGGACCCTCGGTTTGATTTTCAGAGTCCATCATCTCTAATGGTTCGTCTCCCCCTCCAATTACTCCCCTTCATTCTTCCCCTCCTGCTATCTTCTTTTTTTTTTTCTTAACATATATTGCATTCTTTCAGAAGTACAGATCTGTGATTCAACAGTCTTGCACAATTCACAGTGCTCAGCATAGCACATACCCTACCCAATGTCTGTCACCCAGCCACCCCATCCCTCCCACCCCCCACCACTCCAGCAACCCTCAGTTTGTTTCCTGAGATTAAGAATTCCTTGTCAGTGAGGCCATATGATACATGTCTTTCTCTGATTGACTTATTTCAATCAGCATAACACCCTCCAGTTCCATCCACGTCGTTGCAAATGGCAAGATCTCATTCCTTTTGATGGCTGCATAATATTCCATTGTGTATATATACCACATCTTCTTTATCCATTCATCTGTCGATGGACATCTTGGCTCTTCCCACAGTTTGGCTATTGTGGACATTGCTGCTATAAACATCGGGGTGCACGTACCCCTTCAGATCCCTACATTTGTATCTTTGTGGTAAATACCCAGTAGTGCAATTGCTTGGTCGTAGGGTAGCTCTATTTTCAACTGTTTGAGGAACCTCCATTCTGTTTTCCAGAGTGGTTGCACCAGCTTGCATTCCCACCAACAGTGTAGGAGGGTTCCCCTTTCTCTGCATCCCTGCCAACATCTGTTGTTTCCTGACTTGTTAATTTTAGCCATTCTGACTGGTGTGAGGTGGTATCTCATTGAGATTTTGATTTGGATTTCCCTGATGCTGAGCGATGTTGAGCACTTTTTCATGTGTCTGTTGGCCATTTGGATGTCTTCTTTGGAAAAATGTCTGTTCATGTCTTCTGCCCATTTCTTGATTGGATTATTTATTCTTTGGGTGTTGAGTTTGATAAGTTCTTTATAGATTTTGGATACTAGCCCTTTATCTGATATGTCATTTGCAAATATTTTTTCCCATTCTGTCAGTTGTCTTTTGGTTCTGTGGACTGTTTCTTTTGCTGTGCCAAAGCTTTTTATCTTGATGAAATCCCACTAGTTCATTTTTGCCCTTGCTTCCCTTGCCTTTGGCGATGTTTCTGGAAAGAAGTTGCTGCGGCTGAGGTCGAAGAGGTTGCTACCTGTGTTCTCCTTTAGGATTTTGATGGACTCCTGTCTCAACGTTTAGGTCTTTCAACCATTTGGAGTCTATTTTTGTGTGTGGTGTAAGGAAATGGTCCAGTTTCATTCTTCTGCATGTGGCTGTCCAATTTTCCCAACACCATTTGTTGAAGAGACTGTCTTTTTGCCATTGGACATTCTTTCCTGCTTTGTCAAAGATTATTCACCATAGAGTTGAGGGTCCATTTCTGGGCTCTCGATTCTGTTCCATTGATCTATGTGTCTGTTTTTGTGCCAGTCCCATACTGTCTTGATGATGACAGCTTTGTAATAGAGCTGGAAGTCCGGAATTGTGATGCCGCCAGCTTTGCTTCTCTTTTTCAATATTCCTCTGGCTATTCGGGGTCTCTTCTGGTTCCATACAAATTTTAGGATTATTTGTTCCATTTCGTTGAAAAAAGTGGATGGTATTTTGATGGGGATCGCATTGAATGTGTAGATTGCTCTAGGTAGCATTGACATCTTCACAATGTTTGTTCTTCCAATCCATGAGCATGGAACGTTTTTCCATTTCTTTGCGTCTTCTTCAATTTCTTTCATGAGTATTTTATAGTTTTCTGAGTACAGATCCTTTGCCTCTTTGGTTAAATTTATTCCTAGGTATCTTATGGTTTTGGGTGCAATTGTCAATGGGATCGACTCCTTGATTTGTCTCTCTTCTGTCTTGTTGTTGGTGTATAGGAATGCCACTGATTTCTGTGCATTGATTTTATAGCCTGCTACTTGACTGAATTCCTGTATGAGTTCTGGCAGTTTTGGGGTGGAGTCTTTTGGGTTTTCCACGTATAGTATCATATCATCTGCAAAGAGTGAGAGTTTGACTTCCTCTTTGCCGATTTGGATGCCTTTGATTTCTTTTTGTTGTCTCATTGCTGTGGCTACGACTTCTAATACTATGTTGAATAGCAGTGGTGATAGTGGACATCCCTGCCGCGTTCCTGACCTTTTCGCTTTTCCCCATTGAGAATGATATTCGCTGTAGGTTTTTCATAGATGGCTTTTATGATATTGAGGTATGTACCCTCTATCCCTATACTCTGAAGAGTTTTGATCAAGAAAGGATGCTGTACTTTGTCAAATGCTTTTTCTGCATCTATTGAGAGGATCATATGATTCTTGTTCTTTCTTTTGTTAATGTATTGTGTCACGTTGATTGATTTGCGGATATTGAACCAACCTTGCAGCCCAGGGATAAATCCCACTTGGTCATGGTGAATAATCCTTTTAATGTACTGTTGGATCCTATTGGCTAGTATTTTGGTGAGAATTTTTGCATCCATGTTCATCAAGGATATTGGTCTGTAATTCTCCTTTTTGATGGGATCTTTGTCTGGTTTTGGGATCAAGGTAATGGTGGCCTCATAAAATGAGTTTGGAAGTTTTCCTTCCATTTCTATTTTTTGGAACAGTTTCAGGAGAATAGGTATTAATTCTTCTTTAAATGTTTGGTAGAATTCCCCTGGGAAGCCATGTGGCCCTGGGCTTTTGTTTGTTGGGAGATTTTTGATGACTACTTCAATTTCCTTAGTGGTCATAGGTCTGTTCAGGTTTTCTATTTCTTCCTGGTTCAGTTTTGGTAGTTGATACATCTCTAGGAATGCACCCATTTCTTCCAGGTTATCTAATTTGCTGGCACAGAGTTGCTCATAATATGTTCTTATAATTGTTTGTATTTCTTTGGTGTTGGTGGTGATCTCTCCTCTTTCATTCATGATTTTGTTGATTTGGGTCCTTTTCTTTTCTTTTTGATAAGTCTGGCCAGGGGTTTATCAATCTTGTTAATTCTTTCAAAGAACCAGTTCCTAGTTTCGTTGATCTGTTCCACTGTTCTTTTGGTTTCTAGTTCATTGATTTCTGCTCTGATCTTTATTATTTCTCTTCTCCTGCTGGGTGTAGGCTTTATTTGCTGTTTTTTCTCTAGCTCCTTTAGGTGTAGGGTTAGGTTGTGTATTTGAGACCTTTCTTGTTTCTTGAGAAAGGCTTGTATTGCTATATACTTTCCTCTCAGGACTGCCTTTGCTGTATCCCAGAGATTTTGAACAGTTGTGTTTTCATTTTCATTGGTTTCCATGAATTTTTAAAATTCTTCTTTAATTTCCTGGTTGACCCATTCATTCTTTAGTAGGATGCTCTTTAGCCTCCGTGTATTTGAGTTCTTTCTGACTTTCCTCTTGTGACTGAGTTCTAGTTTGAAAGCATTGTGGTCTGAAAATATGCAGGGAATAATCCCAATCTTTTGGTACCAGTTGAGACCTGATTTGTGACCTAGGATGTGATCCATTCTGGAGAATGTTCCATGGGCACTAGAGAAGAATGTGTATTCCTTTGCTTTGGGATGGAATGTTCTGAATATGTCTGTGAAGTCCATTTGGTCCAGTGTGTCATTTAAAGTCTTTATTTCCTTGTTGATCTTTTGCTTAGATGGTCTGTCCATTTCAGTCAGGGGGGTGTTAAAGTCCCCCACTATTATTGTATTGTTGTCAATGTGTTTCTTTGCTTTTGTTATTAAGTGCCTTATATAATTGGCTGCTCCCATGTTAGGGGCATAGATATTTACAATTGTTAGATCTTCTTGTTGGATAGATCCTTTAAGTAGGATATAGTGTCCTTCCTCATCTCTTATTACAGTCTTTGTTTTAAAATCTAGTTTGTCTGATAGAAGGATTGCCACCCCAGCTTTCTTTTGGTGTCCATGAGCATGGTAAATGGTTTTCCACCCCCTCACTTTCAATCTGGGGGTGTCTTTGGGTCTAAAATGAGTCTCTTGCAGACAGCATATCATGGTTCTTGTTTTTTAATCCAATCTGATAGCCTGTGTCTTTTGATTGGGGCATTGAGCCCATTTACATTCAGGGTAACTATTGAAAGATATGAATTTAGTGCCATTGTATTGCCTGTAAGGTGACTGTTACTGTATATTGTCTGTGTTCCTTTCTGATCTATGCTGCTTTTAGGCTCTCTCTTTGCTTAGAGGACCCCTTTCAATATTTCTTTCAGGCCTGGTTTTGTGTTTGCAAATTTGTTTAGTTTTTGTTTGTCCTGGAAGCTTTTTATCTCTCCAGTCCTTTCTGGCCTGCCAGGTCTCTGTGGATAGGTCTGTTGCCAATCTAATGTTTCTACCATTGTAGGTTACAGATCTGTTCTCCCGAGCTGCTTTCAGGATTTTCTCTTTGTCTCTGAGACTCGTAAGTTTTACTATTAGATGTCGGGGTGTTGACCTATTTTTATTGATTTTGAGAGGGATTCTCTGTGCCTCCTGGATTTTGATGCCTGTTTCCTTCCTCACATTAGGGAAGTTCTCTGCTATAATTTGCTCCAATATACCTTCTGTCCCTCTCTCTCTTTCTTCTTCTTCTGGGATTCCAATTATTCTAATGTTGTTTCATCTTATCGTATCGCTTATCTCTCGAATTCAGCCCTCATGATCCAGTAGTTGTTTATCTCTCTTTTTCTAGCCTCTTTATTTTCCATCATTTGGTCTTCTATATCGCTGATTCTGTCTTCTGCCTCATTTATCCTAGCAGTTAGTGCCCCCGTTTTTTATTGCACCTCAATAGCCTTTTTGACTTCGACTTGGTTAGATTTTAGTTCTTTTATTTCTCCAGAAAGGGTTTCTCTAATAACTTCCACGCTGTTTTCAAGCCCAGCTAGTATCTTTAAAGTCATGATTCTGAACTCTAGGTCCGACATCGTACTAATGTCCGTATTGAGTAGGTCCCTGGCTGACGGTACTACCTCTTGTTCTTTTTGCTGAGGTTTTTTTTTTCATCTTGTCATTTTGTCCAGAGAAGAATAGATGAATGAGAGAATAAAATGCTAACAGGTTAACAACATCTCCAGCAAATATACTCTATATAAATATACTCAAATCAGAATAGACCTGAAACCAGGGGAAAAGAAAGGGAAAGAAAGAAAAAAGAGAGAGAAAAAAAGAAAAAGATAAAAACAAAAACAGAACAATTCAAAAGAAAAACAGAATATGATCAGATATGATCAGGTTAGTGCATAGATCAGTGCCACACACTAGATTTTGAGCATATTTTGATCTGTTAGAAGAAAGTGCCTCCTAAAATCTTAAAGGAAGAAAGACATATATGTACAAAATAAGGGTTGATACAACGAAGGCATGGAAGATGACTGTAAAGATGAAAATTATAAAAGATTTTATAAAAGGAATTGGTAAGAAGTTGTTTGAAAAAAAAGATTTAAAAAAAAAGAAAAGAAAAAAAAAGGGAGAGAATGTGATCAGGCAGGAGACTAGAACAAAGCCATATATAGTGATTTAGGGTATATTTTGATCTGTTAGAAGAAACTGTATCTCAAAATTTTAAAGAGAGAACAACTTATATATATATATGCCAAAAATAAGGGTAACTACTATGAAGGGATAAATTTTCTAAAAATGAAAAATAAAAAATGTTTTTTTAAAAAAGGGATTGCTAAGATGTTGGTTGAAAAAGGGAAAAAGAAAAATTCAAAAAAAAAACAGTTAAAAAATTAACTTTGAAAAACTAATGAATCATGGTAAAAAAGCCATGAATTCTATGTGCAGTATTCCCCTAGTGCTGGAGTTCTCCCGTTCTCCTTGATTGGTAAACTTGGTCTTGGCTTGCTGGCTGTTCGTGCTGATCTTCTTTGGGGGCGTCTGTTGCCATGGTTCTCAAATGTCTTTGCTGGAGGCAGAATTGCCCCACCCTTGTCAGTCCGGGCTAATCAATCTGCTCGGGTTTGCTCTCAGGAGGTTTTGTTCCCTGCAAGCTCTCGGTGCAGCTTTGGAGGACCAGAGTGAAAATGGTGGCCTCCCAATCTGCGCCCGGAGGAGCCGAGAACTCGGGGCCCCGCTCCTTAGTGTGCCCCCAGAGAAAAGCAGTCACTTCCGTCTCCCCGGTCTCTGGCCGCACTCGGTGCTCACCTGGCCTGTGACCGAGCGTTTCTCTCTGGCACCCGACCCCGTGTGGAGTCTCCAAACCCAGCAGATCCCTGCGGTGCGCTCCCGCACCGCTCCTTCCAGGTGAGGAAGGGTGTCTCCCCGAATCTGCCACTTGTTGGGTCCCTGCTGGAGGAGCAGTGTCCCGACTGGGCTGCGAATCACAGGTTATGGCCACCCGGAGCTGAGAGCCCGCGCCTCGGCTCCGTCTCTGCAGCAGGCTTCCCCGCTCTGATACCTCGGAGCTCTGCCGCACTCAGGCACCCCGGTCTTTCTGTGACCCCGAGGGTCCTGAGACCACACTGTCCCGCGAGGGTTTCACCCCCAGCTTAGCCACTGGAGCGACGTCCCTCAGCAGAGCCGGCTTCTAAAAGTTCCGATTTTGTGCTCTGGGGCTCTATCTCTTGCCAGAAGCAGCCACGGAGGCCCCCTCCCCCGCTGTCTATCTCCTGAATATCGCCTCGGATTCACTTCTCTGCACGTCCTACCTTCCAGTAAGTGGTCGCTTTTCTGTTCAGAGAATTGTTGCTATTCTTTTCTTTGATCTCCTGTTGAGTTCCTAGGTGTTCAGAATGGTTTGATCCCTATTCAGCTGAATTCTTGAGACCAGACGAAATCCAGGTCTCCTACTCCTCCGCCATCTTCATGAGGGCCTTATTCTAATGACCTTATTTAAACCTAATTATCTCCCAAAGATCATATCTCGAAATACCATCACATTGGAGTTTGGGCTTCAAGATACAAATTGGGGGTAAGAACACAGTTCAGTCCATAGCACCTACCGTAAGTTGTCAGTAGCTCTTAATTCCTTTTCCCCTTCCTGATCTTCATATCCCTCACCCTTTTCTTTCCTCCTGTTCTCCATACTTTCTTGTAGCTTCCTGCAGCCAATGGGCACGGACAGTCATTCTGTTCTTTAGGAGGCTTCAAGAAGGCGTCTTTCATGAAAAATGAATTTTGATTTTTTTCTGTGTGATCTATTTCTTTTGTTTTTCTTTCTTTCTTTCTTTCTTTCTTTCTTTCTTTCTTTCTTTCTTTCTTTCTTTCTTTCTTTCTTTCTTTCCTTCCTTCCTTCCTTCCTTCCTTCCTTCCTTCCTTCTTTCTTTTCTTTTCTTTTCTTTTCTTTTCTTTTCTTTTCTTTTTATAGAGAGAGAACATGCAAGCAGGGGGTGGAGGGGCAGCAGGAAAGAAAGAACCTCAAGCAGGCTCCATACCCAGCACAGAGCTAGGCGCAGGGCTCAATCTCACAACTCCGAGATCATGACCTGAGCCGAAATCAAGAGTCAGATGCTTAACTGACTGAGCCAGCCAGGCATCCCTGATCTTTCTGCTTCTACCCAGGAAGACATTTGGGGCTAAAATGGTGGGTAAGGATCTCCAAGACAGAGGGATATGGAGTAGGGAATATAGGAAGGCAGAAGTGACACTGCTCAGTTAATCCTTCAGGGAAATGGTTGTTCTGCCAGACTGCTTTCCTTTTGGGTAACTCTCGGTAAGTTCAGACCTAGAGCCTAGTAAGAGATAGGAGGGTAGATGGAGGGGACTGTGGACAAAGAGTTGAAGGAATGTGCTGGTTAGGAATGATGAGGCTGATTTGCAACGACGGGGATGGAACTAGAGGGTATTATGCTAAGCCGAATAAGTCAATCAGAGAAAGACAAGTATCATATGATCTCACTGATACGTGGAATTTGAGAAACAAGATGGAAGATCATGGGGGGAGGGAGGGAAAAATGAAGCAAGATGAAACCAGAGAGGGAGACAAACCATAAGAGACTCTTAATCTCAGGAAAGAAACTGAGGGTTGCTGGAGTGGAGGGGGTTGGGAGGGATGGGGGGCTGGGTGATGGACACTGGGGAAGGGTATGTGCTGTGGTGAGTGCTGTGAATTGTGTAAGACTGATGAATCACAGACCTGTACCCCTGAAATGAATAATATGTTAACTAAAAGAAAAAAAAAAAGGAATGATGAGGCTGTAGCAAGAAAGGAGCAGAACCTGCAAGGGAACAGGCCTTGAAGGGACAGGAGCACGGGAGCCAGACTGCCTGATTTCATATTTCTAGCTGAAGAGATTACTTAACCTCTATTTACCTCACTTGTGCTAATTTAAAATTGGAATAATAATAGTACCAGTCATAAAAACTTGTTCTTAGGATTCTTAGGTAATAGATATAAAACATTTAGCAGAGCATCTATGTTCTTTATCAGGGGAAAATGGTTACTCTGTGGAGATAGTGTAGTATGTACCCGTGGATATAAGAACTATGTCCTTGGGAGAAGATGTAATTTAGCTCTCTTAGTTTTCCAGAGAAGGTGAAATTTTTGGAGCTTATCACCTAGAGCATTGGTCTGCAAAGGAGAGTGCATACTACTCAGAGGATATGAAAAATAATCCAGTAGAATTTGGAAAGAAAAAATGTGCCAGGAACTGTAAGGGATTATTGTCATTTGGTTCATGATCGTCATGGGCAGTGGATTTCCTAGACATCCAGTCCTTGGCATTACTGCTCCCTAGTAAAGATTTCTCTTCTATGCATGGAATAGGATTTTTTTCCTGGCCTTCTTATGAGTAGGTGGGACCATGTTATTAGTTCTGGTCAATGAACTATGAATAGAAGTCTCTACCAGCCTGAGTCCCTGAATAACTGTAGTGAGCAGAACCCCCTGCTGACATGCGGTGGACATGTAACATGAGCAAGAAATCAATTTTTGTTGTAAGCCAGTAATGTCTCTGGGGTCATTTGGGGAAGATTCAGCATAACCTACTTTATTCTGACTGATACAGTATCAAATAGGGATCCTTTTTTTCCCCACTACATAGATAACTGGTCTTTAAATACCATTTGTTGAATCATTCTAACCTTTTCTCACCAAATTAATTTCATACCTGTCATGTATGACATTTTTATATGTACACACAACTCTTGATCACTTGATCTATGTCTGTGTCTTCATATGCCAATATTACACTCTTATTTATTATAGTACAACTTACAAGTTTTGATAGCTGATAATGTCCATTCATGTTAAGAATCGTTATGTTGTCGGGGCATCTGGGTGGCTCAGTGGGTTAAGCGACTGCCTTCGGTTCAGGTCATGATCCTGGAGTCCCGGGATCGAGTCCCTTACCGGGCTCCCTGCTCAGCAGGTAGTCTGCTTCTCCTTCTCACCCTCCCCCATCTTGTGCTACTCTCTCTCATTCTCTCTCTCTCAAATAAATAAAATCTTAAAAAGAGAGAATTGTTATGTATTCTTAGAGAATTGACCCATTTATCATTATGTAGTTCCTCTCTATCCCTGATCTTCCCTGCCCTGAAATCTGCTCTGTCTGCAATTAATATAGCTACTCCAGCTTTCTTTTGATTAGTGTTAGCATGATGTATCTTTCTCCATCCTTTTACTTTTCTCCCCAACTTTATTGAGGTATAATTAACAAATAAAATTGTATCTATCCCTGTACTTTTTTAAGAAAAGATTTTATTTATTTATTTGACAGAGAGAGACACAGTGAGGGAGGAAACACAAGCAGGGGGAGTGGGAGAGGGAGAAGCAGGCTTCCCATGGAGCAGGGAACCCGATGCGGGGCTCAATCCCAGGACCCCAGAATCATGACCTGAGCCAAAGGCAGAGGCTTAATGACTGAGCCACCCAGGCACCCCTCTATCCTTATACTTCTAATCTATATATATCTTTATGTTTAAAGTGGATTTCTTATAGACAATATGTAGTTGGGTCTTCATTTTCAGGTCTGATGATCTCTGTCTTTTTTAATTGGTTTATTTAGGCAGTTGATGTTTAAAATTATTTTTTATATTGTTGACTTAATAACTACTGTATCTGTTACTGTTTACTCATTCTCCTGGTTCTTTGTTCCTTTGTTTTCACTCTTTTCTGCCTTTTGTGGTTTTAATTAAAAACTCTCTTCTTGCTCTTTGCTCAGTGGAGAGCCCCCTTCTCCCTCTCCCTCTGTCTGCTGCTCCCCCTGCTTGTGCGCGTGCACATGCTCTCTCTCTCTCTCTCTCTCTGTCAAATAAATAAAATCTTTAAAAAAACCCCAAAAAACCCAAAAACTCTCTTCTTGCTTGCAGGATTTGTAATGAAAAGTTCCCTATAATTATTGTCTAGTTTTTTCCTCCGCCTTCTTTAAAGATTTTCTCTTTGTTTTTGCTTTTCTGCAGTTTAATATGATATGCCTAGGTGTAGATTTTAAAATTTTTATCCTCTTTGGTGTTCTCTGAGCTTCCTGTTCTATGCTTTGGTATATCTTGTTAATTTTGGAAAATTCTGGGCCATTATTACTTAAAATATTTCATCTGTTCTGTTTTCTCTTTCTTCTAGTATTCCAGTTACATCTTTTAAAATTTTTCACAGTTCTTGGATATTCTGGGTTTTTTTTTTCATTCTTTTTTTCTCTTAGTATTTTAATTTGGGAAGTTTCCATCAACATTTCTTTAAGCTCACTGATTCTTTCCTTCCATATCCTGCCTACTTATAAGCAGGCCCATCAAAAGCTTTTAAAATATGTTATTGTTTTTTACTTCCAGCATTTACTTTTAATTCTTTTGTATGCTTTCAATCTCTCTGTTTTTTCATGTTTTCTACTTTTTCTTTTTAAAAGATTTTATTTATTTATTTGACAGAGAGAGAGATACAGCGAGAGAGGGAACACAAGCAGGGGAAGTGGGAGAGGGAGAAGCAGGCTTCCCGTGGAGCAGGGAGCCCAATGTGGGGCTTGATCCCAGAACCCTGAGATCATGACCTGAGCAGAAGGCAGATGCTTAACGACTGAGCCACTCAGGCACCCCTGTTGTCTACTTTTTCATTAGATTTCTTAACATATTAATCATAGTTATTTTAATCTTCCTGTCTGATAATTATAAAATCTGTCATATATGAGTCTGGGTCTGATGTTTGTTTAATTTCTTCATACTGTGATTTTCTTTGAGCATGCCTTATAATTTTTTTTTTTTTTGAGAGCAAGATGCAATGTATTAGGTAATAGTAACTGAATTAAATAGGCCTTTAGTGTGAGCTTTTATATTAAACTAGCTAGGAGTTGGGCTTTGTTTAATGTTTGTTGTAGCTATAAGTGCCAGAGGCTTCAAATTCCTCTAGTTTCTTTGTTTTGTCTCCCCTGTTGTCTTTGGGTTTCCCTAAGAACTCCTCCTTTGAAAGAATCAGTGTCCTGTACCTCTTTCACCTGTAATCTGCTGTTATTATGTTAGATCCCTGTTAGTCTGGTGGTAAAGTATGGGGGAAGGGAAGCCATCTATAATCTTATAATTCAGTCTCAGTCTTCTGGTGGACCTGTGTTCCTAGGCCATGACCTTCATTGTGTTTGTTAGTATCTCCCCTCCCCCCACCCTAGTATTACTTAGGTGCAATAAGAAGACTAGAGATGTCTGGAATCAGTGAAATATCCTTACCCCAGATGAGGTAAGGTTCTGATAAAGTGAGTGTAGACCTTTATTATGGAAACTAATCTAAACTTTTTCTTAATGTTTGTTTCTACTCCCTCTGCCTGAGCTACAGGAAGATCTTTCTTGACTCTTCACAGTGAGAACCAGGTGGGATTCCTAGAGATAAAACTCTCAATAGTATGGTAGCCCCCCACCAAAACTATGGCCTCCAGGAATTCCTCAATCTCATGCTAGTCCATACTCAACCTCTACCAGTTCTTTAAAGTTACCATTTAAGTGTTCCTTCAGGTAAGCAGATCTTGGCTGTAACTCTTTTCATATCTCTGTAGATTTTGGGGTGATGGTTTGCCCTCCTACCTGTGTCTCCAATGGATGGAAGAAGAGTTGCTGGTTTTCAGTTTGTTCAGCTTTTTTTTTTTGTTTTAAGTATGGGAATGGCAACTTATAAGCTCTTTACATGTAGTATCTGAAACTGGAAGTCTCAGTATTGTTTTTAGGGTAACCACATCTGTCAAGACCCTATTTCTGAAAGAGGTCACATCTTGAGGTTTTGAGGTTTAGGGTTAAGACTTCAACATATGAACTTATGGGAGACACAGTTCAACCCATATCTAATATATAAGTCTGTTGTTATTGGCAAACATTACTGTCATGTAACTATCACCACAATCAAGATAAAGAACAGTACCATCACCCACCAAAATCCTCCTGTGCTTTTGTGGTTAACCTTTTTATGTAAACCCAGCTCCTGGCACTCACTGACCTACCTCTGTCCCTATAATTTTGCCTTTTCTAGAATTTCCTATAAATGGAATCACATAGGGACGCCTGGGTGGCTCAGTCGTTAAGCATCTGCCTTCGGCTCAGGTCATGATCCCAGGGTCCTGGGATCGAGCCCCACATGGGGCTCTCTGCTCAGCGGGAAACCAGCTTCTCCCTCTCCCACTCCCCCTGCTTGTGTTCCCTCTCTTGCTGTGTCTCTCTCTGTCAAATAAATAAATAAAATCTTTAAAAAAAATAAATGGAATCACATAGTATGTAGCCTTTTGAGTCTGATTTCTTTCACTTATATATAATACATAATACATAATGCATTTGAGATTTATCAACATTGGTACATGTATCAGTAGTTTATTCTGTTTATGGCTGAGTAGTGTTCCCCTGTATGACTACTATACCATACTTATTTCCAAATTTAGGGACGTGTGAGTTGTTTTCAGTTTGTGGTGATTCTGAATAAAACCATTATAAACTTTGATGTAGTTTTTTATGAGAGTGTAGGGTTTCATTTCACTTGGATAAATACCTAGGAGTGAAATTGCTGAGTTTTATATTAAGTGTACATTTAATTTAATAAGAAACTGCCAAACCGCTTTACAGAGTGACAGTACCATTTTGTATTTCTGTGAGTAATGTCTAAAAGTTCTAGTTGCTCTGTATCCTCATCAGCATGTGGTGTTGTCTAGGTTGTTTTTGGTTTTGTTCTTTGCTGTTCTGATAGATACTGGTGATATCTCATTGCAGTTTTACTTTGCATCTCCCTAATGATTAATGATATTGAACAGTTTTTTTATTTGCTTATTGGTCATCTCTTTGACTTGATAGTGTCCATTCGGCCTTTGCCCATTTTTTCATTAAGTTGTTTGTTTTCTTGTTACTGTGTTTTAAAATTTTCCATTATGGTTTCTTATGCTTCTTTGACTCTAAGTTATTCAAAAGTGTACTTTTATTTCCATAGTTAGGAGAACTTCAAAAATTTCATTTTATTATTAATCACTAATTGCAGGTGGTCAGAATAAATAGAATGCTTATGGCAAATATAATATTCATATGTATAATTGTCATTGAGTCTTATAGCAGCCTGGGGCCCTTTAAAAATTCATGTGTGGTATAGAAGAAACAGGAAGAAAAAATTGATGAGATGAATTATTGAGGTAATAAGTTCAACTGTAACTTGTTCAGAAGTACAATGAAACAGACTTCTGATTCTGGCCATATGGTGGAAACCCTTCCTAGTACAAACACATAAGTTCTGGGTAAAAGTTATTAAAAATATTTTTTTCCAGTGTCTGTTTCCACTTTTATTAATATAATGGAAGCAATAAGGGGCCTGAAATGAGAAAATGCAATTCTTCCAAGAACAGGCAGTGGAGCAGGTGTTTGTTTCAGAAACATCTCCCAATCTCTGATGACCCCACAGCCTGGAAGCAAAGGGGAAAGGAGAGAAAATCTGGTACCTCAGTACAGTGGGAAGTTGGCTCAGAGATAAATCTGTTCCCCAAACCCTACAACCACCATGTTTTTGTTTTGTTTTGTTTTGCCACCTACTTTCTGGTACTACAAGATGCTTTTGGATTATCTTGTATACATACTGCATTGTCTTAGAATCAGCCATATCTCCAAGGAGTCCTGGTTCCTTTTATTGGAGTAGTATTAGAAACCAAGATCTGGGCATGACAATTGACTTTTCAGCCACAATAATAGAAACCAGAAGACAGTGGAATGTTATCTTTACAAGGCTGAGAGAAATAACAGTCTCTAGAATTGAGTTTGTCTTTCCAGGATGAGGACAAAATAAAGATATTTCCAGAAAAAACAAAACTTGAATTTCCAAACAACAAACTTGCAAAAGGAACTGCTAAAGGAAATATCTTAGAAGACAAACGATCTCTAAAGGAAGTTGGTGCAGGATGGAATGGTTATGAAAATGGCACACTTGTGGGTAAATCTAAATAAACATTTCTTAAAAAATAATAATGTATGAAGGTCTGAAAAAGTTGAATTAAAATCCTGATAACTGACATGTAAGTGAAGAAAGAGTTGTTTGTAATGACAGTGCTAAGGCTCTTAGCATTGTTCATGAAGAGGATAAAGATGTGATTAGCTCTAGATTCATATTATCAAATATGATCATTTAAATTTCTGGAGTAATCACTAGAGATTAGAAATAGAGTTATCTCATTTCCAAATGGTAGAAATACCTTACCTTCTTCTGTTTATCAAATTAATACATAAAGGAGGCAGGCAGTTAAAGCAGAACAGGTAGAAAACACAAAATAGGAGGGTAAAAATAAATAAAGGTATGTCAGTAATCCCAATAATGTAAAGTGGATTAAAAAAAAAACCTCTAATTGAATGACCACAAGGATAGATTGGTAAAAAAAAAAATCTGTGTGAAATGCTATTTACAAGAGACTTAATCTAAGATGTAAGAGCCTCAAAATGTTGAAAGGACTGAAAAAGATTCACTAGGCAAATACTATCCTGAAGAAAGGTGGTGTTTCTGAATTAATAATTATGTAAAATGCATTTTAAAGTGAAATGTGAACAAATCATGTAGGGATGTTCATAGTAGTATTGTTGATACTTTTAAAATTCTAGAAACACTCAAAAGAGTACACTACAATGGATAAATTGTGGTATATGTAAATATTATATATTGGAATAGAATTCTGTGGAATAGATTACAACAGGGAAAATGATTAGAATAAATAGTTTCATGCATGACATGGGTAAATTAAAAACAATGGTGAGTAAAAACAAATCTTGTAGGAATAGATACACTATGATTCTACTTATATAAAGCTCAAACAGGGGCAAAAGAAACCATATTACATATTGAAGTAAAGGAATAACAAAAATCAGAGGAACAATTCACACCAAGTTTGGAATGGTGATTACCCCTGGGTGGAGGGAAGAGAATGTAGTTGGAGAGAAGCATGGAAGTGTTTTTTCTCCATATCTTCATCAACACTTGGTATGGTTGATCGTTTTAATTTTAGTAATTCTAATAGGCATGTAGTGATATTTCATTGTGGTTTTAATTTGTATTCCCCTAATAACTAATGATACTGAGCATCTTTATGAGCATATTTGCCATCCTTATATATTTGTTTTGTTTTGTTTTTGTCGAAGTGTTTATTCAACTCTTGTACCTATTTTTTTAAAATCAGGTTGTTTTCTTACTGTTGAATTTTGACAATTCTTTATATATATATATACATATATTTAAAGATTTTATTTGACAGAGAGAGACACAGCAAGAGAGGGAACACACAAGCAGGGGGAGTGGGAGAGGGAGAAGCAGGCTTCTCGCGGAGCAGGGAGCCTGACGCGGGACTCGATCCCAGGATCCTGGGATCATGACCTGAGCCTAAGGCAGACGCTTAACAACTGAGCCACCGAGGTGCCCCAATTCTTTATATATTCTGAATATAGGTCTTTAATCAGATATATGTTTTGTTGAGATTTTCCCCCCCAGCTATGGTCTGTCTTTATTCTTTTAACAATGTCTTTTGAAGAGCAGAAATTTTAATTTTGCTGAAGTCCCAGTTTGTCAAGACAGTTTTTTTTTTCATGGATATAGATGTCATATCTAAGAAATCTTTGTCTAATCTGAGGTCACAAAATTTTTTTCTCTGAAAGTTCAATTACATTGATTTTTTAAAAGATTTTATTTATTTATTTTAGAGAGAGATCGGGGGAGGAGCAGAAAGGGAGGGTGAAGGGAGGGGGAAAGAATCTCAAGCAGACTCCATGCTGAGCCTGGAGCCCAACGTGGGACTCAGTCTCACGACCCTGAGATTATGACCTGAGCTGAAACCAAGAGTCTGATGCTTAACAGACTGAGCCACCCAGGCACCCCTCATTGATTGATTTTTTTTAAATATTAAATCAGCATTCCTGGAATTAACCTTTTTTTTTTTTAAAGATTTTATTTATTCGAGACACAGAGATACAGAGAGAGAGAGCATGAGCAGGAGCAGAGGCAGAGGCAGAGGGAGAGGGAGAAGCAGGCTCCCTGCTGAGCCAGGAGCCTGATATAGGGCTCGATCCCAGGAACCTGGAATCATGACCTGAGCTGAAGGCAGATGCTTAACCATCTGAGCCACCCAGGTGCCCCTGGAATTAACCTTTTTGATCATGTTGTGTTATCTTTGTATAATAATGTATAACAATAATGTATTGTTCAATTTTGTTTGCTAAAACTTCATGTAGAATATTTGTATCTGTGTTCATGAAGGATATTTGTTTTATCTCCTGATGTCTCTGTCTGGTTTTCTGGTTTTGGGATCAGGGTAATACTGTCCTCATGCGATGAAGTGGGACTATTCCTTCCCCTGCAGTGTTTTGGAAGAAAGTAGAATTGGTATTGTATCCTCACCTGTGAAGCCATTGCTCTCTTTTTTTAAAAGATTTATTTATTTATTTTAGAGCAAGAATGAGAGGGAGGAGGAGAAAGCGCATGTGAGCCGGAGGGGGGGGCAGACGGAGAGGGAGTCAGAGAATCCTCAAGCAGACTCCCTGCTGTGTGTGGAGCCTGACACAGGGCTCAATCCCAGGACTCTGAGAGCATGACCTGAGCGGAAATCAGGAGTCAGCTGCTTAACCTACTGAGCCACCCAGATGCCCTTTTTTTTTCTTTTTAAGATTTTATTTTTTAAAGTAATTTCTACATGTAATGTGGGGCTGGAACATAAACCCTGAGAGCCTTATGCTCTACCAACTGAGCTAGCCAGGCACCATACCTCAATTTTTTTTTTTTTTTTGAGGCCATCTCTTTAATAAATAAAGGGTTATTCAAGTTCTTTTTCTTTTTGAGTGAGCTTGGGTAGCTTGGATCTTTGAAGGATTTCATCTGTTGAATTTTATTGGCATAGAGTTTATAATATTCCCTTATTATCCTTTCAGTATTTGTAAAGTCTGTAGTGATGTCACCATTCTCATTCCTAATACTGGTAATTTGTATATTCTTTTTCTAAAAATCAGGTTTTTTAAAAAAGATTTATTTATTTAGAGAGAGAAAGAAAGTGTGAGTGGGGGGAGGGGAAGAGGGAGAGAGAGAGAGAGAGAATCCTTAAGCAGACTCCCCACTGAGCGTGGATCCTGACTTGGGGCTTGATCCCAGGGCCCCAGTACCATGACCTGAGGCGAAATCGAGAGTCAGCCACCTAACTGACTGAGCCAGCCAGGTGCCCCTAAAAATCAGTTTTTATCAATTTTAATGAACTTCTTAAAGAGTTAGATATTAGAGGCACTGGCTGGCTCAGTCAGTGGGGCATGCGGCTCTTGGTCTTAGGGTCGTGAGTTCAGGCTCCACATTGGGGGCCTACTTAAAAAAAATAGAGCCTACTTAAAAAAAAAATCAGATTTTACTTGCATTGATTTTTTTCTTTTTCTGTTTCCTATTTCATCTATTTCTGTTTTTATTTTTATTAATTATGTTTATGCTTACTTTGGGTTTAATTTGCTCTCTTTCTAATCAAGAGACCAAGGTCATTGATATGAAACATTTCTTATGAAATACTGGTATTTATGGGACTACTGGGTGGCTTGGTTGGTTGAACAGCCAACTCTTGGTTTCAGCTCAGATCATGATCTCTGGGTCTTGGGATCCAGCCCAGCATTGGGCTCTGCACTCAGGGTGGAGTCCGCTTGGGATTCTCTCTTTCCCTCTCCCTCTGCCCCTCCCCCTGCTCACGTGTGCACCCTTTCTCTCTTTTTAAAGTAAATAAATAAAATCTTAAAAAAAAATTGGAATTTATTTCTTTACTTTCCTCCTAAGTAGTACCTTATTTTCCTCCCACACATTTTGATATATTGTATTTTTATTCAGTTCAAATTATTTTCTGATTTTCCTTTGATGTCCTTTTTGATCCATGGGTTATTTAGAAATAGGTTGTTTAGTTTCTAAAAATTTGGAGAATTTTTAGAAATCTTTGTTATTGACTTAAAATTAATTCCACTGCAAAACATGAATTCTTTTAAATTTGTAGAAACTTGTTTTATGGTCCACAGTATGGTCTGTCTTGGTAAATGTTATTGTGCACTTGAGAAGAATGGATATTGTGTTGATTGGTGGAGTCTTCTAGAAATGTCAGTCAGTTCAATTTTGGTGATAGTGTTCTGTTTTACTGTGTTCTTACTAATTATCTGTCTAATTGTTCTAGCAGTCATTTTGGAGAGAGGTATATAAACCTCCAACTATAATTGTGGATTTATCTTTTTCTCCTTCCAATTCTGTCAGCTTTTGCATTACGTATTTTGAAACTGTTATTAGGTGCATACACTTTAATTTTATGTCCTTTGATTTCATCATTATGAAATGACTTACTTCCTTTATTCTTGGTAATTGTTTTTGCCCTGAAATCTACCCCAGATTTCTTTTGATTTGTGTTAAGCATAAAATATCTCTTTCCATCCTTTTACTTTTAATCTATTTCTGTCTGTATATTCAAGGTGGCTATTCCTTACAGGCAGCATGTAATTGCATCTTTTTATTATTATTATTATTGATTAATCCAATCTACCTCTGCCTTTAAAATGCAGTTTTTAGGGGCACCTGGGTGGCTCAGTTGGTTAAGCGTCTGCCTTCGGCTCAGGTCATGATCTCAGGGTCCTGTGATCGAGCCTCATATCGGGCTCCCTGCTCAGCGGAGAGTCTGCTTCTCTCTCTTTCTCCCTCTGCCCCTCCTCCCTGCTTGTTCTTTTTCTCTCTCAAATAAATAAATAAAAAATCTTAAAAACATGCAGTTTTTAGGTCATTTAAAATGACTATAGATATGCTTATTAGGTTTTACTTTGTCATTTTATTGGCTTCTCTTGTCCTATCTGTTCTTTGTTCCTTTTTTCCATCTTTGTTTTGGGTTGAGTATTTGTTATAATTTCACTTTATTCCCCTTTGTTGGCATATCAACTGTAACACTTTGTCTTGATATTTTAGGTGTTGCTTTGGTGGTCTGTAATATACATCTTATTCTCTATCTTTAAGTGATATTATGCCATTTTACATGTTTATATAAACCTTACAATCTTATACTTCCACTTCTCTCATCCTGGCCTTTATGCTATTGTTGTCATGTATCTTTTGTAAAAATTATAAACCCCACAGAACATTGGTAATTACACTTGAACAATTATTTTTAAAAAGTGTTTAAACAATAAGCAAAAATACTTAGTTACTGTTTATGATGCTTGCTATTCCTTTACATAGATCCAAATTTTAATGTGTTTTTCCTTAAGGACTTCTTTAACATTTGTTGTCTGCTGGTAATGAATTTTTCTGCTTTTGTATGTCTGTTTGTATTTCACTTTTTTACATTTAAAAGTTGAGATAAAACTCATGAAACATACAATTCACCATTTTATTTTATTTTATTTTTTTAAAGATTTTATTTATTTATTTGACAGAGAGAGACACAGCGAGAGAGGGAACACATGCAGGGGGAGTGAGAGAGGGAGAAGCAGGCTCTCCGCTGAGCAGGGAGCCCGACGTGGGACTCGATCCCAGGATCCTGGGATCATGACCTGAGCCAAAGGCAGACGCTTAACGACTTAGCCACCCAGGTGCCCCACAATTCACCATTTTAATGTGTACAATGCAGTGTGTTTTAACATTCGCAATATTGTGCATTAATCACCACTACCTAATTCCAGAAAATTTCTGTCACTCCCAAAAGTAATGTACCTCGCAGTTTACCTCTATACTCTCCCCACCCTGGCATCTATTAATCTTTCTGTCTCTGTGGATTTGCCCATTGAGGACATTTCCCTAAATAGAATCACACCATATGTGGCTTCTTTCACTTAGCATGTTTTCAGGGTGCATCCAAGTTGTATTTTATCCCTTTTTATGTCTCACTAATATGTCATCATATACATACACTATATTTATTTAACCATTTATCAGTTGGCAGATATTTAATTGGTTTCTAATTTTTGGCTATTATGAATAATGCTGTAATGAACGGTTATGTACAAATCTATGTGTGAACATATGTTTTTGGTTCACTTGGGAATTAGCCTAAGAGCATAGTTACTGGATCATCTGATAACTGTGTATTTAACAATTTGAGGAACTGCTAAGCTTTTTCATAGTGGCTGCACCATTTTACATTGTCACCAGCAATGGGTGAGAATTCTTGTCTTTCCACATCCTCACCAGTGCCTGGTATTTTCCAGATTTTTTATTACAACTATCCTAGTGAGTATGAAGTTGATATCTCATTGTGGTTTTGATTTGCACTTCTCTATTGATGAAAGATGTTAAGTAGGCATCTTTTTGTGTTTATTGCCCATCGTCTTCGGAGAAGTGTTTATCCAAATCTTTTGCCTGTCTTTAAATTGAATTATGTGTCTTTTTATTGTATTGTTATAATAGTTGGTTATATATTTTAGATGCTAGACCTTCATCAGATCTATGAAAAGACAAACCACAGAATGGGAGAAAATATTTGCTTTTGTGGATTTTCTTCTCACTTTTCTTGATGTGTCCTTTATTTTTTATTTTTTTTTACAGGCTTTCTTTTTTTTTTTAATTTAGGTTCAATTACCCAACATTTAGTACATCATTAGTTTTTGATGTGGTGTTCAGTGATTCATTAGTTGCGTATACCACCCAGTGCTCATCACATCATGTGCCCTCCTTAATGCCTTTAATGCTCAAAAGTTTTTAATTTCACGAAGTCCAACTTAGGTTTTCTTCTTTTGTTGCTTGTGCTTTTGCTGTCATTTTAAAAAATTATTTTTAATTGAGATTTAATTGATATATCATGTATTAGTTTTAGATGTGTAACTAATTTAAAATTTAATATATGTATATATCGCAAGATGAATACCACAGTAAATTTACTTAATATACATCACCATACATAGTTAGAATATTTTTTCTTTTGATAAGAGCTTTTAAGATATTCTGTCTTTTAAAAAAAGGTATTCTCTGAGCAGCTTTCAAATATACAATACAGTATTGTTAACTGTAGCCACCATACTGTACATTATATAAGCACACTAGACTTAATATAAGTGGAAATTTGTACTTTTGACCAATTTCACCCATTTTGCATACCCTTCAACCCCCATCTTTGGAAAATACCAATCTGTTTTCTGTATCTGTAAGTTTGTTTTTTTTTAAATTCCACAAATAAGTGGTATCATAAGTATTTGTCTTTCTCTGGCTTTTTTCACTTAGTATAATGCTCTTGAGGTTAATCGGTCTTGTCACAAATCGTAGGAATTCCTTTTTTATGGCCGAATAATATGTATTTTATAATACATATCACATTTTCTTTATGCATTTATCCATCCATGTTCCCATGTCTTGGCTACTGTAACTAATGCTTCAGTGAACGTGAAGGTGCGGATACCTTTTTGAGATAGTAGTGTCATTTTCTTTTGATAAATACCCAGAAGTGAAATTGCTGCATCATATGGTGGTTCTTTCTAGTTTTATTTTTTTGAGGAACTTCCACACTTTTTTCCATAGTGGCTGCACCAATTTTACATTCCCACTAACAGTGCACAAGGGTTTCCTTTTCTCCATAGGTTTGCCAACATTTACTTCTTGTCTTTTTGATACTAGCCATTCTAATAGATGTGAGGTGGTATCTCACTATGGTTTTGATTTCCATTCCTCTGATGATTAGTGATGTCAGGCACCTTTTCTTGTACTTGGTTGGCTATCTAAATGTCTTCTTCAGAAAAATGTCTATTTATATCCTCTGTCCATTTTTAGATTTTTTTTGCTATTGAGTTTATGAGTTTTTTACATATATTTGGATATTAATCCCTTGTATATGATTTGCAATTGTTTTCTCCCATTCTGTAGGTTGCCTTTTCATTTTGTTGATGGTTTCCTTTGCTGTACAGAAGCTTTTCAGTTGTTTTTTTTTTTTAAGATTTATTTATTTATTTATTTGACAGAGAGAGACACAGCAAGAGAGGGAACACAAGCAGGGGGAGCAGGAGAGGGAGAAGCAGTCCTCCTGCCGAGCAGGGAGCCTGATGCGGGGCTTGATCCCAGGACCCTGGGATCAGGACCTGAGCCAAAGGCAGATGCTAAACGACTGAGCCACCCAGGTGCCTCAGAAGCTTTTTAGTTTGATGTGGTCCCATTTTTTTAGTTTTGTTTTTGTTGCCTCTGCTTTTGGTGTCAAATCCAAAAAATCATCACCAAGACAGATGTCAAGGATCTTACCCGCTGTGTTTTCTTCCAAGAGTTTTATGGTTTCAGGTCTTAAATTCAAGTCTTTAATCCATTTTGAGTTGATGTTTATTTATGACAGATCCATATTTTATCATTTTTTGGCATATGGCTATCCAGTGTTCCCAGCACCATTTATTGAAGGGACTCTTTTCCCCATTGTATATTCTTGGCTCCTTTCTCACAAATTAATTGACCATATATGTGTGAGTTATTTTATTCTCTTGTTTTATGTGTCTGTTTTTATGCTAGTTCCATACTGTTTTGAATACTATAGCTTTGTAATATAATTTGAAGTCAGAAAACTTGATGCTTCCAGCTTTGTTCTTCTTTCTCAAGATTTGCTTTGGCTATTCCTGGTCTATTGTGGTTTCATACAAATTTTAGGATTGTTGGGGTCCCTGGGTGGCTCAGGTAGTTAAGCATCTGACTTTGGCTCAGGTCATGATCTCGAGGTCCTGGGATCGGGCCCTGTGTTGGGCTCTGTGCGTGCTCAGCAGGGAGTCTGCTTGTCCCTTTTCCTCTCCCTCTGTCCTTCCCCCTGTTCATGCACTGTCTCTCTCAAATAAATAAATAAAATCTGTAAAAAAAAAAATTAGGATTATTCTACTTCTGTGGAAAAAAATGCCATTGGAATTTGATAGAGATTGCATTAAGTCTATAGATTGCCTTGGGTAGTATGAACTTTTTTTTTAATGTTAGCCAGCATATAGTCCATCAGAAGTTTTTGTTGTAGCGTTTAACGATTCATTAGTTGCGTATAACACCCAGTGAAATTTTTAACAATTTTTCAAATCCATGTGTGCAGAATATCTTTCCATTTATTTGTTTTCCATTTTCTTTCATCAGTGTCTTACCGTTTTCAGTGTACAGGTCTCTCTTTTTTTTTTTAAGATTTTGTTCTTAAGTAATCTCTGTACCCACTGTGGGGTTCAAACTCACAAACCTGAGATCACATGTTCTACTGACTGAGCCGGCCAGGGACTCCAGTATACAGTCTTTAACCTTCAAGGTTAAATTTATTTCTAGATATTTCATTCGTTCTTTTTTTTTTTTTTAAGATTTTATTTGTTTATTTGACAGAGAGAGAGAATGTGTATGCACAAGCACGGGGAGCTGCAGGCAGAGGGAGAGGGAGAAGCAGGCTACCCGTGGAGCAGGGAGCCCAATGTGGGCTCAATCCTAGGACCCTGGGATCATGACATGAGCCAAAGGCAGATGCTTAACCGACTGAGCCACCCAGGCAACCCTGGATATTTCATTCTTTTGATGCAATTATAAATTGGGTTTTTATTTTTTTAATTTTTTAAAAGATTTTATTTATTAGAGAGAGAGAGAGAGCACACGGAGGAAGAGTGAGAGGGAGAAGCAGACTCCCTGCAGAGCAGAGAGCCTGATGGAGGGCTCAATCCCAGGACTCTGAGATCATGACCTGAGCCGAAGGCAGACACTTAACCAACAGAGCCACCCAGGTGCCCCTGTAAATTTGGTTTTTAAAATTTCTCTTTCTGATAGTTCATTATTAGTGTATGGAAACATAACTGTTATTTGCCTATTGATTTTTGTATCCTGCAACTTTACTGAATTTGTTAGTTCTAACAGGTTTTTTTTTGGTAGAATCTTTAGAGTTTTTTTAATATATATATGTCATCTGCAAATAGGGACAGTTATATTTGTTTCATTCTGAATTGAATACCTTTGCTTTTTCTTCCCTAATTACTTTCACTAGGACTTTCAGTACTATGTTGAATAAAGTGGCAAGAGTGGGCATCTTAGTCTTGTTACTGACCTTAGAGGAAAATCCTTCCATTTTTCACCATTTAGTATGATGGTCATTGTGAGCTTGTCATATATGGCCTTTATTATGTTGAGGTACATTTTCTATACATCCAGTTTGTGGACAATTTGTACGATGAATGGGTGTTGAATTTTGTTAAATGCGTTCTCTGCATCTATTGAAATGATCATGTTTTTATCTTTCATTTCTTAATGGGGTGTATCACATTGATTTATGGGTGTTGAACCATCCCTGCATTTCTGGAATAAATCATGGTGTATGATCCTTTCAATATATTGTTGAATGTGGTTTGCTAATATTTTATGAGGATTTTTGCATCTCTGTTTATCGGGAATATTGTCCTGTAATTTTATTTTCTTATAGTATCCTTGTCTGGTTTTCGTGTTAGGGTAATGGTAGACTTGTAAAATGAGTTTTGGAAATTTTCCCTCTTCTATTTTGGAAGAGTTTGAGAAGGATTAGTATTCACTGTTCTTTAAATGTTTCATAGAATTCACAAATGAAGCCATCTGATCCTGGGCTTTTGTTTGTTGGTAGATTTTTGATTGCTCGTTTATTCTCCTTACTAGAACTGGTTTTTCTTTCTTCATGATTCAGTCTTGGTAGGTTGTGTGTCTAGAGATTTATCTATCATTTCTAGGTTGTCCAACTTGTTGGCTTGTGATTGTTCATAATAGTCTCTAATCTTTTGTATTTCTGTCTTATCAATTGCAACTTCTCCTTTCTGATTTTATTTATTTGAGTCCCCTCTCTTCTTGGTGAGTCTGGCTAAAGATTTGTATGTTTTATCTTTTCAAAGAAATTAGCTCTTAGTTTCTTTGATCTTTTCTATTACTTTTTAATCTTTATTTCATTTATTTCTGCTCTGGATCTTTGTTATTTTGTTCCTTCTACTAACTTTAGGTTTCATTTGTTCTTTCCTTTTTTGTTTTTTGTTTTTTTTCTTATTCCTTGAGGTGTAAAGTTAGGTTGTTTGAAATCTTTCTTGTGTCTTAGTTGAATTGTTTATTGTTATGAGTGCCTCTCTTAGAACTACTTTTGCTGCATCTCCTAAGTTTCGGTATGTTGTATTTCCATTTTCATTTGTCTTCAGGTATTTTTTATTTCCTTTCTTGATTTGTTCTTTGACCCATTATTTATTCAGTAGCATGTTGTTTAATTTTCACATATTTATGAATTTTGTAGTTTTCTTGTTGTAATTGATTCCTAGTTTTATAACCTTATAGTTGGAAAAGAGACTTGATATGATTTCAGTCTTCTTAAGTTTATTAAGACTTATTTTGTGACCTGACATATGATCTATCCCGGAGTATGTTTATTTGTGCTTGAGAAGAGTGTGTATCCTATTTTTGGATGGGATGTTCTGTAAATGTTTGTTAAAATCAACTAATGAATCATTGAACATTATATCAAAACCTAATGATGTACTATACTTTGGCTAATTGAATTTAAAAAAAAAACAACAGCTGGTGTAACAGGTCATTTAAATCCAATGTTTCTTTATAGATTTTCTGTCTGGATGATCTGGTGAAAGTGGGATATTGAAGTACCCTACTATTATTGTATTGCTGTCTGTTTCTCCCTTTTGGTCTGTTAATATTTGTTTTATATACTTAGGTGCATAGATATTTATAAACATGCTGGACCAGAAACCATAAGTTTGACTTGTTACTGTAGGATTTACCTAATGAGGATTTTTCTGTTTCCCTTATTCAATCTGCATTTATTGGCATTCTACCATAAGGAAATGTTACCTGTTTATCCAATTATTTAGCTATATCAGCACGGACTCATGGATATTTATTTTATTCTAGGGGTTATAACCTATTACTGTTGTTAATCTTGTTGCTGAAATTGTTCCAAATTTGACTGTTGGGAGTATCTCCAAATTAGTTTTTAAGCCCCTTTGAAATGTTGCCGTCATTTTTTAGGCGTATCCTTGCCTTGCCTGGCAACACGAGATATTCCAGGTTCATCTTGTATTTTCCTTACCTCAGTCCTTAGCATTAGCCATTTCTCCACGGTTACTGTCATATGAATGGTATTTAGAAACCAAGATTCAAGCACTAAGTGTGCTCGTTACTATTGGCATGTCACTGCTTTTAGGCTGTCATAATAGACAGATAGAAAAATATGTATATTTACTACACATATATACACACACTTCTGTGTTTATCCAAACTTACATGTTAAAAACTGTGAATTCATACAGATATCTCCAGTTTATCACCACAGTGTTTATTCTAGCTGATTCCTTTTCCATTTGTAATTTCTTTCTGTCACAGTAAGAAACTTGGTTTATATTATTCATGATGTATCTACTTATTTGTTAAAACTTGCTATTTATACAGATTAGTTTAGAATCACTAACCCACATTTCTGTGAGAAACAAACTTACTAACTAGAGTGTAAATTTGTATGCAGTTCTTTTTTGTCCTTAGCCTACAATATTCGATCAAAATACTGTTTTCTAAAGTTACTGAAGTAATTTTCTTCCCACACCTTCATTTGTAATAGTTATATTATATTCATTTGTTATTCTTTATGTTTTATTTTGATCTTTCTGCACATCCTGAATGATTTTAATTATGAATTTGGGAGGGGGTGAATTGATGTGAATCATCAACATGGTTCTAAGAGTCAGAGCTATACAAAAATTTTAGAAGTGTTGCTACCCTCCGTCCTGACTACTTGTTTCCTTTCGCATATTCTTTTCACCCTATCCCACCCATCTGCTGGATAACCAATCTTATTAGTTTCTGATTTATCCTCTATGTTATTTTATTTTATTTTTTTTAAAGATTTTATTTATTTGAGAGAGAGAGAGAGAGTGAGAGAGAGAGAGCACACGAGAGGGGGGAGGGTCAGAGGGAGAAGCAGACTCCCCGCTGAGCAGGGAGCCCGATGCGGGACTCGATCCTGGGACTCCAGGATCGTGACCTGAGCCGAAGGCAGTCGCTTAACCAACTGAGCCACCCAGGCGCCCACCTCTATGTTATTTTAAAACATGTATATTTTCATATATTTTCTTCTTTCTAACATGAATGGTAACATACTCTAGACAGTCTTTTGTATTTTGCTTTTTATACCTAATAATATACACAGGATATCACCCCAAATCAGTTCGTAGAGGTGTTTCTCATTCACTTTTCTTTACACCTGTAAAGTGCTCCGTTGTGTGCACTTTTCTCTGTATGGCATCTAGGTTGTTTCCAGTAATTTGCTATTTTTAGTGGCTCTACAATGGATAACCTTGTGCATATATATTTTTGTATGTTGTAAGTATATCTTCAGGGTAGATTACTGAAATTGTGATTGCTAGGTCACTTTTTAGTAAGTGAATATGTAGTTTTGTTAGGTATTGTCAAATTCCTTTCCAGAATGGTTGTACCAGTTTGTATTCCCACAGCAACATATAAAAATGCCTGTTTACCCAAGCCTTGTCAACAGAAAATGTTGTCATACTTTAAAATTTTTGCCAGTTAAATGTGTTCTTTTAATTTGTTCTTCTCTAATTATGAGTGACTTGGAACATTTTATTTATGTGTTTAAGGGCTGTTTTTACATCTTTTATGGTATATTGCTTGTTCATGTCTTTTGCCTATTTTTCTATTGGGTTTTGAGCCCTGTTCCACAATTTTTAAAAGTTCATTAGATATTAGGGATATTAGTTTTATGTCTCTGGTATATGTTACACATACTTTCTCCTAATTTCTCAGTGTTTTTTGACTTTTTAGAAAGATTTATTTATTTGAGAGAAAGAGAGAGCGTGAGTAGGGAGGGGGCATAGAGTGAGAATCTTCAAGCAGACTCCCCACTGAGGGCAGAGTCAGACATAGGGCTCAGACTTACTACCCATGAGATCATGACCTGAGCTAAAACCAAGAGTTGGACCCTTAACTGACTGAGCCACAGGGCACCTCTAACTTTTTTTTATAGTGTTTTCTTTCTGAGGCAATTAAAAATTTTTTTGCATGTGGAAAAAAAAAGTTTAAGCAAATTTATCAATCTTTTATTGTCTCTGCATTTTGAGTCATAATTAGGATAAACCTTTCTTTGCACCACAGTTGAAGAGCAATTCATCCATGTTTTCTTTTAGTATTTATATAGTTTCATTTTTTACACTTAGATCTTTGGTCCATTTGGAGTTTGTTTTTGTGTTGTTTATTCTTACATATAGCATTAGGTATGAATCTTAATTTTCTTTTTCCAAATGACTACACAGTTATTCCAGCAGCATTTATTTTAAAAGTCTATTTTTGGCTCAGTGATTTGAGATATCACCTTTATCATCTGTAGTTGGGTCTGTTTCTGGGCTTTCTGTCAGTATCACACTTTTAATTATAGAGGCTTTATAGTATCTTTTCATGTCGGGTAGAGCTAGTACTCATTGATTTTTATTTTTGGTATTTTTTTTCTGGCTACTGCATGTTTGTTTTTCCTTTAGCTTTAGTGTTGCCTTGTCTTACTCTTAAAGAGATTGGTAGTTTTAGAGTGATTGCATTAAATTTATAAGTTAATTTAGGTAGAACTGACATCTTTATAGTGTTGAATTGTTCTGTCTAAATACAACCTTCTTTTTCTGTTCAAGTCTGCTTTTTTTTTTTAACAAGCAGTTATACAATGTTTAATATATTTCGGGCACTGTTTCCCTATACAATATTACCTGTTTTTTTTTTAAGGTTTTATTGATTTGTCAGACAGAGAGAGCACAAGCAGGGGGAGCGGCAGGCAGAGAGAGAAGCAGGCTCCCTGCTGAGCAAGGACCCCGATGCAGGACTTGATCCCAGGACCCTGGGATCATGACCTGAGCCTAAGGGAGACGCTTAATGACTGAGCCACCCAGGCGCCCCAAAATGTTTAATTCTTTATAAATTTTTAATTATTATTATCGTTAACTCTGTCTGGATTTGTGAATTTTTCTCTTCTTGGCTTTCGTGGTATGGAGTGTTTCATAGATACTGTTTAATGGTGCTCTCTTCTCTCAGTACAGCAGTGTGCAGATATTTTAGTAGATGTTTTATCTTTGTTCTAAGGTGATGCAAGTTGGAGGGAGTTATGAGCCTTCCAATTTTGTGGTTCTCTTTTATCTTGCAAGACTGTTCAGTGTTCATCACTTGCTCTCCACCCCCCATTGGTCCCTGATCACTGAATTACTAAAAGACAGTCTTTCTCTTTTGTTTTTTTTTTTTTTTTTGCCTCTCACAGAAGATCCTTCATATAGTTTCCTTCAAAGTCCCTTCCTTGTACCTAGTGCTCTGATATGCCAAGTTCTTTTTGTATACTTTTCAGTCTTAGAATGGTTTCTTTTTCCTCTTGATGGTTTTATATTTGGCTTATATACTGTCACTAGTTTCCATCTCTGTCTTCTCTGGAATTTTTCTGTCAGCCCTGAGAGGTAGGAGCATGACACTTTGCTCATTAGGATTGTGTGATTGCCCCCTTTTGTTTCCATTTACTCTGAAGTTTGGACATTTTCTGTCTTCAAGATAGGAGGGTGAAGGGAATGGTTTCTGTGTAGATTCATTACCTTTCATGTTGTTCTGTATTGTTTTGGGAGGAAATACTGGGAGATGGGAGCTAGGGTTCACCATTGTCTTTTAATTATCCATAAGTTCTCTTGATTCTGGTTAATTTCCTAAATGCAGATATGAATATACTCTCAAACACATCGTATCTGCATGCAGATTCTTTAAAAAATGCCTGAAGAAATATGTTTAATTCATTATTAGGGTTAGATGAGGTCATGAGGGTACGCTGTGATGGGATTAGTGCCCTTATAAGAAGAGACACCGGAGAGCTCTCTTTATCTCTGTGCACTCTCACAAAGAAGCACATAGGAAGCCAAAAGAAAAGGCCTTAGAATGAAACCTATTTTGCCAGAAACTTGATCTTGTACTTCCCAGCTTCCATAGCTATGAGAAGTAAAATTCTGTTGTTTAAGACTCCCAGTCTGTGGTATTTTGTTAGGGCAGCCCAAGCAGATTAATACACACACACACACACACACACACACACACACACACACACACACGCACGCACATATACACACACACGGGCGCCTGGGTGGCTCAGTCGGTGGAGTGTCCAACTCTTGATCTCAGGTCTTGATCTCAGGGTTGTGAGCTCAAGCCCTGCACTGGGCATAGACCCTACTTAAAAAAAATATAAGCATATTTGCAAATAAACTCGCACTCATATATCACTTATCACAGGTTCATTTATAATAGGGAAAAATTGGATAGGTGAATATATCTCTTATTAGGGGACTGGGTAAATTAAGTTATGACAGAAACATATTGGAGTACCATCCAGTCATTAAACACAATGTACCTTTTATTAACTGATGTGAAAAATGTGCATATTATATTAAGTAAAAAAGGCAGTTTATAATACAACTCACAAAATTTCCCATTCCTATTAAAAAAAGTTTTAAAAGGAAATATACCCAAAATGTTAAGTATAGATTCATCTGGGTTTAGGATTATATGTAGTCTTTATTTTCTTTTCTATGTTTCTGTGTTGTCTACTTTTCACAAATGACTATTATTTTTATAATAAAGTAATATTTTAATTTGTAAGACATTTTAGAACACTAAATAGAAAATTTTTATATATGTAATCTATTTTTTTAGGAAGACATGTTTGTTTTATACGAATTAATTTTTCTGGATTTAGTTGTACAAAGAATGAGTTGAGGTTTAAAGGCAAAGGGCCACCCTTACATAGGGTTGCCAGGTTTTTATTTGCCAAATCTGGCAATGCTGTCTTTATTTTATTTATTTTTTATTTTATTATGTTAATCACCATACATTACATCATTAGTTTTTGATGTAGTGTTCCGTGATTCATTGTTTGTGTATAACACCCAGTGCTCCATTCAATATGTGCCCTCTTTAATACCCATCACCAGGCTAACCCATCCCCCACCCCCTCCCCTCTAGAATCCTCAGTTTGTTTCTCAGAGTCCATAGTGTCTCATGGTTCATCTCCCCCTCCGATGTTCCCCCCTTCATTTTTCCCTTCCTACTATCTTCTTTTTTTTTAACATATAATGTATTATTTGTTTCAGAGGTACAGGTCTGTGATTCAGCAGTCTTACACAATTCACAGTGCTCACCATAGCACATATGCTCCCCAGTGTCTATCACCCAGCCACCCCATCCCTCCCACCCCCCACCACTCCAGCAACCCTCAGTTTGTTTCCTGAGATTGAGAATTCCTCATATCAGTGAGATCATATGATACATGTCTTTCTCTGATTGACTTATTTCACTCAGCATAACACCCTCCAGTTCCATCCACATCGTTGCAAATGGCAAGATCTCATTCCTTTTGATGGCTGCATAATATTCCATTGTGTATATATACCACATCTTCTTTATCCATTCATCTGTCGATGGACATCTTGGCTCTTTCCACAGTTTGGCTATTGTGGACATTGCTGCTATAAGTACTGGGGTGCACGTACCCCTTCGGATCCCTACATTTGTATCTTTGGGGTAAATACCCAGTAGTGCAATTGCTGGGTCATAGGGTAGCTCTATTTTCAACTTTTTGAGGAACCTCCATACTGTTTTCCAGAGTGGCTGCACCAGCTTGCATTCCCACCAACAGTGTGGGAGGGTTCCCCTTTCTCCACGTCCCCGCCAACATCTGTCGTTTCCTGACTTGTTAATTTTAGCCATTCTGACTGGTGTGAGGTGGTATCTCATTGAGATTTTGATTTGGATTTCCCTGATGCTGAGCGATGTTGAGCACTTCTTCATGTGTCTGTTGGCCGTTTGGATGTCTTCTTTGCAGAAATGTCTGTTCATGTCTTCTGCCCATTTCTTGATTGGATTATTTATTCTTTGGGTGTTGAGTTTGATAAGTTCTTTATAGATTTTGGATACTAGCCCTTTATCTGATATGTCATTTGCAAATATCTTTTCCCATTCTGTCGGTTGTCTTTTGGTTTTATTGACTGTTTCTTTTGCTGTGCAAAAGTTTTTTTATCTTGATGAAGTCACAATAGTTCATTTTTGCCCTTGCTTCCCTTGCCTTTGGTGATGTTTCTAGAAAGAAGTTGCTGCAGCTGAGATCGAAGAGGTTGCTGCCGGTGTTCTCCTTTAGGATTTTGATGGACCCCTGTCTCACATTTAGGTCTTTCAACCATTTGGAGTCTATTTTTGTGTGTGGTGTAAGGAAATGGTCCAGTTTCATTCTTCTGCATGTGGCTGTCCAATTTTCCCAACACCATTTGTTGAAGAGACTGTCTTTTTTCCATTGGACATTCTTTCCTGCTTTGTTGAAGATTAGTTGACCATAGACAGTATGGCACAGGCACAAAAACAGACACATAGATCAGTGGAACAGAATAGAGAGCCCAGAGATGGACCTTCAACTCTATGGTCAACTAATCTTTGGCAATGCTGTCTTAAAGCCAAGTTGGTTAGCTCTGTATATTTGAGATTTTAAAAATGTGTGTGGTAGAAAGAACCCTAGTGTTTTTTAATGTGCAAGAGAGGACGCTGAAGTTCACAGATGTTGATAATCTTCTCACAGTCACTCAGCAACTCAAGTAGCCGTCAGAACCACAGCTCAATCTTGGATGCTTCTTTCACTGTGTCTTGCCTGCCTGCCATCCTTATATTTTTTTAGCCTGTTAAATGATGGCTCAGTTCATTTAAAGTGTTTACAGGAGTTGTGTGTGTCTAAGCAGTGTTATTACTATGTCTTCAATCCAGTTCTAAAGTTTCCATTAGAAAATAATACCATATGATGTTGGTTGAATATAAACAGAGTAGGACCTGTCCAAATTGCTTTACCTAATTATGCTGGCGAAATCCTATGATTTTGTTTGAAAAGTTGATCTAGGCACATTTCCAATTTGTTAAAAACATTAAAATACTTTTAATGTGAAATGATTTCTAGTTTAAAAGCCTTTTCCTTAACTGACTTTGTTTTTTAGCTGGAAGCAAAATAAACTATTTCATTTGAGAGATATATTTATATCCACCATCTGAACCCCGGTGGGTTATATTCCATGATCTTTTGGAACATTTAGTGAATGTTTAGTAGATATCCAGGTCTTCTAATAGGCAATAGTACTGAAACATCACCAGACAGCTACTTTTGCTTTATGAAGTGATTTTCAAAAGTTGATTAGCATAAAAGTTCAGAGCGCAGTTTCTGGAGTTGGCCTTCAGGGGCTTCACGTCTCAAATCCACCTACTCTGTGTGTTATTCTCTCAGTATTCAATTTTATTTATTCATTTCTTTTTTTAAAGAGGGAAGGGAAGAGGGGCAGAGGGAGACACAGAGAATCTCAAGTAAACTCCATGCTCAGCATGGAGCCTGATACAGGGCTTGATCTTACAATCCCAAGAGCATGACCTGAGCTGAAATCACTTAATCAACTGAGCCACCCAGGCGCCCCTTAGTACTTCAATTTTGTAACCTGTGATGTGAGCATAATATTGATGTCCACTTCACAAGATTGTGGTTGCAGTGAAATTATGGTAGTAGAAGTCAAGCACTTTTAACTGTGCTTGGCTTATAGTAATGAGCACTAGCATACATACCACTGTTGTTATTTTTATTTTATTTTATTTATTTATTTTTTAAATTTTATTTTATTATGTTATGTTAATCACCATACATTGCATCATTAGTTTTTGATGTAGTGTGCTGTGATTCATTGTTTGTGTATAACGCCCAGTGTTCCATTCAATATGTGCCCTCTTTAATACCCATCACCAGGCTAACCCATCCCCCCACCCCCCTCCCCTCTAGAACCCTCAGTTTGTTTCTCAGAATCCGTAGTCTCTCATGGCTCGTCTCCCCCTCCGATGTCCCCCGCTTCATTTTTCCCTTCCTACTATCTTTTTTTTTTTTAACATATAATATTTGTTTCAGCGGTACAGGTCTGTGATTCAACAGTCTTACACAATTCACAGCACTCACCATAGCACATACCCTCCCCATGTCTATCACCCAGCCTCCCCATCCCTCCCATCCCCCACCACTCCAGCAACCCTCAGTTTGTTTCCTGAAATTAAGAATTCTTATTTTCATTTTTAAAAGATTTTATTTATTTATTTGAGAGATAGCACAAGTAGTGGGAAGAGCAGAGGGAGAGAGATAAGCAGACTCCTCACTGAGCACAGAGCCAGATGCAGGGCTCGATCTCAGGACCCTGAGATCATGACCTGAGCCAAAGTCCAAGAGGCGGATGCTTAACCAGCTGAGCCAACCAGGGTCCCCACCACTTACTTTTCTAGTCATGTTTTAGTATCATAAGAAAAAGTAATTTGGGAAGGCAGTATATGAGATAATTCAAAGAAGATTTTCATCAATATCAGTATCCATTAAATGTTCTATTGAGTAGATAATACTCACTCTCTGACTGCTGTAGTCCAAATATTCTTTGGGAATTCTAATGTGTACTTTGCAAAAAACAAACAAAAAAGGTTAATTATGCTAAAGTATGGAATCTTCCTTAATATTTCTTTAACATCACAGAAATGCAAATAAATTATCTTGTAGACTATAATTTTCAGCATTGAAAATTATCCACAACATACTTTTTCAAATATTGAATTATTCTGTAATTAGTGTTCAGACTCTACAAAAGAACATGTTAATATATAATCACATTCAAATACTGAGGTGGAAGGAATTTTCTAGTACATTAATGTTTATATTGGAAATTATATTTTCTGCCCCTTTTCAAGATTAATGACTTCCATTCAGAAATGTTATGAAAGATGCCATGTTAATCACTAAATAATGTTACTCTGGGAACCCATTTTAGTAATACACCCCCCCAAAAGGACAGTAAACTAAATTAAATGTTCTATATTTTTAGACTTAGATATAATGACATATTAGTTTTGAATGTACAACATAATTATTTAATATTTGTATCTATTGAGAAGTGATCACCATAATGAGTCTTGTTAACATCCATCACCATATATAGTTACAAAATTTTTTTCTTGTGATAAAACTTTTAAGATCTAGTCTCATAGCACCTTTCAGGTATACAATATTATTAACTCTAGTCCCCATGTTCTACTTTATTTTATGTATTTTATGACCTAATTATTTTATAGCTGAGAATTTTGAACATTTTAACCACCTTCACCCATTTCACCCTCCCACCCCTGCTCACAATATACTTTTAACAAACTACATATAACTGAGTGAAGACTGTACTTTGTAGCATTGAGAACAGTCTTCTAGGCCTTAAATCTTAAATTCTTCTGGGCTGATTTCATACTTGTCTTTTAAAGGGCTCCCTAATGTGATACTTTGCTTCAAGAATAGAGAGCTACTAAAACACTGTTCTAAAGTGAGTAGATTGGATTCCATCTACTTTATTTTTTTAAAGATTTTATTTATTTATTTGCCAAAAACACAGTGAGAGAGGGAACACAAGCAGAGCGAGTGGGAGAGGGAGAAGCAGGCTTCCCGCTGAGCAGGGAGCCCGATGCAGGGCTCGATCCCAGGACCCTGGGATGATGACCCGAGCCGAAGGCAGGCACTTAACGACCGAGCCACCCAGGCGCCCTGGATTCCATCTACTTAGCCATACCTTTTACCTATGATTCTGTCAATTTTAGCTAAATACCTAGCATTCAATTTAGAAGTGTGTTTAATTTATTATTAGTAGTAGTAGTTCTTTAATAAAAGAGCTTTGTATCATAATCTTTTGAAGATTCTATTGAATTAGTAACCATTTTTTTTTATAACCTTCCCCTAAGGTATTCCCATTTGTCAGCAGCACTTAATTTGGAATAACGTGGAACTTGAAGATGATTATTGCTTGAATGATTACAAGTGAGTGTAATTACATATTAGCTGTTTTATAGATGCTCAGTATTACAACTCCATATATCAGTGTTTTCCTTCTGAATCCTTGTATCATGTCTCTTCTGAATAGTTGTGACCCCTGGATTTAAGTGTAAATCCTGAACCTTACGATATCTTGGCTCCATACTCCAAACTGCCTGATCCTTATCCTTTGATTATTTGTTTTATCTTTTCATTATTCACACCAAGTTATGTATCCCCTGCCTTTTTAGATCCCCCTCTTTTGAACTTGCCTTGTGCTCTTTTCTTTTAGTATTGACCCATTCCCACTTGGCTACTTTCCTTTTTTTTTTTTTTTTTCATTTTTACAAGAATATTGGGTAAAAATAAAAATCCTAGAAAAGAGCACAGGCAGTCATTTTTCTGACATTAGCTGTAGCAACATTTTTCTAAGGTATGTCTCCTGAGGCAAGGGAAATAAAAGCAAAAATAAACTATTGGAACTACATCAAAATAAAAAGCTTCTGCACAGTGAAGGAAATAATCAATGACACTAAAAGCAAATTACTGAATGGGAGATGTTTGTAAATGACATATCCAATAAAGGGTTAGTATCCAAAATATATAAAAAACATACAACTCAACACCCCAAAATCAAATGATCCAATTAAAGAACAGATATTTCTCCAAAGGAGACATCCAGATGGTCAACAGACATATGAAAAGATGCTCAGTATCACTCATCATCAGGGAAATGCAAGTCAAAACTACAGGGAGATGTCACCTCATACCTGTTAGAATGGCTAAAATTAACAATACAAGAAACAATGGGTGTTGGTGAGGATGTGGGAAAAAAAGGAATCCTCCTGACTGGTAGTGGTAATGCAGATTGGTGCAGCCACTGTGGAAGACAGTATAGAGGGTCCTCAAAAAATTAAAAATAGAACTACCCTACAATCAAATAATTGTACTATTGGGTATTTATCTAAGAAATACAAAAACACTAATTCAGAGGGATACATGCACCCCTATATTTATAGCGGCATTATCTACAATAACCAAATTATGAAAGCACCCCAAGGGTCCATTGGTAGATGAATGGATAAAGAAGATGTGGTGTATATATACAATGGAATATTTTTCAGGCATAAAAAGAATGAAATCTTGCCATTTGCAATGAAATGGATGGAGCTAGAGTGTATAATGCTAAGTGAAATAAGTCAGAGCAAGACAAATACCATATAATTTCACTTATATGTAGAATTTAAAAACAAAACAACTGAACAAAGGAAAAAAAAAAGGAGAGAAACCAAGAAACAGACTCTTATTATAGAGAACAAATTTATGGTTACCAGAGAGGAGCTGGGTGGGGGGATGGGTGAAATAGGTGAAGGGGATTAAGGAGGGCACTTACCATGATGAGCACTGAGTAATGCATAGAATTGTTGAATCATTATATTGTACACCTGAAACTAATATAACACTGTTGACTATACTGGAATTAAAATTAAAAACAATGCAAAAGACATTACAGATAAAGGGCTGGTATCCAAGATCTATAAAGAACTTCTCAAACTCAACACCCAAAAAACAAATAAAGTGAAAAAATGGGCAGATGACACAAATAGACACTTCTCCAAAGAAGACATACAAATGCCTAACAGACACATGAAAAAATGTTCATCATCATTAGCCATCAGGGAAATTCAAATTAAAATCAGTCAGAATGGCAAAAATTGACAAGGCAAGAAACAACAAATGTTGGAAAGGTTGTGGAGAAAGGGGAACCCTCTTACACTGTTGGTGGGAATACAAGTTGGTACAGCCACTTTGGAAAACAGTGCGGAGGTGCCTCAAAAAATTAAAAAAGAGAGCTACCCTATGACCCAGCAATTGCACTATTGGGTATTTACCCCAAAGACACAGATATAGTGAAAAGAAGGGCCCTATGCACCCCAATGTTCATAGCAGCAATGTCCACAATAGCCAAACTGTGGAAAGAGCTGATATGCCCTTCAACAGATGAATGGATAAAGAAGATGTGGTCCATATGTACAATGGAATATTACTCAGCCATCAGAAAGGATGAATACCCAATTTTTACATCAACATGGATGGGACTGGAGGAGATTATGCTAAGTGAAATAAGTCAAGCAGAGAAAGTCAATTATGTGGTTTCACTTATTTGTGGAACATAAGGAACAGCATGGAGGACATTAGGGGAAGGAAGGGAAAAATGAAGGGGAGGGTAATCGGAGGGAGAAATGAACCATGAGAGACTATGGACTCTGAGAAACAAACTGAGGCGTTTAGAGGGGAGGGGGGCTGGGCGCTGTGTTAGCCCGGTGATGGGTATTAGGGAGGGCACGTACTGTATGGAGCACTGGGTGTTATACGAAAACAATGAATCGTGGATCACTACATCAAAAACTAATGATGTATGGTAACTAACATAACAAAATAAAATTAAAAAATAAAATTAAAAACAAAAAAATAAAGTAAAACATAAATAAAATATGCTTGATAAAGACAAAAAAAGAGTATTGGGTAAGAGAGTTTTGCTCTTCACCAGGTCTTTCATTTTTCAAGTCCTCCTTCTATTACTAAATGACACTAAGTGTGCACCAGTGATTGCAGATATACTATTTGATTTTCATCTTTCTTTCTTTCCTCTCTCATACACTTCTTCACTCTTTTCTTAAGAACAAAAGGGTCAGAGGCAATGTGAAATATCTGGAAGAGTACTGGGATTTGGGTGATCTTGTAGATCTTGTAGATTTGGTATTTTTGTATTTTTTATTAAATAGATTTGTTTTCTAACACCTTGGGTCTTGGACAAACTTCTTTTTTTCTTAGGGCTTCTTTTTCTTTACACGTGAAATGAAGAGGCTAAACTGAGGTATCATGTCATATTTAAAGCTTATGAAAACCTACTTACTTTTTCATTACTTTTACAAGTAATTAAGTTAACATTTTATTTTTATGCATATTGCTTTATCTTTTTTATATTATAGAGGGTAAGTACTGTGCCTGATAAACTAGCACTTAATTATGTATATGTCTAACACTGGATGCACTTTGATAATGATGGTTTGTTTTTCTGTTAACAGCATATCAGAAGGTTGTACCTTGAAGTTGGTATTGGCTATGCGTGGTGGACCTATAAATACTAGAAGAGGTAGGCATTTGTTAAAATCATGTACATTAAAGCAATTTGACAATAATAATTTTCAAGCCAGTTAGTATTTTTATAGTCTCAAGTTTTAATCAGGTTCTCTTTCTGCTATTAGGTCTTAGAACAACATTTGTTTTTCTAAGCATTGTTCTTTGAAGCATAAATGTGCAGAAGGAACTCATATTTCAGAAAAATTTCCTGATTCCTGATTCAATCCAGGGATATTTAAAAATAAACCTCACCAGTAGAGGGAAAGGAAATGAATAGCATTGTGTAAATATGTTGTTATCATTGTGTTTAAGTTCATACCAGTTTGTTGCTTTTTTTTACTCACTGAGTCTTCAACTCTGGATGTAATAATTGTTACAGCAAATTCTAAAGTTGGCTGTTAGCCTGGTTTGTGATGCATTTGGGTTTCATAGATATTATTATGCCCCTGTTGAATCCTTTTTCAGAATGTGGGCAGTCTCTGGAGGTCTTTCGTTCATTTAACAAACATATTTTATGTATCCACTACATGTTCAATACAGTGTTCCATGGAAGAAAAAGTTTCTGCTTACTGACAGTGCCCACAGTAAAGATGTAAAGATTTGATGTCATATCAGGCAGTTGCAAGTGCTATGGAGGAAATAGGGGAGTGTGACAGTGTTTGTGGAAGTAGGATACTAGGAGGATGATTGTGGAAGGCCCTTGAAAAAGATGATGTGAGCAGAGACTTGATTAACAAGAGAGTTCTAAGCACGGGAAAAACTGGGGAGTATTCACATTGGTTCCTGATTCAGGTACATCAGTCACATGAATCTCCACCAAGAAGAGGGATCCTTAGACTGCTCAGAGCAGTCCTGCTCTGTGGGCCTCATTTGGGGAAGGGCTTCATATTTGTTTGATCCTTTACTGACTATAAGACTAAGGTTAAGTACTGATTACACTGCTGGTTTATTTTTTCCACAAGTCAAATTTTATCTCTATATTTCATAATTTTGGTTAGAAAAATGGGACTTATTACCATCTTTCTCCTAGCTACTTCAGGAGGATTTTGTGAGATGTGTTACTTTAGTTGTTGAACTGTTTTGGATAGGTTAGAAAAAAAGCAAAGGTAGTAATGTTAGAGTTGGTTACCTAGCACTCCTAATATCAGAAATTCTATAAATTGGACTTATAAAATTGTCCTATGTGACATAGGGTGATGTTTATAGTACCAAGTCTCAGGGTAGTGTAAGAACCCTAAAGTGTTTAAGATTTTATTTATTTGTCAGAGAGAGAGAGCACAAGCATGGGGAATGGCAGGCAAAGGGAGAGGGAGAAGCAGGCTTCCCAGTGAGCAAGGAGCCCAATCTGGGACTCAATCCCAGGACCCTGGAATCATGACCTGAGCTGAAGGCAGATGCTTAACCGACTGAGCCACCCAGGCATCCCAAGAAACTTAAAGTGTTTACAGACCCATTATGATAAGATAGAATTATACAGTGTTTAATAACATGTAAATTCCACTGTTACAAAATTTTGAAAGTTGGTTATGTGTGTATAGTATTGTTTTTAAACCAGGTTATTTTATCAGAACAATCTACGTTTAGGACCAGAATTATTTTATGCTTATGAGGAGAAGTGTAAGTGCTATAGATTTTTTTTTAATTTTTAAAGATTTTATTTATTCATTTGAAAGAGAGAGAGCATGAGCAGGGGGAGAGGTAGATGGAGAGGGAGAGGCAGACTTCCCCGCTGAGCAGGGAGCCCAACCTGGCGCTCAATCCCAGGACCCTGCGATCATGACCTGAGCCGAAGGAAAATGCTCAGCCAACTGAGCCACCCAGGTGCCCCAAGTGCTATAGATTTTGAGTTAAAAATATATCCATGGGAGTTTTTTTGTTTTTTTTTGGGGTTTTTTTTGTTTGTTTGTTTTTTACCTTTTGAGAAATGAAAATAAAAGGCATCGTTCTCCTTAGGTAGCTGAAGCTTTGTAATATTTTTGTAGAGTAAATTGTAATAATTTTGTAAAATTTTTCCCTAGAGTTTTCTATGCCTTGTTTGTAAATTGAAAAATCAGCAAGGAGAACTTGTCTTTTTTAATATTTTAATTATATATTTAATAATTTTGCCTTTATTGAATCAACTTCTTTAAAGTTAAAAGCTTGCTGTTGTCTCCATACATCATTGAAAACTTTGTGAAGATTAAAAACTATACGCAGATCTAGAACTTTTCCATGTTGTATATGAGAAACCATATTTTTTGGTTATTTAGTTTTACTTGAAAATTATGGTTTAGAAAATACCATGAGTTCAGTAATATTTAGCTTTTAAAATTGTTTTTGAATTAATCATTATCAAAACAGCATAGAAAATCCTTTCTAAAACTAAATTTTATTTTAAGGTATATATACAGTATGTTATACCTGATGAAATCATGGTTTTTTTCTGTTATGAAAAGGTGTGTGCATATACCACATAGATGCATATACATATTCAATCCCAATGCCTCCTCAAGTAAGGCACACCATGTTGATTTAGGTAAGGCTTTCCATACAGCTTTAGTAATGGCAGCAACATAGATTTTATTTCTTTTTAAGGTAATGTGGAATGTGTGGTGTTAACTTAAAAATGGTAAGAACCTGTTTTAAACATGTCTCTTAATATTTGCACATTTTGTGCCTATGAAAGAGTTGGTCAAAACATCCAAATGTTTTTATAAAATAAGCTAAATATTATATTTCTAATTTTTCTGTTTTAGTGGTGGTGGTATTGGATTAGGATTTGGGAACATTTTTAATGTTTTTACCTTGTTACTTTCACAGTTTAATATTTCTTAGTGCTATAACTTTTTTAAAGGTCAGCACAGCACTGGGATTCTGTTAATAAATAAGCTACTTGTATCAAAGGGAATTTGAGAAATTGTTGCCTCTTTTAGGAAAGAGCAAATGTTTCTGCAGCTTGACATGAGAGTTTTTGGGAGTGAACTTTTTTCCTGTAATCATTACTTAAGTCTGGGTCAGAGTCTTTTAGAACATTTGCCCTATGAGCCAGCAATCTCTTGAGGCCTTTCCCCCGGCAGGAGCAGAATCTGTGGCTGCTGTGGACAAGATGATGGCTGCAATACCAAACCTGAGGACCACTCCAGGCCAGAAGAGCCTATAGTAATGGGGGGGCTTTGCCCCAGTCCTTTTGCTCTGACTGGACACATGGGTACATACCAGGACAGTTGGAATCCTGGGAGGATGCTTTCAAGAAACAACACACTGGCCATTGAACATATGGCAGTTTTACTACACTCACGGGCCCCCTTGTGTTCTGAATTGTTGTATACTTTTAATTACCTAACTTGATGTGTCAAGAAACAGCTCTAAGAAGAACATAAATCCAGAATCAAAGAAGAATCTAAAACCAGAAAGAAAAAAGAGATTCACTTGCTTCTAATTTCCAACACATGTCTCCTAATTATGTGTATGTGTCTTTTTTTAAATCTAAAATAAGTGGAATTTATATTGCTTTTAAATTATTGATGTAACCAATATTGGAAAATATAGGAAGTAGACATGTGAAGTGAAAATAGTTATAGGTAATTATGTCATAGAATCAGCAAATATACAGACTCTAGTGGCACAGGAAAATACTGATGTATTTAGTTAAGCCCTGTCTTTGTATGTAATAACATAATAATGAATTTCATTTCTTTCATGTTAGTACAACATAGGGAATGCTGTATTAACTGTAAAAAGACCAGAAACTTATTTAAAAACTATCATATATATGTTGTTCTAATTCACATTATATCCTGTCACTGTGCCAACATGCATAAAACTTGATATAAATTGAAAGCTTGTTTATCAATTTTTCCATTTGTAGTTCCTATGGAAGATCCACTTAGGGAGATGGCTGAGTACATGGATTCCAGTCGAGATGAGGTCTGGGAGAAGACCTCCTGCAACAAACAAGTTACATTTTTGGTATACCGAGAAGGAGATCAATTGAATTTCTTTCGTGTAGTAGATAAGGGAGATGGCACTTTAACACCATTATCTGAATCTTTAAGGTAAATAGGTTTTCATTTGCATGTCTCACTTAGAAAAGGAGAACACTGTATGATATACTCCATAAACCTTAATGTTTACTTTGTGTTGTCTAAAATAATCTTACATTCACAAGACTGACTAAATTTCATGCATTCTCCCCACTCCTGCGCCCCAGATATATAATTCTGAAATTGTCCTTCATATGATTGATATTTAGAGAGTAATTCATAAAACTGAAATTTCTTTATGGAATAGGATTTTTATATAAAAGATTTATTTCTGTCCTTTATGAAACTCTAAGATGCTGACTTGATTATAGAGTCTTGTTATAATATTGTGTTATTGTACAACCTTGGCATAATAGGGTTGAACCTAGAGTTGCCGTTTTTTTTCAAAATTTAACTCTACTGCTTAAAGGCAGATAAATCTCTTTACCTTTCTGGTCTTGTTTTCCTACTCTGTAAAAGGAAGAGTTGTTAAATTGATTCTAAACTCAGAAGGAAACAACTTTAAAGGTACTTAGCTAGGCAATAGAACAATTAGGAAATAAGACAAGGTCATCTCTAAGTTTCTGTATACTCTGTCTTACTTTGATTCTTTTTTTTTAAAGTATTTTATCTTTATTTTTTTTTAAAGATTTTATTTATTAGAGAGAGAGAGAGAGAAACAGCATGAGAGGGGAGAAGGTCAGAGGGAGAAGCAGGCTCCCCGCTTAGCCGGGAGCCTGATGTGGGACTCGATCCCAGGACTCCGGGATCATGACCTGAGCTGAAGGCAGTCGCTTAACCAACTGAGCCACCCACATGCCCCCTTGCTTTGATTCTTTATTGACTTTCGCTTTAAGCCACTAAACACTTAATGAACTTTTTAGCCAGTCTGTACACTAGTACTGGCTTACAAAGATGATTGTCCTTCCCTTTAGGGAGCATGCAATCTGCTTTAACTAGTACCTATAATATATTCTTTTTTTTAAAGATTTTATTTATTTATTTAAGAGAGAGAATGAGACAGAGCACGAGAGGGAAGAGGGTCAGAGGGAGAAGCAGACTCCCTGTTGAGCAGGGAGCCCGATGCGGGACTCAATCCCGGGACTCCAGGATCATGACCTGAGCCGAAGGCAGTCGCTTAACCAGCTGAGCCACCCAGGCGCCCACCTATAATATATTCTTGCCAAATGTTATAAAAAGATATCAACAGCTCTGGAAAACCAGATAAGAAGGCCTTCATTTTGCCTGAAAGGTGGAGAGTTAGGGACAAACTCTGAGAAGAAGGGACCTTAAAAGGGGAGTAGGAGTTTTCCAAGCAGACCAAGGAAGGAAAGGTATTACAGGTAACTAAATTTAATCATTAGTTGTGGGGTTTTTTGGTATAAGTTCTTTTTATAATGGTATAAGTTCTTTATATATTTTGGATACTAACCCCTCATTGGTTATATCATTTGCAAATATCTTCTCCCATTCAATAGGTTGCCTTTTCATTTTGTCGAACGTTTCCTTTGCTACACAAGTTTTTCTTTTTTTTAAGATTTTTCATTTATTTATATAACACAGAGAGAGAAATAGAGAGAGAGCACAAGCAGGGGGAGTGGCAGGCAGGCAGAGGGAGAGGAAAAGCAGACTCCCCGTGGAGCAAGGAGCCCGATGTGGGGCTCAATCCCAGGACCCTGGAATCATGACCTGAGCCGAAGGCAGATGCTTAACCTACTGAGCCACCCAGGTGCCCCTGTACAAAAGCTTTTTATTTTAAAATAGTATAGTCCCAATAGTTTATTTTTGCTTTTGTTTCCCTTGCCAGAGGAGACATATTTAGAAAAATTTTGCTAAGGGAGACAGCAAAGAAATTACTGCCTGTGTTTTCTTCTAGGAATTTTATGGTTTCAGGTCTCACATTTAGATCTTTAAGTCATTTTGAGTTTATTTTTGTGTATAGTATAAGAAAGTGGTCTAGTTTAATTATTTTTTGCATGTAGCTGTCTAATTTTTCTAGCATCACTTATTGAAGAGACTGTCTTTTCCCCCATTGTATATTTTTGCCTCCTTTGTTGTAGATTACTTGCCCATATAAGCATGGGTTTACTTCTGGGCTCTCTGTTCTATTCCACTGATCTGTGTGTCTATTTCTGTGCCAGTACCATACTGTTTTGATTATTATAGATTTGTAATATATCTTGAAATCTGAGACTGTGATACCTCCAGCTTTGTTCTTTCTCAAGATTGCTTTGGCTATTTGGGGGTCCTTTGGTGGTACAAGTGACTAAATTCAATCCCACAATATATAAAGCTAGTAGAAAAAATTGTAGAAAAAATAACTTGTAGTCTGGAGAACAGTTTCTGTGGCTCAGGAGTCTAGTCACAGTTTAGCTGGGTGCTCTGCTCAGGGTCTCCCAAAGCTGCAGTTGAGGTGTTGGCAAAGACGCACTCTTATATGGAGGCTTGATAGAATCTACTTCCAAGCTCATTCATGTTGTTGGCGTAATTCATTTCCTGGCAGTTGTATGACTGAGGACCCTGGGTTTTTTTCTGGCTTTTGCCTAGAGGCTGCCCTCAGCTCCCTTTTGATTAACTCAGAATCAACTGATTTGAGGCCTAAATTACATCTGAAAAATCACTTTTACCATATTGTGGTGACTAGAAACAAGTCCTAGGTCATTTTTACACTCAAGTGTAGGGGAGTGTACAGGATATGAGCACCAGGGATTGGGAATCATGGGGATTTCTTTAGATTCTGCCCACCACAAGTTATGTAGAAGGATTAGACTCATTTTTTGAGAACTGACTATGATAAATGGGTGTTGACTGTTGACTCTAACTTGTTACGATCTGGTTACTACAAAGTGTAATAGTAACCATATAGTAACTACAACCATGTAGGCCAGAGGTAGAGAAGAGGGAGTAATCAGGGCTGCAGCCTTAATCCAGAGCCTCTTACTTGGACCATGAAAAGAATTTTTTCATACCAGTCTCCCCATGTGCTAGCTCACTGTTGTTTTGGTTTCCTTCCTTCAAACATCCTCTTTTGGTTCCCTTTTCCTAAAGAAAATCTAAGCTCCTTAGCTTTGCATGTAAGGCCCTTTACAACCAGTCATTGTCCATTTTTGAGCTCTCCTTCATTATGCCATGTTTTTGTACATCTTTTACCCTTTGCTTGAAATGTCATTTTCTTCTTTTACCTCAATTTCTCCTCAGCCAGCTTCTATTTAAGACATAGCCCAAGTGTTGCCAAGGATTTCAACTAAAATTGTACCGTTCCTCTCAAGCTATTTTTTTTTAACTTTTCTCTTCCTTTCTTTTCACCTACCAGAATTGGACAAGGGATAGGGGTAGGTGAGAAGGGAGAGTAGAAAACTTTTTCTGGCCATACCTTGAATGACATTTATCTTGACTGTTGTAGGAGAGGCTTTCTTACTCTTTAATGGGGGCAGCAAAATTTTTTTGGAAAGGGCCAAATAGTAACTATTTTAGGATTTTCAGGCCAAGAGATAAAATCAAAGATACTGTGTAGGTACTTACGTAACAAGAAAGAAGAATTTCCACATAATTTTTACTGTCAAAATTCGAAATATAATAATAATAATTGAGGGGCACCTGGTAGCTCAGTTGGTTAAGTGCCCAACTCTTGATTTGGGCTCAGGTCATGATCTCAGCATTTTGAGATCGAGCCCCATGTTGGGCTCCAGGCTGGGCGTGGAGCCTGCTTAAGATTCTCTCCCTCTCTCCACCTCTCATGTGTGTGTGCGCGGGTGCGGGTTTACATGCACTCTCTTTTAAAAAAATTAAAAAAATAATGAGTACTTGCGTGTGTGTGTGAATTTGGATCCAAATTCCCCTCCAAAGAGGAGAATTGAATGCTTTTTGCGGGGGTAATGTTACTTGAGGTTGCAAGCTAGTGTTGCCTATCAAATTTGCAAAATCAGTTGCAAAAGTTCATCTGTTAGTATGGATCTATAATGAGATTTTATGTATTTTATCTTTGAAAATTTTTTTTCACACAGATGTTGCCATGTACTGATACCAGTCCCCATAAGCATATGATTTTAATTGAGCATATTCATTGCTTGGAAGGCATTTATAGAATTCTGTTACAGTGTCCTCTTGCCATTTGCCTTTAGCATGGCATTACATTGCATATTAATCACATCAGGATAGGTGGAGCTCCTCAATTGTGCATTTAAATAGATTTTGAAATACGGAAATTTCCTTTAACTTGTATGAAAACACTGCTGGGAATTTAGGAAATATGCCCCTGTAAATTTATGTGGGAATGTTCTTGCTTTTTAATTTTTGTTTTTTTTTGTTTTTTTTGTTTTTTTTGTTTTTGTTTTTTTTTTTAAAGATTTTATTTATTTATTTGAGAGAGCGAGAATGAGAGAGAGAGAGAGAGAGAGAGCACATGAGAGGGGGGAGGGTCAGAGGGAGAAGCAGACTCCCTGCTGAGCAGGAAGCCCGATGCGGGACTCGATCCCGGGACTCCAGGATCATGACCTGAGCCGAAGGCAGTCGCTTAACCAACTGAGCCACCCAGGCGCCCCATCTTGCTTTTTAATTTTTGAAAGCATGCTATTACATGTGAGTCAAAGTAATATTGGTGTCATCACAATGATACTACTGCAGTATAAGTTTCTTACAGGAGCACTGTTTTGCCTTATAATTTTAGGTGGAATTCAGTAAGACACATTAAGTTCACAGCAAAAACTAATTTTCAAAGGCATTCAGGTGAAGGTGATTCTTCTTGTTGAGAAAAACTCAATGTTAGCCCTGAGCTTAAAAGAATCATAATAAAACTATTATAGTCAAGACATTGAACTCATGGCTAAGTCCGTGAACCAAAAAAGTTTACTGTTGACACTACTGGTTTAAGAATACATAATAGATTCAAATATTTACCCCTGAATACCTGCTGATGAATAATACAGCGAGTAACCATAGTCTTTTAACACCTTAGCTTTTCATTAGCTTTGTAAATTTGTCCAACTTGTTTTTTTTTCTGTTCCACACATATTTTTACTCTATCACTTGTAGGAGATTTCACTTCAAGTTGTACTGAATTAGTGTTTTAGCAACTCTTTTGAAAATCTTACCTGTAGTTGTTTCATGCAGACTATTTATAGGGGCTTCATTCTTAAGTAACTTCAAAGTTGGTATTGATACCTTGATAAACAAAAACAACTGAACAGTACCAATAACTTATGTCGACTCATCAAAAGCCAAGGAACAGAACTCCAAATCATTGCCTTATTGTTTAGTTGTCTGTTGTTGTTGCTTCCATTGTTACCAATTTTTCAAGAAATTGTTCTTGCCAAAGGGGTAGTCTTCATTTAAACAAGTTTATTTTCTCTGGACACATTTCTTCAATTGCTGTGATCAAGCATAGTTTAATTAATTCACTGTTGGCAAACAGATTTTCTTACTACCTAGTAAATTAGCCCCTCGGAAACTTATTTTGGCTGCAGTTTCATTTTCATTTTTTCTTTTTGCGAAGAAATTCTACTTTGATGAGATATGCCATTTTAAATTTTTGCAATTTTTCTGACACTTTCCTGCAAATTGGGAATAGTGTGATGAGTTCTTAGTCTGGTAATGTCCAAATAAGTGGTTTTTCTTTAGCATAGCCACAGTGTCATTGCACAATGAACACAATACTTTGCTATGTAATCGCACGTAACTGACAGTCAAACAGTCCACTCTCTACTGTGCCTTAAACCCGTGGCATTCGAAGTTCACGCTTCTTGTTCTGACATGTTAGGAGTGTGTGTGTGTCAATGTCATGGTACAATGATACACATGGCACTCAAAATGCTGTGGAATTATGATTGTGCCAGTGTGCTTTGTAGTGTGCCAAGCCGAAGTGCAGAGTGGTGAGACGGCCACATACGATTCTAATGTGGCTGCTCAGCTCTACCATTACAGTGCAGAAGCCGCCATCTGTAACACGTGATCCAGTGAGGGTGGCAGTGTTTTAATCAAACTTTTTATTTATGGACACAACTATGAATTGGATATAATTTAACATTATGAAATATTATTTTGATTTTTTTCAACTATTTAGAAGTGTCAAAACCATTCTTGTGGACCACACAAAAGTAAGTGGTAGAACGAACTTGGCCTGTGACCATAGTTTACCAACTCCTGCTCTAGGGAGGAAACAGGGAGAATGGGTGCTAATTTAACTCATTTTGGTACAAATCTAGTATCAGTCATTTTTAGTCTTAAATCTTTATAGTTAATGATGCCACCTTACTGCTCTTTTAAGTGGGAAGAAATAAAAGGAGGCAATGCAAGACAATTTTAATTAAATGGTAACTTGTCTGTGAAAGTCATGTGAGTACTTGGCTTCTGGATGAACAATATTCATGTTGTAATAAATATTCATTTGCCCATCTTTTGCTCTTTAATCAAATTATTAGATTAAAAGATTTAGAAAAAGTTAAATACAGCATTCAATAAAATATCTAGAAACTTAAGAAAATATTTAGAACATTTAAATACGAAAAAAGATATTTATTAAGTTTATAAATTACTACATTATCCTAGTCTAGTTACATTTTTCCATTTTGAAAAAAACTGGTTTTTAACTGATCTCCTAAATCTGTTCTGTGAGAGAAAACACAGTAATGTGGTTCTTTGAAAAAAATTAGGTGAATTTAAAAGCATGTTTTTACCCTCAAAAATACGTCCACTGAAATAGTTATCATGATTGTACTTTAAAAAATACACATATATACATACACGTGTGCATGCAAGCACATGCACACAGACATACTGTTTTCCATGGGAAAACATTAAAGGACCAATTTTTTATGACGGGAAAGTTGAGTCAGAAACCTCTTTTGGTATTCAGTATGGGTGTGTAAAGTTAAAATAACCATAGGATGTATGAGAGAAGTACTTAAAATACTGCAAGATGACCAAGGATAGAATATACTAGAGTCATTCCTTTCAGCTCCAAGGGTGAAGTGGCAAAAATCTCCACTCATCCCTCCTTTTCAGATACAAGAGCCCTCACATACTGTAAGTTCTATCACTTATTTGGGTTCACAAGCATAATGCAGTAAAGTCTGTTGTTTGGTGCCTGAGGGAGCAACAGGAAATAGTATAAAGAGTAGACTTTGGAGGCAGGGGATTTGAATCTTAAGTCCACCATTTACAGGTTTAGTAAAACCTCTCTCAACTGCCGTCTCTTCATTTATAAAATGAGATATAATATCACCTTACATAGTTTTTATGAGGATTAGAAATAGCATGTAAAAAGTATCTGGCAGAGTAGCATTCAGTAAATGATAGCAATATTAATTTAGTGTTGTTCCCATTGTGTCAATTTTCATACTGTGGTAGGCATCTACAGTAGGTACAAGTGATGGTCACAAGTCAAACGCGAGGGACTAAATTGCTTATGGAGACATATTCCCGCTATCATTCCTTCTGATGCCCATACCTGCTATGCACGTAGTTAATCTATGATTTCAAAATGTCATCATTTTCACCATGTAAAGTTTTAAGGATGGGGCTATCCATTATGTACTTTGTCTTTGTGTGGTGGTAGTATGTGCTTCAGAAGTGGTATGGAATATGCCCTTATTATTTAAGGTTATCCTAAATTGTTTCCATTTCTTACAACCATATAGAACAGGAAATTTTGTTAATGCTCATACATTAGCAGAGATACATACTTTAGTTTTTCTGTAAGTAAATCAGACATGGTGATCAACACTTATTCTTAGTCTGCTCTATTTAAAATCTTAGTCATTTTACAAATATGCTGAACTTGTGTTTATCCTAAACCTTTACCATTGTAATTTTACTGTTACTGAAAAAGCTGAGTGAAATTTCACTAGTGTTTGTGTTTAGTTCAACATTTATTGGCTATGCACCAAGCACTGTGCCAGGCACTGAGACTAAGAAGATGAATAAGGCCTAATTTCTGCTTTCATCTTGCTTACATATGGGGGGAGTGAGAAGGAAAGATAGACATATAAGTATAAATATGAGGATAGTGTGATAAGTGCCAGTATATTATGCAGTCAAAGAGAAGGGGCTCCAAATAATCATTATGTTAAGGTATGAATAAATGTCATGGTGACTGATCAGTAATTCAGATGTTTTACATGTGTAATAATTTGTGTCGTGACTTGACTGGGGTTTCTTTTTTCATTTTAAAATACATGCTGTTCTAGGTGGTTACACTTCCAAACGCTGAAAAAAATCTTGTTATTCTTATTTTTTCATTGTTCTTTAAGAACAGATAATGTTCTAATGACACCTGTGTGAGTTCTTTTTTAGTGAAAATCCTCTCAGGATGAATAAAAATCTGGACTCTGTGTCAATTTTTTTTTCATTATGGTTAAATGGAATTCTGATCAGCCTGTGGTCTAGGTTTCACAATTATCAGCCTTGGCTGATAAAATGAAATCAGTGCATTTTTGTGAAGATGGATTTTGCTTCTGTGGGAGTGAGGTAGTGGGTGCCATTAAGACCTTCATTTGTGTTATATTGACTTCAGAAAAGCTTAGCTGTGCCAGATATGTCAGTCATGCTAGATCATGGTATTTATCCATATTTATTTTTTTCCTCTAAGAAGTATATTTTTTGAAATACATTTGCCTTGAATTTACATTGACAAGATTTATTTTTTTACCGTTAGCAGCATCTGTATAGTTTCTATTGCACATAAGTATTTTTAGTCATTGAGCAGGTATCAGAAACATCTCAGTAGTAATTATTGCTTTCTTTGCAGTGGTGGGTCTGTGTATAATTTGTATACGGATGAAGATGAAGAAATTGAGCCTTCTCCTTCTGGGCAACAGATAATTGAAAATTCAATAACTATGAATAAGATGAAGCTGCTGAAGGCTAAGATGGAGAACATGAATCTCAGCAAAAAGGTGAAGCTGTTGGCATTTGGCCAGGCTTTTCTCTAGTTTGTCCCTGCGGGGCTCACAGCATTGAGGTCTGTTGATAATTGTGAAAATGAATTATTTATAAAATATTGTTCATTTCAATTTTCTGGCCTCAGTTATTTATTGAGATATTAACAGTGATGAATTGTTTTTTTAGGCCACCAATACATCTACTGTGATACATTGCACTTAAAATAATTCATTTTTTTAAATTTCATAGCTCTAGTGCTAAGAAGGATAATAAAAAATAGCCTAATCTTAATCTTGCAATAGTTACTTTTTAAAATGCTCTGTTAATGTTCGCTTTTTATAGGTATCTCCTCTATTTGGGCTTTGATAAGGAATATTCCTATGTTTAGCTTTACTAGATATTGTTAGTTTTCCAAAGTGATTCCAAAGTAATTGAACCAGTTTACATTCAACTGTCCAGTAGTGAATGAGAGAGGGTTTTCACACAGCCTTACCAGCATTTGGTATGATCCTTTTTTATTTTTGTCATTCTGGTTGATGTGTAGTTGCCTCACATTGTGGTTTTAATTTGTATTCCTCTGACTGATGAGGTTGAGCACCTTTCCCATGTTTATTGGGTACTTGGATATCCCTTTTTGTAAAGTGCCTGTTCATATCTCTTGGGCATTTTTCTCTTCAGTGGTATGTTGTTGTTGTTTTTTTTAAAAGATTTTTTATTTATTGAGAGAGAGAGAGAATGGTAGAGAGAGAGCATGAGAGGAAAGGTCATAGGGAGAGGCAGACTCCCTGCTGAGCAGCGAGCCCGATGCGGGACTTGATCCTGGGACTCCAGGATCATGACCTGAGCCGAAGGCAGTCGCTTAACCAACTGAGCCTCTCAGGCACCCTATTCAGTGGTATGTTTTTTGCTTATTGATTTTTTTTTATCTTTATGTATTCTGGTTATAAATCCTTTGTCATACACACACATACATATCACTATTCTGTTTGCTTTTCACTCTCTTAATAACTAATCCCTTTTTCTTTCTTGAAATATAATATATACATAAAATAAGGTTCACAGATCTTTAATGTACAGCTTGATGAATTTTTACATTTATATACACTCATGTAGGTACAACCCAGATTAAAATAGAACCAGGTTTCCTTATAACCATTCCCTACTCCCAGAAATAACTACTATTCTTACGCTTGTCACCATAAATTAGTTTTACCAGTTGTTAAACTTTGTATAAATATCCTCTTTTTTTTTTTTTTTTTGATCTGGTTTCTTTTGCCCAACATCATACTTTTGTAAATCATCCATGTTGTGGGTATCAGTTCATTCTTTTTTCTGCTATGTACTATTCTGTTGTATGACTATTCTTCAGTTTGTTTCTCTCCTTTTGATAGGTTGGATTGTTTGTAGTGTTTGGCTTTCATCAGTAAAGATGCTTCCAACATTCTTTTTTTTTTAAATTTTTTATTGTTATGTTAATCACCATATATTACATCATTTGTTTTGGTGTACTGTTCCATGATTCATTGTTTGTTCATAACACCCAGTGCTCCACGCAGAATGTGCCCTCTTTAATACCCATCACCAGGCTAACCCATCCCCCTGCTCTCCTCCCCTCTAGAAACCTCAGTTTGTTTTTCAGAGTCCATCATTGCTCCTGGTTCGTCACCCCCTCTGACTTACTCCCCTTCATTCTTCCTCTCCTGCTATCTTCTTCTTTTTCTTTTTTCTTAAAATATGTTGCGTTATTTGTTTCAGAAGTACAGATCTGTGATTCAACAGTCTTCCACAATTCACAGCGCTCACCGTAGCACATACCCTCCCCAATGTCTATCACCCAGCCACCCCATCCCTCCCACCCCCGACCACTCCAGCAACCCTCAGTTTGTTCCTGAGATTAAGAATTCCTCATATCAGTGAGGTCATATGATACATGTCTTTCTCTGATTGACTTATTTCACTAAGCATAACACCCTCCAGTTCCATCCACGTCGTTGCAAATGGCAAGATCTCATTCCTTTTGATGGCTGCATAATATAGCAGCAATGTCCACAATAGCCAAACTGTGGAAAGAGCCAAGATGTCCATCGACAGATGAATGGATAAAGAAGAAGTGGTATATATACACAATGGAATATTATGCTTCCAACATTCTTATACATGTTTTTGGTGGATGTATGCACTCTTTTCTTTGGGGCATAAGCCTAGGAAGGTGCTTGTCATAGGGTAGGTTTATATGTAGCTTTAGTCACTACGCCAGTTTTGCAAGAGCTCTGTAATTGTTCCTTTCTCATTTAGGTTTACAATCCATCTAAAAAAATTTTTAAAAATGTAATGTGAAGTAGGGTAAAGATAATTTCTTCCAGATGGAGAACAATTGACCTAGCTCTATTGAAAAAAATTTCTTTCTCCACAATCTAAATGTTTATGCATCTAATAACAGAACTTCAAAATACGCAGAGCAAAAGCTACAAAGAGAAGTCGGCAAACCCAGTTATTTTAGAAGAATTCTACATTCACACTCTCAAAAAATTGATAGAAAAGCTAGCGAATCAGAAAGGATGTAAGAAGACTTGAATAACACTATCAACCTACTTGTTCTAATTGACATTTACAGAATGCTTCACCTAAAAATAGCAAAATATACATTCTTCTTAAGTACACGCAGAACATTTACTAAGATAAACCATATTGTTTGCTATCAAACAAGTCCCAATAAATTTGAAAAGATTCAAATCATACAAAAAGGCTCTCTTATTATCATGGGATAAAGTTAGGAATCCATAACAGATATCTGAAAAGTCCAATATTTTGGAAATAACACACTTCTAAGTAGTCGATGGGTCGAATAAATCCAAAGAAATTAAAAATCATTTTGCATGGAGCAAAAATATTCTGATAATGTGAATTACTTTTTTTAATATGAAATCATTCTTACATTCTTAGAATGAACTACTCTTGGTTGTGATGAATCTTCCTTTTTATATCTTTATGTTTCATTTGCTAATACTGTATTTAGGACTTTTGTTTATCAAGGAAATTGGTCTGTAATTTTTTCTAACATACAGCAAAATTGAAAGAATTTTACAGTGAACACCCATTTATCTACAACCTAGATTTTATAATTAACATTTTTAAAAAAATTGTTTTTAGTTGTAAAATATACATAAAATTTAGTATCTTAATCATTTTTAAGTTTACATGTTGTTCAGTAATGTTAAGTACATTCATATTATTGCACAATCTTTAGAACTTTTTCATCATGCAAAGTGAAACTCTGTACTCATTAAACAATTCCCTATTTCCCTGCTCCCCCTGCAGTCCCTGGCAACCACAATTCTGCTGTCTGTTTCTATAAACTTGACTCTCTACATACCTTGTATAAAGCAGAATCATACAGTTTTGTTTTTTTGTTTTTGTTTTGTGGATGACTTACTTCATTTAGCGATGTCCTCAGGGTTCATCCATGTTGTAGCATATGTCACAATTTCCATATTTTTAAGGTTGAGTAATACTCCATTTTGTGTGTGTGTGTATAACATTTTATTTACCCATGCATCTGTCGATGGAGACTCTACCTCTTGGCTGTTGTGAAGAATGCTGCTGTCAACATGGGTATATAAATATCTCTTTGAGATCAGTCCTTTGGATATATACCCAGAATTTCAAGATCATATGGTAATTTTTTGAGGGATTGCCATATTGTTTTCTTTTTTTGTAAAGATTTTATTTATTTGACAGAGACACAGCAAGAGAGGGAACACAAGCAGGGGGAGTGGGAGAGGGAGAAACAGGCTTCCCGCCGAGCAGGGAGCTCAGTGCGGGGCTCGATCCCAGGACCCTGGGACCATGACCTGAGCCAAAGGCAGACGCTTAATGACTGAGCCATCCAGGCGCCCTGCCATATTGTTTTCTACAGCAGTTGTATGTACCATCTTACAATCTACTGGTGATACACAAAGTTTCCAGTTTTTCCACATCCTCACCAACACTTGCTATTTTGTTATTTTTTAAAGAGTAGTCATCCTCATTGGTGTGAAGTGATATCTCATTGCAGGTTTGATTTGCATTTTTCTAAAGGTTAGTGATGTTGAGCATCTTTTCATGTGCTAGTTGACCACTTGTATATCTTCTTTGGAGAAATGTCTATTTAAGTCTTTGGCCCATTTTTGAATTCGGTTATTTGTTTTGTTGTTGAGGTTTAAGAGTTCTTTAGAAATATATTCTGGATACTGAATTCTTAGGAGGTATGTGATTTGCAAATATTTTCTCCTATAGGTTGCCTTTTTACTCTGACAGTAGTGTCCTTTGATACACCAAAATTTCAAATTTCTATGTAGTCCATTTTATTTATTTTTACTTTTGTTGCCCATACTTTTTTGATTTTATATCCAAAAAATCATTGCCAAATCCAATATCATGAAGCTTTTCCTTCTGTTTTCTCCTAAAAGTTTTATAATTTTAGGTCTTACATTTAGATCTTTGGTACATTTTAGGTTAATTTTTGTATGTGGTGTAAGGTAAGACTCCCAACTTCACTCTTTTGAATGTGGATATCCAATTTTCCCTCTTCCACTTGTTGAACAAACAGTCTTTTCCCCATTGGGTGGTCTTGATACTTTGTTGAAAGTCATTTGACCAAATATGTGAAGGTTTATTTCTGGGCTGTGTAATCTATTCCGTTGGTCCATATGTCTTTATGCCAGTACCACACCTTTATTTTTTTATTGAAATATAATTGACATACAATATATCCTATTAATTTTAGGTGTACATCATAGTGATTCATTATTTTTATATATTATGAAATGATCCCCAGAATAAGTCTGGTTACCATCTGTCAACACACAAAGTTATTTACAATATTATTAACTGTATTTCCTTTGCTGTACATTACATCACCATGACTTACTTCTTTTATAACTGGAAGTTTGTGCCTCTTAATCCTCTTCATCTGTTTTGTCCTGCCCCCAACCCCTCATTCTGGTAACCAGCAGTTTGTTTCCTGTATCTATGAGTTTGTCTCCATTTGTTTTTGTTTGACCTGTTTTGTATTTTTGATTCCATGTATATGTGAAATCATATGGTATTTGTCTTTCTCTGTCTGACTTATTCCACTTAACATAATACCTTCAAAGTCTATACATGTTATCACAAATGACAAGATTTTATTCTTTTTTTTTTGGCTAATATTTCATTGCGTGTATATACCACATCTTTATCCATCTATATCAGTGGACACTTAGGTTTCGTCCATATTAAGATATGTAAATAAGTACGATTATTTAATTACAATAATATTGTAAATAATGTGACGCTGAACATAGGAGCACACATAATCTCTTTCAATTGGTGTTTCTGTTTTCTTCAGGTCAATGCCCAGAAGTAGAATTTTGATATATTGTATGGTAGTTATATCTTTAATTTTTTAAAAAGATTTATTTATTTGCTTGAAAGAGAACATGAGTGGAGGGAGGGGCAGAGGAAGAGGGAGAGAGAATCCTCAAAACAGCCCCCCTGCTGAGTGTGGAACCCAATGGGGGGCTTGATTCTAGGACCCTGAGATCATGACCTGAGGCACAATCAAGAGTCAGACACTTAACCGACTGAGTCACACAGACTCCCCTATTTTTAAGTTTTTGAGGAACCTCCGTACTGTTTTCCAGAGTGGCTGTACCAACTGGCATTCCTACCAAATGTATGAGGGTTCCTTTTTCTCTATATCCTTGCTAATACTTGTTGTTTTAATTTTTCTGGCAATAGCCAATTTGACAGATGTGAAGTGATACCTCACTGTAGTTTGGATTTGCATTTCCCCAATAATTAGTGATATTGAACATCTTCTCTTGTGCCTATTGGCCATCTGTATGTCTTCTTTGGAAAAATGTCTATTCAAGTCCTCTGCCCATGTTTTAATCTGGTTGGTTGGTTGGTTGTTCGATATTAAGTTGTGTAAGTTCCTTACATATTTTGGATATTAACCCCTTATCAGATATATGATTTGCAAATATCTTTCCCCATTCAGTAGGTTGCCATTTTGTTTTGTTATTGCTTTCCTTCACTGTGCAAAAGTTTTTTAGTTTGATGTGATCCCATTTGTTTATTTTAGCTTTTGTTGCCCTTGCCTAAGGAGACTGGCCCCCCAAAATATTACTAAGACCATTGTGAAAGAGCTTATTGGCTATGTTTTCTTCTAGGAGTTTTATAGTTTCAGGTTGCATATTCAAGTCTTTAATCCATATTGGATTTATTTATTTATTTTTAAAGATTTTATTTATTGTCAGAGAGAGAGAGATAAGAGAGAGCACAAGCAGGAGGAGAAGCAGGCTCCTCGCCCAGCAAGGAGCCCTGTGTGGGACTTGATCCCAGGACCCTGGGATCATGACTGAGCTGAAGGCAGACACTTAACTGACTGAGCCACCCAGGCATCCCCATTTTGAATTTATTTTTGTATATGGTAGAGGTATTGGTTTCGTTTCATTCTTTTGAGTACAAGTACACTCTTGATTATTGTTGCTTTGAAATAAGTTTGAAATCAGGAGGTAAGAAACCTACAATTTTGTTCTTCTTTGTTAAGATTGTTTTGGCTGGGGGTGCCTGGGTGGCTCAGTCATTAAGTGTCTGCCTTCGGCCCAGGTCATGATCCCGGGGTCCTGGGATCGAGCCCTGCGTTGGGCTCCCTGCTCAGTGGGAAGCCTGCTTCTCCTCTCCCACTCCCCCTGCTTGTGCTCCCTCTCTTGCTCTCTCTCTGTCAAATAAATAAAATTTCTAAAAAAAAAAAAAGATTGTTTTGGCTATTTGGAGTTCCCTGAAGTTCCATATGAGTTTTAGGATGGATTATTCTATTTTTGAAGAAAATGTAATTGAGATTTTGATAGAGATTGCATTAAATCTTTATATTACTTTTTTAAAATTTTATTTTATTAGGTTATGTTAGTCACCATACAATACATCATTAGTTTTTGATGTAGTGTTCTATGATTCATTGTTTTCGTATAACACCCAGTGCTCCATCCAGTATGTGCTCTCCTTAATACCCATCACTGCAGGGGCGCCTGGGTGGCTCAGTTGGTTAAGCATCTGCCTTCGGCTCAGGTCATGATCCTAGGGTGCTGGGATTGAGCCCCGCATCCGGCTCCCTGCTCAGCTGGGAGCCTGCTTCTCCCTCACTCACACCCCTCTCTTGCTGTGTCTCTCTCTGTCAAATAAATAAATAAAATCTTTAAAAAAAAATACCCATCACAAAGCTAGCCCATCCCCCCACCCCCTCCCCTCTAAACGCCTCAGTTTGTTTCTCAGAGTCCATAGTCTCTCATGGTTCATCTCTCCCTCCAATTACCCTCCCCTTCATTTTTCCCTTCCTTCTCCTAGTGTCCTCCATGCTATTCCTCATGTTCCACAAATAAGTGAAACCACATGATAATTGACTTTCTCTGCTTGACTTATTTCACTTAGCATAAGCTCCTCCAGTCCCAACCATGTTGGTGTAAAAGTTGGGTATTCATCCTTTCTGATGGCTGAGTAATATTCCATTGTACATATGGACCACATCTTCTTTATCCATTCATCTGCTGAAGGGCATGTCGGCTCTTTCCACAGTTTGGCTATTGTGGACATTGCTGCTATGAACATTGGGGTGCATAGGGCCCTTCTTTTCACTCCATCTGTGTCTTTGGGGTAAATACCCAGGAGTGCAATTGCTAGGTCATAGGGTAGCTCTATTTTTAATTTTTGAGGCACCTCTACACTGTTTTCCAAAGTGGCTGTACCAACTTTCATTCCCACCAACAGTGTAAGAGGGTTCCCCTTTCTCCACAGCCTCTCCAACATTTGTTGTTTCTTGCCTTGTCAATTTTTGCCATTCTGACTGGTTTTGATTTGAATTTCCCTGATGGCTAATGATAATGAACATTTTTTCATGTGTCTGTTAGGCATTTGTATGTCTTCTTTGGAGAAGTGTCTGTTCGTGTCATCTGCCCATTTTTTCACTTGATTATTTGGTTTTTTGGGTGTTGAGTTTGAGAAGTTCTTTATAGATCTTGGATACCAGCCTTTTATCTGTAGTATCATTTGCAAATATCTTCTCCCATTCTGTGGGTTGCCTCTTTGTTTTGTTGACTGTTTCCTTTGCTGTGCAGAAGCTTTTTATCTTTTTTTTTTAATTTTTATTTATTTATTTGACACAGAGAGAGACATAATGAGAGAGGGAACACAAGCAGGGGGAGTGGGAGAGGGAGAAGCAGGCCTCCTGTGGAGCAGAGAGCCCGATGTGGGGCTCGTTTCCAGGACCCCAGGATCATGACTTGAGCTGAAGGCAGATGCTTAATGACTGAGCCATCCAGGTGCCCCAGAAGCTTTTTATCTTGATGAAGTCCCAAAAGTTCATTTTTGCTTTTGTTTCACTAGCCTTTGGAGATGTATCTTGAAAGAAGTTGCTGTGGCTGATGTCAAAGAGGTTACTACCTATGTTCTCCTCTAGGATTTTGATGGATTCCTGTCTCACATTGAGGTCTTTCATCCATTTGAGTTTATCTTTGTGTATGGTGTTAGAAAATGGTCGAGTTTCATTCTTCTGTATATAGCCGTCCAATTTTTCCAGCACCATTTATTGAAGAGACTCTGTTTTTTCCATTGCATATTTTTTCCTGCTTTGTCGAGGATTATTTGACCATAGAGTTGAGGGTCCATATCTGGGCTCTATTCTGTTCCATTGGTCTATATGTCTGTTTTTGTGCCAGTACCATGCTGTCTTGGTGACCACTGCTTTCTAATATAGCTTGAAATCTGGCAACGTGATGCCCCCAGCTTTGTTTTTCAACATTTCCTTGGTGATTTGGGGTCTTTTCTGATTCCATACAAATTTTAGGGTTGTTTGTTCCAGCACTTTGAAAAATGTCATTGGAATTTTGATCGGGATGGTGTTGAAGGTATAGATTGCTCTGGGCAGCATAGACATTTTAACAATGTTTATTCTTCCGATCCACGAACATGGAATGTTTTTCAGTTTTTTTGTGTCGTCTTCAATTTCTTTCATGAGTGTTCTGTAGTTCCTAGAGTATAGATCCTTTACCTCTTTGGTTAGGTTTATTCCGAGGTATCTTATGGTTTTTGCTTCTATTGTAAATGGAATCGTTTCTCTAATTTCTCTTTCTACAGTTGCATTGTTAGTGTATAAGAAAGAACTGATTTCTGTGCATTGATTTTGTATCCTGCCACATTACTGAATTGCTGTATGAGTTCTAGTAATTTGGGGGTGGAGTCTTTTAGATTTTCCACATAAAGTATCATGTCATCTGTGAAGAGAGAGTGAGTTTGGCTTTTTCTTTGCCAATTTGAATACCTTTGATTTCTTTTTGTTGTCTGATTGCTGTTGCTAGGACACTTCTGATACTATGTTGAACAATAGTGGCAAGAGTGGGCATCCTGGATGTGTTCCTGATCTTAAGGAAAAGGCTCTCAGCTTTTCCTCATTGAGGATGATATTTGCTTTGGGTTTTTCATAGATGGATTTTATGAACTTGAGGAATGTGTGCTCTATTCCTATACTCTGGAGTTTTAATCAGGAAAGGATGCTGTATTTTGTCAAATGCTTTTTATGCATCAATTGAGAGGACCATATGGTTCTTCTCTGTCCTCTTATTAATGTGTTCTATCACATTGATTGATTTGCAAATGTTGAACCATCCTTGCATCCCAGGGATAAATCCCACTTGGTCGTGGTAGATGATCCTTTTAATGTATTGTTGGATCCAGTTAGCTAGGATTTTGTTGAGGATTTTGGAATCCATCTTCATCAGGGATATTGGTCTGAAATTCTCCTTTTTGATGGGGTCTTTGCCTGGTTTGGGGTTTAAGGTAATGCTGTCCTCATAGAATGAGCCTGGAAGCTTTTCTTCTGTTTCTATTTTTTGAAACAGCTTCAGTAGAATAGGTATTATTTCTTCTTTGAATGTTTGGTGGAATTCCCCCAAGGGGGAGGTCCAGGCCCTGGACTCTGGGAGTTTTTTGATCACTGCTTCAACCTTGTTAATGGTTATTGGCCTATTCAGGTTGTCAGTTTCTTCCTGTTTCAGTCTTGGGAGTTTATAGATTTCCAGGAAGGCATCCATTTCATCCAGGTTGCTCAGTTTATTGGCATATAGTTGTTGATAATAATTTCTAATAATTGTTTCTGTTTCCTTGGTGTTAGTCGTGATCTCTCCCCTTTCATTCATAATTTTATTAATTTGGGTCCTTTCTCTTTTGTTTTGGGTGAGTCTGGCCAGTGGTTTATCGATCTTATTAATTCTTTCAAAGAACCAGCTTCTAGTTTCGTTTATCTGATCTACTGTGTTTCTGGTTTCTAATTCATCTCTGCTCTAATCTTAATTATTTCTCTTCTAATACATGGCTTAGGCATTGTTTGTTGCTTTTTCTCTAGTTCTTTAAGGTGTAGAGTTAGTGATGAATTTGGGATTTTTCTGTTTTTTTGAGTGAGGCTTGGATGGCTATTTATTCCCCCCTTAGGACTGTCTTTGCAGTATCCCGTAGGTTTTGGACCAATGTGTTTTCATTCTTATTGGTTTCCATGAATTTTTAAGTTGTTCTTTGATTTCCTGGTTGACCCAAACATTCTTGAGGAGAGAGGTCTTTCGCTTCCAAGTGTTTGAATTTCTTCCAGATTTTTTCTTGTGATTGAGTTCCAGTTTTAAAGCATTATGGTCTGAGAATATGCAGCGAATAATCTCAGTCTTTTGGTATTGGTTGAGACCTGATTTGTGACCCGGTATGTGATCTATTCTGGAGAAAGTTCCATGCGCGCTCGAGAAGAATGAGTATTCTGTTGTTTTAGGGTGGAATGTTCTGTATATATTTATGAGGTCCATCTGGTCCAGTGTGTCATTCAAAGCTCTTGTTTCCTTGTTGATTTTCTGCTTAGATGATCTGTCCATTGCTGAGAGTGGAGTATTGAGGTCTCCTACAATTAACATATTGTTATCAATATGACTCTTTATTTTGGTTAACAGTTGGCTTATGTAGGTGGCTGCTCCCATGTTGGGGGCATAGATATTTACAATTGTTAGATCTTCTTGTTGGATAGACCCTTTAAGAATGATATAGTGTCTTCTGTGTCTCTAACCACAATCTTTAGTTTAAAATCTAATTTGATATAAGAATTGCTACCCCAGCTTTCTTTTGAGGTCTGCTGGCATGGGAGATGGATCTCCATCCCTTCACTTTCAGTCTGGATGTATCTCTAGGTTCAAAATGAGTCTCTTGTAGACAGCATATGGATAGGTCCTGTCTTTTTATCCAATCTGCAATGCTGTGCTGTTTAATGGGAGCGTTTAGGCTGTTCACATTGAGAGTGATTATTGAAAGATATGAATTTATTGTCATCATGTTGCCTGTGAAGACTTGTTTTTATAGATTGTCCCTGTAAATTTCTGTTGTATATCACTCTTGGGGTCTTTCTCCTTTTATAGAAACCTGCTTAATATTCTTGCAGGGCCAGTTTAGTGATCACATATTCTTTCAGTTTCTGCTGGTCGTGGAAGCTCTGCATCTCTCCATCCATTCTAAATGACAGCCTTGCCGGATAAAGTATTCTTGGCTGCATGTTCTTCTCGTTTAGTACCCTGAATATGTCTTGCCAGGCCTTTCTGGCTTGCCAGGTCTCTGTGGATAGGTCTGATGTTATTCTGATGTTCCTCCCTGTGTACGTAAGGAATCTCTTCCCCCTAACTGCCCTTAAGATGATTTCCTTGGTTCTAAGATTTGCAAGTTTTACTATTACATGCCGGGGTGTTTGCCTGTTTTCCTTGATCTTGGGAGGGGTCCTCTCTGCCTCTAGGACGTGAATGTTTGTTTCATTCCCCAGATTAGGGAAGTTCTCAGCTACAATTTGCTCAAATACATCTTTTAGTCCTCTCTCTCTCTCCACTCCCTCCGGGATTCCAGTTATTCTGACATTGGAACGCTTCATGGTGTCACTTATTTCTCTGATTCTGTTTTCATGGATTCTGAATTGTTTTTCCCTGGCCTCCTCTTTTCCCTTTTTTTCTCTTAATTGGTCTTCCAGGTCACTAATTCATTCTTTTGCCTCGCTTAGCCTGTTAGATTATCTAGATTAGATTGGATCTCATTGATAACATTTTTAAATTCTGCCAGTTCAGCTTTCATTTCTGCTCTTAGAGACTCTATGTTACCATTAATTGATTTCTCCATTCTAGCTATTGTCTTCACAATTGCTAGCCTGAATTTCATCTCCAACATCTTGGTTATATCTGAATCCATTTGTAAATCTGTGGCATAAGTCATAGTCTCTGAGTCTTTCCTATTTTTGGGTTTCCTCCTCCTAGTCATTTTGTTGAGGGGTGGTTGAGGGAATGTATAGAATCCAAATTATTGACCACAACCCAAGCAAGATGCACCTATTTTATAGGGACCTTAGGGTTGCTGGCCTCTTGTTTTCCCAGCCTGTCTTCTTGGGGAGGGGCCTGCCGCACTGTCAGTCAGGCAACCCTGTTTGGGCAGAGTTGCCCTGCCCCCTGTGGGGGGGGATGGGCTCAGTGAAAACCGGTTTTTTGGGGCTTTTGTTCTGGTGGCTTTCCCTGTCTTTTCTGAGAGTCAGAGCAGAACAGACCGTTTCCAACCCTCTGCCTCAGAGCAGAGAGATCGCAGTCTGTTCTTCAGTGAGCTCTCCAGGCCACACTCTCCGTTTCTGTCTGTGCTGCTATAAATTGCAGTGTCCTGGGTTGTGCACCCCTTCCAGTGCTCCCAGTCCTTGCCTTCAGCTGGGGCACGTCTCTGCCCTTTGTGCTTCTAAGACCGCCAGCTGCCCCCAGTTCGCATGCGCTGCCCGCTGCTCGGGTTTCAGTCTGGGGGGCTACCCTAATGTCCTTTCCCCGCCACCACTGGTCTGTGCATCTGTGCCCCGTCCCCAGCGCAGGAGGCTATCGCTCACCTGCGGTGTAGGATCCCCATGGCCAGGCTTCCTCCCCCTTCCGTTTATCCTCCGATATCTGCCTGCAGAATCATGGCTCCCCACTTCGGACCTCGAAACCAACCACCTGCAATATTCTGTTTGTAGAGATCCAGATCTATCTTCTTACAGCTCAGGCTGATTTTGTTGGTGTTCAGAGTGGTCTGGTAGATATGGAGCTCAATTCTGGGGACCGGTTGGAATAGGGTCCCCTACTCCTCATCTTTTCAAAATCCCCCTTTATATTTCTTTTGACTCATGGCTTATTTAGAAGTGGCCTCCTTAGTTTCCAGACATGTGGAATATTTATACGTTTTTGTTATTGATTTTAGTTTAATTTCACTGTGGTCAGAGAGCATACTCTTAATGATTTCAAGCCTTTGAAATTAATTAAGGTTTGATTTGTGACAAACCATATCGGTAAATGCTACTTGCACACTTGAAAAGACTGTGTAATGAATCACTATATGTAATATTCTGTATGTATTAGTTAGGTCAAGTTTATTGTGTTGTTCAGATCTTTTGTATCCTTTCTGATTTTTTTTGTAGGGGGTCTGTTTTCTGTCCATTTTTGAGAGAGTGTTTATTTAAAAAGTCTCCCTATTTTGTTACAGATTTGTGTTTCTCCTTTTAGATGTTTATTTTTATTTTACATTTTTTTAAAGATTTTATTTATTTATTTGACAGAGACACAGTGAGAGAGGGAACACAAGTGGGGGAGAGGAAGAAGCAGACTACCCACTGAGCAGGGAGCCTGATGTGGGGCTGATCCCAGGAACCCAGGATCATGACCTGAGCTGAAGGCAGACGCTTAATGACTGAGCCACCCAGGCGCCCCTATTTTATATATTTTGAAATTGTCATTTGCTCTAATACAGATTTGTGTGATATCCAAGGAATTGTAGTATCTGTCTTGTATTTTAACATTTGCATGATTATAAAATGTTTTTCGTTATTTCTAGTAATGCACTTGTCCTAAAGTCTACTTTGTCTACTACTAACATAGCTATGCTAGCTTTCTTTTGCTTTGTGTTTCTGTTGTATATTCTTTCTATCCTTTTACTTTCAATCTCTTTATGTCCCTATATTTAGGATTTGTCTCTTCTAACTGGTATATTGTTGGCTTTATTATCTTTTTAATTTTATTTTTTAATTGAAGTATAGTTGACACACAATGTGTTGTCTTTTAAATCTAAACTGACAAACTTAAGTCTTTTACTTAAATTTCGTGTAATTACTGATATATTTGGATTTTTATCATCTTTGTTTTCTGTTTAACCAGCTGTTTTATGTTGCTCTTTCTCTCCTTCTTGTCCTTTTTTGGATTAGTCTATTTTTCCCTTATTTGGTTTTTGTTCTGCATTACTTTGTTGGTTATGCATCCTTACACTGGTTTTTCAGGTGATTACCCTGGAGATTATAATGTGCATCCTTAACTATTAAGTCCAATAAAAATGATGTTTACCACTTTCCTGTTAATGACAGAATTCTAGAATTATATATATAATAATATATATAACTCCACTTATATATCCAAACTCCACTTATATATCCAAACATCTTTTGTGTCATTGTTGTCATACATTTTAATTTTACAAATTTTTTTAACCTCTCCAATTGTTTTATATTGCCAATATTTTTATTTATATTTACCCACATATTAATCTTTTCTGTTGCTCTTTATTCTTTTCTGCAATTATGTGCTTTCCTTCAAGGATTATTTTCCTTCTATCTGAATCATTTCTTTTAGTATTTCTTTTCATTTGGGGTTTCTAACAATGGATTCTTTCAGCATTTGTCAGAAAACCTATTTATTTTACCTTTTGTATTTTGAAAAATGTTCAGTCTTTCAGAAATGTTATGGGACTTGTACAGTGGACACCCATGTACACTGTACCTTGACTCACCAATTAACATTTTTACATGTTTGCTTTCTCTCCTTGTTTTTTCACCTGATCCGTTTGGGAGATAGTTGCAGGTATCATTTCCCTCTAAATACTTCATTTTGTATTTATCTCTTAAGAACAAGGGTCTTCTCCTGCATAACCACAATTCAGTTATCATACACATGATTTATCATTGATACACATTCTGTCAGCTATATTCATATTTCTCTATGTCCCAGTAATGTACTTGATTTTATTTTGTTTTGATTTTTGCTGTTTTTAATCTGGGATCCAATCAAGAATCATGCATTGCGTCTAGTTGTAATGTTTTCTTGGTCTCCTTTTATACAGAACTGTTTCTAGCTATGAAAGTCCTAGACGACATCTTCTTCCATTACGAGGCTATTTCATTTACATTGAAAATCTGTTGTTTAGTGTCACCACCTTCATTAAGTATTCTAGTTAGATCTTCTGGAGAACTGGCTGCAGCTTTTACATCACCACTGTGGCTTCACCTTGCACTTTTATGTTATGGAGACAGCTTCTTCTTTAAACCTCTACTAATTTCAGACTTTTCTTCTGCAGCTTCCTTACCTCTCAACCATCCTAGAATTGAAGAGAGTTAGGGCCTTGCTCTGGATTAGGCTTTGGCTTAAGGGAATGTTGTGGCTCATTTGAGACTACTAAAACTTTCTCCGTTTCTACAATAAGGCTATTTCACTTTTCTTATCATTTGTGAGTTCACTGGAATAGCACTTTTCATTTCCTTCAAGAACTTTTTCTTTACATTTACAACCTGGCTATTTGGTGCAAGAGGTCTAGCTTTCAGCCCGTTTCAGCTTTTGACATACCTTCCTCCCTAAGCTTAATCATTTCTAGCTTTTGATTCAAAGTGAGAGATGCACGACTATTTCTTTCACTTGAACACTTAAAGGCTATTGTAGGTCTAATTTCAGTATTGTTGTTTCTCAGGGAATAGGGAGGCCCAAGGAGAGGAAGAGAGTCGGGGGGATGGTCTGTTGGTGGAGCAGTCAGAACACATACAACATTTATCAGTAAAGTTTGCTATCTTATATGGGTGGGGCTCATGACACCCTAAAACAATTATGGTAACATCCAAGATCACTGATCACAGATCAACATAGTAAATATAATAATGAAAAAGTTTGAAATATCGTGAGAATCCTCGAAATGTGACCCAAAGACATAAAGTGAGCAAATGCTGTTAGAAAAATGGCTTTGATAGACTTCCTTGATGCAGGGTTGCCACAAACCTTCAATTTGTAAAGAATACAGTATCTGCAAAGTTCATTAAAGCCAAGTATAATAAAAAGAGGTAAGCCTATAATTTTTATTTAACCAAAGGAATATTAACAGTTGTGTGAAGACAAAAGTGAGGATTTTGTGTGGCAAAGTAAGTTTCTTATTTCAGGAGCACCTTCTTTTCTTGGTATAGTGAAATGCAGTTTTTTTAATCAATAGTACTCTTTCACTGGAAGGTTGGGTTGTTGTGTTTTCTGATTTGGTGACTCCCTTTTGTGTCAGTGGATCCTTACTTTTATTTTCTTGCTGGCTTCTTTACCTTCACTGTCAAGTCTCAGTGGAGAACTTTCAGTTTACCCCTTCTTCCCCCAGAAGTTATGTCTTCTTGAAGCTATCTGCTTAGGCCCTGAACATGTTTCAACTCACTTGCTTTTGGTTTCCTAGTAGCTTGTGTTTTCATATCCTAGATCTTGGGATGCCTGGGTGGCTCAGTTGGTTAAGCATCTGCCTTTGGCTCAGGTCATGATCCCAGGGTCCTGGGATCGAGTCCCATGTTGGGCTCCTTGCTCAATAGGGAGTCTGCTTTCCCTCTGCCTGCTGCTCCCCCTGTTGGTGCTCTCTCTGTCTCTCTGACAAATGAATAAATCTTAATATCCTAGACCTTAAACCTCTTTTCAGTATTTTCATAATCAAGTGGGATTTTCTCCTTTAAGGGTTTATTTTATCTTTGTTCCATCAGCCCTTGATTATCCACACCTCTCTTTTTCTTCCTTTCTTCTTTTCCTTCCTCTCGCCCTCTCTTTCCCTCCCTGTTTTCTCCCTTCCTCCCTCCCTCTCTGTTTTACTCCCTTCCTTCCTTCCTTCCTCTCTGGCTCAACACTTTTTCTTGTCTCTCACCACAGGCATAAGCTTTGCAGATGAGTCTCCTAGATTTGGGTATTTTTCTCCTTATAGGTAATTTGAAGTTAATTTTATCTGTCCCCTGGCTTTGATGAAGGCATGAGTTATGGGTTATTTTATCTGCTTATTTGCTTGTTGATATGTATGGTTTTTTGGAGGATGCATGGAGAAATTCAGATTTAGGCAACCACTTTTAAGCTCTATAGCCCAGAAGTCATCACCTCCATTTTTGAAGAATACTTTTGTTGAGTAGAGAATTGCAGTTTGACATGACAGTGGCCCTAGGATAAAAGCAGCTACAGGAGCCAGCATATTTTTCCAGGGTTCTTTCTTTGCAGTTTTAGCTCCTCTAGTTCTTGCCTCAACTGGTGTCCACTAAATTATCTGGCTTTTCTTATATTTCTAGGTTGGGAGTGTTATTTAGGTCATCAGGTGTTCTATCCCATCCTGATGCACATTTCATCCAATATCTTGAGGCTTCATATCCTTAATTTTTAAATTTATCCATAACATCATGAATTGTCATAATACTTTTATTAAAACTTAGTGTATTAAGGACCCCTAGACCACTCCCCAATTTGATGATTTGCTAGGAAGACTCACAGTACCAGCATATAGGTGCATTCCTGGCTAAGATTTGTTGCAGCAAAAATGGTATGAAGTAAAATCATCAAAGGGAAAAGGCTCATGGCTCGAGTCCAGAGGAAACCAACCACAAGCTTCCCAGAATCCTTTCCCAGAAGAGTCTCATGGACATGCTTTATTCCTCTATCAATGAGTTGTGTCAACACAACTATGGAATATTGTCTACCAGGGAAGTGTTTTAGAGACTCTGTGCCCAGGGGTTTTATCAGGGGCCGTTGATGTAGACACCCTCTGCCTAGCGTGTACCAAAATTCCAGACTCCCAGAAGGAAAGCTGGTATTTAGCATAAACCATATTGCTTAATCAAACAGGTTAGGCACTTTTCAGTTAGAGTGGTGGGAACCCTCTTGAAATACAAGTTCCCAGAAGCTAGCCAAGGGCCAACCTTGCAAGCAGGCCTTTGCAAGGATAGCAGTTTAGGCCTCTTAACTCTTTTCTGTAGGACCAGAGTAGTCAACACTTACTCATCTTACTAGGAAAGATTGTTGGCGATCTAAAATAGGTCGGCAATATCATATCTCCTATAATCAGTGAGTTTTCTTCTCAGCAAAACTCTGACAAATAATCAGTAGTGAGGAAGATAAATAAAACAAAATTTGTCTTCTTTAACATTCTCAGGAAATCATCCTCAATGGAGAAAGAGAGCAAAATTCTTCTCAGTCATAAGCTTAAGATTTTAATCTTTTAAGATATTTTTAATTGAGGTTATCAAAATGCCAGTGTTGCAGTAAATAACATTTTATTCCTTCATTAATTTTCGCTAATAGGTAGACAAAATGACTGTGAGAAATTATATATTCACTCTTTTTTTTAGCCTAAGAAAGCTGTCATGGTAAAACCTCATCCACCTGTAGCTCCTCGACCTTCTAGTAGTTCTACAGCAGCTGCTCGCCACAGATTGTTAAGGGTTCTCCCCCACATTGGGCAGTCATGTTTACCTTCTCCTGAGAATGCGTATCTACCTGAAACTTCCAGCAATGCAGTTTCAAGTTTGGCAACTCTGCCCCCTGCTGATAGACCCATGTCATCTATCGCTAGCGATTTTCTTAAGGAAGATGATAACTGGGAGAGTAACATACTGTCTCATTCCAATAATAGCATCAAACTACCACCTCAGATACCCCCTATGGAGTTGGAAAATGACAAAGAGCTTGCTGATTCTGTTCTCCATCTTGGATCATCCCTGCCTCGGTGGACAAAACACTTTTCAGGAAATTTGTCATCTAATAATGAAGATGACACTGTTTTATTTTCAACTTCAGAAGAATGTGTAACTGAAGAGTCACTTCTACCTGAAGTGGGTTCATTTGCTACATTTACAGAAGGAAACACTGATGAACAGAGCAGTGGCTTGGAAGTCACACAGAAGGTAAATTCAGAGTTCTTACTCACTAATGATGACAAAGGGTTGAAAGCTGCAGAGCAGCATCTTAAACATTTTGCAAGAATGTTGAGTGGTGAATCAGTAGAAACTACAGTTCTCAACCACCGTGAATTAAGTCCTCACAAGAATAGACTCTTGTCACCTCTTCGCTGTTCTCCACCAGTGTCGCTCCATAATTCTCTGGTGAAATCACAGAGGCAGTCCAAATGTTTTGAGTCTGGGAATCTCCAGTCTTCTGCATCACAAAATGTGCTTCAGTCATTGGATGTTCGAAATATAACTGATTGTTCTTTCTCTAGGACTACTCGCTTTCGAGCTGTTAAAGTTGATTCACCCGGGAAAAGATCTGATATTATTTCTAAAGTTGAGGCTCGGGATATCACAGAAATGGCTAACAAGGCTTCCAAAGAGCCTGTTGGTTGTGTAAATAATATAGGTTTTCTTGCTTCGCTGGCCCGGAGTGCAAGCAGAGATAGCTTACAGAGCACACATGGAGCAGGCAGGCTTCGGACCTCTGGAATTGGGCTGTCTACAAGCCTCCAGCATTTTCAGGAGGAAGATCTTAGGAAAAATTCTCCCCAGTTAGAACCTACAGATTTTTTTCTAGTAAGTATTTGCCTTTCAGTATGCTCTACTAGTTATCCTTAGAGTCATTCAACATATTTAAAATTTGTTTTTTGTTTACATAAGTAAGGAGGCCTAAGGTTAAATTCTTTTCATAAGTTTCTCATAAAATGTTTATCTAGTTTGCAGAAAATATTTTGACAGTTGAATTTTAAATAATGTTTTAGTCCTAAATTGAGAGCTGTAATTTGAAAATAATTTTGTGCAATTTATAACATATTTTTAATGCTGAATATTTTTTTTTAAAGATTTTATTTATTTGACAGAGAGACACAGCCAGAGAGGGAACACAAGCAGGGGGAGTGGGAGAGGGAGAAGCAGGCCTCCTGCGGAGCAGGGAGCCCGATGCGGGGCTCGATCCCAGGACCCTGGGATCATGACCTGAGCAGACGCTTAACAACTGAGCCACCCAGGCACCCCTAATGCTGAATATTTTTATTAGTTTTTCCCAAATAAGAACTTTTATTTATGCCATCAAATTTCATTCTCCTAAGGAAAAATAATAAGTAAAATATTGCTGGATGTGAGAAACAGATTCCAAGTTAATTTAATTAAAAATTTAATTAAATGAAAGCCCAATAGCATTTCCATAATAAAATACAACCATAATAGTTTCTTAACTATAGGGAACAAACTGAGGGTTGCTGGAGGGGGAGATGGGTTGGGGGATGGGGTAATTGAGTGATGGGCATTAAGAAGGGCACTTGATGTAATGAGCACTGGGTGTTATATGTAACTGATGAATCACTAAATTCTACCCCTGAAGCTAATAATACACTATATGTTCACTAACTTGAATTTAAATAAAATCTTAAAAAATACAAGTATTTCATGTTTAGTGATCTTTTCTTCTGTTCTTCATTAACTTACCTCTGTAGATGTTTTGTGTTTTAATTATAGTCTGCCCGTGGTATTGGAATGAATGGAAATAACACAGCAGCAGGGAGAAGAGTAGGTAAGCTGCCAGTAATTTTGAAAGTATAAGCCTAACAATCATTTCATTATGCATACTGTATTTTCAGAGAAAAAAGAAGAACATTCTTTGTGGTATGTATGGAGTAAACTCTCCCTAAACTTTGTTCCACTTAGAAAATGATTATGAGAACTGACTATAGGACATATTTGAAGAATAAAACTAAAATTGAAATTAGGTCTCTGTTGCCTTGGGAAAAGATATGGTCTATGTGAAAAGATAAGAAGAATGAAAAATTATCATGTAATTCCCAATCCTTTCAGTCACTGGCCACTCTACAGCCAAGCTGGGCTGCTGGGTGGGTTTTGTGAAAGTATCCTAGAGAGGTGTTTCTTAATATCATGATCCAGTATCAAGGATGGTAGTAAGCTCCTTTTGATGAACCAGTTATTTCTGGATAAAAGGAAAGGACAGTCCTTGAACCAGCCCTTTCCAAAGCTCAGTAGCAGAAGTGGCTATAACATTAGCACTCCCTTCTTCCAGGAACACCTTAGAAGTGCACTGGCCAGTCCTTATTTCCAGGACAGCCGTTATTATCTCTTCTTTTGTGGTTTAATACCCAGACTAGGGATGGGAACTCACTACCAAAGATGTACCACCTTTGTAGCCCCGGAGTTCTCAAGGATACCTTATAAAAGTATATAAAACGGATGTGACAACCAGTATAATATATATTATGGTTATCACATGAGTTTTATGCCTTTAAAGAGATACTTAGGGTTTATTTTTCACTGCTATGTAAGGCCCAGAGTTTTAAAGTCTTATTATATCTACTTTTTTTCAGTTTTGAATTCTGGTAAAATATACATGACATAAAATTTACTGCCTTAACCATTTTTTTATTTTTTTTAAAGATTGTATTTATCTATTTGACAGAAAGAGACAGTGAGAGCAGGAACACAAGCAGGGGGAGTGGGAGAGGGAGAAGCAGGCCTCCCGCTGAGCAGGGAGCCCGATGCGGGACTCAATCCCAGGACCCTGGGATCATGACCTGAGCCGAAGGAAGACGCTCAATGACTGAGCCACCCAGGCGCCCTGTCTTAACCATTTTTAAGCATATAACTCAGTGGCATTAAGTACATTCACATTGTTGGACGGTCCATCTCCAGAACTCTTTTTATCTTGAAAAACTTGAAACTCTGTATCCATTAAACACTAACTCGTCATTCCCCTGCATCACCCCAGCCTCTAGTAGCCACCATTGTACTTTCTGTCTCAGTAATTTTAAATACTTTAAGTATCTCATATAAGTGGAATCATATAGCATTTGTCTTTTTCTGTCTGGCTTACTTCATTTAGCAAGGTTCATCTATGTTGTAGCATATGTTAGAATTTCCATACATTTTAAGGCTGAATAATATTCCATTGTGTGTATATACAGCATCTTGCTTATCCATATATCTCTGTATGGAGACCTGTGCTGCTTCCACATTTTAGCTCTTGTGAATAAGGCTTTTATGAACATGGATGTCCAAATATGTCTTTGAGACCCTCCTTTTAATTCTTCTGAGTATATACTCAAAAGTGGAATTGCTGGCTCATATGGTAATTCTATTTTTAAATTTTTAGGAACTGCCATACAGTTTTCCATAGTGCCTGCACTATTTTACGTTACCTCCAACAGTGTGCAAAATTTCCAGTTTCTCCACGTTCTTACCAACACTTGTTATCTTCTGGGTTTTTGTTTGTATGTTTTTTTGATAATGGACATTCTAACAGGTATGAGGTAGTATCTCCTTGTGGTTTTGGTTTTCATTTCCCTGATGATTAGTGATGTTGGGTATATTTTTATGTGCTTAGCTATTTGTATGTCTTTGGAGAAATGTCTGTTCAAATATTTTGCCCATTTTTAAATTGGGTTGTTTTGGGGTTTTTTTTGGTTGTTGAGTTTTAGATATTCTCCATATATTCTGGATACTGATCCCTTATCAGCTGTATGATTGGCAAATATTTTCTTCCATTCTGTAGGTTGCCATTTTACTCTATTGACAGTGTCTTTTTTTTTTTTTAAGATTTTATTTATTTATTTGAGAGAAAGCATGAGCAGGGTGAGGGGCAGAGGGAGAGGGAGAAGCAGACTCCCTACTGAGCAGGGAGCCCGATACGGGGCTTGATCCTGGGATCCCGGGATCATGACCTGAGCCGAAGGCAGACGCTCAACTGACTGAGCCACCCAGGCGCCCCTGACAGGGTCTTTGATGGACAATAATTTTTAATTTTCATGAAGTCCAGTTTGTCTGTTTTTTTCCTTTGGTGCTTGTGACTTTGGTGTTGTGTCCAATAACTCACTGACAAATTAGGGGTGCCTGGATGGCTCAGTTAATTAAGCATCTGCCTTCAGTGTGTCCAATAACTCACTGACAAATTAGGGGTGCCTGGATGGCTCAGTTAATTAAGCATCTGCCTTCAGCTCAGGTCATGATCCCAGGGTCCTGGGACCAAGCCCCACATCAGGCTCTCTGCTCAGTGGGGAGCCTGCTTCTCCCTCTCCCTCTGCCTGCCACTTGCCCTGCTTGTGTGTGCACTCTCTCTCTCTCCCCGCTCCTTTGTCAAATAAATAAAATCTAAAAAAATAAAAATAAAAAATAAATTATTGCCAAATCCACTGTCATGAAGCTTTCCCGCTATATTTTCTAGGAGTTTTATAGTTTTAGGTCTTACAGGTCGGTCTTTGATACATTTTGAATTAATTTTTTAAATGTATATATTTTTGTATATGGTGTAAAGTAAGGGTCCAACTTTATTCTTTCTCATGTGTATATCCAGTTTTTCCAGTGCCATTCATTAAAAAGACCGTCCTTTCCCCATGAATGGCCATGGGCACCCTTGTCAAAAATCATGTGACCCTATATGTAAAGGTTTCTTTCTGGGTTCTTGATTGCCTTTCTTTATGCCAGTACCACACTGTGACTATAATATATCTGTGTTTAACTCTAATTTGGCCTTCAGTGCTTTTTCACTTCTCTTCTCACTCTTCCTCTGAAATTGCTGTTGCTGAGGTCACCGAAGATGTCCACAGTTTCCAATCCAATGGATACTTTTGTATCCTTATCTTGTTTGATTATTGTGGCCCTCCTCCTTGAAATAGTTTCTTTCTTTTCGTTTCTCTTTTTTTCATTTCTTCTTTTTTATTATGAGCTATCATATTGTTGTAGATTTTTGTTTTGTTTCATTTTCTTAAACCTGAGTTTCTTTTTTTTTTTTTGAAAGATTTTATTCATTTATTTATGAGAGAGCAAGAGAGAGAGAAACAGCACGAGAGGGGAGAGGGTCACAGGGAGAAGCAGGCTCCCCGCTGAGCTGGGAGCCTGATGTGGGACTCGATCCCAGGACTCCGTGATCATGACCTGAGCTGAAGGCAGTCGTTTAACCAACTGAGCCACCCAGGCCCCTAAACCTGAGTTTCTTTTTTAACTTGTTTTACCAGCCCTCCGCTTGTCCCCAGGTATACACTCTTTTGGTTGTTTTCATTTAAGTCAAGCCATCAGCTGCTACCTGCAGTGATCATCACCTGAATTAGAGCTGTGTAACTTACTGCCATTTCCTTTCAGTAATAACTGTATCATTCTGAATTTCCTTGAGTCTGTGAGAATTTTGATATAAGTTTTATTTAATTGATTGCTAAGTTCTTCCGTTGATTTTCTTTGCTTTTAACTTACAGGGTCTTCCTTGGAAATCCTTTCCATCGTTTAGTCATCATTTTTAGGCAGAGATTACCAAACTTGTATCGAGAACACTACTCTCTTGGCTGTCTTTTCTGTTGGGTAAATTTTTATAGATCATTGTCTTAGATCAATTATTAGACTAGGGAATGCCAAACAAGTGAGTTATTCCAAATAACTTTAATCTTGTTTTGAAAAGCAACTTTTCACGTTGGAATTATTTTACTGACTTTTTCTTTATTCATATGTCCAATGCACTTTGAGAGAAGGCTTCAGAGAAGAATTGATAATTGATAATATGTTCTTACAAGATGAGTAGAATTTTACTAGGTTGACAAGGTGGAATAGAGCATTTTAGAAGAGACTGCACTTGTGAGTGGGGTCTGGTGCTTCTTTGAGAGTGGGTATGATGTGATAAATGACAGAAAATGACTCTGGAAGTTAGAAAGATATCATATTGGACATATAAGACCCTGAATGCCAGGGTAAAGAACAGTAGGAAACTCGTGTATACTAGTGGTGGGTCCTATCATGAAGTAGATGACTTATAAATGGTTTTATTTAAGAGGTTTATTTAAAAAGTTTATATAAAAGGATAGATGCATATATGGAAACCACTCTCGTAGGAGAAGACTGCGTTTGTGTCACTACGGTGTTGTATGTTTCTGCACATTCACAAGAATTCTTGAATGAAAAAGTTTGGGAAACATTAAGTGAGACAATTCCAAAGAAAGAAAAAAAATGAAAATATGACTACACTGAACTAAATTATTATCAACAGGTTATTCCATTGGGGAAGAATATTCTAAACCTGAATTTCAAAGATAATTGCAATTAATGAGTCTCCAGAGGATATCTGGTACTATATATGCCTTTCCTGTGTGTCCTTTGCAAATGCTTATCTTATTTTCATTTTTTAAGAAGTGGAAAGTACCCCATCACCTTGTTCTTGATAACTCTAAGTGCACTTGAAGAAGAAAGTGCTTATTAACTGAGTTAGCACTGAGTCATTTAGTTAGTTTCCAATTTTGTTTACAGTTTTAGGCAAGATCTAGGAAAGTATTTCAGACTGGTAATAAAGCTGACTTAATGTTACTGGGTTTGTATATCCAGCACCCAATCTGGGTGGCAAAACATATAGCACCAATTCTTTGTAATTCCAATTTTTTGAACGCTTGAAGGATTTTCAGAGACTTTTAGCTGCCATATAAACATTAAGCCCAGGCCTCCCAAACCTTTTTCAGTAGTGAATAGGTACCAGTACCACTGAGACTCTACCACTTTTCTTCTCATTCTTTCCCCCTTGTTTTCTTTGTTTGCCTCTTGCTTCTTGGCCTTTTAGTGCCACCAAGCACAGTGTGCTTGTACTGTTATTGTAACAACTATGGGCAGTGAATTGGAGCCTCTCTGCTTGAGTCAGGTTTGTTGGAATTTTGCTCAGTTCTAAGAGTATTTCACTTAGTAATTAAAGAAATTGATTTAATTATTTCTTTTTCTATTTGTTTATTATTTTTTAAAGATATCATTTATTTATTTGACAGAGAGAGACACAGCGAGAGAGGGAACACAAGCAGGGGGAGTCGGAGAGGGAGAAGCAGGCTTCCTGCTGAGCACAGAGCCTGATGCAGGGCTCGATTCCAGGACCCTGGGATTATGACCCGAGCCGAAGGCAGACACCTAATGACTGAGCCACCCAGGCGCCCCTATTTATTTATTTTTAAAGATTTTATTTATTTATTTTGGAGAGAGTGAGAGCACGAGCGGGGATGTGGGCAGAAGGGGAGGGAGAAAGAAAAAGTCTGAAGCAGACTCCGCGATGAGCAGGGAGCCTGACACAGGGCTCAATCCCAGGACCCTGAGATCATGACCTGAGTCAAAGGCAGACGCTTAACCAACTGAGCCACCCTGCAACCCTGATTTAATTATTTCTTATGTAATAACAGATGTGCTTTTTTTTAAATTATATTCAATTAGCCAACATATATCATTAGATTTTGTTGTAGTGTTCAGTGGTTCATTAGTTGCTTATAACAGCCAGTGCCCATCACCACATGTGCCCTCCTTAGTACCCATCACCCTGTTACTCTGTCCCCCAGCCCTCTCCCATCTGTAGTCCTCAGTTTGTTTCCCGGAGTCCAGAGTCTCTCATGGTTTATCTCCCTCTCTGATTTCTTCCCATTCAGTTTTCCCTCCCTTCCCCTGTGGTCATCTGCACTATTCCTTATGTTTCACATATGAGTGAAACCATATGATAATTGTCTTTCTCTGCTTGACTTATTTCACTTAACATAAAACCCTTCAGTTCCATCCATTTTGATGCAAATGGTTTTTTTAAGATAAAAAAACAAGTTGTTACAATAGTACAAAATTTAGTAAATATTTTTTGGAAAGGCAGTAGTACTGTGAAATTGAGCAGTGCACCATATTAGTCACTATTGATTATGGGATATTTTATGTAATTAATAACATTTAAAATTTTCAGAATTGCTTTTTATGTGTGAGAACTGAGTTGACCTTAAAACACTTAGAAACCTAAGGGAGAAAAATATATGTTATGTTGTCTAAAAAATGATAAATTGAAGTTTTGAAAGAATAAATAGGAGTTCCTGGATGGCTCAGATGGTTAAGTGTCTGCCTTCAGCTCAAGTCGTGATCTCCAGGTTCTGGGATCGAGCCCCATGTCAGCCTCTCAGCTCAGCAGCGAGTCTCCTTCTCCCTCTCCCTCTGCCTCTCCATTTGCTTGTGCTCTCTCTGTCTCTCTCTCTCAAATGAATAAATAAAATCTTTTTTTAAAAAAAAAAGAATAAATAACTTGCTTGTGGTTTGATGAATATAATTTCAGTGGTGTAATCAGGACAAAAAGACCAGTTTCATGATACTCTGGTGCTTCTTCTTGATGTAAAAGTATTCTTTTATTTTCCCTCTTGGGTGTTTGTGTTATATATTACATTTTTTCCTCTCAGAGGCCTCATAAAAATGATTTTGGTCCAGAAATTTTTTTCGATTCTCTGTCAAAGTTTGATGTACTTTACAATTACTGAAAATTGCCTTTGGAAGTATTCAGAAAAGTGTCAATGTGTACAGAAGTCCTGAAAACAATATGTCTCAGTCAGTAGAAACTTACTGCATCATTAAAAATATAACAGTTCTGCATCTTCACTTGTAGATTCTGTAGATAATTTTGGATATAAAAATAGCACAAATTATTTTTTTATGGCAAGGAAGTTTCCTGTGACAGGGATGTGTTTTATGTTTTGCTTAATACTATTTCACATTTAAAATGCTGTGCCTGTATTAATCAAGGTATTCTTTCTTTAAATAGGAGAATGTACTCATCACCTCCCACCTGTGAATGCCCCTATTCAAACAAAGAAGAAAGCAACAAAGCATTGTTTCCTTTGTGGGAAGAAAACTGGACTGGCTACTAGCTACAAATGCAGGCAGGTTGGCTGGCTGGAAAAGCTGAGATGCTTTCTTTGTGGTGACCCAGCATAGGGATACAGTATAACACATTCTTTAAATTGGCTATTCATAACATCATTAAGATGATGTTCAAATAGCAGTCCTCAGTTGAGCTCCTAATTGGTTAAAGTAAAGAGTAAGTAGACAGCTCCTGAGTTTATAAATCATGAGATCCTTTCCTGTCCTTCAAGTTAGGAGATTTAAATCAATGGGAGAATGTACTTCCTTTGTCTTATGATAGATATGCTTGGTTTTTGTTTGAATAGAACTTGGAAGAACCCCTCCTCCAAGATTGTTTTAAATTGAACAGAAAAGGAACTAAATTTAAAGTTATTGTAATTTAACCATTATATGGTACAGTTTTATTTGAAAACAGACCAATAGTATATTCACAAAAATAATTTTCTCATAATTATTTCTTTCATTAGCATTGATTAATATGTTCTGAGGACAGTATCTGCCCTTAGTTTGAGTGCAGGCATTAAAATTAACTGCTGCTTCTTAGAGTACATTTTATTCAAATAGAAACAGCTCATCTTGTTTGGTAGAAATATTTTAAAAATCCTTTCATAATTAGTTTTTTTTTAAAGATTTTTATTTATTTATTGAGAGAGAGAGAATGATAGAGAGCATGAGAGGGAGGAGGGTCAGAGGGAGAAGCAGACTCCCTGCTGAGCAGGGAGCCCGATGTGGGACTTGATCCCGGGACTCCAGGATCATGACCTGAACTGAAGGCAGTCGCTTAACCAACTGAGCCACCCAGGTGCCCTCATAATTAGGTTTTATGTGATTTTCTTTTGAGACTTTCTCACAAATTCAGTTCTCCCAGGTTTATTAGTTATAAGAGAAATGATAGACATATTTATCAGCTTTTGCAGTTTTACTGCTTCATAAAGATCTGTATCCTGTTTCATTCCATAATAGATTCTTTATTATAAACTCTCATATTCATGATAGTTAGCTTTTTCTTTTTGGGGTACTTTTGCTGGTTTATGAGCACAAGGGAAATGTGTATGGTGAAAATTGCTAAGAGAACCAGAGGGCTCCTATTGGATACCCGAAGTCAAGCTCTGATCTTCCAAAGAGATGAGCCTCTATAGAAATGTGACATTCACATGAACTTTTCTTGTGCTTTAGATGTGGAAACAACTTCTGTGCATCTCATCGCTATGCAGAAACTCACAGCTGCACCTATGATTACAAGAATGCAGGGAGGAGATACTTACAAGAGGCAAATCCTGTCGTTAACGCACCCAAACTTCCAAAAATCTAGCTCTTGCTCTGCGCCTAGGAATTGTATTACAGTGACAGAAGAAATATTGTTCAGACTGCATTATTTTTGTTCGACTCCAAAAGATTTGCCAAATGACAAAAGCATACAATGCATACTGTTGGAGAAAGAATACTACTGTATTTGACATCTTTATCCTTTGGTGAATCAAAAGTTTTAAAAGTTTTAAAAACTTTATAATGATTTAGCTTTGTTATTGCATGTCTTGTGTTAACTATTTTATATTTGATACTGCAATTTAATAGACAAGTCTTCAAAAGATGCACTTTAGGAAGTTATCACTGACTATGTAACCAGCTTCCACATTGCACAGAAATGTGCCGTCATGCAATGGCTCTACTCAAATCCACCACTTTTTTGAGGGGTGGTGGGGGTGGGGATTTGTTTGTTTTTTTTTTAAAAATGTGTGAAAATTTATTGAGTTTACTAGCAAGTTCCTTTTTATTTCAAGCTGCTTTTTATAAAAAGGAACATTTTGTTTCCCAGTGTGATTTTAACACATATATATTTCTTCCATATTCAGATTGGCATTCAGATATATATCCATTCTATAAAACACATCATGTTAATCATACTATATATTTCTTAAAATACTACTTTTTGAATGGTAGTTTTACAATAGGAGGGGTCTCATTTGTTGCCATTAAATACGGAATCCAACTTTTCACTTTTTGAAAAATGGCTGCATTTAAAACAAAATCTCACAACTTGGTTTGTTTTTCTTATAAGTTGAGTGCTATTACCAGGAGAAATTCAAATAAATATTCATTTTCATTATGAGTTTGATTATTTGATTATTTACAATAATTTTTCTTTTATAATTTTAAAAAATTTTTTAATTTAAACTCAATTTAATTAACATATACTATATTGTTAGTTTCAGAGGTAGAATTTAGTGATTTATCAGTTGCAAATAACACCCAGTGCTCATCACATCACGTGCCCTCCTTAATGCCCATGACCCAATTACCCCATCCCCCCACCAACCTCCCCTCCAGCAACTGTTTGTTTCCTATAGTTAAGTGTCTCTTATGGTTTGCCTCCCTCTCTGTCTTTATCTTATTTTAGTTTTCCTTCCCTTCCCCTATGTTCATCTGTTTTGTTTCTTAAATTCCACAAATGAGTGAAATCATATGATATTTGTCTTTCTCTGACTTATTTTGCTTGGGATAATACCCTCAACCATTTCATTAAATAAATCAGTAATTTATTCTACTTGGAAAAAATGACTATAAGTATAAAAGTATTCTTTTAGGGTATAAGGGCCCTGCTCCCCAGATGTAACCAATATAACCAGTATAAGCTTTTGGGAGTTCACTTGCTTCATGAAAGCTTAGTTGAATCAGATCCTGAACCCTGGTAAACAGGTGGCAGGTAACCCAAATAGACTTTGCAACTCTAGCCCAACCCGAGTTGGATCTGCAGTGGTACCAGAAGGCTAATTTGGGTGCTCTGCAGGGTCTCTTTCTCCACACAGGGGTGAATGAACTGGAGCATTCTGCTACCCTTCCTTCTACTTTCTAAAAGAGTTTGAATGTTAAGTGGATAAGGAGCCTTTATCTTTCTGAAGGCATCTCAAGATGCTCCTGATCAGGAAGGAAATATATTTACAGGTGGGAAAGATACTAGTGGAGGAGTGATACAATTAGAGGTTGGTGGCATACTTTTAAAGGGGAGCTATACAAACTAATGAAAATATTTACATTTGTGTTGAGTAGTTCAGTTCTTCCCCCCACCCTCTTTTCAAGACAATATGTGCTTTAGACATTTAAAATTCATTACGTGGGTAGGCTGCTGGAAAATGGACCAAAACATATTTATTCTACAATAAATATGAATGGTTAGGGTATTGATATATGCTTAGCGCACTATGCTTTTTTAAACTAAGACCATGTAGAAATAAGTCTTAAGTTTACCGAAGATTTTGGTCAAAGTTGAGTTTTTTGTCCTTGTTGTTTTACTAGTTTTTAAGTCACTGGGAGAGAAACCAGTTGATTCAAGAAATAATATCATTGGAAAGCATTTCTTTATGCTTTAAATTCTTATAAAGAGGTGATCATGATTTTACAGACTCAGATCTGTCTTTACATCCCCAGTAATTATCAGAGTGCTTTGCATGTAGACACTGGTTAAACATTAGTTAAATAAATTAATTATATTGGACAGCTTAACCGTGATGAAAATGAAGGTGTTTATATTGTTTTATATAACTAATTTTATGTGATAAAATTCAGTTTCTGGATTTTATTTTATTTTTTTGAGATGGTGTGCAGAGGGAGAGAGAGAATCTCAAGCAGGCTCCGCATCCAGCCCAGAGCCCTACATGACCCTAGCAGAAGTCAAGATTTGGACGCTTAACCAACTGAGCCACCCAGGCACCCCTCTGGATTTTATTTTTAAACAGTATTTGGTTTTAGCAACATTAAAAGTCAAAATGTTTACCTTTTAGCTTTGTGAAATATTTTTTTAATTTTATTTTATTATGTTATGTTAGTTACCATACAATACATCATTAGTTTTTGATGTACTGGTCCACGATTCATTGTTTTTGTATAACACCCAGTGCTCCATGCAGTAGGTGCCTTCCTTAATACCCATCACCAGGCTAACCCATTCCCTGGCCCCCCTCCCCTCTAAAACCCTCAGTTTGTTTCTCAGAGTCTATAGTCTCTCATGGTTCATCTCTCCCTCCGAATCCCCCCCTTCATTTTTCCCTTCCTTCTCCTAATGTCCTCTATGCAATTCCTTATGTTCCACAAATAAGTGAAACCATATGATAATTGACTTTCTCTGCTTGACTTATTTCACTTAGCATAAGCTCCTCCAGTCCCAACCATGTTGATGTAAAAGTTGGGTATTCATCCTTTCTGACGGCTGAGTAATATTCCATTGTACATATGGACCACATCTTTATCCATTCATCTGTTGAAGGGCATGTTGGCTCTTTCCACAGTTTGGCTATTGTGGACATTGCTGCTATGAACATTGGGGTGCATAGGGCCCTTCTTTTCACTCCATCTGTGTCTTTGGGGTAAATACCCAGGAGTGCAATTGCTAGGTCATAGGGTAGCTCTATTTTTAATTTTTGAGGCACCTCTACACTGTTTTCCAAAGTGGCTGCACCAACTTTCATTCCCACCAACAGTGTAAGAGGGTTCCCCTTTCTCCACAACCTCTCCAACATTTGTTGTTTCTTGCCTTGTCAATTTTTGCCATTCTGACTGGTTTTGATTTGAATTTCCCTGATGGCTAATGATGCTGAACATTTTTTCATGTGTCTGTTAGGCATTTTATGTCTTTGGAGAAGTGTCTGTTCGTGTCATCTGCCCAATTTTTCACTTGATTATTTCTTTTTTGGGGTGTTGAGTTTGAAAAATTCTTTATAGATCTTGGATATCAGCCCTTTGTCTGTAGTGTCATTTGCAAATACCTTCTCCCATTCTGTGGGTTGCCTCTTTGTTTTGTTGACTGTTTCCTTTGCTGTGCAGAAGCTTTTTGTCCTGGTGAAGTCCCAAAAGTTCATTTTTGCTTTTGTTTCACTAGCCTTTGGAGATGTATCTTGAAAGAAGTTGCTGTGGCCGATGTCAAAGAGGTTACTACCTATGTTCTCCTCTAGGATTTTGATGGATTCCTGTCTTACATTAAGGTCTTTCAACCATTTTGAGTTTATCTTTGTGTATGGTGTTAGAGAATGATCGAGTTTCATTCTTCTGTATATAGCTGTCCAATTTTCCCAGCACCATTTATTGAAGAGACTGTCTTTTTTTCCATTGCATATTTTTTCCTGCTTTGTCGAAGATTATTTGACCATAAAGTTGGGGGTCCGTATCTGGGCTCTCTATTCTGTTCCATTGGTCTATATGTCTGTTTTTGTGCCAGTACCATGCTGTCTTGGTGATCACAGCTTTGTAATATAGCTTGAAATCTGGCCACGTGTTTCCCCTAGCCCCCAGTTGTTTTTCTTTTTCAACATTTCCTTGGCGATTCGGGGTCTTTTCTTATTCCATACAAATTTCAGGGTTGTTCCAGCACTTTGAAAACTGTCATTGGAATTTTTATCAGGATGGCGTTGAAGGTATAGATTGCTCTGGGTAAGCATAGACATTTTAACAATGTTTAGTCTTCTGATCCATGAGTGTGGAATGTTTTTCCATCTTTTTGTGTCTTCTTCAATTTCTTTCATGAGTGTTCTGTAGTTCCTAGAATATAGATCCTTTACCTCTTTGATTAGGTTTATTCTAAGGTACCTTATGGTTTTTGGTGCTATTGTAAATGGGATCGTAAATCTAATTTCTCTTTCTGCAGTTGCATTGAAGAAGTCAAACTCTCTCTCTTCGCAGATGACATTATACTTTATGTGGAAAACCCAAAAGACTCCACCCCCAAATTACTAGAACTCATACAGCAATTCAGTAATGTGGCAGGATACAAAATCAATGCACAGAACTCAGTTGCTTTCTTATAGAATATATTATTTTATACCAACATTTATAAATAGTACTTACTAAAATTTGCACAACACAGTGAAAGCTATAGTTTACCAGAGAATAATGCTATTGTTCTTTTTTTTTTAAAGATTTTATTTATTTATTTGAGAGAGAGAGTGAGAGCATGAGTTGGGGGAGGGACAGAGGGAGAGGGAGAAGCAGACTCCCCTCTGAGCAGGGAGCCTGATGTGGGTCTTAATCCCAGGACCCCAGGATCATGACCTGAGCCAAAGGCAGACACTTAACTGATTGAGCCACCCAGGTGCCCAAAAAAGATTTTCCTTGAAAAAAATTTCCTTTAAGGGGCACCTGGGTGGTTCAGTTGGTTGGGCATCTTGACTCTTGGTTTCGGCTTAGATCATGATCTCAAGGTCATGGGATTGAGACCTGCTTTGGGCTCCACACTTAGTGCGGATTCTGCTTGAAATTCTCCCTCTTCCTCTACCCCTCCCCCTCTTTCTTTCTCTCAAATAAGTAAATCTTTTTTAAAATTTCATTTAAATACAGTATTCAGTTATTCAATAAATATTGAGCATTTATTAGTGTCATGCGCTATTGTAAGTGCAGCAGATGTAGTGTTTAACTAAATAACATTCCTGCTTTCATTGCATGCTTACATTCTAGAGGAAAAAATAAATATAAAAATAAATATGCCAGATGGAGTATCAGTGTGTTAGGATGCTGTATTCAGTTACCAGGGCTACCATAATAAAGTACCACAGACTGGGCAGCTTACACAACAGACTTATTTTCTCACAATTCTGGAGGCTAGAAGTCAGAGATCCAGGAGTTGGCAGAATGAGAAGAATGTCATTGGTTTGCAGATAGCCACTTCTCCCTGTGTCTTCACATGGTCTTTCCTCCATGCACAGCTGTCTCCTAATCTCCTCTTCCTATGCGGACACCAATCTTAATGGATCAGGGCCCACCCTAATGACCATATTTTGTCTTAATCACATCTTCAAATTCCCTATTGTTGAGGGGTGAACTAGGGGGACCCCGCACCTTGGGGCCTCAACCCAGCGAGACCTGAAGGAGTCAGCAAAAGTCCTTAGTCTCATCAGGAGAAGGAATTCAGGGCAGACATGGCAGCACAGCAGATGAGTAATGGAAGTGGGAAAGTTTATTAAAGTGAAAAATATGCTCTCAAGATATGAGGAGCGAGACAGAGATACAGAGAGAAAGACAGCGCTGTGTTCCCTGGGGGTTGGCTTGGGTTTCTATCTTTTATAGCTAGTTGTTAACTAGGGGGTAGAATAGTTATTACTTGGGGCAGGAAGCCGAGTTTCTCGCTTTTTCTTCCTAATTTGGTCAGAGGTTTCCTGTCATGGTATCCTCCATCTTGGGTCTGTCTGGTTTGATCTGGCTTCTTGTGGCATGCTGCCAGGATAGGTCTCTGACTTTTCCTGATAGCTGACCAGGACCGCCTCATTTTTGGCCTCCAGGTATCATATTAGAACCTAACTAACTGCTGACTATCTCCAATACAGTCACAGTATGAGGTACTGGGGGTTAGGAGTTCAACATATAAATTTTGGGGAGACATAATTCAGAACATAGCAGATTCTATATATTTCTGTGGTAACAGATTAACCCCCAAAGCTCAGTGGTTTAACTCAACAAAGTTTATTCCTCACCCATGCAAAATCCAGTGAGCCAGGCAACTTTCCAGGCTAGCTACCTGATGCTAGCCTTAAGGCAATTCAGGCTGATTCAGGCTATTTCCATTGTATGGTTTTGCCAATGCAACATGTATTCTCTAAGATTGCTGCAGCAGGGGAGAGAGGGCAGGAGGGTTGCTCATTGGCTTTTCAATGACTTTTTCTAGAAGTGTATATACGTTCTGCTTACAGCCCATTGGTTAGAACTAGTCATATGGCCTTACCCAATTGCCAGAGTTATGGGGGGGGGTGGATATTTAATGAGCTGTAAATGTCCCTGCCACAGATGGTATTAAATGCAAAAAATCAAGCACAATAGGGTGACATAGTGTTGTTTTAGAAAGGGTGGTGAAAGACCTCCACTATGAGAAAGTTATATTTAAGTAAAGTTACAAAGGGAGTGAGAAAATGGGGGAAAGTGTTCTAAGCCTGAATAAACCAAGAAATAGCAAGGAAGCGTGGCAGCTAGAAAAAGCAAGTAAGGGGGACACAGGAAATGAGGCTACATCATGGAGGACTTGATAGGCATGAACTTTGGATTTTATTCTGAATTGGGGTAATATTGGAGGTTTACATAATCGGACTTAAGTTTTAAAAAATCACTCTGGTGATTGTGTAGAGAAAAGATTGTAGGAGGCAACGATGGAAGTCGGGAGACAGATACAGTAATTATTCATGTGGGAAGTCGCGGGCTAGGCATGTAGCACTCCTGGATGGTGTTTACCATTCTCTCCTCAAACCACCAGCACCCCTTTCCCTGTCTTCACTCTCAACTTATTTTATTAAACTAGGAACAATTGGAAAAGAAATTCTTTTTTTTTAAAAAAAGATTATTGAGAGAGAGCGTTTGTGAGTGGGAGGAAGGACAGAGGGAGAGGGAGAGAGAATCTCAAGTAGACTCCACACTGAGCACAAAGTCCCATGGGGGCCCCCGATCCCAGGACCTGGAGATCATGACCCGAGCCGAAATCAAGTCCGATGCTCAAGCGTACCAAGCTATCTGTATCTGTGTCTTCCCACTCCCCTTGCTCATCTAACTACGGATGACCCTTCCAGCCAACTCAAGGATTTCCTTCCTACAGTTGTCACACTCTTGCATTGATATTTTCTCATCACTGGACTATTTCTATTAGTGTATAAATATTTAAACAGAAAACCTAACCCCCACATCTCTTGCCTGCTGTTGTTCCATTCCCCTGCTCATCTTTGCAGCAAAAGGAAATCTGCTTGTTGTCACCATTTACTATCTCTGCAATAAGGCTTGTATCCCTACCACTTTATCTTAATTGCTCTGTTCTCAGGTTCTCAAAGATCTCTCCACTGCTAAATCCAAAGGTCAGTTCTCATTTTACTCAACTTCTCAACAGCAAATGAAGTGACACACTGAGGCACTTCCTTCTCCCTAAAACATTTTCTTCACTTAGGCTTTAGAACTCCTCTATTTTGTTTCCTTTGGCTGCTCCTGCTGTGTTTCCTTTGCTAGTCTTTCCAACTCTGAAGTGCTGCATGAGCAGCCTTTGGATCTTTAATTTCCCCTGCAATTATGCAATTAATGTCCTTGGTCAGCAACTTTCAGTGCCATACTGTTACTTGGTTAAAAAATCAGTTGAGTTGGGAGAAGTTTTAAAAAATGGAACAGAATAAAGTGGAAACGAAAGGAAACAGTGAATTATAGGGAGGGTAGATTTGCTTTTTGAAAATTTTAAGGTATCTACATGTATTTCGTCAGTATGGAAAACATATTTTGTACCCTGGATTGAGATCAGAGGTATGAAAGTTACTGCTCTGTGTGATCTCATTCAATCTTGTGGCTTTAAATACCATCGACCAATCAATTTATATCTCTATAGCTCCCCTCAGAATTTCATTGTCTTCTGTGCAGTTGCTAACTGTACACCTCTATTTGTATGGCTAATAAGCAGGTCAAATTTAGCATGTCCAAAATCAAATTCTTGATTTTTTTTTCTCCCAGCCTGCACATAGCCTTTTTTGACTTAAAAAAATAAAAGTCAGTTATTGTACCAGCAAAAATGAATTTATTTGGGAATAGCAGAGAATTGCAATTCAGGAGAAGCAAGGTATAGCAAAAACCTTAGGGTAGTCTAACAAAAGAGAGGAACATTATTTTATGGAGATGAAGGAGGAAGTTGGGAGGGGTTTTTTTGAACAAAAGTCCATTGGAGAAAAGCAAGAATTCAGGATGATGAGGGTTTCTGATTGGCTGAACTGCTGGCATAGTCAATTTCTTATAGCAGATGTACTGTACATCTTTTCCTATTGGGACCTGTAATTGATGACTCTTTCCAGTTATCCTTTCTTCTCTTGAGGGGTAATTGATAATTCTTCCAGTAATTGACAGGGAATGGAATGGCAAAAGAGCTCCCTCTTCTGGCCTCCCAACTCCATCTTAGTGAGGTTTCCCTTCATTAATTTTCACACCCTTCTCCATCTAAGTAAATGACAGTTCCATTCTTTTGGTTGTACAGGCCAAAACCGTTGGAGTCATCCTTCACTCTGTTCTTTTACAAATACCTCTAATCAATCTGAATATCCTATTGGCTCTACTTTTGAAATATGACAAATACTATGTGAAGCAAGACTGTCATTTAGCATAGCATAGGAAGGCCAAAATCAAGATAGAATTTACAGATATAGTGAAATCACATTTTTTATGGTTATTAATAAAAAGGAAAAGACATTTAGACTTGGAATCAGGAGACATAAATATGAGGCTGGCTCTACCACATCATAGCTTTGTAACACCTTAGCAGGTTGTTATTCACCGCTTTCTCTGTTTGCAAGTCTCCTGTTATTCCTTACATTCATCACTCTAGTGAGAACCCTAGTATATCCACTGTGTTGGATGATATGCTGTTATAGAGTCATATATAATTATAGTATATCTTATCCTACCTACCAATGCATTTTGTTTGCAACAAAACTCTAACTGAAAAACTAGGTAGGCTCAGCCATTTGGTGGTGACTTCTTTCTTTCCCACAAACTCTAGGAGAGGACAGGCAATTTTCTTACGGGGGCTGAGGCAGTGGACAGGTAGTATACTAAGAGTTGCCACCACCACAAACAGGATGTAGAATTAGCCTGCTGCCATAAGGCCAGTGCTCCCCTTGGAGTGAAGACCTGGTCACCCATGAGCAGTTCCCTTATTGGTAGCCTTCCATTCTAAATGTAAAGATTTCTTTGTGGTTGTGCTTAGTTTCCCTGCTGGCAATGCTCAACTCCAGTCCAGGTGGCAAGAGTCCAGACCCTGGACCTGAACCCCTTCAGTCCATCAGTTGCCTTTCCCTCAGGACTCTGACCTCCTGTATCACTACCCTCTTGTCAAAGGTCATATATGGTTAACATTTATTGAGCACTGTATGTATTGGGCACTTTAAAGTGCTGTGCCAGCATTATTTCATTTCATCTTTATAACTGTTCAGTAGCTACTTTCTTTTAGGTAGATGAAGAGGTTCCGAAATGTTAAGTAAATTGCTTAGATAGAAATAACGGAATCAGGACTCACCTTGCATTGTCTCCATGAGTACTGCCTAACTTACAGATCCCTCTCGATATGTGAATAGTCTTTGCCACTTCCTACAGATTCACAAGCCATAGATTAGCCAATATTTTTGCTTCTCAGGCATGGTCTAGGCATAAGGTGTACCAGTGAAAGTTACTATTTCTGCCTTTAAGGAACATCTGCTGCCAGAAGCAGCAGAAAAAGTCAAGCAGGTTGTGGCAACTGACCTTGTAACCTATTTTCCATAGTAAAAGACGAGTGTGGAGAAAACTCATCACTATATTTTCTTCTCTTTGTAATGTTGCATTTTAGGTGTGTTAATGAAGAGGATGCTTGACCTTGCACAGACCTGAAAGATATTTTGAGCCCACTGTTTTGACCCTGTCAGTTTCCTCTTAGCCATGTATGCAACATGATCAGGACTGTATGGAGGAATTAATTATACAATAGATCACTCCTGGACAACAGAACAATTCTGGAATATTTGAAGGTATTGGCTCACAATTCTCTCATGAATTTACTAAGAAATAGTACAAATTAGTCTTTTATGCAATTTATAATGACTATTATAGGAGAAATTGGCAGTGGCTGAAACTTCTGTAAAGTTTGATGGAGAAAAACAACTTAGAAATAGTTACTAAAAACAAGTAGCTATAATCAGTAAAGTTTGATGTGGACAAAACCTGAATGCTGAATCAAATATGTATTTAGGGCTGTTTGTATTTACACATACAAAGACTAATTCTCATGAAAATCATAATATATAATTTAAAATAAAAGTTGGAAGTCCCATAAGCCTTCCTCACACCCATTCCAGGATGGGAGTCGGGGTGGGGTAGGCTGTGGAATAGCCATTCACTCCAGATTAGGGAGCGAAAGTAAACAGAACTGTTCTTTAAGGTAAACAAACGCTCCGCCTTCGTTTGCTAGCCTTAAGTAAGGAAGTATTTCCATTTTTTTCTCCCAGGTTCAACATCAGAATACCTGACCTAATTCCCTTCTCCTTTCAAGGCACTAATAATATAAGCGGTCAGGCCCGGGGCTCACAAAGGGATGAAGCAGGAACGGTGGAGGTCTTTCCCCTTCCGCGGCCGGACTGCTTAGGACCAGTCCGCTCTCGCCTCTGCACCGACCGCCAAGACCAGGGAGGCGGAAGGACCACGGCGCCGCGGCCGCTCTCCCGCCCCTTAGCGCGCCGCCGTTGCTGGGCAACACCTCCCAACCTCCGCCCCCGGGCGAACACGTGACGCGCATGTCACGTGACGGGACGCCGTCCTCCCGCGGAGGGGTGTAAACAGGCCCGGTGGCGGCCGAGCTGCGGGCCTGCTGCATCCTGGTGTTCGGCATGCTTCGGGCGCGCCGGGGCGGCCCCGCCGCGAGCTCCGCGCCCACCTGAGGTAACTCCTGCGGCCTCGGGACGGGCGTACCTCACGCCGCTTGCAGTCGCTGCTGCTCGCCGCCTACAAGGCCGGCTGAGCCCCCGGCCCCGGCAGGGGGTGTGGCTGCCGGCTGTGCAGTGCGCGACAGGTGGGGTGGGAGTGGGCGGCTGCCGAGGCCAGGGCTCTGCAGCGCCCTGCTTCGCGGCCCTGGCGTGGAGCCGGTCGAAAGGCGGCAGCGACCCCGGGTTGTGGGCCCTTCCGTTCCGGCTGCTCGAGGCTTGCCCCCGGGGCCGGGCCGAGCCGGGGGCCGCAGGATCCGTCGGGCGCTGAGGGCCTGGGGCTGCCTGCGTGGAGTCCCGGTTGCGGGCTGTGAGACCTTGGGCAAGTCAGCCTCAGCCCTGGCCCTGGCCTGAGTTTCCACATCTGTAACGAATGTCTGGACTAGGTGATCTTTGAGGACCTTCCACTTTTGACGTGTGTGATCTCGAGAGAGAGCTGCATACTTTGGAAGCTGCCAGAGGAAAAGCTTAGGTAGATATGTCTTTTAATTGCTAAGTTCCTGTTTTTAAATTTTTCATCTGATACGATTTGGATTCTTGTTCAACTGGGGGAAGTTTTTAATAGAAAACTTTTATACAAAGTAATGGTTTATGTTGCTGTTTTTTTCAGGCTTTTCTCATGCAACAAAACCTTTCTTAGAACTTCCTTTAGAAGTCCAATTAATTAAAACAGAAAGAAAGAAAGAAAGAAAATCGAAACCTCTGTCTGCCTCGCTGTCTTCCTGCTTTACTGCAATACCCCTAAGGGCCCCCAGGGATCACAGGTTGAGAAGCACTGTTAACACTGTTGAGGAAGTGTTCTGTGTTTGTTAATTTGACAGGCTCTGGAAGATGAATCTTTTGCTTACGTGGAGTTTTCTATTATTTTTCCTTCAACTTTGTTCGACTGTATGTCATACAATTAGAGAGACAATTAGTATATTTTGCAGATAGACTTGGAAAAGACCCCCAAATTTCCGATGGACCTGTTTCTATCTTTTCTTGTATTCCGGGCCCAAGGGATGTGAGTGTATGTTTATAATAGTGGGACTTAATGCTCATTGCTGGCCTAGTTGCTCAGGTATAGAATGGGAGTGGAAGACTTTTTGCAAGACTTTTATTTAGACCCAACTGAATGGATTAGGACATTTCCTCCGAAAAATATGTAAGTTGGGAAAGTACATGACTTAAAATCGTTAGAGCCATGGAATAACATGAACATATCACAAATTTTGAGACTCTGGATCTTGAGAGAACTGGGTTTAGGAGAAAAGGAGGTTCTGTTTCATCTAGTGAGTGAATGTATAAACAATATGAAGTGGTCTGTAGACCAAGAATTATCAGGATGATTTTTTTTTTAAGAGAAATGCTTAGTTTCCTGTTTTGTTTTCGAAGACTAGGGTTGATAAGAGATTTACTGAAACTTGGAAGTTTGATATTGAAAGAGGAAAACCATAGCCTTTTACAGCTTGTCCACTTGGTGCTTCTGTGAGGTGAACCAGAATCGGAGGTTGAAAGAATAATGAACGGAACCCAAGGAGACCTAGTGGAATATGTTTTCTCTTTTTAAAGTAACTCACTTCCTTAATCTTTGGTGTAGGTTTAGGTTAAGTCACCTCTTTTCTTTAGGTCTCAGTTTCTGCTACAAAGTGAGGAAATTGGATTGATTACTGCTGCATTTGTTGGCTTCAGTTAGGGTTGCCAGATAAAATACAGATAACTTAGTTTAAATTTGAATTTCAGATTAACGGTGAAAAAGTTTTTAGTATAAATATTGCATTTTTAGTATAAATAATGCATTATTAAAAAATCCATTGTTTATCTGAAATTCAAGTTGAACTGGGCTTACTGTATTTTTATTTGCTAAATCTGGGGACCCTACTTCAACATTTTTGTCTCCTTTAAATTAGTTCCAGGAAGAAATTATAGATGCACAGACAGGAATGAATTGATTCAACCAGCCAAGACTACCTATTTGTTATCAGCAGTAGTGTGTAGTTCTTGAGAAACAACTCTGTTTCACTTGTGGTCCTTGTCATGAAGCAGTTCCTTTTCTGCCATAAGCACATAATGTTTAGGTTTATACTCTTGGTGGTAAACAATTTTTTTAAAATTTTTAAATTTAAAAAAGATTTATTTATTTTAGAGAGAGAGAGAGAGCTTGAGCAAGCACAGAAGGAGGGAGGAGCAGAGGGAGAGAGAGAGAGAGAATCTTAAGGAGACTCCACCTGGAGCCTGACTGGAGCTCCATCTCATGACCCTGAGATCACGACCTGACCTGAAACCAGGAGTCGGATGCTCGACCATCTGTGCCACCAAGGTGCCCCGGTAAACAATTTAAATATCTGAAGGCAAACAAAACAAAAAAAAACCCTAAAATTTCTAAAAGTAACAAATTTGGGTCATGAAATGGTATGTACTATATTTTTTCTGTAAAAGATGTAACACTACCTGTCCTTCAGTTATATGATTGACTTTAAGATATGTTCTAAGCAGTGCACTGTTCTGATGGTAAATAATCTTTCAGGAAGTTGTTATGCCTTCGATTTGGCCCCTGGTGAATATGGAAAATAATCAGTGTATGCACTATAAACATTTTATATTTTAACTGACCACTGTTAATCTTGTATTTGCTATATCTTGAAGAATTTCAGTGTTGAAATTCATTTTCAAGGAGTATAATTATTTAATTCCTCAATTTTTGAGAGTTTTAAAGAAAACTAGGCCAAATCTTTACTCACCTCTCTCTGAAATTACTGAATTTTCAAATTCATTCATTCATTCATTTATTCATTCATTCAGTAGTCAACAAAAAATTGAGTGCCTTCTATAGCCAGGCTGATTAATTACTGCTCTAGATCTTTAGGTCCTTATCTTTGACAGAGGAGTTAAATCACGTGCATTCTAGGGATAATGTGATGAGGGCCTTGAAGTAATACAAATACCATGGAAACTGAGAGGAGGATGAGAACCCATCAGTTGATAGATTGAATGGCAGAACCTCCTAGAGGAGGTGGTATTTAATCTAGATCGTGGTGATAAAGGTTGGGTCAGGAAGACAGACTTACAGAAAGGTAGGAAGAAGCAGAAAAAGGCAGCGAATCCATCTTCTCATTTCTACAAAGGATACCCTTTGTTGGGTTAAAAGTGATTGGTAATATTGTTTATATGTAGTTTTTGGTTCCCTGTGATACTCTTCATCTGCATTAAGTATACTGGAATGAAATTTCTTCAGTGTGTATCTATATTAGATCTTCAAATGTCAGTGTAGCTCTCTGAAAAAAATGTTTGTGAAATGTGTCACATGTACAAAAATGTGTAATTTGCATATATAAAGCTCAAAAAATAACATATTATCACACCGTTGAAACCTGTGTGCCCCTTCCTGATTAGCCACCCCCTTTCCTTCTCTTCAGAAGTGACCACCATACTGAATTCTATCATTTCTTTGCTTTTCTTCATAAACTTATTTTATATGTATACAACCCACCCAAACATTGTTTACTTTTTCATGTTTTTGAACTTTATATAAATGGCATCATACGATGTGGATTTTTTTCTGAGACTTTTCCACTTAGGTTACTATGTTTAATTCATGTTTTTCCCCCCACCAAGGTTCCACCCATGTTAGTTTTTACCAAGTGTAAGGATTTTGCTGAGGTAAACACCTAGGATTGGAGTTGCTGCTTGTAGGGTATGGGTATCCGTGGTTTCCTAAATATTGCCAAATTACTTTCCATTGTAGTTGCGCTGTTTTAGTTTCCTCCCCACAGTGTATGAGAGTTCCTATTCCTATCCTGTCTACATGCTCTCTATTACTTGTTATGAGCAAATCATATATCTAATAAGAAAAGTCTAGTATCCAGAGTATGTAAAGAAGACTTACACCTCAACAATAAAAAGAAAAAGAATTCATTTTAAAAACAAAGGATTTGAATAGACATTTCTTTAGGCAGGACATACAAATGGCCAATAAGCACCTGAAAAGAAGCTTGATCTCATTAGCCACCAGGGAAGTGCAAATCAATACCCCAATGAAATACCGTGTCATACTCACAGGGATGGCTATAATCAAAAAGACATAATAACAAGTGTTGCAGAGATAGTGGAGAAATTAGAATCTTCATACACTGTTATGGGGAATGCAAAGTGATGCACCTACTTTGGGAAACAGTCTGGTACTTCCTCAAACAGCTGAACATAGGGATAGCAAATGGCACAGCAACTCCACTCCTAGGTTTATACCTAAAGAAAAATTAAAATATATATTTACACCAAAACTTGTATGCAGATGTTCACAGTATCAGTATTCATAATAGCAAAAAAAGTAGAAACAAATTTATGCCAGTTGATAAATGGATAAATAAAATGTGGTTTATATACAGGGGAATATTAGCCATAAAAGGAATGAAGTACAGATTCATGCTACAACATAAATGAACCTTGAAAACATGATGCTAAATGATAAAAGCGAGTCACAAAAGGCCACATATTGTATGGTTACATTTATACAAAACTTCCAGAATACACAGATCTATAGAGTGAGAAAATAGATCGGTGATTGGGAGTTGGGATGGCGGTAGATGGGAGATTTGATCATGAGTAATAGGTTTCTTTTTAGGATGATGAAATGTCCTAAAACTGATTGTGGTGGTGGTTGCACAATTCTCTGAATATGTGAAAAGCCATTGAATTGTACACCTGAGAGAAGGGAGGATATTAAAACAAAACAAAACACACAAAAGGTTGCTACGTTGTGAGCAGCCCTATGGAGAGGCCCATATGATGAGGGATCAAGACTTGCCCACAGCCACATGATTGAGCTTAGAAGCAAATTCCTCCTTCCCCCCTTTCACACAGAGCCAAGCCTTTAGATGATCGTATAGCCTGGCCAGCAGTTTTGACTGCAGCCTTATGATAGACCATGAGCCAGAGGTACCCAGTTTAGCTACCTAGATTGCTGACCCATAATAACTGTTAGATAGTAAATGTTCATGATTTTAAATGAGTTTTGGGGTAATTTGTTATGCACAATAAATAATACATGAGCAGTAACACTGCATTATGTGTTGCTTTTCATTTGGTGTTGTGGAAAGCCATGATGGTTAAGTTAATAAACTATAATTGACTCTTTTTTTAATCTGTCATTTTGTTAACCACAACTCATGACCAAGAGTAATACATTTCTTGAGATATTCTCTAAATTATTGGTGGGGGAGAATTTATGCTTAGAATAGGTTCAACTAGTTTTATTTTAATTTTTTGTTTATTATAATTTAAAAATTTTATAATCCTATGTGATGCATTATGAATCTTTATCAACCAGGGCAGGCCACTTCCAGACCAGATAGCAGTACAGAGTATTTCTCATATTGTCATGATCTCCTGGTAACCCTTTTATATTTAAAAGTTGTGAATAGTATTAATAATTTTAGACAGATTTATTATTTATGGCTTTAGCAAAGCACTCAGAAAATGGTTATTGAGACAAAATGGCAGTTCCCTAGAAGCAGCCTCATTTTATTGAAACCATATGAAAGGAGGGTAAAGATTTTTTTTTTCCTTTGAGTATTCCTGTATTTCAGTTGAAGAATGATTGACTCTATGGGTAAGGAACTCATGTGGGTTTTGAAATTTGATTTTAAAAATGAAGACATGTTTTGGGGCACCTGTGTAGCTCAGTTGTTGGGCATCTGCCTTCGGCTTGGGTCATGATCCCAGGGTCCTAGGATCGAGCCCTGCATCAGGCTCGAGCAGGGAGCCTGCTTCTCCTTCTCTAGGTACCCCCTGCTTGTGTTCCCTCTCTCGCTGTGTCTCTCTGTCAAGTAAATAAATGAAATCTATATAAAAAAAAAATGAAGACATGTTTAAAAAGGTTTTAAGGAGTCTCTTTGTCCTTTATTTTTCTTACCCTTTAAAAAATGTAAAAGATGTATATTTATTGATATACAAAGATATCAGAAATATTGTTATATGAAGAAAAGCAGGCCATAGACGTTTTCTCCTAAAAGTTTTATAGTTTTAGCTCTTATATTTAGGTCTATGATCTATTTTTAGGGTTTAGTACTAAGTGTATGTGGTATGGAGATAGGGATTTAGGTTCCTTTATGAATACACAGTTATTTTGGTCTCATTTATTGAAAAGATTATCCTTTCCCTATTGCATTTCTTGTCCTTCCTCTATTCTTTGCCCATTGTATTACCTTGCCATTTTATGTTGGAAATCAATTGGTGATACATATGTGGATCTATTTCTGATCTCACTCTTCTGTTGATTTGTAGGTCTGTCCTTACGTCAGTACCATACTATGTTTCTTACTGTAGCTTTATGTGGTTTGAAATTGGTTAGTATAAATTCTTTACCTTTGTTCTTTATTTTCAAAGATCTGCTTCAAAGAACTGTTTTTAGTTTTGTAGTGTACATGTCATGTACATATTTTGTCAAGTTTATATCTTAATATTTTATGGTTTTTGATGTTATAAATGGGATTAAAAATCATTTTCCACTTGTTCACTGCTAATATGTAGAAGTATAGTTGGATTTGTATATTACCTTTGTATCTGGTAGCCTTTCTAAATTCACGTACTACTGCTAGTAGTCTTCTCATTACTTTTTAAGAATTTTCTACATATGAGATCACTGAATAAAGACAGTTTTACTTCTTCCTTTCCAATCAGTATGCCATTTTTTCTCCCTGCCTTCCTGCCTTCTTTCTTTCCTTCTTAATTTCTTTCTTTGACCTAGTGTATTGGCTAGCACCTCAAATCCAACATTATGATAGAAGTGGTAAGCAGACATTCATGTTTTATTCCCAGTCTGAGTGAGAAAGGATTGAGTCTTATGAATGATACAACAAGCACTAAGTATAAAAATTTTTAAATGTTAAATTAGACTTAATAAAAATTAAAAACTTATGCACTTTAAAAGATGCTGCTAAGAAAAAGAAAAGATATGCTACAGAATGGGAACAGGAGCACCTGAGTGGCTCAGTCGGTTAAGCGTCTGCCTTCAGCTCAGGTCAGGATCCCAGGGCCCTGGGATCGAACCCCGCATTGGGCTCTCTGCTCAGCGGAGAGCCTGCTTCTCCCTCTGCCTGCCATTCTGCCTATCTGTGCTCTCTATCTCTCTGTCAAATAAATAAATAAAATCTTTTAAAAAAAGAGAATGGGAACAAATATTTGCATTTCATATATCTGACAGAGGACTTTTATCCAATGTGTATAAAGAACCTCTATAAATTGTTAATAAGGCAGACAATCCAAATTATAAAATTGGTAAAAGATTTGGACAGACACTTCACAAAAGAAGATATTTGAATTCACAATAGGCACATTTAAAATTCTCAATATATTCAGTCATTTAGGGAAATGCAAATCAAAATTATAAACAACTCTTTGCCTATAACGATGGTTACAATTGAGGAGATTGTATCAAGGGTTGGTGAAAATGTAGAACAACCAAAACTTACATGAATTGCTAGTAGGAGTCAGCTTAAATGTGCATTTATGGGATGATCCAGCAGTTCTAGTCATAAAAGATTACGTCACAAATGATTTACAACCAAATGTTCAGAGATCAAAACCGGAAATAGCCCAAATGTTCATCAGCAATTACACAGTGGAATACTATTCCACAGTAAAAAGGGAACTACTGATAATATCATGGCATGAAATTGAAAAACATTTTGCTGAGCAAAAGAAGCTGGACACAAAACAGTGCATACTGTATAATTCCATTCAATTCATCTTAAAGCCAACAAAACTAACCTATAATGAAGCAGTTTAGTGATTGCCTAGGGTCAGAGGGGGAGGAATTGACTGTAGAGGGGCAACAGGGAATTTTTTGCAGTGATAGAAATGTTCTGTTTGAATTTTAATTGGTTAGTGGTTATACTGCATATACTTTTGTTAAAAGTTTTCCAACATTACACTTAAAATGGGTATTTTATGTAAATTATGGCTTAATATAATTTATTTTAAAAAAGCAAGGGTGTAAATAGCATTTATAGAATAAGCATATATGTGTTGTATATATAGTATCTCTGTGTAAAACTTTTAAGTGTATGTATACACACATGCATAAGAAATGTCTAGAAGGATGTTCAGCAGTTGTTACTGATTATGTCTCGATGGTGGGATTTTAGGTGATTTTGAAAGAATGGTTGGACTTTCCTATATTATTTGAATTATTTTTTTCAGTGAACATGTCTTGACAAAAGCAAAACTTTTTTTTTGTTATCTGGAAGTTTTATCCCTTGATGTTTTCATCTTTTAAATATTGAATAAGCATTATAATAATTATGAAATATGTTTAGATCTTAAATACTTTTATTCTGTAATCACCACCAGTTAGGAACAAAACCTTACATTACCTCTGATGCCCCTTGGTCCTCCTCTCACCCCATCTTTTTACCTCCCCCCAGACATAACTGATGCCCTAAATTTGTGTTTATTATTTCCTTGTTATTTTTAATAGTTGTATCACATTTGCCTCTCTAAGCTATATTCCACTGTTGAACTTAATAACTAGAATAATAGTGTGTGTATATTTTCATCACCTGCTTTTTTATCCCACATGAGACTTGAGACTCACCCATGTTTCTGTATGTGGTTGTAGTCCACTGATATGTAATTGTTATATTGTATTACATTATATGGATATTCCATAATTTGATCTTTTACTCTTGGTGAATAATTGGGTTGTTATTTTTTCCTGTTATGAGCAGTGGTTATGTGAACATTATTTTTGAAGTTTATTTATTTATTTTTGGGGTAATCTCTCCAAGCACTGTGGGGCTTGAACTCATGACCCTGAGATCAAGACCTGAGCTGGGATCAAGAGTTGGATGCTTAATTGACTGAGCTACCCAGGCGCCCCTGATTTTTCTCATAACGGTGTTGGAGTGCCTGTTTTCTTTGTTTCTTTCTTTCTTTTTTTTAAGATTTTATTTATTTATTTGACAGAGAGAGAGCACAAACAGGGGGAGTGGCAGGGAGAAGGAGAGGAAGAAGCAGGCTCCTTGCAGTACAGGGGGAGCCTGATGCAGGACTCCATCCCAGTACCCTGGGATCATGACCTGAGCCGCCGGCAGTGGCTTAACCAACTGAACCACCAGGCGCCCTGAAGTGCCTGTTTTCATATGTATGTCTTTGAACATTCATGGAATTATTAGTATAGTAGAGTCCTAAAAGTGGCATTGTCTGGCCAAATGAGATTTAAATTGTGTAGTGGCAGTTGTTGCCCCGATTTTTATTTCAATCTATACTTCCCCTGATAATGTGTAGGTACCCTTTTTCCATTCCCTTGCCCATATTACCTGTTACCAGTCTCTATATTTTTCTGTATTTTAAAATTAATGTTTAAGTTTTCATCAAAATACTTGGATATTGTTTAAAAATAATGAACACAAAGGACGTATAATGAACACAGAGGCAATTTATGTTTTCTTATTTCTATGGTAGTTACCTCCATAGTTCTAAACTTAATGGTTATACATATTATTGATTTTTCAACTTTAGATTATACATTGCCTCCTGTTATGTGGATTTGGGCATCTTAAATTCCTCACTTACCTTTTCTGCATTCCAAGTATGGTTATAGCCCTATTTTTATTGAAATAATAGTCGGTGACCACTTAACTGCCAAGTAGTAGTCTGTGACTACTTTTTCTTTCTTATGTGTCTTTTTAGTACCTTTTTTTTCAGTGACCTAACTTTTCATATACACATTCTTAATTTTTACCAGATGCTCTCTTATATCCTCTATAATATATTTTCTTATCAATCTCTAATTTTCTGGAGATCTTTCCTCCTAGAGCCTTCCATCATCCTGCTTTAATGTGAACCTGAATTCTCTGGGCTTGCTGCTCAGTCACTATGTGGGAGACCCTTATCCTGGCCAGTTTCTCAGAGAATCATCTGCTCTCTCATTGTGTATTAGTCTTGGTAATTTAAGCTCTTGCTCCTCAAAATGTATTCCATAAACCAGCCACATAAGTATCATCTTTGAGCTTGTTAGGAAATTATAAAATCTCAGGCTACCTCCTAGATCTACTGCATCAGAACAAGATGATTGGTATGCACCGAAAATTTGGAAAGCCCTGGGCTGTGTGTTATAGTGTGTTAACAACAAAATATTGTTGTCATGCAAAACTTAGCACAAGATGGACGTAACTCTTCCATCTGCCTCCAGGCTGACAGTTGAAGAGAGCTGGATGGAGCGTCTCAGTGAATGTTTTCAAGGTCCTACGAGTGACAGATAGTACTCTCCCCATATTATATTGGCCGGCAACCTGTCACATGGCCTCTCACAGAATTGCAAGAGAAACGGGAAAATGTAGTCTCTGGTTTGCCTGGGAACGGGAAACTATGTAGTAGTTAAATAGCATTGACTCTGTTTCAGTTGGTCATTCTGGTCCCCAAACTGTTTCATTCTTTTTCTCACACACAGAGCACACTAATCCCCTATCCAAACAGTCATTGCCTTCAGTTCATAGTACAGGATCTTTATGTCTGGCTGGCTGTCAAGTCCACATCAGCCTTTCTTGTTCAGGTGAACTAAAGACGTATTTGCCCCCATCCCCCAAAAAAATATTCTAGTAAGAATACAGCATCATTAGTAATCTCATTTGGAAGGTGAAGCATAGAGAGACAGAAGTCACTCTTTTGTAACAGTTCTTTAATCTTTATGGGCAGAAAGGATGTTTTTTTTAATTTTTTATTGTTATGTTAATCACCATACATTACATCATTAGTTTTTGATGTAGCGTTCCATGATTCATTGTGGGCGTATAACACCCAGTGCTCCATTCAATATGTGCCCTCTTTAATACCCAGCACCAGGCTAACCCATCCTCCCACCCCCCTCCACTCTAGAACCCTCAGTTTGTTTTTCAGAGTCCATTGTCTCTCATGGTTCGTCTCCCCCTCCAATTTCCCCCCCCCTTCATTCTTCCCCTCCTGCTATCTTCTTTTTTTTTCTTAACATATATTGCATTATTTGTTTCAGAGGTACAGATCTGTGATTCGACAGTCTTGCACAATTCACAGTGCTCACCATAGCACATACCCTCCCCAGTGTCTATCACCCAACCACCCCATCCCTCCCACCCCACCCCTACTCCAGCAAGCCTCAGTTTGTTTCCTGAGATTAAGAATTCCTCGTATCAGTGAGGTCATATGATACATGTCTTTCTCTGATTGACTTATTTCACTCAGCATAACACCCTCCAGTTCCATGCATGTTGTTGCAAAAGGCAAGATCTCATTCATTTTGATGGCTGCATAATATTCCATTGTGTATATATACCACCTCTTCTTTATCCATTCATCTGTCGATGGACATCTTGGCTCTATCCAGAGTTTGGCTGTTGTGGACATTGCTGCTATAAACATCGGGGTGCATGTACCCCTTCGGATCCCTACATTTGTATCTTTGGGGTGAATACCCAGTAGTGCAATTGCTGGATCGTATGGTAGCTGTATTTTCAACTTTTTGAGGAACCTCCATACTGTTTTCCAGAGGGGTTGCACCAGCTTGCATTCCCACCAACAGTGTAGGAGGGTTCCCCTTTCTCCACATCCCCGCCAACATCTGTCATTTCCTGACTTGTTAATTTTAGCCATTCTGACGGGTGTGAGGTGGTATCTCATTGAGGTTTTGATTTGGATTTCCCTGATGCTGAGCGATGATGAGCACTTTTTATGTGTCTGTTGGCCATTTGGATGTCTTCTTTGGAAAAATGTCTGTTCATATCTTCTGCCCATTTCTTGATTGGATTATTTGTTCTTTGGGTGTTGAGTTTGATAAGTTCTTTATAGATTTTGGATACTAGCCCTTTATCTGATATGTCATTTGCAAATATCTTCTCCCATTCTGTCAGTTGTCTTTTGGTTTTGTGGACTGTTTCTTTTGCTGTGCAAAAGCTTTTTATCTTGATGAAATCCCAATAGTTCATTTTTGCCCTTGCTTCCCTTGCCTTTGGCGATGTTTCTAGAAAGAAGTTGCTGCGGCTGAGGTCGAAGAGGTTGCTGCCTGTGTTCTCCTTTAGGATTTTGATGGACTCCTATCTCACGTTTACGTCTTTCAACCATTTTGAGTCTATTTTTGTGTGTGGTGTAAGGAAATGGTCCAGTTTCATTCTTCTGCATGTGGCTGTCCACTTTTCCCAACACCATTTGTTGAAGAGGCTGTCCTTTTTTCCATTGAACATTCTTTCCTGCTTTGTCAAAGATGAGTTGACCATAGAGTTGAGGGTCCATTTCTGGGCTCTCGATTCTGTTCCATTGATCTATGTGTCTGTTTTTGTGCCAGTACCATACTGTCTTGATGGTGACAGCTTTGTAATAGAGCTGGAAGTCTGGAATTGTGATGCTGCCAGCTTTGCTTTTCTTTTTCAACATTCCTCTGGCTATTTGGGGTCTTTTCTGGTTCCATACAAATTTTAGGATTATTTGTTCCATTTCTTTGAAAAAAGTGGATGGTATTTTGATGGGGATCGCATTGAATGTGTAGATTGCCCTAGGTAGCATTGACATCTTCACAATATTTGTTCTTCCAATCCATGAGCATGGAACGTTTTTCCATTTTTGTGTCTTCTTCAATTTCTTTCATGAGTATTTTATAGTTTTCTGAGTACAGATCCTTTGCCTCTTTGGTTAGATTTATTCCTAGGTATCTTATGGTTTTGGGTGCAGTTGTAAATGGGATCGACTCATTAATTTTACTGAGATCTTTTTCTTTTTGTCTGCTTGGGTGCCCCCTCTCATTTGTAGCCGCCTTATTTATTATTATTTATACTTTTTTTCTTTATTTATTAGTAGTTCTTCATCAGATATGTGCTTTGTAAATATTTTCTCCCAGTCTGTAGCATTTCTTTTCACTCTTTGCAGAGCAAAATTTTTTATATTTATGAAATCCAGTTCATAAGTTTTTCCACTTGGGGATCATGACTTTGGTGTCAAGTTTCAGAACTCTTTGGCTAACCCTAAATCCTGGAGATTTTCTTCTATGTTCTTTTTCCTCCCTAAAAGTTTTATAGTTTTATGTTATACATGTAAGTCCATAAAGTATTGAATTAATACTTGTATAATGTATGAAACTTAGTTCAAGGTTCATTGTTTTTCCCTGTTGTTTTGGCACCATTTGTTGAAAAGCTACCCTTCCTCCGTTGAATGGCCTTATCAAAAATTATCTGGGCATATTTGTGTGGATGTATTTATGTGTTCTCTATTCTGTTCCATTGATGTATATGTCCCTTTGGCAATACCACACAGTCTTGATGATGGTGACTCTGTAATTAAAGTCTTTGTAATCAGTAAACTGATTTCTCCCGTTCTCTTTTTTTCTTTCAAAGGTGTTTTGGCTATTGTAGGTCCTTTGTTTTTCCATATACTTTTAAAAATAATCCTGTCTTTTTTTTCTTTTCCTTTTTTCTTTTTCATAACCCTGAGATCAGGAGTTGGATGCTTGACTAACTGAGCCACTGAGGTGCCCCAAAATAATCTTGTCTATGTATACCAAAAAATATTGGTGAGATTTTGATAGGAATTAGGTTAAACATGTTTACTTTGTTGAGCTCTAGTCCATGAATACAGTATGTGTCTATTTATTAATTCTCTGATTTCTTTCACCAGCATTCTATGCTTTTCAGCATAAAAGATCTTTGTTTTATACTTAAGTATGCCATTTTTTTATGATTGTGTTGTTGTATTTTTAATTTGTGTCCTTGTTTTCATTGCTAGTATATGCAACTATAATTTTAGTAGGCTTATGTTATATCCTGCACATTGCTGAACCCACTTATTCTGGGAGTGTTTTGGTAGATTCCTTGGGATTTTTTTATATAGACAATCATGCCAACTGCAAATAGGTGCAGTTTTATTTCTTAATTTCTAATCTGCATGCCTCTTACTTCCTTTTCTTGCCTTATTGCACTGGTTAGAACCCCCAATACCATATTAAACAAGAGTTGCCTTTTCCTCAGTCTTGGGGGAAAAGCAGTTGGTTCATTAAGTGTCCTGTTAGGTGTAGGGGTTTTTTTGGTAGATGCTTTTTATCAAATTAAGGAAATTCTTTTTTCTTATTTTTCTGAAATTTTATCCTACATGGGTGTTGAATTTCATCAAATGTTTTATCTGCATTCATTGATATGAACATGTGATTTTATTCATTAGCTTTTTAACACTGTACATCAACATTATAGATTTCAAAAATGGACAGATCTTACATCCTTAGAATAAGCTTCATTTGGTCATGGTTTATAATTCTTTTTATATTTGCTGAATTCTGTTTGTGAATACTTTGTTAAAGTTCTCTTTTTCTTTTCTGTTTAGAGAACATGTAGCCATTCCATTCTTTTAGAGTACATGCGCTAGTGACACATTCTCTTGGTTTACTTTTATCTCAGAATGTCTTGATTTCTCTTTCCTCTCTGAAGGATATTTTTGTTGGATATAGGTTTCTGAGGTGATAGTTCTTTTCTTTCAGTCCTTGAAAGGTGTTGTTTCTCTTCTTACTGGCCTCTGGTTTCTGATGAAATATTTGCTGTCATTTAAATGGTTTTTCTCTTGTAGGTAAGGTGGTGTTGCTCTCTCACTGCTTTCAAGATGTTTTCTTTGTAGTGTTCAGAAGTTTGACTATGACATGTCTTGGTGAGGAGTTCTTTAAGTTTATCCTGTTTGTAGTTTGCTCAGAATCTTGAGTCTGTAAGTGTATACATCTTTTGTGAAATTTGGGAATTTTCAGCCATTATTTCAAGTGCCTTTTCAGCTCAGTCCGTTGTGATGACGTGAATATTGACTCTTTAGTTATAGTCTCACAGGTCCCTGAGACTCTCTTCATTTTTTTTTTTTCCCCAGTCTGCTTTCTCACTGTTGTTCAGATTGGGTAGTTTCTGTTGTTCTGTCTTCTGGTTCACCGACTCTTTTCTCTGTTTCCACCATTCTGATATTAAACCCATCTGTTGATTTTTGTATTTTGATAATTACATTTTTCAGTTTTGAAATTGCCTTTTGGTTTTTCTTTGTAGCCTGTATTTCTTTGCTGAGACTTTGTTTTTTTACTGAGGCACAGAAGTGATGGGGATGAAAGTCCCTGCTAGTTATTCAGCCTTCTCTAATAACATATTGACGGGAATATTGGGATGCTTTGTTATACATCTTGGTAGGAGTAGTAGTCTAGTCTCTCTTCTGTTGTTGCTGGACTGGGTGGGGGTGTAGCTGCAGTTTGTTTTTTTTTTTTTTTCCCTGTGGTGTTTGGCTGGAGTAGGGTGTCTAAAATTTTATTGTCTTAAAGTTTTTGTCTTTCTGGGCTGACCCTTTTCTGCTTGTTGGGTTAGAAAGAGCTGGCTTTCCTTGGGGCTTTTTTTGGGGGGGCGGTTCTGTACTTCTTTTTGTTTCTGGATTGCCAGTTCTTCAGCTGTAAGTTTGGGTTATATAAACAAAAAGAAAACCCAAGGAACTCAATACCATGTCATTCCTTGAATCCTGAGGTCCCTGGCTGGTCTGCCTTCTTCTCTGCCTTTCAGGGTCTTTATTTTATATATAATGTCCACAGTTTTTAGTTATACTTAGTGGGACAAATAGGGAAAAGTATATTTACTCTATCTTCCCAGAAACAAACTTTTTATTTTTTAAAAATCATTTTACTATCCTTTTAATAGAGTCTTGGTAGAAGAGGAACTAAAAAGTCTTTAATCCATACTTTTATTATTTATTAATGTTTTAGTACATTTGTATGAATTAGGCAGATTAAATATTTTATTTGCTTAGTGCTTGTTTTGTTCATGGCACACGGTTATGTGGGAAGGGCTTTGAGAAATGATTGAGAGCATGGGACTCTGCTTGGCTAAGATTTCTCAAAAAGCTCCATTCTGTAAATGAATCCCTTCTCTGTTACTCCCAGAAAGGTTAGATTGCTTTTAGGTGAATTTCTTGAGGATAGTCGCTGTAGAAGATGATACTTTAATACCATAACCTGATTTTTAGGTTAAAATGACATTTTATGTCAGGAGTACTGGTATAATATATCCTTTAAATTTATAGTCTATAAATTACAATTTTTATGCTATAATCTTTTACATTTATCTTGATTTGTTAAAAGATAATTTTACTATAGTCTCAGGAAGGATAACTTATTATATTAGATTCTATCAAAGCATTAAAATTTTCAAGAATTATTGGAAATCTCAAGTTTGTTAATTCAGTTGAGATAACGTTAGGAATGTTCTAGTACTTACCCAGGTAGCATGATAGTTAAGGATATCGGCCCTGGAGCCAGTTTCAGTGCTTACTGTATGAACTTGAGACTGGGTTTACCATCCATATAGTGGGGATGATAACAATTCTAGTACTTCATGGGGTAGTTGTGACAGTGTAAAGTGTTTTTTTTTTTTTTTTTTACCTTGTTAAAACTGAAAATTATTTTTTTAAATTATAAAACTTTAAAGAAATTATGTCAATTCTGTTACTTACACAGCATATTCTACAATTTGGTATAGTTCTGAGAGCATTAGGCTTAAGAGTTAGGAAACCTGAGTTCGACTTCCTACTTTCCTGAGCAGCTGCTTGACCTCTGGTAAGCATACAACCTTGCTTTCTTTCTCTCTTCTTTACTTTCCTCATTTATAAAAGGGGCTTGGGTTTGAACTGGTTGATCTCTAAGATTCTTTCCGGTTCTTCCATTCTGGTTTTTTATCTCCCATGAATCATAATTGAGCCTGCTATAACGCAGTTCATGAAGCGAGCATGAAGAAAGAAAAAAAAGGCTTGGGGTGGGGAGGGAATGATAACCTTACAGAAACAGTAAGGGCTGATACATTGATAATTAGCTTTATTTCACTGATTCTAACCTAGGGCAAAACTAACACCTGTAGATGGAAGGGAAAGAGCTCTTGACTCAGCATGATATGGACACATTTTTACAGATACTCCTGTCCCAACATTGAAATGGGCCAGGGGTTGGGGCGCCTGGGTGGCTCAGGCATTAAGCGTCTGCCTTCGGCTCAGGACATGATCCCAGGGTCCTGGGATCAAGCCCCGCATCGGGCTCCCCACTCAGCCGGAAGCCTGCTTCTCCCTCTCCCGCTCCCCCTGCTTGTGTTTCCTCTCTTGCTGTGTCTCTCTCTCTGTCAAATAAATAAATAAAATCTTAAAAAAAAAAAAAAAAGAAATGGACCACCTTAGGTGCTTCCTAACTGAAAGGACAAAGGCCAAGGTAAGACTGGCAAGTGATGCTTCAGAGTTGATTAAAGTTATTTCTGCCTCAGTCAGGGATGGTGCTGGATGACTTCTGTAAACCTTCTGGCCTCCCATGGGTGGAAATCATGACATGATAAAGTTGTTAAAATAATCAAGAAAAACCATATTGTAGTGTGACAAAACAGTCACGGACTTTAACTGAATTATAACAGTGACATTCACATTCTAAATTTCTATCTGTAGTTTCTTTCTTTCTTCCTTTTTTTTTTTTTTTTTGGTAGTAGTGTTAGACTAAGTGTTATTTGTTCTCAGTTTTGAAAATGTTGCTCCTCCTAAGTCTTGTGTAGTTTTTGATGATTCATCTGGGAAGAGCAGGGCTATTATTTTCTTTGTTTTGACTGGTCTGTGAATGTTTGCCACTTTTCTTTTAGGCTAAGCGAGGAACTGTGAATTTGGGTTCTTAGGTCTTGCTAAATTTGTCCTTGACTGTGAGTGCATTGCCAACTGCTTTGGAGATGTTTACCGATCTGGACGGGCAATTTTGATAGTATTCTTACTCTTTCTGCTATGAAGCAGTCTTTGAAGAAGTATATGTAGGGGAGCATACTTGGGGGAAAAAGGTATTCTTATTACTTTTATTGAATTATAATGCTCTTTTTCTTCTTGAGGTAGAATTTGGTCACCAAAGGAACAGTTTTAGTTGTCTCACCCTGACTTAGCATCTGGTTGAGGACGTTGTGTGTGTGTATGTACATTTCCTAAACTACCTCAGGTCTCCTTTACCTACTGGGTGCCCTCTTCCTTCTGAATTGGAATTAGATTGTATTGTACTAGTGGATAAATCACTTTACAGCAGGTTTTTCATTGTTAGCACTGTTGAGGTTTGGGGCTGGATAATTCTTTGTTGTGGGAGGCTGTCGTGTACATTATAGGATATTTAGCAGCATCCCTGGTGTCTTCTTACTAGATGCCAGTAGCACTCCCACAGTTATGGCAATCAAAAATATATCCAAAAGTCCCCTGGGTGGCAAAATTGCTCTTGAGAACCACTGACGTAGGGATGCTTTTCCTCCAGCCCTCTGCCACAGTCGTGGTCATCCTGCTCCCATCTGGTTTCTCCATGTTGCTGGCCTTGTTCATGACTTCCTCCCTGTGACTGTGCTCTGCTCAGCTAATTAGGTGGAAGGTTGCCAAGTGGAAGGTGGGGAATAGGGCAGAGGTAGTGGAATCAATGGGGAATAGGGCAGAGCTGGCGTAAGGTGTGGCCCTGGGTAGTAGTGGCTGATCCCTGCAACACGCAGATTGGGTGTGTTTTTTGGTAGCAGCTAATGATTAGACTTAAAAACAAATGTTTTTTGATGTGAAAGTGAGCTGACAGTGACAGTGGTATCATGCTCATCAGGTATGTGATGTCTTCATGCTGTCTGAAGCCTGCTTTGGAAGTCTGGGGTTTTGAAAGAAAGCTCGAGGGATGTTCTCTCTTTAATGTTTTTATTTGAAAGAAACAAAGAGGAGAGAGACCGCTTCCTGATGAACTTCCATGTTCAATTTTGATTTCATTGTTGAGGTGACTTTAATAGCTAGAGTTAATAGTTTTTTTACATATATGAAGCAAGGTAGGAGAATTTGTAAATATGAAGCAGCAAATGTTTGATGAGTGTAGCCGGGGGTGGTGCCATGCCTTCAAGAAAGGCTGAGTGCTGAAGAGCGAAGCAGGTAACTTACAATGATGCCACAATGTAAGGAGCAGAGGCTCTGTCTTGGATGGGGGCAGGTGGTGAGGGGTGGACAAGGACAGCTCTCATAGATAACCTGAGAATTGGAACAGGTGTTCACCCTGCTTGTTTATATTCAATCAGTGTTTGTTATTAGTACTTTTATTCTGTGTTTCATGGATTTTTTTTTTTTTAACCCAGTCAGGGTCATCCTTGAATGCCTGTTTTTATAAACTTTATTCTCTTAAAATTTATTGCTTAATAGTCCCCATTTTAAATAACTTTTAATGACTGCACATTGTATTTGTGATTATATCCTAATTTACTTAGCCATTTCCCTATTGTTAAACATACAGCTTGCTTTAAAAAATTTTGCTACTGTAAATATCCTTTGATGAATATCTTTGGGCATATGTTTTAAATCCACAGTTCAGATGATTTCTTTAGGATAGTATTATGAACTAGAATCACTGGGTGAGATGATGTGGATATTTTTAAGGTTTTTGATTTATATTTATGAACTGCTTTACTAAAAGGTTCTTTTTTTTTTTTTTTAAAGGTTATAATTAACACTCACTAACGGTTTGAGTGGCCATTTTAAGACATGCTTGCCAATTGATTTAAGAGATGGAAAACATCTCATCTTTCTTTGCCTATATAAATTATTAGCAAAGTTGATTTTTTGTTGCTTTTCCTTTATTTTTTCTTAAATTTTATTTTATTTTATTATGTTAGTCACCATACATTACATCATTAGTTTTTGATGTAGTGTTCCATGATCCATTGTTCTCGTATAACACCCAGTGCTCCACGCAGAATGTGCCCTCCTTAATACCCATCACCGGGCTAACCCATCCCCCCACCCCCCTCCCCTCTAGAACCCTCAGTTTGTTTCTCAGAGTCCATAGTCTCTCATGGTTCATCTCTCCCTCCAATTCCCGCCCCCCATTTTGCCCTTCCTTCTCCTAATGTCCTCCATGCTGTTCCTTATGTTCCACAAATAAGTGAAACCACATGATAATTGACTTTCTCTGCTTGACTTAATCCTTTAAAAGTTTATTAGTTTCTTTTATAAATAAGCTGCGCATGCCCTTTTCCCATAAATCTTTTGGGGTGTTACTTTTTTTCTGAATGTTTCATACAGTTTCTTTATATATTAAAGGAAGTAACCTTTCGTCTATCATATTTGTCAAAAAGTTTTCCAGTTTTTCAATTACGTCTTTTGTGTTATGTGTTACTTTTTATTTTGATACGATTTCAAACTTACAGAAGTATAAGAAGAATACAAAGAATTACCACATATCTTTTACCAAGATTCACCAGTTATTTATATTTTACCCACTGGCTTTATCATGTTCTCTCTGTGAGAGATGTTCTCATGTTCTCGCTCTATATATAAATGCATGTTTTTCTTTTCTTTTTTTTTTAAAGATTTTATTTATTTATTTGACAGAGAGAAAGACAGCAAGAGAGAGAACACAAGTAGGGGGAGTGGGAGAGGGAGAAGCAGGTTCCCATCGAGCAGGGAGCCTGATGCAGGACTTGATCCCAGGACCCTGGGATCATGACCCGAGCCAAAGGCAGCCGCTTAACTGACTGAGCCACCCAGGCACCCCAAAATGCATGTTTTTCCTCATTAATTTGAATCTAATTTGTATGTTTCCCAAGAACCAGGGCATTCTCTTACATAACCACAGTAAAATATTTGTCATGAATTTAAATAATTAGGTACAGTACCTAATTCACAATTCATATTGTATTTTTAACAATTGTCCTTATAATGTCCTTTATTGTTCTTTTGTTTTCCCTGTCCAGTATGCAATCCAGAATCACACTGAATTTTTTTTTCTATCTGCATGCATCACTTTATTGCCTTTGCCAAAAATTATTTGACCATGTGCCAAAACTAACACAGCCATTTAGAATGGGTGGAGATTGCAAACTCTTGTCCTTACAGAATGGACACATGGCGTCCCTGTTTAGATGATACAAAAATACCGATTTGGTATAGTCCATAAAGTGAGCTGTAAGTAAGTGATAGTTAATAAGTCAGGCTGCCTGAATGAAACACTGTTGAGACAGCTGAGTTACTGACATTGCTAGAAAGTGGGATGGTGAATAACAGGCCTGGGAAGCTCAGGATTCCTTAGTTTCCTTTAATCTGGAGTAGTTCCTCAGCTTGTCTTTGTCATTCTTTATACTGACATTTTTAAAGAGTAGAGACCAGTTATTTTCTAGAATGTCCCTCAATTTGTGCTTGTCTGAAGTTTCCTCATGGTTAGATTCAGATTATACATTTTAGCCAGGGAGAATACAAAAGTGATGTTTATTTTTCTCAGTGCAGCATATTAGGAGCCACCTGATGATAGGTAGTTTCAATATTAGTGATAAAATCAAACACTTGGTTAAGTTGTTAGATTCCTCTACTGTCAAGACACAGTTTTTCCCTTTGAGGTTAATAATTATGGACGCTATATAAATACTGTGTTCCTCATCAAGCTTTCACCCACTAGTTTTAGCATCCAGTGGTCTTTCAACTGCATTTTCCTTCTGTATTCATTAATTGGCATTCTGTTATAAAGAAGAGCTTTCTTTTCTCCCTCCACCCCTCATTTATTTATTTACTTATTTGAGTGATTCATAGATATATTCTTATTTAGTGGCTTATCATATATTATAATTTAGTGACCTATAATTATTTGGATACTCTAATTGTTCCAGACTTGACACATGTGAACCTTTTCAAGTTGACTCCTGTGTCCTTTTTGTATGTCTGCAGTTCTTTGAGAACTTACTTGCTTTTGGGTACAACAGGACGCTCTGGGCTCATTTTGTGCGCCTCAGGTGAACTTTTCTAGGAAAAGTGGGGAACAGGATCTGGGTGCATGAAGTACTTATTGCAACTAGTGTGTCATTACTATCTAGGCCCTCTTAGTGGACAGAGCTAGCATATGTCTGTGTGTCTGCACAGGCATACACACATGATGTCTATACTTTTTACTTACACATCTGTGTATACACATGTATATATATTAAAAACTGATTTCCGGGGCACCAGGGTGGCTTAATTGGTTAAACATCCAACTCTTGATTTTGGCTCAGGTCATGATCTCAGGGTCGTGAGGTTGAGCCCTGCGTCCAGCTCCGCACTCAGAGTGGAGTCTGCTTGAGATTCTCTCCCTCTGCTCCTCGCCCTGCTAGTACGCGTGTTCTCTCAAAATAAAAAAACAACCTGATTTCACATTGATACTACCAATATTATCCAACACCATGGAGATACCTTCTAGTGTCCCTCCATATACTGAATTTTGTCAAATGCTATTGCATCTTGCTTACACTCATGGTGAAAGGATAATCTCCTATGTTTATTTTTAGGAGTTTAATAGTGTTAGCTTTTAGTTTATGATTTATGAGCCATCTCAGATTATTTTTTGTTTATGGTGTGAGATAGAGATTGAAGTGTATCTTTCTTCCTATGTGGATATCCAGTTTCTCTAGGACCATTTGTTGAAAAGACTTTCCATTCCCCATTGAATTGCTTCGGTGCCTCTTTTGAAATCAGTTGACCGTGTAAGTGTGCATCTGTTCCTGGTGTGATTTTTTTGTCTTTAGGCTAGGACCATAGTTTGATGAACACTAAGCTTTATAATAAGTCTTGAAGTGTAAGTCCTTCAACTTTATTCTTTTTAAGATTTGTTTCAGCCGTTCCAGATCCTTTTCATTTCCATATAAATTTTAGAATCAAATGGCCAATTTCTATAAAAATGCCTGGTAGGAATATGAATGTAATTCTGATTTGGGCAGAATCAACATCTTTACAGTATTGAATCTTCCAAATTACAAACAAGGTGTATGTCTCTCTTTATTTAGATATTTAGATATTTAATTTCTCTCAGCAGTCTTTATTTCTCAGTATACAGGGAATGCATGGCTTTTGTTAATATGTTTCATAATTACTCAGCTTTTGACATTATTTTAAGATAAATTTTTAACATTTTATTTTCTTTTTGTTGCTAGTACATAGAAATGCATTGGAATTTTGTATATTGACCTTGCATCTTGCAACCTTGCTAAATTGACCTAGATTTAATCTTGCTAAACTGACTTAGATTACTTAAGAATTTGTTAATATTATGTCATCTGTGAAAAGAGACAGTTTTACATCATTTGTCCCAATTTTTATACCTTGTAATTCTTTTTCTTGCCCGGTTATACTGACTAGGACCTTCTCTATACTGTTGAATAGAAGAGGTGAGAGTGGGCAAACTTGCCTTGTTGCCCCCATAGAGGGAAAATTCTGAGGATTTCATTATTATACTATTTACCATAGGTTTATATAATAAAGGAAATTTCTTTTTGTAGTGTGCCGAGGTGTTGTTTTTTTTTTTAACTCAGAAGGGATGTTGATTTTTGTCAAATGCTTGTGTTTTATCTGTTATTATATTAAAAGATGATGGCTTTCAAATGTTAATCCAATTTTATATTCCTGCAATAAGCCCCACTTGATCATGATATATTATCCTTTTTTAAGTTACTGATTTTGATTTTCCCTTAGTGCCAAGGGTATTTATAAACTGTGTTCGTGATTTGTAGTTGTTTTGTAATTTTTTTAGGTTTTGCTAATAGGTTTAGTCGAAAATGAGTTGGGAAGTGTTTCCTCAATTTTCTACCTCATATGTTTGATGGAATTCAGTAGTGAAACATTTGAGCTTTGAGTTTTCTTTTTGCAAAACAGTTGGCTAACCAATTCAGTTTATTTAATAGATAATGGCTATTCAGATTTTTAAAATTTCATCCTCTGTCAGTTGTGGAAAGTATATTTTTCTTATCATTATAGTATATCTTTTTCCATCCTTTTACTTTTAAACTTTGTCTTTATATTCAAAGTGTTTGTAGACATAGTATATTGGGCCTTGTTTGTTTTTTCCTCTTTTCCCCTGGTCTGACATTCTCTACCTTTTAATTGGAATATTTAGTCCCTTTTTATTTAATGTATTTGTTGATACGCAGTTGATTCTCATTATTAGTGGATTCTATATCTGCAAATTTGTCTGCTTTCTAAAATTTATTTGTAACTCTAAAATCAATACTCTCAAGGACGTTCATGGACATGCATAAGGCAGTGAAAAATTTGACTCATCTGACATTAATGTTCTCAGCTGAGGTTGAACAAGTCATACTCTGCTTTCTTGTCTCAGCTTTCTTACTGTAAACATGTGTCCTTTTTGCAATCTATCCAGTGCCTTTCTACGTGCCATATTCCTTTTTGTTTTGAGACATATTTTGATTTGCTGTTTGATTTCTTACTGGGTCTGTTGCTTGTGCAGTAGTGTGTTGTTTAATATTTATATATTAAATATTTATATTATAGATTTTCCAGCTTTGTTTTATTGTTGATCTTTAGTTTTCTACTCTTGTGGTTGGAAAATATACTTGGTATGATTTCAGTCTTCCTAAATTTGTAATATTTGTTATGTCTCTTTTTTTTAAGATTTTATTTATTTGAGAGAGAGAGAGAGCATAAGCAGGGGGAGGAGCAGAAGATGAGGGAGAAGCAGACTCCCTGCTGAGCACGGCGGAGCCTGCCGTGGGCCAGATCCCAGGACTCCCGAGATCATGACCTGAGCCTAAGTCAGATGCTTAACTGACTGAGCCACCCAGGCACCCCCCGTTAGGTCTTTTTTATGTGATGTAACCAGGGAATTCTTTTGTGTGTACTTGAAGAAAATGTGGGGGCACCTGGGTAGCACAGTTGGTTAAGCATCTGACTCTCAGTTTTGGCCCAAGTCATGATCTAGGGTCGTGAGATCGAGACCCCTCCTCACCCCTGTCAGGCTCTTTGCTTAGCTCAGAGTCTGCTTGAGATTCTCTCTCCCTCTGCCCTTCCCCCACCCCATCCCCTGCACACACTCTCACTCACTCTTAAATAAATAAATAAATCTTAAAAAAAAAGAATATATGTGTTCTTTCTTGGATGGAATGTATTATATATATCTTTTAGAACCGTATATTTTGAAGTAAAAAATATTTTTGTGAAAAACCCCTAAACGTAATATGAGGTGCTGTCTAGTGTTCCCTAGTGCAAGAAGGCAGTGATGTATCTTACAGAGAATATAGACATGTTAGATAAACTTCCCTTTAGGCGTGAGTTATAGTGCTATTGGTCTTGAGTTCTGTGTTAATGAATCAGCAATAGTGTATTTGTAAGTAAATAAGGTGGTTTGAAACAGAAACAAACAAAACAAGGTTATGTATTGATTGGTTGACCAGAGTGTTAACAAAGGCTCACAGGAACCCAACCCTGGATTTCCCCTAAGAGCAATGGTTCCGTATTTGCTAATTCAATACTCATGGCTACTTTGAATAATGAGAATTGACAGTAGTTGGGTTTAAATCTCTTTTTTCTTTTCTTTTTCTGTTATTTTTTTCCCTTCTTTACTCTGTAGGGCAAATCGACTGTTTTTTAGTATTCCATTTAAGAATTTTTTTTTAGTGGTTGCATTTGCAATTACAACATGCATCCGTAACTTATCCCAGTCTATCCTAGTCTTAGAGTTAATATTATTATACCACTTTCTATAAAATATCAGAACCCTGTAAAAATGTAATTCTATTTCTGCCCCATTCATTGTACTATTTTTGTCATATACCTATATTATAAGCCCCAGTGTTATACGTCTTGATTAAATAGCCGGTGTCTTCTAAAGAAATTAAGAGGAGAAAATGAAAGATAGTTTTTACTGTTTACCACATGATAAATTTTTTTTTTGTAGATCCTAGTTTTTAATCAGGTGTTACTTGCTGGGGCTGAATTTCCTTAGTTTTTGCTTATCTGGATATCTGTCTTTCTTTTCTTTTTTTTTTTTTTGGAGATTTTATTTTTTTAAGTAATCTTTAAAAGCCCAACATGGGGCTCGAACTCACAACTCTGAGATGAAGAGTCACACGCTCCACTGACTGAGCCAGCTAGGTGCCCCGTCTTTCATTTTTGAAGGATATTTTTGCTGCATATGGAATTATGGGCTGACAGTTTTTCCATTTCAGCATTATAGATGTTGTTTCATTGTTTTTTGGCTTCTTTTTAAATGCTAAAGTCAGCTGTTGTTCATATTGCTGTTACTGTTATTGTTGTTATTTGTTTATTTTATTTTATTTTATTATGTTAATCACCATACATTATAGCATTAGTTTTTGATGTGGTGTTCCATGACTCATTGCTTGCGTATAACACCCAGTGCTCCATTCAGTACGTGCCCTCTTTAATACCCATCACCAGGCTAACCCATCCCCCCACCCCCTCCCCTCTAGAACCCTAGAACCTCTAGAAATGTAATGATGACATTACATTTTCTTTGTACTTTGAAGATAATCTGCTATCTTCTGGTTTTTGTTGTTGCTGGTCAGAATTCTTTAGTCAGATCTAATTATAGTAGTCAGTTTTTTGTCTGGCTGTTTTAAAATCTTTCATTTTGCAGTTTTCTACAGTATATCTAGGTGTTGAGTTCTTATTTATACTACTTGGTGTATATTGTTTTTCTTGAATCTTGATCCAAGTCTTTCATATGTTTTTGAGAATTCTTAGCTCTCACCTCTTCAATATTGTTTATGTCGTTTGTTCTTTCTGCTCTCTCACTTATAGAGACTTATTCATGTGTGTGGCAGAATTTGATTTTGAGCTTACATATAGTTTTTCAGACTTAGTCCGTTAGAGTCCAAAGAACCTCAGTTGAAGATATAGTCTCCTTTTTTTGAGCAATTAAAAAAAAGTTTTATTTATTTATTTTAGAGAGAAAGAGTGTGCATGAGCAGGGGAGGGGCAGAGGGAGAGGGAGAGAATCTCAAGCAGACTCCCCGCTGGGTGCAGGGCCTGACATGGGGCTCTATCTTACCACCCTGAGATCATGATGTGAGCCAGAACCAAAAGTTGAATGCTCAGCTGACTGAGCCACCCAGGCACCCCTGAAGATATTTTCATCAAGAGACCATTGAATATGAATCATGTCAGGAAGTAGGGAGCTGTGCTAAATTAGGAAACTAAGTGATTCAGAGCACACATTCTGGGACTAGGCTTGCTGCTCGCCTTCTGGGCTAGCCCTCACCAGATGAGGGACCCTCAGCATGCCAGTCCAATTCTCTTTGTCTTAGTTTCCCCATGGGTAAAATGGACATAATAGTAGGATCTGTGAGGATTGATTTATTTAGTATATGTAAAGTACGTGAAACCAGCCTGTGGTACAGTAAGCTCTCTGTTAATATTTGTTCTGGTGCAGACTCACTAGCAGTGGTGGCAGACCCAGAACTCAGACCAGGTTCCCTGACTCTGTATCTTGTACTTTTGTATTGTGTCACTTCCGATGGCCTATTAAGTTTATGATCTGTTTATCAACTTTTAATTTACATATCATTAGAGGCTAAAGTTATTCATTCCTTTCCTAAAATTTATGTTCTTCCTGAATAATTGATATTGCTAAAAAATTACTACTTTTTAAACCACACTTTCTAAAGATACATTCACTTGGAGTATTTTATTTAAAAAGGCAAGAATTGGGGCGCCTGGGGTGGCTCAGTTTGTTGAGCGTCTGCCTTCAACTCAGGTCATGATTCTGGGGTTCCTGGGATCAAGCGCCTGTATCCAGGCTTCTTGCTCAGCGGGGAGTCTGCTTTTCCCTCTCCCTCTCTTTCTGCCCCCTTCTCTCCCCCGACCCCCCACTTGTACTCTCTTTCACTCTTTCTCTCAAATAAATAAATAAAATCTTTAAAAAAGGGCAAGAATTGTCAAAGTATGAGTGGGGCTTTTTCATAAATTCTATATTAAATTTTGCTGATTTTACTACATATTTTTTCCCTTTAGGCCTTGAAATGTTCTACTTTATGTAAACATTATTTCTTCAAAATACAAGTTTTATTTGTGGTACAACATAATTGTAAAAAAAAAAAAAGAGTATAGCAAAAGTGAAAGTTCCCTTGTGATTCCACTCCCATTCTCTCTCTCGATGCTTTCCGGTTCCACTGTTAATAGTTGGATGTTACACACACCTCTACATATGTGTGTTCGTGCATACACACATAGCCACACACATAACCTGCTGATGTTGGAGGTGGACCAGAGAGCTCTCACCCTGTGCCCCACATTGGCAGTGCGGCCAGTGTTACTAGTGCAGATGTTGTTACGTTTGACAGTGCACCATCGTGGCTCGGGCACCAGGATGGTCATTGTCACCCACGCTGCTGTTAGTTTTCTGGCTAACAGATTCTGCTTCCTGTGCTGCCAACTCCTAGAAATTTTATTGTTCTACAGAGCCTTTTTGAGAAGTGTCTATTTACAGCTCCCCTATTTTATGCAGCATAGTGTGAGTGATGCATACCATGTTGTTCTCCAAACCACAACTCTCTTCTCATAGTCTGTGGCCTTATTTGGATTAAACCTGGGCTCTTGTTTTACAGTGAATTGTTGTTCCTCCCTCCCCTCCCCGCAACCCACCCCCAGAGATTTCTTGGTCCTCTTGGTCCCTTTTGTAAACAGGCCTTTGGCAGGTCTGGCCCAGCCAGTGTCCTCAGTTGTGTGCAAAATGTCTTTCCTAGAATGGTCCTAGTGTAGGTTCAGCTAGGAGTTATGCTTCAGTGGAATAAAATTGTATAGAAGTGATTTTTTTTTTTTAGTTTTTATTTATTTATTTGACACACAGAAAGAGTACAAGCAAGGGAGTGGCAGGGAGAGGGAGAAGCAGGCTCCCTGCTGAGCAAGGAGCCCCACATGGGGCTTGATCCCAGGACCCTGGGACCATGACCTGAGCTGAAGGCAGACAACCAACTGAGCCACCCAGGTGCCCCTAGAAGTGATTTTTTAAAAGAGATTTTATTTATTTGAGAGAGAGAGAGTACACAAGCATGGGGAGGGGCAGAAGGAGAGGGAGAAGCTGATTCCTTGCTGAGCAGGGAGCCCAAAGTGGGGCTTGATCTCAGGACCTTGGGATCATGACCTGAGCCGAAGGCAAACGCTTACCCGACTGAGCCACCCAGGCGTCCCTCTTTAATATCTTTTAACATATAGGTTTCCCCTCTTATTTATTTACTTTGTTCTTGAAACATACTTGCTGAAGAGATCCTGTCACTTGGAGTTGCCCATACTATGAATTTTGCTGAATGCATCCCAGTGGTGTCATTTAACATGTTTCTCTCCCTGCCCCTTATTTCCTGTAAACTGAATGTTAATTTTAGAGATTTGATTTGATTTAGGTTCATTTTTGTTGCAAGAATATTTTATAGAGAGTGGTTTCCAACAGCATTTCATGCCTGATTGTTTTTCCTTTGTGATGTTAATGGCCACTTATAATTTGCATAGATCCATTACTTAATCAGGGGCTTGCAAAATGTTGCTGTTCTGATTTCATCATTCCTTCATTTATTAGTTGTAATACATCTTAGAGAAGTTTCCCTTTATTAAGTGTTAGTAGAGGTAACAGTTCATACGGGACACAAGTTAAATGAATGTTTTTTTCTCTTTATTTATAACTCTTGGAGAGTTCCTAATATCTCCAAAGATGGTAAATGATGTTTTTTCTTCATTTTTAAAAACTATTATGAACACATGAATTTTAACATATTTGGTTATTTTTTAAGTCCATCACAGTTATTCTTACTGATCATGTTGTCCCATCTTTGTCCAGTGAGAGCACCTTCACAGTTGGCTCCTGGGTCCTTTTGACATGGACTTCTTTGATGTTTATATCTATAAATATTATTACTAACAATATGATAACTAAAAATGGTGTAAGAATTAACATTTTTCTCTGATTCTTTTTTCTACTCTTAGGATAGTATCCTCAAGGGATATATGGTGAAATTGTGTTTGAAGTCATTTGAAGTAATTCCTTTTTGTATGATTATACCACTGATTATATAAATATTTGGGTTTGTTTCATTTTGCTTTTGAATTTTAGGAATTAAAACGTTTTTTGTCTTCTGTGTTTTTGCTTAATAATTATGGAAAACATGTACATGGTCCCAGAGTCTGTGGAACAAGACAGGATCAGAAAACCCTATGTGATCCTTGTTCCCTCTGTTCTGGTCTTCTCTCTCTGTCATTTCATTTAAAACATGTAAGCAAGTGTGCAAGCATGCAGGTGCACTCACATGTATATATTTATTTCTGCCTCTCAATCCCATTTTAGATGAATGGTAATATACTATATATAATTTTCTCTCCTTGCTTTTTACACTTCTTGTTATTTCTTGGAGATCATACAATGCAAGTATATAGAGCTACTCTTTGTCTTGTTTACAGCTATATCATACTCCATTGTGTGAATCTGATGTAGTTTATTCACCTAGTCCTTTTTTTTTTTTTTAAGATTATTTATTTATTTGACAGAGAGAGACACAGAGAGAGAGGGAACACAAGCAGGGGGAGTGGGAGAGGGAGAAGCAGGCTTTTCACAGAGCAGGGAGCCTGATGTGGGGCTCAATCCCAGGACCTTAGGATCATGACCGGAGCCGAAGGTGGACACCTAACGACTGAGCCATCCAGGTGCCCAGACACCTAGTCCTTTATTAATGGACATTTTGTCTTTAGTCTCTTGCTGTTACAAATAGTGCTGTGGTGTATAACTGGTATATCTGTATAGTTTTGAATTTTGGCTACCCTACAGGGAAATTTAAGTAGAATAACTGACTGTAGGAAGCATTCAGATGCAAGGTTACTGCCACTGATAGATTGTTCTGATATTAGTGGGGAATGCAGGAGGCCGATCTTTTGACCTAGAGTAGGAATGTTTTTGATGCTTCCACTGATTGGAGTTCAGATCATTGTTCTTTTTTTTTTTTTTAAGATTTTATTTATTTGTCAGAGAGAGAGATAGAGAACAACCAGGGGGAGCAGCACGTAGAGGGAGAAGGAGGCTCCCCGCTGAGTAAGGAGCCCGATGCAGGACTCCATCCCAGGACCCTGGGGTCATGACTGAGATGAAAGCCAACTCTTAACCGATTGAGCCACCCAGGTGTCCCAGATAATTATTCTTGTATAAACCACATCCAGATGGTCACTTGTATTTTTTAGTTTCAGTTTCTTTAAAGTAGATTGAGACTTTAGAAATTTTTGAAGCAATCTGAGCGCAGAATTCCAGCATTTTAGAGTACTTTTTTCCTAGTCTCTTGTAGTTGTCATACTTAAACCCATTTGCCAGAAAATTTTGAGGGAAATAATATGCCTTCATGGATAATTTCCAAAGTAGTCAACTTAGTTTTTATGGGAATAGTAATTTCTTATTTTTGTAGCCCCATTTTTGCTTGTCATTAGTTTACATAGTATTAAATTACACAATTGCGATCATGAGTACAACGGACATAAACAGGGTGGGTATGTTAGAAGAAAATTTTCCACAGGCAGTTTACTGATCTAGTTGGCTTTCATTCAGCAATTTATGAATTGGCAGCATCTAATCTAGCAGATCGAAAGAGCTGTACAAGGAGATTTTTATAGATCAAAGTGAGCAGGAACCAAGGAAGTTATACTGGCCATTTGCTGATCGGTTAGAGCAGGGTTACTAACTTTCCTTATATGGAGCAAAGGGAAGTCTTGGGAGCCAGGTCAGGTAACTTGTGCTGAACAGACAGTTGCTGATTGGTTAACCTAGACCTTCCTTTTCTGGAAGAGATGAACATAGAGATTTAGTTAAGTTTTGGTTTGTTGACATAGGGCTTATCTTGAGCGATTCCTTTTTCGTTCTATTCTGGTTATTTTAACAGGTTATAAACAGTAGATTTTTTAATATGCACATAACTGGTGGGAGCAGAAATGTGCACATTACTGAGATTTGCTTACTAAATGTGAGTAGTCTGTATGTATGTTCTAGGTATTAGGCAGTATATTTTAGGGAGGGGATGGCTAGAAACAGTCCCCTTCTAACATTTCTCCGTTGCCCGTAGGATCCTGCACTTAGAAGGTGCTCAGAAAATGTTAATGAACCATTTCAGTGTTTGGGCCATGCTAACTTTTTTATTCCTATGAAAATACATGTCTCTCCATTTGTTTGATTAGTTTAATTGATTCAGATATTTTATGTCTTCCCAAAGAGAAGGCATTTATAATGAGGTGAAAATCCCTGAGAATTGATAGTTGACTTTAAAAACAAGTAACCATTTCCTGATTTACATTTATATTACTTTTAAATTAGGCCTGGGGTTATTATTTTGATGATTGACTGAATTATTTTTTTCTACAACTATAGTTTTTTCACTAGAAAATGCTATCTAGAGGGGGAAAACTAAAAAGAATGGGCTCCAGGGGGCGGAGCAAGATGGCGGAGGAGTAGGAGACCTAGATTTCGTCTGGTCTCAGGAATTCAGCTGAATAGGGATCAAACCATTCTGAACACCTACGAACTCAACAGGAGATCAAAGAGGAGAGTAGCAACAACTATCTGAACAGAGAAGCGACCACTTACTGGAAGGTAGGACGGGCGGAGAAGTGAATCCGAGGCGATATTCGAGAGGATAGACGGCGGGGGAGGGGCCTCCGTCGGCCGCTTCTGGCAAGTGCTAGAGCCGCGGAGCACAAAATCGGACCTTTTAGAAGTCGACTCCGCTGAGGGACGTCGCTCCAGTGGCTAAGCAGGGGGTGGAATCCTCCCGGGACAGTGTGGTCTCAGGACCCTTAGGGTCACAGAAAGACCAGGGGAGCCTGAGTGCGGCAGAGCTCCCAGGGGTCGGAGCGGGCAAGCCGGCTGCAGAGACGGAGCCGAGGCGCGGGCTCTCAGCTCGGGGTGGCCATAAACCGTGATCCGCGGCCCAGTCGGGCCACTGCTCCTCCAGCAGGGACCCAACAAGCGGCAGATCCGGGGAGACTCCTCCTCCTTCCCGGGGAGGAGCGGCGCGGGAACGCACCGCAGGGATCTGCTGGGATTGGAGACTCCACACGGGGTTGGGTGCCAGAGATAGAAACGATCGGTCACAGGCCGGGTGAGCGCGGAGAGCGGCCGGAGACCGGGGACATGGGAGTGACTGCTTTTCTCTGGGGGCGCACTGAGGAGCGGGGCCCTGAGTTCTCAGCTCCTCCGGGTGGAGATTGGGAGGCCACCATTTTTGCCCTGGTCTTCCAAGGCTGTACGGAGAGCTTGCAGGGAACAAAAGCTCCTGAGATCAAACCCGAGCAGCTTGCTTAGCCCAGATGGACAAGGGCGGGGCAATTCTGCCTCTGGCAAAGACATTTGGAAACCACAGCAACAGGCCTCTCCCCCAGAAGATCAGCAGGAACAGCCAGCAAGCCAAGACCAAGTTTACCGATCAAGGAGAACGGGAAAACTCCAGCGCTAGGGGAATACTGCACACAGAATTCATGGCTTTTTTTTTACCATGATTCATTAGTTCATCAAAGTTAATTTTTGTTAACTGATTTTTTTTTCTTTTTCCCTTTTTCAACCAACATCTTATCAATCTCTTTTTAAAAAAAAAACAAAAACATTTTTTATTTTTCATTTTTAGAGTCATATTTTATCCCTTCATAGTAGTTACCCTTATTTTTGGCATATATATATATATAAGTTCTCTCTCTAAAATTTTGAGATACAGTTTCTTCTAACAGATAAAAATATACCCTAAATCACTAGTGTATGGCTCTGTTCTAGTCTCCTTCCTGATCACATTCTCTCCCTTTTTTCTTTTTTCTTTTTAAATCTTCTTTCTTTTTTCAAACAACTTCTTATCTTATCCAGTCCTCTTATAAAATCTTTTATAATTTTCATCTTTACAGTCATCTTCTATCCCTTCATTGTATCAACCCTTATTTTGTACATATATGTCTTTCTTCCTTTAAAATTTTAGGAGGCACTTTTTTCTAACAGACCAAAATACGCCCAAAATCTAGTGTGTGGCACTGATCTATGCACTAGCCTGATCATATTTGATCACATTCTGCTTTTTTTGTATTGTTCTGTTTTTGTTTTTATCTTTTTTTTTTCTCTTTCTTTTTTCTTTCTTTCCCTTTCTTTTTCCCTGGTTTCTGGTCTTTTCTGATTTGTATACAGTATAATTGCTGGGGACGTTGTTAACCTGTTAGCATTTTGTTCTCTCATTCATCTATTCTCCTCTGGACAAAATGACAAGACGAAAAAAATCACCTCAGCAAAAAGAACAAGAGGTAGTACCATCAGCCAGGGACCTACTCAATACGGACATTAGTACGATGTCGGACCTAGAGTTCAGAATCATGACTTTAAAGATATTAGCTGGGCTTGAAAAAAGCATGGAAGTTATTAGAGAAACCCTTTCTGGAGAAATAAAAGAACTAAAATCGAACCAAGTCGAAATCAAAAAGGCTATTGATGAGGTGCAATCAAAAATGGGGGCACTAACTGCTAGGATAAATGAGGCAGAACAGAGAATCAGTGATATAGAAGACCAAATGATGGAAAATAAAGAGGCTGAGAAAAAGAGGGAGAAACAACTACAGGATCACGAGGGCAGAATTCGAGAGATAAGTGATACGATAAGACGAAACAACATTAGAATAATTGTGATCCCAGAAGAAGAAGAGAGAGGGGCAGAAGGTCTATTGGAGCAAATAATAACAGAGAACTTCCCTAATGTGAGGAAGGAAATAGGTATCAAAATCCAGGAGGCACAGAGAACCCCTCTCAAAATCAATAATAATAGGTCAACACCCCGACATCTAATAGTAAAACTTACGAGTCTCAGAGACAAAGAGAAAATCCTGAAAGCAGCTTGGGAGAAGAGATATGTAACCTACAATGGTAAAAATATAAGATTGGCAACAGACCTATCCACAGAGACCTGGCAGGCCAGAAAGGACTGGCAAGATATCTTCAGAGCACTAAACGAGAAAAATATGCAGCCAAGAATACTATATCCAGCTAGGCTGTCATTGAAAATAGAAGGAGAGATAAAAAGCTTCCAGAACAAACAAAAACTAAAGGAATTTGCAAACACGAAACCAGCCCTCCAAGAAATATTGAAAGGGGTCCTCTAAGCAAAGAGAGAGCCTAAAAGCAGCATAGATCAGAAAGGAACACAGACAACATACAGTAACAGTCACCTTACAGGCAATACAATGGCACTAAATTCATACCTTTCAATAGTTACCCTGAATGTAAATGGGCTCAATGTCCCAATCAAAAGACACAGGCTATCAGATTGGATTAAAAAACAAGACCCATCCATATGCTGTCTGCAAGAGACTCATTTTAGACCCAAAGACACCCCCAGATTGAAAGTGAGGGGGTGGAAAACCATTTACCATGCTCATGGACACCAAAAGAAAGCTGGGGTGGCAATCCTTCTATCAGACAAACTAGATTTTAAAACAAAGACTGTAATAAGAGATGAGGAAGGACACTATATCCTACTTAAAGGGTCTATCCAACAAGAAGATCTAACAATTGTAAATATCTATGCCCCGAACATGGGAGCAGCCAATTATATAAGGCAATTAATAACAAAAGCAAAGAAACACATTGACAACAATACAATAATACTGGGGGACTTTAACACCCCCCTGACTGAAATGGACAGATCATCTAAGCAAAAGATCAACAAGGAAATAAAGACTTTAAATGACACACTGGACCAAATGGACTTCACAGACATATTCAGAACATTCCATCCCAAAGCAACGGAATTCACATTCTTCTCTAGTGCCCATGGAACATTCTCCAGAATGGATCACATCCTAGGTCACAAATCCGGTCTCAACCAGTACCAAAAGACTGGGATCATTCCCTGCATATTTTCAGACCACAATGCTTTGAAACTAGAACTCAATCACAAGAGGAAAGTCGGAAAGAACTCAAATACATGGAGGCTAAGGAGCATCCTACTAAAGAATGAATGGGTCAACCAGGAAATTAAAGAAGAATTTAAAAAATTCATGGAAACCAATGAAAATGAAAACACAACTGTACAAAATCTTTGGGATACAGCAAAAGCAGTCCTGAGAGGAAAGTATATAGCAGTACAAGCCTTTCTCAAGAAGCAAGAAAGGTCTCAAATACACAATCTAACCCTACACCTAAAGGAGCTGGAGAAAGAACAGCAAATAAAGCCTAAACCCAGCAGGAGAAGAGAAATCATAAAGATCAGAGCAGAAATCAATGAACTAGAAACCAAAAGAACAGTAGAACAGATCAACGAAACTAGGAGCTGGTTCTTTGAAAGAATTAACAAGATTGATAAACCCCTGGCCAGACTGATCAAAAAGAAAAGAAGAAATGACCCAAATCAACAAAATCATGAATGAAAGAGGAGAGATCACAAACAACACCAAAGAAATACAAACAATTATAAGAACATATTATGAGCAACTCTATGCCAGCAAATTAGATAACCTGGAAGAAATGGGTGCATTCCTAGAGATGTATCAACTACCAAAACTGAACCAGGAAGAAATAGAAAACCTGAACAGACCTATAACCACGAAGGAAATTGAAGCAGTCATCAAAAATCTCCCAACAAACAAAAGCCCAGGGCCAGATGGCTTCCCAGGGGAATTCTATCAGACATTTAAAGAAGAATTAATACCTATTCTCCTGAAACTGTTCCAAAAAATAGAAATGGAAGGAAAACTTCCAAATTCATTTTATGAGGCCACCATTACCTTGATCCCAAAACCAGACAAAGATCCCATCAAAAAGGAGAATTACAGACCAATATCCTTGATGAACATGGATGCAAAAATTCTCACCAAAATACTAGCCTATAGGATCCAACAGTACATTAAAAGGATTATTCACCACGACCAAGTGGGATTTATCCCTGGGCTGCAAGGCTGGTTCAACATCCGCAAATCAATCAACGTGATACAATACATTAACAAAAGAAAGAACAAGAATCATATGATCCTCTCCATAGATGCAGAAAAAGCATTTGACAAAGTACAGCATCCTTTCTTGATCAAAACTCTTCAGAGTATAGGGATAGAGGGTACATACCTCAATATCATAAAAGCCATCTACGAAAAACCTACAGTGAATATTCTCAATGGGGAAAAGCTGAGAGCTTTTCCCCTAAGGTCAGGAACGCGGCAGGGATGTCCACTCTCACCACTGCTATTCAACATAGTATTAGAAGTCCTAGCCACAGCATCAGACAACAAAAAGAAATCAAAGGCATCCAAATCGGCAAAGAGGAAGTCAAACTCTCACTCTTTGCAGATGATATGATACTTTATGTGGAAAACCCAAAAGACTCCACCCCAAAACTGCTAGAACTCATACAGGAATTCAGTCAAGTAGCAGGCTATAAAATCAATGCACAGAAATCAGTGGCATTCCTATACACCAACAACAAGACAGAAGAGAGACAAATCAAGGAGTCGATCCCATTTACAATTGCACCCAAAACCATAAGATACCTAGGAATAAATTCAACCAAAGAGGCAAAGGATCTGTACTCAGAAAACTATAAAATACTCAGGAAAGAAATTGAAGAAGACACAAAGAAATGGAAAAACGTTCCATGCTCATGGATTGGGAGAACCAACATTGTGAAGATGTCAATGCTTCCTAGAGCAATCTACACATTCAATGCAATTCCCATCAAAATACCATCCACTTTTTTCAAAGAAATGGAACAAAGAATCCTAAAATTTGTATGAAACCAGAAGAGACCCCGAATAGCCAGAGGAATATTGAAAAAGAAAAGCAAAGCTGGCGGCATCACAATTCCGGACTTCAGGCTCTATTACAAAGCTGTCATCATCAAGACAGTATGGTACTGGCACAAAAACAGACACATCGGTCAATGGAACAGAATCGAGAACCCAGAAATGGACCCTCAACTCTATGGTCAACTCATCTTTGACAAAGCAGGAAAGAATGTCCAATGGAAAAAAGACATTCTCTTCAACAAATGGTGTTGGGAAAATTGGACAGCCACATGCAGAAGAATGAAACTGGGCCATTTCCTTACACCACACACAAAAATAGGCTCCAAATGGTTGAAAGACCTAAACGTGAGACAGGAGTCCATCAAAATCCTAAAGGAGGACACAGGTAGCAACCTGTTCGACCTCAGCCGCAGCAACTTCTTCCTAGAAACATCACCAAAGGCACGGGAAGTTAGGGCAAAAATGAACTATTGGGATTTCATCAAGATAAAAAGCTTTTGCACAGCAAAAGAAACAGTCCACAAAACCAAAAGACAACCGACAGAATGGGAGAAGATATTTGCAAATGACATATCAGATAAAGGGCTAGTATCCAAAATCTATAAAGAACTTATCAAACTCAACACCCAAAGAACAAATAATCCAATCAAGAAATGGGCAGAAGACATGAACAGACATTTTTCCAAAGAAGACATCCAAATGGCCAACAGACACATGAAAAAGTGCTCAACATCGCTCGGCATCAGGGAAATCCAAATCAAAACCTCAATGAGATACCACCTCACCCCCGTCAGAATGGCTAAAATTAACAAGTCAGGGAACGACAGATGTTGGCGGGGATGTGGAGAAAGGGGAACCCTCCTACACTGTTGGTGGGAATGCAAGCTGGTGCAACCCCTCTGGAAAACAGTATGGAGGTTCCTCAAACAGTTGAAATTAGAGCTACCATTCGATCCAGCAATTGCACTATTAGGTATTTACCCCAAAGATACAAATGTAGGGACCCGAAGGGGTACGTGCACCCCAATGTTTATAGCAGCAATGTCCACAATAGCCAAACTGTGGAAAGAGCCAAGATGTCCATCGACAGATGAATGGGTAAAGAAGAGGTGGTATATGTACACAATGGAATATTATGCAGCCATCAAAAGGAATGAGATCTTGCCATTTGCAACGACGTGGATGGAACTGGAGGGTGTTATGCTGAGTGAAATAAGTCAATCAGAGAAAGACATGTATCATATGACCTCACTGACATGAGGAATTCTTAATCTCAGGAACAAACTGAGGGTTGCTGGAGTGGTCGGGGGTGGGAGGGATGGGGTGGCTGGGTGATAGACATTGGGGAGGGTACGTGCTACGGTGAGCGCTGTGAATTGTGCAAGACTGTTGAACCACAGATCTGTACTTCTGAAACAAATAACGCAACATATTTTAAGAAAAAAGAAAAAGAAGAAGATAGCAGGAGAGGAAGAATGAAGGGGAGTAAGTCAGAGGGGGAGACGAACCAGGAGAGATGATGGACTCTGAAAAACAAACTGAGGGTTCTAGAGGGGAGGAGGGTAGGGGGATGGGTTAGCCTGGTGATGGGTATTAAAGAGGGCACATTCTGCATGGAGCACTGGGTGTTATGAACAAACAATGAATCATGGAACACTACACCAAAACAAATGATGTAATATATGGTGATTAACATAACAATAAAAAATTAAAAAAAAAAAAGAATGGGCTCCAGGATTATAAAACAAATAGTATACCCAAGTTTTTTATATTTAACCACCCATATGCAAATTAATATTAAAATTACTAATTCTTAATTGACTTTAACCACCTCTTTGGATTTTCCATAAGAAAACAGGACCAGGGTTACTTTTCTTTCTTTCAAATTACTGTTTTGTCATGCATTTACATGCATGTCACAATCAGTGGGGGCAAAAGGTTAGGAAATTCAAAGTTTAGTCATGACGAAATACCAATTAAAATTACAGAAGTATTTCACCACCGTTCTATATAGAACACAGTAGGGAATACTAAAGAAATATATGATGATCCAGGACACTGTAGGGAATGCTAAAGAAATATGTAACGATTCAGAGAGAATTCAGCCGTTTAAATAAGCTAAGCTTTATATGCATGGGAATAATCTAAAAGTATATAGTATATTATATTAGGGTTCTCCAAATGTGTCTATCTGTGTGTCTGTTTATCTATCTATAGGGTTCTCCAAATATGTATATAATACATGTATGATATATCCAAATGTGTGTGTGTATACACACACACACACACACACACACACACACACATATATTATCTCCTATTGGTTCTGTTTTCATACATGTATAAAGAGAGAGATAGAGACAGAGAGACAGAGACACCGAGAGAGATTGAGATTGAGATTTTGACTCATTTTGAGAAGTTGGTTCATGTGCTGTGGAAGATGGCAGGCTGGGAATCCAGAGAAGAGTTGATTCTGAAATTCAAGTCTGTAAAGGTATTCTGTTGGCAGAATTCTCTTTTCTTCTAGGGGAAGTTGGTCTTTTTTAAAATTTTAAGGCCTTCAAGTGATTAGATGAGGCCTACTCATGTTATGGAAAGTAATCTCCTTTACACAAATTCTACTGACTTAAATGTTAATCATATCTGAAAATAATACCTTCATAGAAACATCTAGAATAATGTTTGACCAAATATCTGGGTACTGTTGCCTAGTCAAGTTGACATAAAATTAGCCATTGCATATATTGAAGGACCATTTTGTTCAAACTGTAAAGAATATTGGGTAAGTGCAATGGGTGGCATTAAAGGGGGAACTTGTTTGCTGTTTATTTCTTGTAGAGGAGACAAGCTTTAAAATGTGTTCTGAAGGCCAGGGAGTTTATGGCCCAGTGTACACAGGATGGAGAGCATCCCAAGAGGGTAGATGAGAATGAACGAGGGTGGAGTTGACTGTGGCATGTACAGGGGTCCTTGAGAAGATTTGTTCTGGCTGGACAGACATATCTTAGAAGGTGAGGGAGGTAAGACTGAAGAGGTGAGGCAAGCCCCACTCTGGTTTCTCCATTTCACTGCAGTAAGTTGAGAAGGTGCTTGCTCCAGCCTAAGATGACAGCTGGCTGGTGCAGGGCTGTCTGCACAACCAGCCTTATATGCTATATTATATGATGTGAAAAGAATTCTTTTTGCAGGAAGCATTTCAAATGAAATATAATTGCCTTAGATTTTTTTGTTGTAAAATGTGTTCCTCTATCGACTTAATAAAGATGCTTCAATAGATCCATGTATTTGTGAAGAAACATGATAACTTCATATGTGAATTGCTGCCAGAGGTAATTCCAGTCTCTAAGCCTTGAAATATTTTTGTATCCTTTATTCTGAAATAGAAATAGAGCCCAGTAACTTTTTTTCAAATTACAAATTAAATAACCTAATTAAATTTTTAAAGGTATTAAGTATAAAAATACTTTGTGGTATAAAAAAACCCCTCTATCAATAAAAATAATAATTATTATCAGAGAGGAAAATAGCACAAATAGTGGTAGTTTGTTACAAAATAGCCCCTAATGAATTATCTCTCTGTCCATATCTCTGCCTCTTTGCAATGTGAATCTGCTTGTTTCTTCCATCAAGTGGTAGAGTCTGTTTCTTCACCCCTGATTCTGGGCTTTGACATGTGACTTGAACTGGCCAGTGGGACATCAGCAGCCATGATCCAATCAGAGGCACCGTGTGCAGTGAGTCACCCCTCTGAAGCCTCCCCTCTTGGAGTGCTGCTTGCTACTACATAAAGGAGTTTAGGAGGAAGTCCACATGGAAAGGGAGGCTCAGCCTTCCCCACTGAGCCCAGTCCCTATCTGATGTGGACCCAATGCAGCAGCATGAGTAAGTCAGGTAAGGTCAGCAGAAGCCAACCCATGGAATTGTGAGAAATAGGAAATCATTGCTGTTTAAGCAACTAAGTTTTGGGTAGTTTGTTTCCCAGCCATAGCAAACAGAAACATCCTGTGATAAATGGCTGGAATCTATCTCTGTATTCTAGTGATGGTTCCATTACTGAACCCTCAAGTTGCCCACAGTCCAGTGAGGGAGGCAGAAATGTAAGTAGGTCACTTTGTTACAGTGTGGTGAATGCCCAGGAAGGGCTCCGGGCTTCTGTGACCTTGATCTCTCCTCTGTCCTTCTTTCCTCATCTCTAAGGATCAGGCACTCTTCTCTGTAGGACAAGAATTGAAAAGCATTTGGAGGAACTAGAGGAAGTAGACTATTTCTGTACTTCATTGGAAGTGTTTTCTATCTCTAAACTCAGTCAGTCTCACACTTCCGTTTCTTAGAAGTGAAATGCTGAAAGAACCCCAACAGATCTCTTTCCCTTTTGTTAACTGAGTGTTTTCAGTATTTTTGTATTTGTCCTGTGAGCAAGGGAATGCCCATGAGTATTCCTCCTTAACTTTCCTCAGGTTCAGAATCTTTTGGAAAATCTGAATGTTAGTCTAGGTCCTTCCCCCAGTAATCCTCCTTGGTTCACCTAATACACACACATGATGGAGTGGTTCTACTGAGATCTCCCAGGGTCATTGGAGAAGATGGTATTCACTGTCTTGAGCTGAGTCCCATCTGCCCCACATTATTTTCTCCCTTACTTGCTCTGTTGCTCTGCTCCTTGGGATTCTCAATTACACATACTGGCCTTTAAGTCTGCAGCACATCTCTCTCTTGCCCATCATTTGCTTTTTTTTTTTTAAGTTTATTTATTTAAGTAATCTCTACACCCAGCGTGGGACTCAAACTCAACCCTGCGATCAAGAGCCGCTTGCTCCATCAGCTGAGCCAGCCAGTACCTGCCCCACCCATCACTTGCTTTTGGCTAAGAACGTAGCAGCAGGTTCCATCAGTTTTCCTTAGGGGCCCACTCTCCTCCCATGGGGCAGCATTGTTGGTCATACCTGGAGTCCACTCTGCCCCTCTTCTTGAATGATCTACTGGAATAGTTTAAAGATATGACTAAGTTTTATATAGCTGTAATAGTTTAAGGATATGTTATAACATATATATATATATAACACGTAGTTATAATAGTTTAAAGATAGGGACTGCAGTTCTAAAACACAGTATTTTTCTGTGGTTTATGATATAAATTTGCAAGTGAACTCAAAATGATAGTTAAATATCTTATAAATTAGACTCAACTATCTGAAGCATGTCTTATTGCCTTAAAATAACCACTTTTGAAATATGTAGATTATTGTCTTTCTTGAATTTTTAGCAAATATACCCATTACTTTGGTCAAACGATACTTCACATACATAAAAGTTCAGGAAAAAGCATGTTACTATTTAATACTTCACATGTGGATTCCATGTTATCTTCTGTATCCATGGTGATTATAACACTTCTCTACCGTAACAAAGCCAGCAACACACTTGGTTTTAACTTTGTTTTTCCAATAGCAGTGCCACAGTGAGATAAAAAAAAAAAAACCTATGTATTTTAGGTTCAACTTATAACTCACCTCAGGCTACCATATTTGGTGAAATATAGCTATGAAACCTTGGGCAAGTGGCTTAACCTTCTCTAAGCCATGTGTAAAATGGCAAAACAGTTTCTCTACCTCCTGGCACTGCTGTGAGAATTAAATGAGTTAATGCATGTGAGGCACTGAAGTTTTTGCAGGTGCTTTCATCTGTTGTGTTTTTCCTCCAGCATTTTTATCCACGGGTGTTATATCTATACTTTTCACTTTGTTTTTTTTTTGCTTTATCATGTTTATACTGTTTACACTTTGAATTTCATTTTCTACTTTGGCATTGCTTATGTATTTTTTTAAATATAACATTCATTGATTTTATCCTTTATTACCTCTAGTCATGCTCTGAATTAATTTAGGAGATTTAAAAATTAACAGACTGTTGTCTTTAATTGTTTCTGAGTTTCTGAGTAAACTTTAGTCTGTGGGATATGTTTGTGTGTTTTATGATTTGTTCACTTTTGGAAATTGCATATAAATTTTCTGGTAGTTACTGCTTTACTCTGTTGCATTTAAATTTTTAAATTCATTTTATATTTTAAAAGAACTCATTGTCTTTGAAGTTCAATCTTAACAGGTAAGTTTAAATAACAAAGCTTTGTCTCAGACTGTTTTTTAGTGAGTGGCATATGGAGACTTTGTGCCGTTACTCTGTCGTCTTCCCTAAAATCCTCAAAACCTTGAAGTTTAATTTTGGTCTTTCAGTAAAGAGTAGGAGTAGGGTAATCTTTATACCTTAAGGTTTTTGCCTTGCTACCCAGTGGTCTAGTGAGGGCTAGTCGGTGGCCCACGTGTGAGCTGCTTGTGGGAGAGCTTTCTTCCCTAGCTTCGTCAAAGGAATAAGGCTTCGAGGTGATCTTGTTAATGTGATACTATGTTTTGTGCCCTTGTTTTTAACCGTGTATATATTCTTTTGTAGCTTGGATTACTATTTTGCTTTGGATTTTTGACTCAAAGATCGTAATTTTTCTTTTGTCTTAAATGTGCAAATAAATGCTCACTCCAAATTAAAAAAAAAGTCTTTATCAGTAATTCCCAACAATTTGTAATTGTGGCCTTTTAGAATTCTTTTTTTTTTTAAGACTTTATTTTTAAGTAATCTCTACACCCAATATGGACTTGAACTTACAACCCTGAGCTCAAGAGTTGCATGCTCTACCAAGCCAGCCAGGTGCCTATAGAATTATTCTTAAACCACATGGATTACATTTCACTATATTTGAATTACATTACAACTTTGAACTTAGTCTGATGTGTTAATCTGTTTTAACCATTTAAAGATCAGTTGTTTATTCCCAATGGATATTGTACAAGAATGAAAAATAGTATATTTGTGTTACTGTTTTCTAAATTTCCACTATGGTACTTGATCAGCATTTGAGATAGTGAACAGTGTTGGTTATAGTTTGAGTTACATATGAAATTCCCAGCTAGTTCTGGCTCTTCTCTGAGAGAGATTGATCTATTCAACATTTATTGAATGGATTTTATGTGATATTCATTTGGCTAGAAAGAGGAAATATAAAAGTAAACAAAGTGAGATAGGTTATCTGTCTTTGGGGAGATTATAGCCAGTAAGGGAGAAAGTCATTAATTAAAGAATTCAATAAATGTAAAGTTCCAACTGTGATAATTGTCAATGAAATAGAAGTTCTTCATTGATGCTGTGAAGACCTGTAAATGTGAGATTTCCTCAGGATGGTCATAGCATGAGGGGAAGGAAGAGCATTGCAGGACAGCATATATAGAGTTCCTGTGGTAGGAAGGAGCTGGGAAGTCTGAGGGGACTGAAATAGGCCACTGTTGCTGGACTGTAGAGGGAGAGAGTGGTACAATATGAGATTGGCTGGAGAAATACAAAGCACATAGGGCTTTGTAGACCATGTTAAACAAAGCATCTTGAGGTATAATTTACATTCTGTAAAATTCATTAAATTCTGTAAAAATTCTGTAAGTGTATACTTCATGAAGTTAATAAATTTGAAGTTATGCACCTATTTTGAGACATTTCCATTGCCCCCAAAAGTTCCCTGGTGCCCATTTGCAGTTAATGCCTGTCCCTACCCCAACACTAGACAAGCACTGATAATGCTCTCTGTCCCCATGAATTTGTTCAAGAAACTTCATAAAAATAGAGTCATAACATTTGTAGTCTTTTGTGTCTAACTTATTTTACTTTGCATAGTGTTTTTATGTATGATGCATGTTCTAGCATGCATCATTAGTTTTGTTCATTTTAATTGCTGAATAGTATTCCATTATATGGATATGCGACATTTTATTTATTTATCAGTTTATGGAAATTTAGAATGTTTCCAGGTTTTGACTCTTATGAATAATGCTGCTATGAACATTCATATATAGGTGTCTTTGTGTAGACTTAAGTTTTCATTTTTCTTGGGCTGATTCCCAGGACTGGAAATTTCTGGGTCAAATGATAAATTTATATTTAACTTTCTAAGAAACTGCCAAACTGTTTTCCAAGGTGTCTCTATCACTTTACATTCTCACTGGCAATACATGAGGGCTCCAGTTTTTCCACATCCTACAGTTGATAGTGAATGTCTTTTTGACTATCACCATTCTAGTGAGGATATAGTATTATCTCATCGTGATTTTAACTTGCAGATGATTTCATGAGTTTACTAGCTATTTGTATATATTCTTTGGTTAAATGTCTCTTAAAAGCTTTTGCCCATTTTTAAATTGAGTTGTCTTCTTGAATTGTAGGACTTCTTTATATATTCCGAATACAGGTCTTTTATCAGTTATATGATTGCCAAATATTTTTTTCACTGTTCAGTTTTCTTAATGATGTCTTTTAAAGCACAAAAGTCTAAAATTTGATCAAGTCTAATTTGTCAGTATTTTCTTTTTGAGTAAAATGCAGAAAGGTAGTTATTGAAGCCACAGTTATGGGTTAGATGACCCAGGAAAAGGGAACACAGAATGAGAAACAGAGAGAGTAAAATGGAGCTTTGGGGAATCCTACCATTTAATATTCTGTTAAAGGGGGCGCCTGGCTGGCTCAGTCAGTTAAGCGGCTGCCTTCGGCTCAGGTCATGATCCCCAGGGTCCTGGGATCGAGCCCTGTGTCGGGCTCCTTGCTCAGCGGGGAGTCTGCTTCTCCCTCTGTCCTCCTCCTTGCTCGTGCTGTCTCTCATGCTCTCTCTCCCAAATAAATAAATAAAAATCTTAAAAAAGTTCTGTTAAAGGAAACAGATCTACAAAGGTGAAGGAGAAGTAGGAGGAAAACTATGAGAATGTTGCATCATGTAAATCAAAAGAAGAGAATATTTGAAGACTAGGAAGGGTAAAGGTGTCAAGTCAGATAACATAAGCACTAGAGAATGGGTCAACCACAAAATCAAAGAAGAAATCAAAAAGTACATGGAAACAAAATGAAAACACAGCAGTCCAAAACCTTTGGGATGAAGCAAAAGCATTTCTAAGAGAGAAATTTATAGCAAGGGCCTACATCAAAAAGCAAGAAAAATCTCAAATAAACAACCTATCCTTACACCTAAATGAGCTACAAAAAGAACAACAAACAAACCCCAAGCCAGCAGAAGAAAGGAAATAATAAAGATTAGAGCAGAAATAAATGATATAGAAACAAAAACCATAGAACAAATTAATGAAACCAGGAGCTGGTTCTTTGAAAAGATTAATAAAATTGATAAACCTTGAGCCAGACTCCTCAAAAAAAGAGAGAAAGGATTCAAAAATCACAAATGAAATAGGAGAAATAACAACCAACACCACAAATATAAACAAATGTTAAAGAATATTATGAAAAACTATATGTCAACAAACTGGACAACCTAGTAGAAATGGATAAATTCCTAGAAACATAACCTATCAAAACTGAAGCAGGAAGAAAGAAAAATTGAACAAACTGATAATAAATTAAAAATGGATGAAAAACCTAAATGTGAGACCTGCAACCATAAAAACTGTAGAAGAGAACACAGGCAGTCACTTCTTTGACATAGGCCATAGCAACTTCTTTCTAGATCTGTCTCCTGCAGTGAAGGAAACAAAAGCAAAAATAAACTGTTGGTACTTCGTCAGAATAAAAAGCTTCTGCACAGCAAAGGAAAATTCAACAAAACTAAAAGACATCCTATGGAATGGGAGAAGATATTTGCAAATGACATACCCAGTAAAGGGTTTGTATCCAAAATGTATAAAGAACTTACAAAACTCAGCACCCAAAAAACCAATAACCCAATTAAAAAATGAGCAGAAGACATGAACAGACATTTCTCCGCAGAAGACATCCAGATGTCCAACAGACACATAAAAAGATGCTTCACATCACTTATCAGGGAAATGAAAATCAGAATTACAAGAGATATCACCTCACACCTGTCAGAATGGCTAAAATAGAAACAAACAAGTTTTGGTGAGGATGTGGAGAAAAAGGAACCCTCTTGCATTGTTGGTGGGAATGCAAACTGGTGCAGTCACTCTGGAAAGTAGTATGGAGGTTCTTCAAAAAGTTAAAAATAGGGGTGGCTGGGTGGCTCAGTTGGTTAAGCATCTTCCTTCAGCTCAGGTCATGATCCCAGGGTCCTAGGATTGAGCCCCACGTCGGGCTCCCTGCTCAGCCAGGAGCCTGCTTCTCCCTCTCCCTCTGCTGCTCCCCCTGCTTGTGTTTTCTCGCTCTCTCTCTAATAAATAAAATCTTTTTTAAAAAAGTTAAAAGTAGAACTACCCTATGATGAAGTTAATTGCACTACTGGGTATTTACCCCCAAAATACAAAAACACTAATTCAGAGGGATACATGTACCTCTATGTTTATAACAGCATTATCTACAATAGCCAAATTATGGAAGCAGCCAAGAGTCCATTGATGAATGAATTAAAGAAGATGTGGTGTGTGTATGTGTGTGTGTGTGTGTGTGTGTGTGTGTGTGTATATACATACACAATGGAATATTATTCAGCCATAAAAAACCCGAAATCTTGCAATTTGCAATGACATGGTTGGAGCTAGAGGTTATAATGCTAAGTGAAATAAATCAGTTAGAGAAAGACAGATACCAAATACCATACGAATTTACTCACATGGAATTTAAGAAACAAACAGGCAAAGGGAAAAAATAAGAGAGAGAGAGAGGGAGACAAGAGTCTTAAGTATAGAAAATAAACTGATGGTTACCAGAGGGGTGGAGGGTGGGAGGAATGGATGAAATAGGAGATGGGGATGAAGGAGGACACTTGTCATGATGAGCACTGAGTAATGTATGTAATTGTTGAATCACTATGTTGTACACCTGAAACTGATGTAACACTGTATTTAACTCTCCTAGAATTAAAATAAAAACCAGTAACATGAGAGCCAGAAAATGTCCTTTAGGCTTAACAGCGTAGAGAACACTGTTGACTTAATGTATTGAAGTCAGATTGCAGTGAGATGAAATGTGCATAGAAAGTGAAGAAATGACAGTTTAGAAGAGCTCTAGAGTATACAAGAGCTCTGTTTTGCTGTCAAAAAGTAGGATATATGGGACAATCCCAAGAGGTGAATGAAGAGTCAAGTGAAGTTTTCTCCCTTTCTTTTTTTCCTCCCATTCTTTAAAAAAGTTTTTTAACGAGACAAGGGAATTTTCTTATTCAGCACCTAAATAGTGAGCCAGGTATAATGCTTCTTTTGAAAAATATGTGGAATAGGTATTGGTCCATTTAAGGTCACATGACTCTCCTGCTTGTTATTCTCTTTATACTTTCTCTCCATTTATTTATTCAAAATGCTTTCAAATTTAAAAATCAAAAGTAATGCACATAGCTCTTTGAAAACTGAAATGCAGGCCCCGCCTCTCTCATCCAAAACCCTTAGGTCAGAAATATTTTAGACTTTGGAAATTTTCAGATTTTAGAAAGGTAATCTGCACAAAGTATATATTATTGAATACCCCCATTCAGGTAACATCCCTTAAGCACATTAGTATTTCTGCTTTGAAGTATAATATTTACACTAAGTTGCATAAGTAGAGACTATAAATAGCTCCTTATCAGTTCAGGTCAGGTTGACCTCTAAGGAGTTCATGTAAAATCAGGTCTTACTGTTAAATATAAGTAAAGAAAAGCTGGGGTTTTTGCGGTTATGTTTGCTTTTGTTTTGGGCAGTTTTCGAAGTTTTAGAACTGTGGATCAGAGATTGTAGCACTGAGTCCTCTAACTGGGCTCACTCCACAGCCATTGTTTTGCTCCCCAGGGGTAGCTGCATATATCTCAGTTGTGTCTTCTCCTAGTTGCCTGGATATTTTCAAATGATATGCTTATCCTTTTTTTGACTTACAGGTATTAGAAACTTTCTATTGACTTCCTTTTATACCCCACCTCTCTTATCCCAATCCTCCTGATTTGGTTATATAAGAATGTTGTTTATAGCATTAAAATGTTTATATCATTATCAGTATTAAATATTTTTCAGCTTAGAGCCGAATGATTACATTTTCACTCTGCTCTAGTTTTGTTGTTGTTAATTACTTTTTATTTTCACTTGTATGATTTTTATTATACTTATCCTCAGTTCTCTAAGGTATCCATGATATCTGTTATTCTGTCTTCCCTGTTGAGACTTCTTTTGTTCTGGAGACCTGTCCCTGGAAGTGTTCCATATGTCTGTTCCATTCTGTACTATACTTCCTAGGCCTGCTATGTAGCTATAAGCCTGGAACTTCACTTTGTGTGCTTTTCCTAAGTTAAAATGACTATTTTGTGCATTCTGTGTTTTTCTCTTCCTTGATTTAGTCCTTTATCTCGCTAGAGTGAATCTTCCCGGAATTTTCTTTAAGAAGGTGTGTGGGAAATTTATTTTCTGACTTTACTCATACCATGAGATACCGTTATTCTCTTTTCTCATTTATTTGTTAGTTTGGCTGGATATGAAATTCAGTGTGGAAATATTCCCTCAGAACTTTGAAGGCATTATGCCTCTGTCCTTTAGATCCATTGGTGCTGGTGCCGTTGAGAGGTCTAATTCCATTTGATGTATTTATCTCTTTGGGGTGTAGTACCCCCCACTCCCTGATCCTCACTCCCCGCTTCCTGAGGACATTATCTTTTTCAGATTTTTCTTTGCCCTTGGTATCCTGGGGTTTTATGATTATATGTGTTCATGTGGACCTTTTAAAATTTTGTCTTATTTTCTTTTTTTAATTGTTTAAAATAAGTATTGTTTAATTCATTAGACGGAAAATTCAGTAGCTTTCCCTTGAATGAGGAGACAATATGGAAGTCAAAATCTTACATGTAGAGAAATTAAGTTTAGATATTTGTAAAATGCTGCCTTCCTCAACAAAAACATGCTTACATTTGTTAAGTCATATGCTGTATATTTTTAGCTATTTCTATGAATTAGAAATTTACATGACTGATTTTCTGAATTCTGAAGATCCTGATTCCTATTTTTTTAAAAATTTTATTATGTTATGTTAGTCACCATATGATACATCATTAGTTTTTGATGTGGTGATCCACGATCCATTGTTTTCATATACCACCCAGTGCTCCATGCAGTACGTGCCCTCCTTAATACCCATCACTGGGCTAACCCATCCCCCCACCCCCTCCCCTCTAAAACCCTGTTTGTTTCTCAGAGTCTATAGTCTCTCATGGTTCGTCTCTCCCTCCAATTCCCCCCCCCATTTTTCCCTTCCTTCTCCTAATGTCCTCCATGCTTTTCCTTATGTTCCACAAATAAGTGAAACCATATGATAATTGACTTTCTCTGCTTGACTTATTTCACGTAGCATAATCTCCTTCAGTCCCATCCATGTTGATGTAAAAGTTGCGTATTCATCCTTTTTGATGGCTGAGTAATATTCCATTGTACATATGGACCACATCTTCTTTATCCATTCATCTGCTGAAGGGCATGTCGGCTCTTTCCACAGTTTGGCTATTGTGGACATTGCTGCTGTGAACATTGGGGTGCATATGGCCCTTCTTTTCACTACATCTGTGTTTTTGGGGTAAATACCCAGGAGTGCAATTGCTGGGTCATAGGGTAGCTCTATTTTTAAATTTTTGAGGTACCTCCACACTGTTTTCCAAAGTGGCTGTACCAACTTGCATTCCCACCAACAGTGTAAGAGGGTTCCCCTTTCTCCACAGTCTCTCCAACATTTGTTGTTTCTTTCCCTGTCCATTTTTGCCATTCTGACTGCTGTAAGGTATCTCAGTGTGGTTTTGATTTGAATTTCCCTGATGGCTAATGATGATGAACATTTTTTTATGTGTCTGTTAGCCATTTGTATGTCTTCTTCAGAATAGTGTCTTTTCATATCTTCTGCCCACTTTTTGACTTACTTGTTTTTTGGGTGTTGAGTTTGAGAAGTTCTTTATAGATCTTGGATACCAGCCCTTTATCTGTAGTGTCATTTGCAAATATCTTCTCCCATTCTGTGGGTTGCCTCTTTGTTTTGTTGCCTGTTTCCTTTGCTGTGCAGAAGCTTTTTATCTTGAAGTCCCAAAAGTTCATTTTTGCTTTTGTTTCACTAGCTTTTGAAAATGTATCTTGAAAGAAGTTGCTGTGGCCGATGTCAAAGAGGTTACTGCCTATGTTCTCCTCTAGGATTTTGATGGATTCCTGTCTCACATTGAGGTCTTTAATCCACTTTGAGTTTATCTTTGTGAATGGTGTTAGAGAATGGTCGAGTTTCATTCTTCCGCATGTGGCTGTCCAATTTTCCCAGCACCATTTATTGAAGAGACTGTCTTTTTTCCATAGCATGTTTTTTCCTGCTTTGTCAAAGATTATTTGACCATAGAATTGAGGGTCCATATCTGGGCTCTCTATTCTGTTCCATTGGTCTATATGTCTGTTTTTGTGCCAGTACCATGCTGTCTTGGTGATCACAGCTTTGTGATATAGCTTGAAATCGGGCAACGTGATGCTCCCAGCTTTGTTTTTCTTTTTCAACATTTCCATGGCGATTCGGGGTCTTTTCTGATTCCATACAAATTTTAGGGTTGTTTGTTCCAGCACTTTGAAAAATGTCATTGGAATTTTGATCGGGATGGCGTTGAAGGTATAGATTGCCCTGGGTAGCATAGACATTTTAACAGTGTTTATTCTTCTGATCCATGAGCATGGAATATTTTTCCATCTTTTTGTGTCTTCTTCAATTTCTTTCATGAGTGTTCTGTAGTTCCTAGAGTATAGATCCTTTACCTCTTTGGTTAGGTTTATTCTGAGGTATCTTATAGTTTTTGGTGCTACTGTAAATGGAATCGTTTCTCTAATTTCTCTTTCTACAGTTGCGTTGTTAGTGTATAAGAAGCAACTGATTTCTGTGCATTGATTTTGTATCCTGCCACATTACTGAATTGCTGTATGAGTTCTGGTAATTTGGGGGTGGTGTCTTTTGGGTTTTCCACATAAAGTATCATGTCGTCTGCAAAAAGAGAGAGTTTGACTTCTTTGCCAGTTTGAATACCTTTGATTTCTTTTTGTTGTCTGATTGCTGTTGCTAGGACTTCTAGTACTCTGTTGAACAATAGTGGCGAGAGTGGGCATCCTGGATGTGTTCCTGATCTTAAGGGAAAGGCTCTCATCTTTTCCCCATTGAGGATGATATTCGCTGTGGGTTTTTCATAGATGGATTTTATGAACTTGAGGAATGTTCCCTCTATTCCTATACTCTGAAGAGTTTTAATCAGGAAACGATGTTGTATTTTGTCAAATGCTTTTTCTGCATCAATTGAGAGGACCATATGGTTCTTTTCCCTCCTCTTATTAATGTGTTCTATCACACTGATTGATTTGCAAATGTTGAATCACCCTTGCATCCTGGGGATAAATCCCACTTGGTCGTGGTAGATGATCCTTTTAATGTATTGTTGGATCCAGTTAGCTAGGATTTTGTTGAGGATTTCGGAATCCATATTCATCAGGGATATTGGTCTGAAATTCTCTTTTTTGATGGGGTCTTTGCCTGGTTTAGGGATTCAAGTAATGCTGGCCTCATAGAATGAGTTTGGAAGTTTTCCTTCTGTTTCTATTTTTTGAAACAGCTTCAGTAGAATAGGTACTATTTCTTCTTTGAATGTTTGGTAGAATTCTCCAGGGAATCCATCAGGCCCTGGACTCTTGTTTTTTGGGAGGTTTTTGATCACTGCTTCAATCTCGTTACTGGTTATTGGCCTATTCAGGTTGTCAGTTTCTTCCTGTTTCAGTCTTGGCAGCTTATAGGTTTCCAAGAAGGCCTCCATTTCCTCCAGATTGCTCAGTTTATTGGGATATAGTTGCTGATAATAGTTTCTAATAATTGTTTCTATTTCCTTGGTGTTAGTCGTGATCTCTCCCCTTTCATTCATAATTTTATTAATTTGAGTCCTTTCTCTTTTCTTTTGGATAAGTCTGGCCAGTGGTTTATCGATCTTATTAATTCTTTCAAAGAACCAACTTCTAGTTTTGTTGATCTGATCTACTGTGTTTCTGGTTTCTAGTTCATTGATTTCTGCTCTAATTTTAATTATTTCTCTTCTAATGCGTGGCTTAGGCATCGTTTGTTGTTTTTTCTCTAGTTCTTTAAGGTGTAGAGTTAGTTGGTGAATTCGGGATTTTTCTATTTTTTTGAGTGAGGCTTCGATGGATATGTATTTCCCCCTTAATACTGCCTTTGCAGTATCCCATAGGTTTTGGACCGATGTGTTTTCATTCTCATTGATTTCCATGAATTGTTTAAGTTCTTTTTTGATTTCCTGGTTGACCCAAACATTCTTGAGGAGAGAGGTCTTTAGCTTCGAAGTGTTTGAATTTCTGTCAAATTTTTTCTTGTGATTGAGTTCCAGTTTTAAAGCATTGTGGTCTGAGAATATGCAGGGAATAATCTCAGTCTTTTGGTATCGGTTGAGACCTGATTTGTGACCCAGTATGTGGTCTATTCTGGAGAAAGTTCCATGTGCGCTCGAGAAGAATGAGTATTCTGTTGTTTTAGGGTGGAATGTTCTGTAAATATCTATGAGGTCCATCTGGTCCAGTGTGTCATTCAAAGCTCTTGTTTCCTTGTTGATTTTCTGCTTAGATGATCTGTCCATTGCTGAGAGTGGAGTATTGAGGTCTCCTACAATTAACGTATTGTTATCAATATGACTCTTTATTTTGTTTAACAGTTGCCTTATGTAGATGGCTGCTCCCATGTTGGGGGCATAGGTATTTACAATTGTTAGATCTTCTTGTTGGATAGACCCTTTAAGAAGGATATAGTGTCCTTCTGTGTCTCTAATTACAGACTTTACTTTAAAATCTAATTTGTCTGATATAAGAATTGCTACCCCAGCTTTCTTTTGAGGTCCGCTGGCATGGAAGATGGGTCTCCATCCCTTCACTTTCAGTCTGGATGTATCTTTAGGTTCAAAATGAGTCTCTTGTAGGCAGCATATGGATGGGTCCTGTCTTTTTATCCAGTCTGCAACCCTGTGCTGTTTTATGGGAGCATTTAGGCCATTCACGTTGAGAGTGATTTTTGAAAGATGAATTTATTGTCATCATGTTGCCTGTGAAGACTTGTTTTTATAGATTGTCCCTGTAAATTTCTGTTGTCTATCACTCTTGTTGTCTTTCTCCTTTTATAGAACCCCCCCTTAATATTTCTTGCAGGGCCGGCTTAGTGGTCACATATTCTTTCAGTTTCTGCCTGTCTTGGAACTCTGCATCTCTCCATCCATTCTAAATGACAGCCTTGCCGGATAAAGTATTCTTGGCTGCATGTTCTTCTCGTTTAGTACCCTGAATATGTCTTGCCAGGCCTTTCTGGCTTGCCAGGTCTCTGTGGATAGGTCTGATGTTATTCTGATGTTCCTCCCTGTGTACGTAAGGAATCTCTTCCCCCTAACTGCCCTTAAGATGATTTCCTTGGTTCTAAGATTTGCAAGTTTTACTATTACATGCCAGGGTGTTTGCCTGTTTTCCTTGATCTTGGGAGGGGTCCTCTCTGCCTCTAGGACGCGAATGTTTGTTTCATTCCCCAGATTAGGGAAGTTCTCAGCTACAATTTGCTCAAATACATCTTTTAGTCCTCTCTCTCTCTCCACTCCCTCCGGGATTCCAGTTATTCTGACATTGGAACGCTTCATGGTGTCACTTATTTCTCTGATTCTATTTTCATGAATTCTGAGTTGTTTTTCCCTGGCCTCCTCTTTTCCCTTTTTATCTATTATATTTTCTTCCAGGTCGCTTCTTTGTTTTTCTTCCTCACTTACCCTAGCTGTTAGATTATCTAGATTGGATTGGATCTCATTGATAGCATTTTTAAGTTCTGCCAATTCAGCTTTCATTTCTGCCCTTAGAGACTCTATGTTGCCATTAATTGATTTCTCCATTCTAGCCATTGTCTTCACAATTGCTAGCCTGAATTCTGTCTCCGACATCTTGGTTATATCTGCATCCATTTGTAAATCTGCAGCATAAGTCATAATTTCTGAGTCTTTTCTATTTTGTGGGTTCCTCTCCTAGTCATTCTGTTCATGGGTGTTTGAGGGAATGTATAGAGTCCAAATTATTGACCAGAACCCAAGCAAGAAGCACCTGTTTTCTTGGGACCTTAGGGCTGCTGCCCTCTTGTGCTCCCAGCCTGTCTTCTGGGGGAGGGGCCTGCCAAGCTGTTACTCAGGCAACCCTGTTTGGGCGGAGTTGCCCTGCCCCCCTGTGGCGGGGGATGGGCTCAGTGGGAATCAGTTTTGGGGGCTTTTGTTCTCTGGCGGCTTTCCACTTCTCTTCCGAGAGTCAGAGCAGAAGAGACCGTTTCCAACCCTCTGCCTCAGAGCAGAGAGACTGCAATCTGTTCTTCAGTGAGCTCTCCAGGCCACAGTGTCTCCGTTTCTGTCTGTGCTGCTATAAACTGCAGCGTCCTGGGTTGTGTGCCCCTCCGCAGCATCCCCAGTCCTGCATTCAGGTTGGGGCATATCTCTGCCCTTTGTGCTTCTAAAACCACCAGCCGCTCCCAGTTCGCACATGACTCCACCGTTCCCGGGTTTCTGCCCCGGGGGATGCCCTAAAGTCCTTTCCCTACTACTGGTCTGCGAATCCGTGCCCTGTCCCTACCGTGCGAGGCTGTCACTCACCGGTGGTGTAGGATCCCCACGGCCAGGCACCCTCCCGCTGCTGTTTATCCTCCGACATCTGCCTGTGGAATCAGGGCTCCCCTCTTCGTACCTTAAAACCAACTGCCTGCAATATTCTGTTTGTAGAGCTCCAGATCTTCTTACATCTCAGGCTCGTTTCATGGGTGCTCAGAGTGGTCCGGTAGATATCCAGCTCAATTCTGGGGACCAGTTGAAATAGGATCCCCTACTCCTCCGCCATCTTTCCTTCTCTTATTTTCTTTTTAAAATTCAGTTCATTGTACTAGGTGCATACTGGGCTGTTTCAGTCTGGGGACTTGCATCTTTCAGTTTGGGATAACTTCTTGTATCATTTCTCTCATTATTTCCTTCCCTCTGTTTTCTCTGTTCCTTCTTTCTGGAACTCTGTTTGGGTCAGATGTTGGAACTTCTAAACTGATCTGCATATATCCTTATATCCTCAGATCCTTCTGTCTTCTCCCTCTTATTTTCTCTTGCATACTTTTGTACTTTTTTGGGCAAGCTCTATGACTTAATTTTCTAACCCTTCTGTTGAATTTCTAATTTTGCTTATAATTTTTAATTTTCAAGAGTACTTTTTTCTTTTTTATATTATCATATTTTAGCTCTATGGATGGTATAGCGTCTGTACATCTCGGAGGATATTGACTGACTTATTTAAAAGAGTTTTAAAAACTTTAGAAAATCATCTTTATGTCCCCTAGTTGTTGTTGTTTTGTATGTATTATTTTGGTTACTTTCATTTAGAGCTCTTCTTCCAAGTTTGATCAGTAAATAAGAAAGGCCAAGAACATTTTCTGTAAAGTGGGGGAACAGAGGTTGGATTGCATTAAATTGAATTGTGAAAGGCAAGAAAGTGAAGAACATTGTGCACAGGTCAGAAACTTTTGTCATAGAGGGAAAGAGGATAGGAGAATTGGAAGCGTTTTTATTTTTGTTTTTAAAATGGGAGATCCACAAAGTACTTTAAAATTATTTATTGATGTGAAATTTAATAAATCTTTAGTAGCATCTAGTATTTCCTTGGAAAACTTACTTTGTTGATGTGAAGGAAACTTTGAAAGGAGAGGATCAAAGTATGAGGTAGGAGGATGGCTGATAAGTGAGGCCACTGAATAGCCAGATGAAGAGGAGGGCAGAGAGTCCAGGTACATTCCCAGAGCAGGGGTCTCCTTTTCCTTTAAGTTACATAATATAATTTACATAACTCATGAAAGCATTGGGGACAGTAGGCAAGTTTATGTGATTGGTGGCAGGAAATTGAGGAACTTTTATAGTAAATGCAGTTTGAACAGTAAAAGTGCCTAATCTCATGGTCAGACCCTGGGCACGTGGGCTTTCTTCACAAATAGACATCTCTTGTTAAGAGAGAGCAATTGATTCTCTTGGTGGAAAGAGGGCATCCACTATTTTGGAACAAGATATAACCATGATTAAAAGGAAAACACATTTATTGAGTCCATGTTTATTCTTTTCTGTGTTCTGTGAAAGATGATGGTTCCTGCCACAGATATGTTTCTGCCATAGTAACAGGGATAAACATATACTGAAAAAAAAAAAAAAAAGCAATGTAAGCAACAGATGGCTTTCTAAGTGTTGCACAGATACTCAGATTTATTAACAGTGGATGAGTAGTAACCTCCCCTGTCTGCCATATTATAATACTAGACTCCTGTTTGCTACATGTTCATGTTCTGAGTCTCCATTTCTGCTGGTGTGTAATAGCCATTCCATTTTGTGAGAAATAGACAAACGAAATAGTGTGACATGAAAATATTAATGAAGTCTTACTATGTGTAGGATATGAAATAATGCAGTCTCCAAAATCAGTAACTTTAGAATGAAAGTCAGACATAATAAAACACTGTGAAGAGAGGTAAACTGTTACCACAATGCACAATGCTGTTTTTATTTTTATTTATTTATTTTTTAAAGATTTATTTATTTGTCAGAGAGAGAGAGAGAACAAGCAGGGGGAATAGCAGGCAGAGAAGAAGCAGGCTCCCTGCTGAGCAAGGAGCCCGATATGGGACTCGATCACAGGACCCTGGGATCATGACCTGAGCCAAAGGCAGATGCCTGACCGACTGAGCCACCCAGGCATCCCAACACAATGTTGTTTTTAACGGGAGAGAACTGTGCAAAAATATTACAGGAAATGCTGAAAAAATTGAGAAGGAGCATAAAATAAGCACCATGTGTCCTGAAAAGGCATCTTCCTACTTTATTCATATACAAATTAACATATTTGTAATTAAAATGTGTGTATAATTTATATCATCTGCAAGAGAAACCCATGTTTCTCTTCTAATGCCCACGTAACATTCCTTTGATTGTACAGCACTACAATTTAATTAGCTTTTCCCCAGTTTGGGGAAATTAAGGGAACTGTGTGTTTTTCTTTGCTGTAAATAATGTTATGGTGAAAATCTTGGGGCACAAGCCAAAAATGTAGATTTTTGTGTATTTTCTCAGGCTAAGCTTCCCAAAGGTAAGCTCTTCCACAGTTTCTCAGCCCTGTTGCTCAACATTTTTCCTAATAGGCATTCTGAGTTTATGATACTACTGGAGGATCATAAGAACATAGGCTCAGCACTTACTGGTCAGTGGTAGGTTTCGTCATATTTTTTGTAGAATTTTGTGAAGAGAAAAAATGGTTCTTTGAGCTCTTGCTTTTCCCTGATTATTAAAATGTTAAGTGAGGACCTGTGCTGTGTCCTCTTTTATGAAGCAGCTGTTCCTAAGCCCATTTTATCTGTGGGGATTTTAATTTTTTTGAAAAGCTATTTGTATTAAATTCTTATATATAAAAGATACTGATTTTCTGTCCTATATTCTACAAATGTTTTCCAGTCTTTTTTTTTTTTTTGCCTGTTTATTTTTGTTTTTAATTATAGGGTCATATCTATAAATCCCTTCCTTTTGTAACTTTTTTTCCATTAATTTGAGGCTTAGGAAGTCAGTCTCCCTTTAATTCCTTAATATATTCATCCTTAATGCATTTTATGTTTTATGTGGATTTTTTAAACATTTAACTTTTATATCCATTAGAATTTATTTCAGTGAATGAAGTGTGAGTCTTAATTGATATTCTTTTCCCTTTCAAATTCTTACCCAGTTATCCCAACATCAGTTAAGAAGTAATTTGTCCCTTTCCTATAATTTTGGGCTGCTATTTTACTCTTCTGTATAATTCAGTTTCTGGACTGTCTTTTCAGTCTTCTGTATCTTGTTTTAATAATAATTATTGCTTTCTTATGTCTATATTTCAGGAAGATTCCTCTCTCTATTGCTTCTTTCTCAACATTTTTATTTGATCCTCTCATTAATTCTTATGCATAATTTTAGAATCATTTTGTAAAATAGAAAAATCTTGCTTAGACCTTGAAATTACATTATATATATGCTTTATTTGGGAAGAATACAAATTGTTATTATGACAAACTATTATTATAGTTTTCAAATATACTCTGAAATCACTGAATGCTTTTCATTAAAAGTTCTTAAGTAGCTTTTATGTCATTCATCTCTATTTCATGATTTTTGTTATGTTGGTATAAAGGAATGTTGGTGACATTATATATTTTTTTTCCGAATTAATACTTGTTTTTATTAAATTAAATACATCTGGTAGAACCCCTTTGACTAGCTTGTTAGTAATGAAGTCTGTTAAGTTTCCATGTGAAGAACACACTGGGATATGTCACTCTGTATTGTCAGATGCAATATTGTCCCTCCAGAAAAATGCTGTTGGTTTTGTGTGATTCATTGACATTCAAAAGATGGTGTGACTGTTTTCTGTAGCTCCTGAGGAAAGTATAAAAGGATTGCCCCTGAGCTGAGAATGAGAAGGGCATAGATAAAAGGCATGTGGTGACATTATATATTTATGTACTTTGTTCTTACACTAGAATTCATTACTGATTTTATACAAATGTTTGTTTTTATTTTTTTTTAAATTTTTTAAAGAGCTTTTATTTTTTTTTTAAGATTTTTATTTGAGAGAGAGAGAATGAAAGAGAGAGAAAGAGAAAGAGCATGAAAGGGGGGAGGGTCAGAGGGAGAAGCTGACTCCCTGATGAGCAGGGACCCCAATGCAGGACTCCATCCTGGGACTCCAGGATCATGACCTGAGCCACCCCTGGGCGCCCAAATGTTTATGTCTTTAACTGATTCTAGTAGTTCTCAGAAAATTCCTTTGGACTTTAGCTCTCTTATTATACTATAAAGTTCTCTCTCTCTTTTTTTTTTTTTTTTTTTAAGTAGGCTCCATGCTGTGCATGGAGCCCAACACGGGGCCTGAACTCATGACCCCGAGACCAAGATTTGAACTGAGATCAAGAGTTGGACACTTAACCGACTGAGCCACCCAGGCACCCCTCTAAAGTGCTTTTTTTAAGTCTTATCACATAGCAGAAAAAATCTAAACTATGTATTAAATAATAGCAGTGGCAATGTGCTTATTTTGCTTCTTGGCTTAATTAGAATGCCTCTAGGAGTTTTGCTGTTTGAGTGTAAAGTTAAATTTTGGTTGAGATGGGTGTTTTTTAAAGTTAGCGATTCTTCATTGCTGTTTAAAAATTCTGTATTGATACTGGATTTTATCATTTGTTTATAGCATCTAATGTCATAAACTACTGATTCTGCAGGTTTTCCTTGGAAAATGGATTCTGTTCCTGTGTGTTCAGGTGTCATGGGTGTATTGGTGATTCCCAGTGTGTACTGTGTACATATCTTGGGTTTCCCACAGGCATGTCAAGCTCAGTGTGCCCTTGGTGAACTTCCCTTTATCCCCCACTCCTCTGTGCCTCCTGGTCTTCTGAATGCACAGTGAGAAACCAGGGTATGGTTTAGTCCCCTCACTAGATTATGTCAGTCCTCCTTTTCAAATGCTCTCTCTTTTCCCGCTGTCCACATTGACTGTGTTAAGTCCTGCTTTGTTCATTCAGTGCTGTGTATTACAGCTGGTCTCCTCTCTCATCTTACTGCTTTTGTGTGTGTGTGTGTGTGTCTGCTAGCCTCTGTACACAAGCTTCTCATTTTTTGTATGAAATGTGCTTCTGATAAAAACAGGCTTAACTTAAAGTTGTTTATTCTGAGTGCCATTCAGGATGTTACTATTCAACACCACACAATGAGTAGGAGCAGGCCGCTGTTGGAGCCTGGCACCCTGTAAGGAGGGGTGCAGGGAGGTATGCAGACCTGTGATGACTGTCCCTCAGGGAAGCTGTGACTGGCATCTTTGTCTTCTCCTGGCTGCCTCTTTGTTGTCTCTATTTGTCCCACGCATCATTGTTGGAATGGGTAGAATCTTTAATTTATCTTGACCATTTGGAAAGCACATAGAATAGGTCGATTATTATGCCACGCTGATTGTCTTCAGGATCAGGCCTTCCTACTTCTCCCCTTGTAGGGATAGCATTGTCAGCCTTGTTTCCCCTCAGAGTCATGCCGCTAGAGATCCTAAATAAATGTCAGAAAGGATTTGAAGTTCTCAGTTGTGTAAATCTTGTATCAGAATGAGGTGTAGGAAGACAGAAAATAGTACTGGAAAGACAAAGCAAATGAACTGGCCCTTGTGAGGCAGTGAGGGGAATCATTGCAGATGCCTGAAAAAGCAGGCTGGAAAATATGCTGACGTTTGTGCACATGGACATAATCTTCTTTGGTCTTTATAATAACCCTGTGAATGCAATAGAGATTATTACCTTTCTGTTTTACAGATGAAGGAGACAGAGCCTTTGAAATTCCTGTTTGTCCAACATCACACTGTATTCAAGAGTCAAGGCTTGAACTTAGATTTCTGATTGCTGATTTTGCACTCTTCCTGTTATCTTTCTCAAAACCAAAAAAGCGATAGGATAACAGTGGCTATCTCCATATCATCGGGTAAATTACATAGGGATAGCACGAAGGAAAACAGTTTTATCTATCTTTTTAAAAAAATTCAATTAACATTAATGTATTATTAGTTTCAGGGGTAGAGGTCCACTGACCATCTGACCATTCATCAGTCTTATATAATACCCAGTGCTCATTACATCAGCTAGTTACCCCATTCCCCCAAACCCCACCCCTTCAGCAACCCTCAGTTTGTTTCCTATGATTAAGAGTCTCTTATGGTTCTCTGATTTTGGTTTTTTTTTTTTTCCTCTCTCTTCTCCTATGATCCTCTGTTTTGTTTCTTAAATTCCACATTAGTGAAATCATACGATAATTGTCTTTCTCTGATTGACTTATTTCACTTAGTGTAATACCCTCTGGTTCTATCTACTTCATTGCAAATGGCAAGGTTTCATTTTTTTGATGGCTGAGTAGTATTCCATTGTACCACATCTTTATCCATTCATCTGTTGATGAACATCAGGGCTCTTTCCATAGTTTGGCTATTGTGGACATTCCTGCTATAAACATTGGGGTGCAGGTGCCCCTTTGGATCACTACATTTGTATCTTTGGGGTTAATCCCTACTAGTGCAATTGCTGGGTCATAGGTTAGCTCTATTTTCAACTTTTGGAGGAACCTCCATACTGTTTTCCAGAGTGGCTGCACCGGCTTGCATTCCCACCAACAGTGTAGGAGGGTATCCCTTTCTCCGCATCCTTGCCAACATCTGTCGTTTCCTGACTTAATTTTAGCCATTCTGACTGGTGTGAGGTGGCATCTCATTGTGGTTTTGATTTGTATTTCCCTGATGCCAAATGATGTGGAACATTTTTTCATGTGTCTGTTGGTCATTTGTATGTCCTCTTTGGAGATTGTCTGTTCATGTCTTCTTATTTCTTGATTGGATTATTTGTTCTTTGGGTGTTGAGTTTGATAAGTTCTTTATAGATTTTGGATACTAGCCCTTTATCTGATATGTCATTGGCAAATATCTTTTCCCATTCTGTCGGTTGTGTTTTGGTTTTGTTGACTGTTTCCTTTGCTGTGCAAAAGCCTTTTTCTTGACCAAGTCCCAATAGTTCATTTTTGCCTTGTTTCCCTTGCCGTTAGAGACATGTCTAGCAAGAAGTTGCTGCAGCCAAGGTCACAGAGGTTCTCTAGGATTTTAATGGATTCCTGTCTCACATTGAGGTCTTTCATCCATTTTGAGTCTATTTTTGTGTATGGTGTAAGGAAATGGTCTGGTTTCATTCTTCTGCATGTGGCTGTCCAATTTTCCCACCACCATTTGTTGAAGAGACTGTCTTTTTTCCATTGGATATTCTTTCCTGCTTTGTCAAAAATTAGTTGACCATAGAGTTGAGGGTCAGTTTTCTCTATCTTAATTCATAGTAATTATTTATATATTCTTTTAAAAAGCAGCTTTATTGAGATATAATTCACATTCGTTACAATCCACTCATTTAAAGTATATAATTCTATGCCTTTTTTTTTTTTTAAAGATTTTATTTATTTGACACAGAGAGATAGAGAGAGCACAAGCAGGGGGAGCGGCAGGCAGAGGGAGAGGGAGAAGCAGCCTCCCCGCTGAGCAAGGAGCCTGATGTGGGGCTCGATCCCAGGACCCTGGGATCATGACCTGAGCCGAAGGCAGCTGCTTAACCGACTGAGCCACCCAGGTGCCCCTAATTCTATGGCTTTTAGTATGCTTAAGAGTTATGCAACGTGACCATAATAAATTTTAGAACATATTTATTACTCCAGAAAGAAACCCTTTTAGCCATCAGCCCCCATCCTCGATCCCTACCCTAGTCTTTGGGAACCAGTAATCTAATTTCTGTTTCTATGATTTGCTTGCTCTGGACATTTCATACAAATGTAATCATACAATATTTGGTCCTTTCACTTTGTGTAATGCTTTCAAGTTTCATCCATGTTGTAGCACGTATTCATATTTCATTCCTTTTTGTTGCTAAATAATATTCCATTATACAGACATGTTTTATTTATCCATTCATTAATTTATGGACATTTGTGTTATTTCCACATTTTAAGGAAGATCCAGACTGTTTTCCAAAGTGGCTGCATATAGTTCCACCAGCACTGTCTGAGGGTTTCAGATTCTCCACATCCTTGCCAACACTTATCTGTCTTTATTTTTTTTATTATGTTAATCACCATACATTACATCATTAGTTTTTGATGTAGTGTTCCATGATTCATTGTTTGCGTATAACACCCAGTGCTCCATGCTGTATGTGCCCTCTTCAGTACCCATCACCAGGCTAACCCATCTCCCCACCCGCCCTCCCCTCTAGAACCCTCAGTTTGTTTCTCAGAGTCCATAGTCTCTCATGGTTCGTCTTCCTCTCCAATATCCTCCCCTTCATTTTCCCCTTCCTGCTATCTTCTTCTTCTTCTTTTTTTTTTTTTTTTAACACATAATGTATTATTTGTTTCGGAGGTTACAGGTCTGTGATTCAACAGTCTTACACCATTAACAGCACTCACCACAGCACATACCCTCCCCCCATTGACTTACCTGTCTTTAAATATAGCCATAATTGAAGTGTATCTCATGGTTTTGACTTGCATTCTCCTGTTGGCTAATGATGTTGAACAACCCATTTTTCCTTTTTTAAAAGTTTTTAATTCCATTTAGTTAACAATGTTATATTAGTTTCAGATATATAATATAGTAATTCAACACAGTAATTCACCCTGTACTCATCTCCACAAGTGCGCTCCTTAATCCCTGTCACCTGTTTGACCCATTCTCCCACCTCCCTCTCCTCTGGTAATCTGTATAATTAAGAATCTCTTGAACAATGCATTTTTCATCAGGTTATTTGTCTATTTATTGTTGAGTTGTGACAGCCCCTTATATATATTCAACATACAAGTCCCTTATTGTATGTTTTTCAAAATGATTTTTTTGTGTTCTTTGGTTGTCTTTTCACTTTCTTGATGATGTCTGTTGAAGCACAAACGTTTTTATTTTGGTGATGTGTAGTTTGTTTATTTTTTATTTGTGTGATATAGGAATCTAAATTGATTCTTTTGCATGTTGAAAAGACTGTTCTTTCCCCAGTGAATAGTCTTGGAACCCTTGTTGAAAAACCAATTACCCATAGATACATGGGCTTATTTTTGACTCTAAATTCTGTTCTGTTAATCTGTGTATCTATTTGTATTCCAGTTTCATATGTCTTGATTACTATTCCTTTGTAGTAAGTTTTGAAATTGGGAAGTGTGAGTTCTCCAACTTTGTTCTTTTTCAAGATTGTTTTGAGTATCATGGATCCCTCTAATTTCCATATGAATGCTAGGATCAGCTTGTCTACTTTCTGCCTAGAAGTCAGCTGAATTTTTGATAGGGATTGCTTCATGTGTATATCAGTTTTGGAAGAATTGCCACCTTCACAACAGTAAGTCTTCTGATCCATTGACATGGCATATCTGTTTCCATATTACCCCCCTCTTTTTGGTGGTGTTTTTTTTTTTTTAAGATTTTATTTTTTTAACTAGTCTCTACATGCAACATGGGGCTCAAACTCATGACCGCAAGATCAAGAGTTGCATACTCCACCGACTGAGCCAGCCAGGTGCCCCCATTTCCATACTCTTAATACAGGCAGTTTGTCTACTTCCTCTAGATATGGATGTTCAGTTGTGCTGTATTTTTAGCAGTAGTGGAATTGAAGTCCTCATGCCTGGATTGTCAGGCATAGTGCAGAGGTTTAACTATTGCTCTTCATTACAGATGAATTGATACAAAACAGATATTTGGAAATCATGCAAAGAAAATAGTATGACTAATACCTGCTTTATGCTTTTCACACGAACCTTCACATAAAAAGTGGCATGGTCTGTTTTGCAGTTTGGTTTTTAAGATGATCATTTTTATCCTAAATATGGCATAGGAGAGGAATTGCTTCAGGCAGACTTTCAGGTCTGTTACCTGGAGATAGGGGTTCATATCAGAAGAGTAGCTTAAATGGCTGTAAGGAGGGGCGGTCCTTCAAAATTCTACAAAATATTTAAAACCTCTCTCACATTTGTGTTTCTCTGTCATAAATAGTCCTCTTCAGGCTTGTCATGGTCATGTACCAATGATGTAATAATGATTATTATACTAGAAGCACCAAAGGCAGCTATTGGTATGATGTGTAGTAGGGGCTCTGGATATGGTTAGGTTGAATAAGTATTCCAAGAACCCACATGGAATTTGCCATCTAGGGCAGAGAACTTTGATGCATGAGTGATGAAAAAACTGCTCCCCAGGGACTATTGTGATCTCCCAGACAGTATACGACAACGAAGTAGTAAGTGCCTCTTGTCTTGTGTAATGTGAACATAAATATTCAGACCGTTTGTTGGGCACAGTGCTCCATCTTGGGTCAGCATCATCAAAGGCTTAAGATAGAGAAGATTATGTAATGTATAGTATGTAGACACTAACATTTTATTATTGATTGTAGTATCTAGACATTAATATCACCTGTATTTTCCTGTTTTATTGGTTATCAATGATCATCCACCTTTTATAACACTAAACTTTTAAAAACAATATTCTTTTCGTTCATTTTCTCGTAGTGTTGATCCCTTCTAGTTTCTTATTCCTTCTTGTTTGTTGATCAGAGAATCTGATGAAAGAAATTAATTCTATGAGTTCTGTTGCTCATTGGTTTGGTTAGTAATACTGCCAGAGGTGGGGCCAGCCACACAAACACCTATTTCAGTCCAGAGCAGAGTTTGGGGAGAGGTGGAATAGTTGGCTGCTCTTCAGATGTGACCTTAGGGTTGGCCAGAATAAATGGCTACTCATCAAACATTACCTCAGAGTTGTTAGGCCTTGTTGTTTACACTCCGTGCCTATTGTCCCATTCTCCAATACATGGTTAGTAAGTGAAAATCCCCAAATTAGAGATTCATTCTTTGGTTTAATGCTTCCATCCTTTGTTAAAATTCAAATAGCATGAAACATTGCTACATTAAACCTTATGGATAATTTGGGTATATAATTGGTTTTGTGTACAGAGTTTGATAAATTTCAGTGGGGACAGAGTGGGGGGATAGAAAACACACAATCCAGTTACCAGGGACTCTGGAGGAATGTAGGAGAAAACCAGAAAAAAAGGCAGGTGGGCCTAGAATCACTTATTTAGAAACTATTATTTTACCTAAGGGCAGCCTTCTTAGGATCCCAGGAATATCCAGGATGACCCTCATCTTCCCCGGAAAGTTCCTTAGAACAGGGTTAGCACTATAGGCTTTGGGCCAAATCTAGCCTGCCACCTGTTTTTGTAAGTAAAGTTTTATTGGAACATAACCATTCTCATTCATTTTCACACTTACTGTGGCTGCTTTCATACTACAACAGCAGATTTGAGTAATTTGGAAAAAAAAATATGGCCCACAATGCCTAAAATATTTCTCTGGCCCTTTATAGGAAAAGTTTGCCAACAACTGGTCTAGAGAGTCTAGACTTTCAGAAGGTTAAGCAGAGATCATAGATATTTTAAATTTATTTTAGACTTTTTGACCTTTAATCCTACCATTATGTGAATTCAAGGGCAGTGGTTTTAAGGAAAGATCACTACTTCTATCAGAATGAGTGCTTTTTCAAGAAAAAAATTTAACTTCAGAAATATTCTTAAAATAAAGGATGGCACTGCTGTTTAAAACCTAATGGCCAATGGAAAATTAATATCTGATTATACGTGTACCTGATCCATAGCCTCTTTTAGGTGTTCCCGTCTTATTACATGAGAAAATGTTAAAATTTCCCCCATAAAACGTTTATCTTCTGTTGTTTTTGAATACCGAGTATTTATGTCAGACATTGTAACTGCTTCGAATATAAATATAAAATGCTAATGTCACTGTTGGAAATTTGAAGTGTTTTAGGTCAGTTATGTCTTGTCGTCTCCCTCTCAGCTTTAGGTCCATGGCCCAAAATGACTCTACCACTGGAGACTCTCTTCAGTAAAGAAGACAACCAGACAGGAGGCTGGGATGAGCATGCCACTGCATCAGATCTCTGCCATTCCAACCCAGGATGCCACCTCTGCTAGAGTCTACAGAAGTAAGACCAAAGAAAAGGAGAGGGAAGAGCAGGTATTAGGAGAATACTTTTTTTTAGTTTCATTATTTTTGTTGTTTTCATTATATATGGTCTAGAATGGTAAGCTCTGATGATCAAGGTTTTTTCCAGTAATATACTAAAATGCATATGGTGTAAATAGTTGGGCTTAGAAGTTTTCTCTGTAGATTTCTAGGTTTTCAGATTTTGGTATCAACTTACTCTGCTATGGTAATCCATGACTTACTTCATCTTCATTGCCTAAAGTGGTATGATTATTTTTGATAAATCTCTGAGAAAAAGTTCTTTGAATTCTCAGAACATGATGCAAAGGATAAATTAATTTGAACCAAGATTTTATAAATACCTCATACATACTAGTCCCTGTTTACTGCAAGGGTATCATAGTTAACAGCACAGAGCCTATCTCTGCCCTCATATGGCTCTTGATCTGGCCTGACAATTAAAATGTGTTAGAGTCTAATAACAAGGTCAGTGATGAAGGAATGCAGGACCATTGAATTCCAGCCCAAGGGGTCAGGAATGGCTTCCTGGAGAAAATGACATTTACATAGAGACCCTGAAGGGTGACCTGGAGTTAGCTAAAGAAAGGTAGAGTATCCCAATTGGGAGAAATATTATATGCTGAAAGCCCAAAGGCTAAAGCAACTCCAAAGTGAGTTTGGAGAGATTAAAATAGAATAACTGGAACATAAAGGGTAGTGGCAAGATGGGAGGTTGGAAAAGTTACAGGAGTTACCATAAGGAATTTGGGTTTATCTTTGCAGAAGAGTGAATGATCAAATTTGTGTCGTTAAAACTTTTCACTTGGAGTGCAGTTTGGAGAGTGAATTGAATGAGTGTTAGAGAGACTAGTTAGGGGATTATTTAATAGCCTACTTAGGCCAAATTTGGCAAACTTTATTTGTAAAGAGACAGGTAATAAATGTTTTAGACTTGGTGGGCCAGTCACATCTCCTCAGTTCTGCCATTGTAGCATGAAAATAGCCAAAGGCAATATATAAATGAATGGTTATGCCAATAAAACTTTACTTGCAAAAACAGGTGACAGGCCAGATTTGGCCTGTAGGCTGTAGTTTGCCAATTCCTGGCAAGGAAAAGGTGTTGGTGATTTTGTCTAGGATAATGTAGTGGGGATAGAGAAATAATTAGTTTATTAATTCACTGAGCTTGATAATTGCATGGGGGTGAGATAGGGAGGAATCAAGGATGACTCCTATTTTCTCCTTGCCTTTACCATGTGCTGTGTAGACATGTGCTCATTAGTTCTCACAGCCTTCCTATTTTGTAGTAAATCTTTACCGAAGACTCTAAAGAATCCCTGTTAAATCAAAAAGTAATGTCTTGTTTGAAGTTGAGTCATCATAGTTGATGGAACACCACTCTTTGCCTTATTACATAAATAATGAAAAAAAGCCCCAAATCTATCACATCATAGCTCTTGAAGTACATGGACTATGGAAAATGCAAAGGTACCGTATAACTTAAAAGAGGTCTCTATATTCTTAGTTTGTGTTTTCCTTTTTTCAGTTGTTTGTGTCGTCAGTCTGCACCCTTTCTGTTTTGCTGAGCTCTTAGGAGGAGTGTGGTCAGCATTAGTTGAAAGGCTGACCAGGGGTGGTGCTGGTGTAGATGTGTTTTGGATATATCATTTTCAGTATTTCAGCTTTTCCTCAATTTGCTGGAGATGGGAGAATGCCCTATCTTTCCCATATTCTTTCAGTTTTCATTTAATAGTCTTCATTTAAGATTCATTTAAATTAATGGTCTTTTCTTGTAACCCTTTAGTCCAAATGGATTTTTTTTTTTAAGATTTTATTTATTTATTTGACAGAGAGCACACAAGCAGGGGGAACAGCAGAGGGAGAGGGAGAAGCAGGCTTCCCGCCGAACAGGGAGCCCGATGTGGGGCTCCATCCCAGGACCCCGGGATCATGACCTGAGCCAAAGGCAGCCGCCTAACCGACTGAGCCACCCAGGCGCCCCTAGTCCAAATGGATTTTTTTTTAATATTTTATTTATTTATTTGACAGAGAGAGAGATAGTGAGAGCAGGAACACAAGCAGGGGGAGTGGGAGAAGGAGAAGCAGGCTTCCCGCTGAGCAGGGAGCCCAATGTGGGGCTCGATCCCAGGACTCTGGGACCATGACCCGAGCCGAAGGCAGACACCTAACGACTGAGCCACCCAGGCAAATGGATTTTAAATACTGCTACATAGAACATTTTTTAGTCTAGGGTGCTTGCCTATACCAAATAGAGGTTGCTCGGTGCAGTGTCAAATTTTGACACCAGATGGCAGGAATTTCTTGATACGGAAGCTATACTTGTTTGGAATAAAGGAAGAAATCCAACATTTTAGGCCAGGAAGAGAGAGATTCTTTTGGATATAAAACCCTATTGCAGGTTTGTTGTAGTGGATATTCAGTAAATACTTACTGAATTGATCTATTCATTGGGGATTTTAAGGTTTAAATAAGTAGCATTAATGACTGTATTCACAGAATTGGGATTTTAATCGTATTGGGAAAAGGCACCATTCTGTCCCACTTTAGCGTGGGGAATAGTTTGGATGCCTGATGGCAGTCTGACAGTTCTGGGAATCAAGGTGCCAAGGTGAGGCTGCAGGTGGGGGAGTTGCAGCCGGGACAGGAGCTTGCAGGGCCCCATAACCGTTCAGCAGCAGCTGGCGCGGTGCTGAAAATGACTTCTGTGGCTGTCTCAGTTCTGAAATGTGGCATCAGAATTGATTTGGAAGGCACATTTTTGTCCATTGGCGTCTCTTTGCCTTTATCCAGTTTCCCTGGCACAGTGAGTTCAAAACAGGATTCTTTGGTATGATTTCTGATCTCCTGTGTTTGGCAGAGGAGGCAGGAGGGAAAGAGAAGCAGGCAGATAGAGGCACTCCTTCCTTCCTGCTCATCCACCCACTGTTCTCAGTACTGCAAAGGTTGAGCTTTATCTCAGTCTCTGGGATAGCGTGAGATGGTTCATTCCATCAGTAATGATTTTATTCTTTCTGAATCTTGTGAGAAGAGCGGGGTTTGCCCAGAATCAAATAATCTAACCCTTAACGTCGACAGTTTTACCTGTGTTTATCAGATGTGTGATTCTGTAGCATCCACTGCAGGAGCCCATATCTCTACGGTTCTAAGAAGAGTTAATGACTTTTACAGAGTATAAGTCAATACAGTTGATGAATGAATGAATGAATTTAGTTTTAATGGTATGGGGACCACTGTGGAATTACGAGGAATGTTTTATAATAAAAGGATTTCTGCTGCTGTTGCTTATGAACTGGGTAGATGTTTCTTGAAGATTTTTTTTTTCTTAGTGTTTTGAAAGTATCGATCCATTGCCTTCCAGACTCTGGTCTGCATTTAGAAATCTGATATGGAGGCTGTTTGCATTTGGGAGACTATTTTTTTCTTATAGTTTAGAGAGTTATTGATTAATTTCTTATCCAGACTTAAACTGTCTTGTGGTTCGATAGGTCCTGTTACCTTTTTCAAGATTATTTTTTGTTATGTTTTATTTCATTTTTAAACAGCTTTATTAAAGTATAATTGACATATAATAATACATATTTAAAGTGTATAGTATCTTCTCAAGCAAGATTGTGAACATATCCATCACTCACAAAAGTTTCTTCATGCCCCTTCCTCAAGCAATCATTGATCTGCTTTCTTTCACTATAGATTAGTTTGCATTTTCTAGGGTTTTATATAGATGGAATTATATGTTATGTACTTCTGTAAATCTAGCTTTTTTCTCAAAGATTAATTCTTTTGAGATTCATCCAAGTTGTATGTATCAATAGTTATGTCCTTTTTTATTTATTTAAAAATTTAAAAATTAAATTTAATTAATATATAGTGTGTTACTAGTTTCAGAGGTAATTTAGTGATTCATCAGTTGCATGTAGCATCCAGTGCTCATTACATCACATGCCCTCCTTAATGCCCATCACCCAGTTACCCCATCCCTCACCCACCTCCCCTCTAGCAACCCTCAGTTTGTTTCCTATAGTTAGAGTCTCTTATGGTTTGTCTCCTTCTCTGTTTCATCTTATTTTTCCTTCCCTTCCCTTCCCTTATGTTCATCTGTTTTGTTTCTTAAATTCCACGTTTGAGTGAAATCATATGATACTTGTCTTTCTCCGACTGACTTATTTCACTTAGTATAATACCCTCTTCGTTCCATCCATGTCATTGCAAATGGCAAGATTTCATTCTTTTTGATGGTTGAGTAATATTCCTGTGTGTGTGTGTGTGTGTGTGTGTGTGTGTGTGTGTGTGTGTACTAAGTTGTGTCCTTTTCTTGCTGAGTAGTATTCATTGTATGGATTTATCACAATTCCTTTATTCATTCTCCTGTTGATGGACATTTGGATTGTTTCCAGTTTTTGGTTGTTATGAATAAGGCTGCTCCTAACATTCATACACGCCCTTGTATGGACATATATTTCCTTTCCCTTGGGTAAATACCTAGTAGTAGAAACATATGTAGATGTATGTTTAACTTTTTAAGACAGCGCCAAACTGTTTTCCAAAATGATTGTACCATTTGACATTCCTACCAGCAGGAGGGGAGTTCCAGTTCTTCTACGTCTCTGCCAAAACTTGATATGGTCTGTCTTTTTAATTTTAGCATCTAATAGGTGTATACTAGCATCTCAATTTGGTTTTAATTTGCATTTCCCTCACGAGTATTGATATTGAGCATCTTTTCATGTGCTTATTTACCATCCTTGTCTTTTTTGTTGAGCCTCTTTAAATCTTTTGTACACTTAAAAAATTGGTAGCCTTTTTTCTTATTGTCAGATTTTGAGCATTCTGTATGTATTCTAGATACAAGTCCTTTATCAGATATATGCTTTACAAATGTTTTCTCCCAATGTCTGGATTGTCTGTTAATGTTCCTGCCAGTGTCTTTTGAAGACTAAAGTTTGGTTTTAACCTTTTAAATTTTGGTGAAGTCAAATTTATCCTTTTTGTCCTTGTATTTATTGTATTTTTGGTCTTCTATTAAGGAAGCTTTACTTTAACCCAAAGGCGCAAATAGTGTCTTGGAACTTTTATAGTTTTGGTTTTACACATATGTCTGATCTATTTTGAATTAATTTTTGTATATTGTGTGAAGTATATATCCAGTACAACTTCTTTTTGTATATCCAGTTGTTCTAGTAACGTTTGTTGAATAGATTGGACTGTCTTTTCTCCATCACATTACCTTAAATCAGTTGCCCAAATATGTGTGTGCTTATTTCTTGACTCTTTTCTGTATAATTGATCTATTTACTATCTTTACACCAATAGCCCCTTGGCCTTTTGGCTAAGATCAAGTGTAATACCACACTGTCATAAACACTCCAGTTTAATAATAAGTCTTGAAAATCAGATAGTGTTCTTTTTCAAACGTGTTTTGCCTGTTTTAGTTTTTTTGCACTTCCATATGAATTTAAGAATGAGATTGTCAATTTCTACACAAAAGTTTGCTGGGATTTTTATTGGGATTATTGAATTTGTAGTTCAATTTGAGGGAGAACTGACATTTAACAATACTGAGTCTTGACCCATGAATAAGGTATGTCTCCTCTTTAAGTCTTTTCTAATTTCTGTCAGCAGTGTTTTGTAGATTTCAGAGTATAGATCAGTCTTAAACACCTTTTGTCAGATTTATCCCTATTTACTTTGTATTTTTGTTGCCATTGTAAATGATACTATTTTTTTCTCTTTAAATTTTTTATTGTTATGTTAATCACCATACATTGCATCATTAGTTTTTGATGCAGTGTTCCATGATTCATCGTTTGTGCATAACACCCAGTGCTCCACGCAGAACGTGCCCTCTTTAATACCCATCACCAGGCCAACCCATCCCCCCACTCCCCTCCCCTCTAGAACCCTCAGCTTGTTTTTCAGAGTCCATCATAATGATACTATTTTTAAAAATTTTTATTTTCTATTGCTCATTGCTAGTCCATAGAAATAAAATTGATGTTTGTGTATTGATCTTATATCTTGTATCTTGTTTGCAGTTTTGGCAAACTCACTTATGAGTTCTAGTAGCTTTGATTCCATTAAATTTTCTACACAGGCAATTGTGTCATCTATGAATAGTGTTTTACGCTGCCCCTTTTTATATGGATGCCTCTCTCCTTTTTTTTTAATTTTTTTATAGTTATGTTAATCACCATATATTACATCATTTGTTTTGGTGTAGTGTTCCATGATTCATTGTTTGTTCATAACACCCAGTGCTCCATGCAGAATGTGCCCTCTTTAATACCCATCACCAGGCTAACCCATCCCCCTACCCTCCTCCCCTCTAGAACCCTCAGTTTGTTTTTCAGAGTCCATCATCTCTCCTGGTTCGTCTCCCCCTCTGACTTACTCCCCTTCATTCTTCCTCTCCTGCTATCTTCTTCTTTTTCTTTTTTCTTAAAATATGTTGCGTTATTTGTTTCAGAAGTACAGATCTGTGGTTCAACAGTCTTCCACAATTCACAGTGCTCACCCTCCCCAATGTCTATCACCCAGCCACCCCATCCCTCCCACCCCCGACCACTCCAGCAACCCTCAGTTTGTTCCTGAGATTAAGAATTCCTCATATCAGTGAGGTCATATGATACATGTCTTTCTCTGATTGACTTATTTCACTCAGCATAACACCCTCCAGTTCCATCCACGTCGTTACAAATGGCAAGATCTCATTCCTTTTGATGGCTGCATAATATTCTATTGTGTATATATACCACTTCTTCTTTATCCATTCATCTGTCGATGGACATCTTGGCTCTTTCCACAGTTTGGCTATCGTGGACATTGCTGCTATAAACATTGGGGTGCATGTAACCCTTCAGGTCCCTACATTTGTATCTTTGGGGTAAATACACAGTAGTGCAATTGCTGGATCGAATGGTAGCTCTAATTTCAACTGTTTGAGGAACCTCCATACTGTTTTCCAGAGGGGTTGCACCAGCTTGCATTCCCACCAACAGTGTAGGAGGGTTCCCCTTTCTCCACATCCCCGCCAACATCTGTCGTTCCATGACTTGTTAATTTTAGCCATTCTGATGGGTGTGAGGTGGTATCTCATTGAGATTTTGATTTGGATTTCCCTGATGCCGAGCGATGTTGAGCACTTTTTCATGTGCCTGTTGGCCATTTGGATGTCTTCTTTGGAAAAATGTCTGTTCATGTCTTCTGCCCATTTCTTGATTGGATTATTTGTTCTTTGGGTGTTGAGTTTGATAAGTTCTTTATAGATTTTGGATACTAGCCCTTTATCTGATATGTCATTTGCAAATATTTTCTCCCATTCTGTCGGTTGTCTTTTGGTTTTGTGGACTGTTTCTTTTGCTGTGCAAAAGCTGTTTATCTTTATGAAATCCCAGTAGTTCATTTTTGCCCTGACTTCCCGTGCCTTTGGTGATGTTTCTAGGAAGAAGTTGCTGCGGCTGAGGTCGAAGAGGTTGCTACCTGTGTTCTCCTTTAGGATTTTGATGGACTCCTGTCTCAACGTTTAGGTCTTTCAACCATTTGGAGTCTATTTTTGTGTGTGGTGTAAGGAAATGGTCCAGTTTCATTCTTCTGCATGTGGCTGTCCAATTTTCCCAACACCATTTGTTGAAGAGACTGTCTTTTTTCCATTGAACATTCTTTCCTGCTTTGTCAAAGATGAGTTGACCATAGAGTTGAGGGTCCATTTCTGGGCTCTCGATTCTGTTCCATTGATCTATGTGTCTGTTTTTGTGCCAGTACCATACTGTCTTGATGATGACAGCTTTGTAATAGAGCTGGAAGTCCGGAATTGTGATGCCGCCAGCTTTGCTTTTCTTTTTCAATATTCCTCTGGCTATTCGGGGTCTCTTCTGGTTTCATACAAATTTTAGGATTCTTTGTTCCATTTCTTTGAAAAAAGTGGATGGTATTTTGATGGGAATTGCATTGAATGTGTAGATTGCTCTAGGAAGCATTGACATCTTCACAATGTTGGTTCTCCCAATCCATGAGCATGGAACGTTTTTCCATTTCTTTGTGTCTTCTTCAGTTTCTTTCCTGAGTATTTTATAGTTTTCTGAGTACAGATCCTTTGCCTCTTTGGTTGAATTTATTCCTAGGTATCTTACGGTTTTGGGTGCAATTGTAAATGGGATCGACTCCTTGATTTGTCTCTCTTCTGTCTTGTTGTTGGTGTATAGGAATGCCACTGATTTCTGTGCATTGATTTTATAGCCTGCTACTTGACTGAATTCCTGTATGAGTTCTAGCAGTTTTGGGGTGGAGTCTTTTGGGTTTTCCACATAAAGTATCATATCATCTGCAAAGAGTGAGAGTTTGACTTCCTCTTTGCCGATTTGGATGCCTTTGATTTCTTTTTGTTGTCTGATGCTGTGGCTAGGACTTCTAATACTATGTTGAATAGCAGTGGGGAGAGTGGACATCCCTGCCGCGTTCCTGACCTTAGGGGAAAAGCTCTCAGCTTTTCCCCATTGAGAATGATATTCGCTGTAGGTTTTTCGTAGATGGCTTTTATGATATTGAGGTATGTACCCTCTATCCCTATACTCTGAAGAGTTTTGATCAAGAAAGGATGCTGTACTTTGTCAAATGCTTTTTCTGCATCTATGGAGAGGATCATATGATTCTTGTTCTTTCTTTTGTTAATGTATTGTATCACATTGATTGATTTGCAGATGTTGAACCAGCCTTGCAGCCCAGGGATAAATCCCACTTGGTCGTGGTGAATAATCCTTTTAATGTACTGTTGGATCCTATAGGCTAGTATTTTGGTGAGAATTTTTGCATCCATGTTCATCAAGGATATTGGTCTGTAATTCTCCTTTTTGATGGGATCTTTGTCTGGTTTTGGGATCAAGGTAATGGTGGCCTCATAAAATGAATTTGGAAGTTTTCCTTCCATTTCTATTTTTTGGAACAGTTTCAGGAGAATAGGTATTAATTCTTCTTTAAATGTCTGATAGAAATCCCCTGGGAAGCCATCTGGCCCTGGGCTTTTGTTTGTTGGGAGATTTTTGATGACTGCTTCAATTTCCTTCGTGGTTATAGGTCTGTTCAGGTTTTCTATTTCTTCCTGGTTCAGTTTTGGTAGTTGATACATCTCTAGGAATGCACCCATTTCTTCCAGGTTATCTAATTTGCTGGCATAGAGTTGCTCATAATATGTTCTTATAATTGTTTGTATTTCTTTGGTGTTGTTTGTGATCTTTCCTCTTTCATTCATGATTTTGTTGATTTGGGTCATTTCTTCTTTTCTTTTTGATCAGTCTGGCCAGGGGTTTATCAATCTTGTTAATTCTTTCAAAGAACCAGCTCCTAGTTTCGTTGATCTGTTCTACTGTTCTTTTGGTTTCTAGTTCATTGATTTCTGCTCTGATCTTTATGATTTCTCTTCTCCTGCTGGGTTTAGGCTTTATTTGCTGTTCTTTCTCCAGCTCCTTTAGGTGTAGAGTTAGGTTGTGTATTTGAGACCTTTCTTGCTTCTTGAGAAAGGCTTGTATTGCTATATACTTTCCTCTCAGGACTGCCTTTGCTGTATCCCAAAGATTTTGTACAGTTGTGTTTTCATTTTCATTGGTTTCCTTGAATTTTTTTAATTCTTCTTTAATTTCCTGGTTGACCCATTCATTCTTTAGTAGGATGCTCTTTAGCCTCCATGTATTTGAGTTCCTTCTGACTTTCCTCTTGTGATTGAGTTCTAGTTTCAAAGCATTGTGGTCTGAAAATATGCAGGGAATGATCCCAGTCTTTTGGTACCGGTTGAGACCGGATTTGTGACCTAGGATGTGATCCATTCTGGAGAATGTTCCATGGGCACTAGAGAAGAATGTGTATTCCGTTGCTTTGGGATGGAATGTTCTGAATATGTCTGTGAAGTCCATTTGGTCCAGTGTGTCATTTAAAGTCTTTATTTCCTTGTTGATCTTTTGCTTAGATGCTCTGTCCATTTCAGTCAGGGGGGTGTTAAAGTCCCCCACTATTATTGTATTGTTATCAATGTGTTTCTTTGCTTTTGTTATTAATTGCCTTATATAATTGGCTGCTCCCATGTTCGGGGCATAGATATTTACAATTGTTAGATCTTCTTGTTGGATAGACCCTTTAAGTAGGATATAGTGTCCTTCCTCATCTCTTTTTACAGTCTTTGTTTTAAAATCTAGTTTGTCTGATAGAAGGATTGCCACCCCAGCTTTCTTTTGGTGTCCATGAGCATGGTAAATGGTTTTCCACCCCCTCACTTTCAATCTGGGGGTGTCTTTGGGTCTAAAATGAGTCTCTTGCAGACAGCATATGGATGGGTCTTGTTTTGTAATCCAATCTGATAGCCTGTGTCTTTTGATTGGGGCATTGAGCCCATTTACATTCAGGGTAACTATTGAAAGATATGAATTTAGTGCCATTGTATTGCCTGTAAGGTGACTTTTACTGTATGTTGTCTGTGTTCCTTTCTGATCTTTGCTGCTTTTAGGCTCTCTCTGCTTAGAGGACCCCTTTCAATATTTCTTGCAGGGCTGGTTTCATGTTTGCAAATTCCTTTAGTTTTTGTTTGTTCTGGAAGCTTTTTATCTCTCCTTCTATTTTCAATGACAGCCTAGCTGGATATAGTATTCTTGGCTGCATATTTTTCTCGTTTAGTGCTCTGAAGATATCTTGCCAGTCCTTTCTGGCCTGCCAGGTCTCTGTGGATAGGTCTGTTGCCAATCTAATATTTTTACCATTGTAGGTTACATCTCTCTTCTCCCGAGCTGCTTTCAGGATTTTCTCTTTGTCTCTGAGACTCGTAAGTTTTACTATTAGATGTCGGGGTGTTGACCTATTATTATTGATTTTGAGAGGGGTTCTCTGTGCCTCCTGGATTTTGATGCCTGTTTCCTTCCTCACATAGGGAAGTTCTCTGCTATTATTTGTTCCAATATACCTTCTGCCCCTCTCTCTCTTTCTTCTTCTGGGATCCCAGTTATTCTAATGTTGTTTCGTCTTACCAAATCACTTATCTCTCGAATTCTGCCCTCGTGATCCTGTAGTTGTTTCTCCCTCTTTTTCTCAGCCTCTTTACTTTCCATCACTTGGTCTTCTATATCACTGATTCTCTCTTCTGTCTCATTTATCCTAGCAGTTAGTGCCCCCATTTTTGATTGCACCTCATCAATAGCCTTTTTGATTTTGACTTGGTTCGATTTTAGTTCTTTTATTTCTCCAGAAAGGGTTTCTCTAATAACTTCCACGCTTTTTTCAAGCCCAGCTAGTATCTTTAAAGTCATGATTCTGAACTCTAGGTCCGACATCGTACTAATGTCCGTATTGAGTAGGTCCCTGGCTGACGGTACTACCTCTTGTTCTTTTTGCTGAGGTGATTTTTTTCGTCTTGTCATTTTGTCCAGAGGAGAATAGATGAATGAGAGAACAAAATGCTAACAGGTTAACAACATCCCCAGCAAATATACTGTATACAAATCAGAAAAGACCAGAAACCAGGGGAAAAGAAAGGGAAAGAAAGAAAAAAGAGAAAAACAAAAACAAAAACAGAACAATACAAAAAAAGCAGAATGTGATCAAATATGATCAGGCTAGTGCATAGATCAGTGCCACACACTAGATTTTGGGCGTATTTTGGTCTGTTAGAAAAAAGTGCCTCCTAAAATTTTAAAGGAAGAAAGACATATATGAACAAAATAAAGGTTGATACAATGAAGGGATAGAAGATGACTGTAAAGATGAAAATTATAAAAGATTTTATAAGAGGACTTGATAAGTTGTTTGAAAAAAGAAAGAAGATTTAAAAAAAAAAAAGAAAAAAGGGAGAGAATGTGATCAGGCAGGAAACTAGAACAGAGCCATACACTAGTGATTTAGGGTATATTTTTATCTGTTAGAAGAAAGTGTATCTCAAAATTTTAAAGAGAGAACAACTTATATATATATGCCAAAAATAAGGGTAACTACTATGAAGGGATAAAATATGACTCTAAAAATGAAAAATAAAAAATGTTTTTTTTTAAAGAGATTGATAAGATCTTGGTTGAAAAAGGGAAAAGAAAAAAAAACAGTTAACAAAAATTAACTTTGATGAACTAATGAATCATGGTAAAAAACAGCCATGAATTCTATGTGCAGTATTCCCCTAGCGCTGGAGTTCTCCCGTTCTCCTTGATCGGTAAACTTGGTCTTGGCTTGCTGGCTGTTCGTGCTGATCTTCTGGGGGAGGGGCCTGTTGCTGTGGTTTCCAAATGTCTTTGCCGGAGGCAGAATTGCCCCGCCCTTGTCGGCTGCTCCGGTTTGCTCTCAGGAGCTTTTGTTCCCTGCAAGCTCTCGGTACAGCTTTGGAGGACCAGGGTGAAAATGGTGGCCTCCCAATCTCCACCCGGAGGAGCTGAGAACTCGGGGCCCCGCTCCTCAGTGCGTCCCCAGAGAAAAGCAGTCACTCCCTTGTCCCCGGTCTCCGGCCGCACTCCGTGCTCACCCGGCCTGTGATCCAGCGTTGCTATCTCTGGCACCCGACTCCGTGTGGAGTCTCCAAACCCAGCAGATCCCTGCGGTGCGCTCCCGCGCCGCTCCTCCCCGGGAAGGAAGGGGATTCTCCCCGGATCTGCCGCTTGTTGGGTCCCTGCTGCAGGAGCAGTGGCCCGACTGGGCCGCGGATCACAGTTTATGGCAACCCGGAGCTGAGAGCCGTGCCTCAGCTCCGTCTCTGCAGCCGGCTTCCCCGCTCCGATACCTGGGAGGTCTGGCGCACTCAGGCTCCCCCGGTCTTTCTGTGACCCCCAAGGATCCTGAGACCACACTGTCCCGGGAGGATTCCACCCCCTGCTTAGCCACTGCATTGACGTCCCTCAGCGGAGCCGACTTCTAACAGTTCCAATTTTGTGCTCCGCGACTCTATCACTCGCCAGAAGCGGCCGGCGGAGGCCCCTCCCCCTCCGTCTCTCCTCCCGAATATCGCCTCGGATTCACTTCTCCGCACGTCCTACCTTCCAGTAAGTGGCCGCTTTTCTGTTCAGATAGTTGTTGCTACTCTCCTCTTTGATCTCCTGTCGAGTTCGTAGGTGTTCAGAATGGTTTGATCCCTATTCAGCTGAATTCCTGAGACCAGACGATATCTAGGTCTCCTACTCCTCTGCCATCTTGCTCCACCCCCGCCTCTCTCCTTTTTTGTCCTAGTGAACGTCTCTAGTCCTTGTGTTTTTCCTGATCTTAGGGTGAAAGCATGTATTCTTTCAACATTAAGTATGATGTTAGCTGTATGTTTTTCGTAGATACCCTGTATCAAGTTGAAGTTCCCTTCCATTTCTAGTTTTCTAAGAGTTTTGGTCAGGAATGGATCATGGGTTTTGTCAAATGCTTTTTTTCCTGTGTGTTACTGAAGCTAAAGCTGTATTCTAGTTAAAGCAGTAAGGGCAGGTTTTATTCGGTAATAACTATTGCGGTGGGGAGGAGAGTCCAGTGTGAACTGAACTCAGCTTCTTTTTGTGTGGAGGTGACTCGGATATTTTAAAAGGAGAATAAGGGAGGAGAGAGGAGGAACAAATGGGAAATGAGTGGGGGCTTGAGCAGAGTTGGGGATGTTGACATTTACAAAAAGCTGGGAAGGAGTTGATCAGTGTGATTAAACCATCTGGGTTTGCTACCTGGTGCTTACTCAAGTTAGGGTTGTACTCTCCTACAGAGATTGGGATATAGGGGCTCTATCTTTAGGTGTTGGCTGGAATAAACAGTAAATGCTTTTGGCAACCTTGAGTTTTTCCAGGCAGGAACTTAAGAGGGTTGTAATCATCATTCTAGGGACACAGCCATGAGAAGTTAGAAACTATGCTAGTGTTTGTTCAAGTCTCTTAGTGCAGGGGTTTGGAAGGAGTCATATGTACCAAAGAGTTCTTGCAGTTCTGTCTACTGAGGTGATCGTATTTTTTTATTTTGTATATTCGTCAAGGATGTTCAGAGAGACAGAACCAATAAGATATCTTTATCTATAGATATATAGATATAGATATGAGATTTATTATAGGAGTTGGCTCACATGATTATGGAGGCTGAGAAATCCTACTACCTACTATCTGTAAACTGGAGAACCAGGAAGTTTGATGGTGTTATTTAGTCCAAATCCAAAGGTCTCAGAGCCAGGGAAGCAAATGTTATGAGTCAGTTTGATTCCAAAGGCTGGAGTCTGAAGGCCTGAGAACTAGGTGTGCTGATATCCAAGGGCAGTATAAGATGGATGTGCTAGCTCAAGCAACAGAGCACATCCACCCTTCCTCTGCCTTTTTGTTTTATTTAGGCCCTCAGTGTATTTGGATAATGCCCACCTGCTTTGGGGGGCATGCAAATGCTAATATCTTCTGGAACTCCTCTTACAGATGCACCCAGAAATAATGTTTTACCAGCTATCTGGGCATCCCTTAGCCCAGTGAAGTTGACATATAAAAATAACCATCTCAGTTTGTTAATATGGCAAAGTACAATGGTTGGTGGTTTTTTTTTTTTTGAATGTTAAACCAACCCTACATTTCTAGTATAAACTTGATTATTCTGTATTAACTTCTTTATATATCTAATTTAATTAATTAAAATTAATTAAGTTTTAATTTAAAATTCTTGTCTAGAATTTTTGTATCTGTGTTCAAAAGAGATACCGGTCTGTAGTTTTCTCTGATTGTAATGTCTTTGATTTTGTCATAAGGACAATGATGAGGGAATTGTTTCCTCCTCTTGAATATTTTAGAAGAGTTTAAATAGAATTGGTATTACTATTTCTAATTTAAGGTTTGGTAGAATTAACCAGTGAAGCCATCTGGGTCTGGAAATTTTTTTTTTTAAAGATTTATTTATTTATTTTGGAGAGAGCGCATGAGCCACCCAGGCGCCCCTCTCTGAGGCCTCTTTAAGGACATTATTCCATTCATGAGAGCTCCTTGCTCTTCACCTAATCACATGCAAAGTCCCTACCTCTTAATATAATCACATGGGCATTAGGATTTCAACATATGAATATGAATTTTGAGAGAGACACAAACATTCAGCTTATGGCACTGATTATCCTTTTTTCTTGATCATCTGGTCACAGGTTTATCAATTTAATTGATTTCAAAGAATTCTTTCAGTTTAAAAGATTTTCTCTGTTACTATTTGTTTTCTGTTTTTTTTTTTTTTGGTTTTTGCTTTGATATTCATCATTTCCTTTCCTCTGTTTCCTTTGAGTTTAATTGGCTCTTCTTTTTCTAGCTTCTTAAGGTAGAAGCCAAGGTTATTTATTTGAGACCTTTCTTATTTTCTTATTTTTTTTGAGACCTTTCTTATTTTCTAATGTAGATATTTAGAGTTATAAATTTCCCCATTTCTGCTTTTGTGGCATCTGGCAAATTTTGCTTTTGAGTTTCATTTTTGTTCAGTTCAACATACTTTCTAATTTCCCTTTGATTTCTTCTTTGATCCATGGGTGTTTTTAAGTATGTTATTTAATTTTCAAAATTTTGGGACTTTCCAGAGATCTTGCTCTTATTTATTTCTAATTTGATTCCATTTTGGTCTGTGAACATATTTTGAATAAGTTAAATCCTTTAAATTTAAAGAGATTAATATAATAAGAAAAATATCTATTTACTCTTATAAATATCATTTCTGTTGTTCATTGTCTCTTTGTGAAAGACTTTAACGTTTCTTATAGTGTGAGTTGGCTGGTAAAGAATTTTTCAGCTTTCTTTTTCTTCTTTTTTTTGTTTTCCTTATTTCTTTTTAAGATTTATTTATTTATTTTAGAGAGAGACGGGTGGGGGGGTAGGGGCAGAGGGAGAGAATCTTCAAGCAGACTCCCTACTGAGGGTGGAGCCTGTTGTGGGGCTTCATATCATGACCCATGAGATCATGACCTGAGCTGAAACCAAGAGGTGGATGGTCAACCAGCTGAAGTACCCAGGTGCCCCTTGTTTTCTTCATTTCTTGTGTCTGGGTTTGTTGAACTTTGTGAATCTGTTTCCATTAACTTGAAATATTTTTCCAAATATTCTTCTGCTCCCTCCCTTTTTTGGGGACTCCCATTTCACACATTAACTCTTGGAAGTTGTCCAGTGTTACGCTTTACATTTTTAAAAATTTTATGTTTTCTTTCTGTTTTATTTTGGATCATTCTAATTGCTGTGTTTGAGTTTATTAATCTTTTCTTTTTCCATGTCTAATCTGCTGTTAATCTTTTTAGTGTATGTTTCCATCTCAGGCATGGAATAGTTATTGTCTCTAGAAGTTTAGTTTGGATCCTTTCTTTATATCTTCCATGTCTCTGTTCAGCTTATTGATCATAATATCCAAATTGAACTTTAAAAATTTATTTACAAATAAAACTGACTTAAGATACCAAGTGGTGGATATCTTTGTAGACTGTTTTTCTTCTCTAATTTCAGCATGATTGTAGTATCAACTTGATTAACAGATGTTTCTGTATTTCTTTACTAGTTCTTTCCTTTTTCACACAAATAATTTCACCATTTAAAAAAAATTCATGTTTTTCTCATTCTTTTGTCTCCTTTCCCCATTATTTGATGTTTTTCCTATCCTCGGGCGTACTTTATTTTATTTTTAAAAGATTTTATTTATTTCTTGACAGAGAGCATGCGCGTACATAAGCAGGGGGAATGGCAGGCAGAGGGAGAAAGCAGGCTCCTGGCTGAGCACGAACCCAATGCGGAACTCTATCCCAGGACCCTGGGATCATGACCTGAGCCAAAGGCAGACACTTAACCGACTGACCCACCCAGGCGCCCCACTCAGGCCTATTTTAAAATACCCTTCTGTGCATTTAAGTAGGATTTTTAACATGTATTTTTAAAAGTCTAAAAGACAAATTTTGTATTTGGCCACCAAATCAATGTTTAGAAATACACATTTCGTTTGACAGTATTTGTAAATTATTTTCCAGAATGATGTCCATTTTACTGTTATTGACAGGGTCCACTGTAAGCAACAGCATTATTTCCAGTTAGTTTAAGGAGAGGGATTTAATATAGGGAAGTAGTAGATGCTTACAAAGTAATTGAATGGCTGGAGGAGCAGGCTGAATTTCCAGGAACAGCTAATCCCAGTACTCTTGGACTGTTCTCCTGAGACAAGCTGACAAAGTTGCTATTGCCACTTCTGGTGAAAAAAAAATTATCTTTACCATAGTTGGAAAAGCTGCTACATTGCTACAGACTTTGCTGAAGTAGGAAGAAGCTGCTGACTCTAGAACCACTCACTTTTGCCATGATCTGGATAGGCAAAGTGGATGCTCTGCCCTCTTTTTTTCTCCCCCATGTATCATCTCCAAATCAAAACCTTGAGTGTGACTGCATTGAATAAGCACAATCTAATTATGCCTGGAACCCATATTACAAGATTGTTCAGAAAATATAAATTTTCTGCTTTATACTCCTTTAAGATGAAATTGGTATGGATACTGAATGAACTGGCCCACATTATGGTATTTCTTGAAAGGGATAAACAAAAAGGTAATTCAGTGAATAGCTTACATTGAAACAGTAAGTAAGTTCCATGGGAAAAGAATATACTATTTTCTTTTATATATTTATAAACAGTTCCTTTGCTGACCTCATTGGCCTCACCATCTTGCTTCTGATTTTGCCATGAAGCATTAGGATGATGATCGTGTTTTTTTATGCATCGCCACATACATTTATAAACACTTGAATCTTAATGAAATAATATGTTACTGGAAAGACAGTTTGTACGTTCTGTAGTTTCAGTGAGTTAAGCACATAGCTATTCCATTTGCTTGTACACATACGTTTATATGCACTTACAGGTTGATGATTAACCACATTTATATTTGCTATAAAAATATATGAATGCTGGCAGGTAATACTGTACTCATCTTTACCTGACATCTTCTGAAAAGATGGCCTCTCGAGTGATAACAGTATTTTGAGGCATAATCACTATACTTTTACTTCTTAATTATTCTCTCTTTTTTTTAAGATTTTATTTATTTATTTGACAGAGAGAGACACAGCGAGAGAGGGAACACAAGCATGGGGAGTGGGAGAGGGAGAAGCAGGCTTCCCGCGGAGCAGGGAGCCTGATGCGGGGCTCGATCCCAGGACCCTGGGGTCATGACCTGAGCCGAAGGCAGACACTTAACGACTGAGCCACCCAGGCACCCCTCTTTTTTCTATTTGATAAATCATTCCCTTTTTAAATCATAAAAAATCTGTGTTTTAACATCCTAGAATCTAGCCCAACTCCCAGTTTAGTGCTTGAACCTGCTTTGTATCATTGTGGCTGGCTTGTTCTTGGGGCACCGTTAGGGCATCTCTCATGGCACTGACCCACTATTTCCAAAGGCAGTTCTGTTCTTTTTTGGGGGACCAGAATTTTGAGATCCAGTATAAGAACAAACTCTCTGTAGCTTTCTTTTATTGGCAGTCTTACTTTTTTCTTCCAGGGACCATCAGTCTTATTCTGCAACATAAAAATCCATTGTTTAATGTATTACAAAATTGAATCTCTCAACATTCTGATTGTTCTCTTTTGGACCATTCCTGGTTTTTTCATATAAGTGTGTTTAAATGAAGAGATGAATATACATCTTTAAAATATACCTGTCCCAAATTACTGTCTCTGGTTGTCACCCTCTGTGAGATCATTTGTATGACTTCTTGAATCATCTACCTACTTTACCTGCAAAAGCCCAAGAGATTAATATTCTCATACCTAGAAACGAGGATTTCTTTTGTCATCTGTTTACCTTTCCTTCGTCCCTGGAGTGTTTTTTTTTTTTTTTTTTAAGATTTTATTTATTTATTCATGACAGACAGAGAGAGAGAGAGAGAGAGAGAGAAGCAGAGGGAGAAGCAGGCTCCCAAGGAGCAGGGAGCCTGATGCGGGACTTGATCCCAGGACCCTGGGATCACGACCTGAGCCGAAGGCAGACGCTTAACCATCTGAGCCACCCAGGCGCCCTGGAGTGGTTTTTAAAAGTCTACTTCCTAGCATGTTTTTCCTGCCTGGTAATCAAATCTATCATTGTAACTCCTAGTTTGCTCAAGAACTCACAGAAAGTTGTAGCACACTCTGTTTAAGAAACAAATTCTGACTAATTCTTTTCTAAATGGTTGTTTTCTTCCTTGTAAGGCTTGTTTTCTTTAAGAATGAAGAAATAAGCTTAGGTGTTTTTCTAGAAATAAAAAAGGCTGTTATCAAACATTAAATACAAATTGATCAGCTTGAACTGTTACATTTTCTTTTGCATATGTAGATTTTGAAACTTGAATGCAGATAAAATTACATACAACTTCAAGGTCCTGCCATTTTGAATATTCTTAGTCAGAAGCCAACAGTATTGATTTTAGCTATTTTATATATTAACAGCTTGCTTTTCCCAGCCAGTTCCCACATAAGTCTTGGACTGGTAATGGTTTGGAGATGGAAGAATGCATGGAATGCCTGTAACTGAGCTCTTCTGTAATGTTGATCTAGTGAGAGTTTGTTAGATGAGTCCAGGTTATGTGGGTAAAACTAAGAAAGAGTCTAGTTTGGTTGTGAAGTGAAACATTTGCAGTTGGCTTTGGTGTGTTGCCTGTAAATTAACCGAAGGTGGTGCATAAGTATATTTGTTTAGGTCCTACCTCAGGACTCAATGATTATGGTTTGTTGGTTGTCACTGTTCTCTTACAGCTGTCCTACCTGTATGAAACAACTAGGAGGAAGGTAATTTTTCAGATTTCTTGTTAGTAAGCCTGTTGAGAATAAGAAAACCACTCAAATAATATAGTATCCTGTAATATTTGTTGGTGACTTTTATATCTGACATCATTGAGGTATAACTCCTTTATTTTACACAAAAGAAGAAGCAGGTCCCAAGAGGAATGCCTTACCCATGGACATTTGAGTTTGTATGATGTTTCTTCCATATTATTTTGTGTCCTCTTAAAAATGCTTTCCCATGAATATAAACTCACTGCACACATTGGTACTTTCATTTATGCATCAAGCAGATATTAACAGTATATTACGTACTGGAAAGAAGCCTGCCCTCGAGGAGCCTATAATGTAGCAGGAAGATAGGAAGAGCCATGTCAGAGAATTCAGTGAATGCTCTGATAGCAGCTTCCCCAGTATATTGTAACCAGAGATCTTTTGATCTGTGATGTGGTTAGTTATGCTTTTGTTTTTCTTTATCCCATTTCTGCTTGGAATTTAGGTGTGCTCTTTCAGTTTTTGAGGTTGAGGACCCAGGCTCTTCGTCACCTTTGGGAAGCACTCAATATTTCCTCAAATACTGCCTCTCCCCCATTCTCTTCATTCTCCTTCTCTGGGAATAAAGCTCACTGTCTTCTGCCATGCTTTCTGTCTGTCTCTGTGTGCTGTGTTCTGGGTGATTTCTTCAGCATTCTCTTTCTGTTCACTAACCCTCTCCTTAGCCAGGTCTAGTTCTGCCATTGAGATCATAAATTCAATGTCTCCGTGTTTTTATTTCATGAATTTTTAAAATAATTTCCTGTTTTTGCATTATGTTTTTTAGATTTTTTTCTTTATCTCTGTGAACATATAATTCAAGTTTCTTTCCTTTAGCTTTAGCCTCTTGTTTAATGCTCTGACTTTAAATTTTTTCCTTGTTCTTGGCCCCTGGGAATTTTTTCTTTTGCTTTTGAGCTTGGCTGTGTATTAAAAATTATTTTGCTATATTTTTTCCAGGATTTGTATGTGACTGGAGATGGGAATGGGGTGTTGTATTTTTTTGGAGTAGTTCAGAAGTTCCAGTTTCCCCAGTGTACTATGAATTGTGTGTATATGTGTAAAAACAATTCTGTTACCTAAAACTCTAGTTGAGAAAATTCTTCACATTTTACAGTAAATATGGCTGATACATCACCTTCCAGTAAGTGGAGGTAAGCAGTCGTCCAGTAAGTGGAGGTATGCAGTCATCCATTAATTAATTATTCACTTCACAGGTGGCTGTTTTTACTGCATCTAAATAGGTCGAGATACTACTAAGGGTTTGTTTAATTTAACATACTTATCATGATTTTTCTGTACAAGGCACTGTTCTTCTAAGGACTTTACAAACATTAACTCAGTGAATTCATTTGATCCTCATCCAAGTACTATTAGATATTATCATTGTCATCCATTGTCACTCTCATCTTATAGATGAGGCACAGAACAATTGGATGAGTTGCCAAGGTTTTCCCCATTGGTGGTTGACGAGTATCAGAATTGGTATTCACACCAACCTCCACACTCATGCTCTTCATTCACTTGCTTTTTGCATACTGCTCTGCCAGCCACTGGCCTTTATCTTTGCAAACCACATGTCTCTCCTAATGAAACTTGCCCAGCTTCGCTTGCTCTGTATCTTCATTCCCCCAGCACTCAGTGAGTCTATTCTGAGTACGATTCAGATATTTTTCTGTTTGCTTCCTTATGTCTTTATCTTCTGTCTTCATTGATTTGTTCATTTTTTTGAACAAATATATATTAAGCACCCATTACATGGTGCGTGCCATCAGACGTTGAACATAAATGCTGCGTAACACAGAGACGCTCTCTGTGCTCCCCGAATCTCTCCCAGGCCTTATGCTTCTATAAGCCACGCCTCAACTGTAGTCCGGGTCCTGGTCGGCTCTCCTGCTGCAGCAGCCTACACGTTGGTCTCCATACTTCGGCCTCCCTCTTCCTGCTGTGCATACTGCTGGCTGGGAAAATAGGCATCCAGTTCAGTGTGGTAAGTGCCATGGTCTAGAGAAGCACCCTGACCTAGTCTCATGGTGACAGGGAGGCTTCTCTGGAAGAGGAGATGTCAAAGATGAGTCTTAAGAAGTAAGAGTTAGTTGAAGATAGAGGAGGAGAGTGTTTGGTACAGTACGAGGCAAAAATTCCTAGAGAAGAGAAGAATGGTATATTGGAGGTACTGAGAAAAATCTGTTCTGCTGGAGCTTGAAGTGTCAGGTGGGGAGCAGTGAGATGAGGCGGGAGTAGCCACAGTGTTGCTAAGGGAACTGAAACAGTGAAGGGTAGAGCTCTATTTTAATAACGTGACTGTAGTTTGGTGAAGGGGATGGGGGTGGAGAGGACTCAGAAAGCTAATGCTATGCTCCGTGTGATGATGGCCTAAACCAGGGAGGTGGTATCGGGGAGGAGAGCAGTGAGCAGATCACAAGGAGATGGACAGGAGGAGGCAGGATCGGTGATAGTGCTGGTGGCTGATGGATTGTGGAGGCCATGGAGAGGTAATGTCTGTCGAGACATTCATTCACTTTGATGCAGGAAGGGCAGCATGAATCAGAAAGATGGGGAAATTGGATGGTGAACTTGATGGTGAACATGGAAATGTGAGGTACTTGTGGGTGGGCCACCTGAAGATATCCAGAATTCAGTTGTGTCTGAATCTTCAGAGAGAAATCTGTTTAAGCAAGAGCTAGAAAGAGAGAAATTTTGGAGTCGGATAGCATATAGACAGGAAAGGAGGCCCTAGGAATAGATAAAATTGTCAGTTAGAATGAATTGCCTGAGAAGAAAAAAGGGTGTGTGACAGGACATTGAGGAAGGGGAGTTACCATCTGGAGTCACTGTCTCATGGACCTCCCTTATCATGGCAGCAAGCACCCCAGGTGACTTCTGGTGCTTGCTGTATTTGAGAATATTTTATCTTTCTTCCATGCCACTTTTGCCTAGGCCATGAAATATTGCCCCTTTTATTCGGTCTTCCTAGTGCGGAGTTTGTGTGTTTTTTGTGTTTGCTTATAAAGAACTCAATTTAACCGCATTTCAGAAGTCTGTCTTTTTTTAAATAGCAGGGGATTGCTGTCAGATTCACAGTATTTAGGTAATATGTGAATAACTAGTAGTGGTTGCAGTTACAGGAAAGTCTTAATAATGTCTTTTACCCTGGGGTTTTGTTTTTTAATTAGGCTTAGGCTGATTGAGGCATAATGCTTATGTATTATTAGCCATGTGATTAGCACTTATAAGTAGAGTTGCCCACCCAAATTGTGAAAGACATGCTCAAGTGATTCGTACTGTACCCCAAGATTCATTGATGGCTGTTCCCTGAGAGCAAAGGTCTTCTCTTTAAATACACTGTGTGACCTAGGATTCTGCTGAATTTGGATGAGCCTCTGCTTATCAGCATAGTTCTTGTCATTACTCAGTGAGTATCACTGTGCTCCTTTCTTGGCCTCAGTGGCCCTCCCATAACCAGCGCACTGATAGCAGTTGTCGTCGCGAATATAACTAACAGACACAGAGACTAGCCAGTCTTATAATAAGTGAACTTTGATAACTTTGAAAAAATTATTCCATTAAGCTCAAGATAATACTAAGAGTTTTTTGAGGAAAATTTAAACTTTGAGCCCCTCACTTTAAAAAATTATTTATCATGAAAAACAGAAAAATAATGGGGGCGCTATTTTAGATTTAAAGGGGCTTAACAACCAAATGTAATGCGTAAACCTTAATGGAACCTGCTAGATAGAATAAGCTGCTATAAACTGTGTTGACACAACTGGCACATTCGAATGTTGTCTATGTATTAGATGATAAGTAAGTATAGACTTGTAGTTAATTTTCTTAGACATAAAAATGGTACTGTGGTTGCATAGGAGAGTATGCCTATTCTTAGAAAATGCATACAGAAATATTTAGTGGTAACATGCATAATGTCTTCAACTTTCTTTTTTTAAGTTTTTTTATTTTTTAATTTTGTAAAAAGATTTATTTATTTTGAGAGAGAGAGCAAGAGTGAACCTGAGTTGGGGGGAGGGGTGGAGGGAGAGAATCTTCAAGCGGACTCCCTGCTGACTGTGGAGTCGGACAGAGGGCTCGATCTCACCACCCATGAAATCAGGACCTGAGCTGAAACCAGGAGTCTGACACTTAACTGACTGAGTCACCCAGGCACCCCTGCAACTTACTTTCAAATGGTTTTGCCAGAAAGAAAAATAACAAGGAAAAGAAAAATGTGTGTGTGTGTGTGTGTGTGTGTGTGTGTGTGTGTGAGAGAGAAAGCAAATGTGGCAATTTTATATTGGTTGATGCATCTAGTTGAAGGATATAGGGCATCATATTATTCTTTCGACCACTCTGTAGATTAAAAAATTTTCAAAATTAAAAGTTTTGGGAAATAAAAGACTATGCTCTTGTCAGATGTAATGTAAAGCCAGGACTGCGGTAAACAATGATAAAACAATAAACAATAATAAACAATTTAAAGGCCAGTGGGTAAGTTATCCAATGAGATGCTTCCTTAGGTATTCATATATTTTTAAATCTTTTTCCAAATTTTTTATATTTTAGGATTATGTAGACATTGGTTGATGTTTGTGCTCAGTTAGAATAAAGGGTTCTCTTTTTAAATGTGTTTATTGCTGATAATTAGTGATATTCCTTACCTATCACATTAGTAGAATATCCAAAATAAAGTTGTGACTAGATGTAGATTTTCTCTGTGTTGTATTTTAGGAGATTTTCTTCCTTTGTTTAGGTTTTTACAAGTTGTGCTATCAAATATCTGTACTTTAAGTGTTCTCAAATGTGTGGTTTGCTCTTCGTGGTTGACCTTTTTTCTCTGATGTATTTAAGAATAGCCTTCAACCTGGCATACCCATTTCTGGGAGGTGTATGCAGACTTTCCAAAGAATGCACAAGCATGGGTGGGCTTAAGGGGATCCGTTTTCAGATCTTGCCCTTCCATTGTACACTTGAGCCTGAGACAACCTGCCTGCACCTCTTCTCCCAGCAGCTCTTCCCTCCTCGGAAGAAGAAGGACATAGCTGTTTATTTTACTCTGCTCCCATTCCTAGGAAATAAACATCTCAGGCCATCGGAGGGACAAGTGGAATTACTGGTTTGGGGAAATGTTTTAATAAGTAATTAAATTACTTCATTATACCTGCCTAGGCCATTTATCTGTTCCTGTCTTATACTGATTGTATTTCTGAGGCCTCAGAACTAGGCTATATTGGCCTGTGATTGCATATTTTGAACTCATATTATAGATAGGTTGATGAAAGTGATTTCATCTCTTCCACCCCCAATTACTGTTCTTTAATCAAGAGCTTTTTTTGTTTTTGTTTTTGATGTAGTGTTCCATGATTCATTGTTTGTGCATAACACCCAGTGCTCCACGCAGAACGTGCCCTCTTTAATACCCATCACCAGGCTAACCCATTCCCCTGACCCCCCTCCCCTCTAGAACCCTCAGTTTGTTTTTCAGAGTCCATCGTCTCTCATGGTTCGTCTCCCCCTCCGATTTACTCCCCTTCATTCTTCCCCTCCTGCTATCTTCTTCTTCTTCTTTTTTTTTTTTTTTAACATATAATGTATTATTTGTTTCAGAGGTTCAGGTCTGTGATTCAACAGTCTTGCACAATTCACAGCGCTCACCATAGCACATACCCTCCCCAATGTCTATCACCCAGCCACCCCATCCCTCCCACCCCCCACCACTCCAGCAACCCTCAGTTTGTTTCCTGAGATTAAGAATTCCTCATATCAGTGAGGTCATATGATACATGTCTTTCTCTGATTAATCAAGAGCTTTTGAGGGAGAAACCTTTGAGAGCAGAGCAAAGTAAGTTTCAAGTGATAAAAGTGTTTTATTTTTTGAAGATAACATGTTTAAAGATAAGCTAATTTTTCAGCTATTCTCAGTTCTCAGTTGCTACGATGGATCATATCTGTAGAGTAATGTGTATTTGAACAGCTGAAGCAGTACTTGTTAGTGAAGCTGATTGTTTTAAATGTGACTAGAATATTTTCTCACCTTGGTGTTTGCTTCACATCCTCTCTTGTGTGCTGGAAAGGAATTCATAGCCTACATCAATCTTTAGAACATACCAAAAGCATGTGATTGAGTTCCCTTGGTGACTGGCACAGGTCTGAGTCCTACTTGACACCTATTTTAGACCCTACTCCCATTCTGAATCCTAAGTCTGATTTTGCTTTATCCAAACCGTGCAAATCTTCATTTGTACTTTTTTATCCTGGCTATATATTTAGCATAAATTTTTTCTAGCATTGAAGGAACTTAATCTGATATGATTTAGTTTGCTAAATTATAAGTTTGATAATATACTGTATATTATGTCAAGTATTAAAGGATTGCTTCGATGTTTATTATTGTGAATACTCTTTTTTTTTCTATATTTAAGTAGGTCTATATAAAGTATTTAGAAATTCTCTAATTTATATGCCCATTAGGGACTCCATTCTTCCACTCCATTCTCCATTCTCTTCCTCCATGAATGGATTGTAATGCGTAGATATGTAAAAAAGAGAAAGAAAAATTAGCATTTGTATCTCTGATGTGGCATTTTAAAAATTTTACCACATGGTTGTTACCTGTAGTTATTTGTTTGTATCCTATAATAGAGTATGAATTCCTTACTGGTAGGGATGATTTTCTTTTCCCCAGGCCCAAACTTTAATTGGGGAGTGGGGGAAAATAGAGAGGACCCACAGAGGAGGGAGATACCTGGAATCCATGGGAAGCACCCAGCGTTGATAGGGGAATGCAAGTAGAGTGGACCTCCAGCTTTGGAGGCAGTATTAGGACTGAGGAGATGTGGAGTGGGGATGCTGGGAACTCCTGGGGAGCCAAGCTGCATTCCAGCACCAGGGTGCAAGGATCCTGAGAATGGATGATATTTTACTCATTGGCAGAAGTTCCTTGTAGCATATAGCTATCCATGTTTGAATGAAGACATACTCAACCTTTTGTAAATGGTAATTGTAATTCTGCTCAAATATTTGTATTTTCATTTTAATAATAGGTCAAAAAAGTATGCAGTGGCATTTGGAAAACTCTGGGAAAGATTTTCTTGTGCAGACTTCTTCCCAGCACATCTGTTAGAGTTTCTGTAGCTGTGGGTTTCTCAGTGCTTCTGTTATAAGCCTGGCAAGGTCTCCAGTCCTCTGACAAGTACAGTGGTTTGAAAGCTAAGTTGTTCTAATTAGTGTATGATGCCTGCTTTATAGGAACATTGTGGTGTAGAGCAGTGAGAGGATACTGGTAGCTTTGAGAATATTCTTCTTTGTGGCAGATAAGTGAGAAGAAGGCTTTAGGTAGAAAACTGTACCCGGGTCTGAGGGCACAGTTTGCTGCTGAGCTGTTATCAGCAGGCCAGGCTAGGACTGGCATTCTAGAGATAATGTAGAAAGGTCTACGAAGTTCCCACACAGGGTGCTCTCTTGGGTAACTTTTTATAAGTATTGGAGAAAGACCTGTCCTTCGAAAGACCCCAAACAAGCATATAGTAGAGGTCAGAGCAAACCAGATAGCTTGTCCAGGGTATGAGGCAACGTTTAAGGAGCAGGTTTTAAGAATGTTCAAGAGCTGGCAAGCCAAGAGTTCATCATCAGGGTCCTCAGAACAGTGGCTGACAGAGAAAAGCCATGAATGACTGTTGACTACAGGCAGGCAGGGTTCTGGATACTTTCCTTTTACATTATCTGCTGCGTCAGGGACATGTCATTGTAATGGTCTTAAGAATTTGAGGGTCTTGGTTGGGACGTCATCAGTGGGGAGAGTATATGTGTACTGTAAACAAGCCACAAACTTTGTATTCTGTTTCACTTAAGGCTCTCTATCCTGCATTTCATGTGGCACTGTAGCATAGAATTGAAAGTACTCTAGGGCAGTCCAACTTTGATGTAGAGGTTTTTTTTTTTTTTAAGATTTTATTTATTTATTTATTTATTTTTTTTTTTTTAAGATTTTATTTATTTATTTGACAGAGAGAGACATAGCGAGAGAGGGAACGCAAGCAGGTGGAGTGGGAGAGGGAGAAGCAGGCTTCCCGCGGAGCAGGGAGCCCGATGTGGGACTCGATCCCAGGACCCCGGGATCATGACCTGAGCCGAAGGCAGACGCTCAACGACTGAGCCACCCAGGCGCCCCAAGATTTTATTTATTTGAGAGAAAGAGCGAGGGAGAGGACAGAGGGCGGGTGAGAAGGAGAAGCAGACTCCCTGCTGAGCAGAGAGCCTAACGTGGGGCTTGATCCCAGGACCCTGGGATTATGACGTGAGCCGAAGGCAGACACCTAACTGACTGAGCCACCCAGGCACCCTGATGTAGTCTTCATGAAGGCTGGAAGGGCTTGCCTGACAGCCACCATCTTACCCTATTTCATATTTTTTTAATGAAAGCCAGGCCCTCCATAATCAGGCCTTTCACCTCAGACACCCAAAAGGGATCAGAATTCTTTATGAGATACTTGGAATATGCTGTGAGTTCATCATCTGTTGTTTCAGCTGCTAGATGAAATAATCTTTGGAGAAATAACCTTTACCAGAAAATATGTATGTTTTAAAGTCTTCAAGAATGGTTCTTTCAGTGAGAATTTTAAACCCAGAGCATAAGATACTTGAAAAGAGGAAGTTGAGCCAAGGAATAGATGACAGTAGTTGAGAGACAAAAAGAAAAATTAGAATGAGAACTCAAATTTTTTTTTCTATTTTAAAATACATAAAAAACCAATTGATTGATGACGAAAATGATGATTATTTCAAAATTGGAGAATTAGTTTATCATGTAGAATTAATATATTACCCAGCAATCTTTTATGCTTTTCTGATGGTTCGTCATGGAAAAGATTTTGAAAACCCTTACCTATTACATATTTAGGATGTGTTTACCCAAACTTTAGTCTGCTGAAGAGGACATGGAAAATAGAAGAAAATTCGAACAACTCTATGTTCCAAAATCTTCTCTTGTAGTTTTAGTTTCTGACAACACTTACAGGTCTTTTTAAAAAATATTTATTTATTAGAGAGAGAGAGAGAGAATGCACATGAGTGGGGGGAGGGGGAGAGGGAGAGAGAGAATCCTCAAGCAGACTCCCCGCTGAGTGTGGAGCCCAATGCAGGGCTCGCTCTCAAGACCTGGAGATCATGACCTGTGCCAAAATCAAGTTGGCCGCTCAACCAACTGAGCCACCCAGGCGCCCCTATAGGCCCTTCTTACAGCAAAGATTCTCCTTTTGCATTATATTCACATTATCATTCTTTTTTTTTTTAAGATTTTATTTATTTGAGAGATAGAGAGGGAACACGAGCAGGGGGAGTGGGAGAGGGAGAAGCAGGCTTCCTGAGGAGCAGGGAGCCCAAAGCAGGGCTCGATCTCAGGACCCTGGGATCATGACCTGAGCTGAAGGCAGATGCTTAACGACTGAGCCACCCAGGCGCCCCTCACATTATCATTCTTACAGTGGGGAGTGGAAAGAGGCCCTAAAACACAGGATAGAATTGTACATGTGTGTAGTCCATAAGAAAGAGTTTTAATAATCTGGTTCAATGCTAATGGATTCACAATTCTGCCAACTAACTCCTACTCTAGGGAGAGTTGGTGTCCACAGTGTGCCTTGTTCATCCCATTGCTGTACTGCTGCTGCCAGCATTGTGCCAAACTGCTTGCCCTCTTTTTAATTTGCTCTTAAAATCCAGTGTTCCAGTAGACCCCCTCAGGCGAAAGGATGATGAGCCTGACAGTAACAAGGATTCACTTATCAGCAGAGTGAAGTGAATCGGTTGCCTTGGGAGGTGGCTGGAGAACTCTTTGTTCCTGGGAGTGTTAAGGAGAAACAGCCAGGCCTGCAATATTATATAAGGATTCAGGCTCTGTGTTGGGTTGGAATAGACCAGCTTTGTCTCTGTTAATTCTGAGAATCATTGATTTTTTTGAGCGTCCTCAGCCGTACTTGAGTCTTAATAAATCAGTTTGAAGTTCTGTGTTAATTTTAAAAATATACAGGCTAACAAAACAGGGTTTAATAATATAAATAGATAGTCCAAATGCCATCTGTGAGGATGTTTTCAGCTGCAAGTACCAGAACAACCAACCCATCCTGGCTTAAACAATGAATACTTTGCTAGCTGATATAAAAGGAGGTGTATATAAAAGGGAATGATGAATCTCAGGGTGGTCGATCCAGCATATTCGAGACATTATCAAGGACCCAGGTTCTTTCTGTTTGCTCTACCATTCATGGGGTATACATCTCAAGGCAGATTTCCCCTAATGTCGTAGGTGGTTGTCAGAGCTGATTATCTTCATCAGTAAACTGGGAGGTAGCAGAACACCTGACAGAAGGGAATGTGGATCAGGCAGGTCTGTTTGGAGAACAGTAAGTGGAAGAAGGAGCATATAATGAGCTGCAGGTGGCAGGGTTGGGTAGGGGTGGGGAGTGGGTAGTCAGGATTTGGGGGACAAGGAATGACTGCAAAGGAGGAAGAGAACAACGTGGGCCAGACTCTTTCTGGTGGAGATGAAGTCTCTCAAGGATTGAGGGAATTAATGGGGTGGAAAAGAATATATCCCTGGGAGAGAAGCTCAGAGTTAGGGCTGCTTGTAGCTCTAGTCCCAGCTAAGCTGGTTCCCTTCTCCCTTTTTCACACTCTGTGAACACCAGTTAGAACATAGCTGGCAGGGGAGGGGCTCCCCTAGACTATACAGTAATACACACAGAGGCGCTCTGCAGAACGTCCCAGTGAAGCCTGAGCCAACAAGAAGACATCACGAGCCCTCTGCACACATGGCAGGAAGGAGGGAAAGGCACAGTACATGTCGAAGAAGGATGCAGAGTCTGTTCTGGAAGAAATCGTCATTTCCCTTCGGGATGAAGAGAATTCCTGAGTAAGATATTAAGGAGTAAGCTGTTAAGGACCTGGGTTGGATAAAACACAGGCTCAGGAATGATATAATAAAATAACAGAATGAAAAAAAAATAAAATGACAGAATGAGGTGAAAGGGAAGAATACGGAGCCAAGGAGTCACATGAAAGCCAATTTGCAGAACAAATAAATTAGAAGTAGCTAGGAGTCAAAAACTAATGATGTAATGCATGGTGATTAACATAACATCATAAAATAAAAAAAAAAAGTAGCTAGGAACAGAATAGTCATGGCTGGAAAATGAACTTACTGACAGAGCACAAGCTTCAGATAGTCCCAGTGAGTGCAGAAGAAAAGGAAAGAAAGATTAAAACAGGTAAAAATGATAGGTGTAGGATTGGACTTCCTGGAGGTAGAGCTGAGCTAGGAGGAGTATGGGCCTTCTGTTATTTTGTTCAAGTTCCTCTTGGCATCATGTGTTTGGTTGCAGAGAATTGACTACTTTAGATATCACGCATTTGGAAATATGTAAGCACTGACAAATTGGTGAAAATGAATGTTCATGTTCTTCCTAGAAGAATACCAATGAGATGAAAGTTATATTTACAGCCTGAGGGACCAGGAAAATTCCCCTTTGGAGCAATTTGTTTCCTGGCATTGATATGAAACGCCCCTCCCCTACCATGTGATGATTTTCTGTGCTCTGCTAGAACTGGTCTTTTGCTAAATTTAAGTACTGACCTGCTGATCTTAGAGCAAGCACTTTGCTGCTTTTCCTACCACCAGAAACCACTGGGTAGGACAGGTTTTATGGAGAAAAAATTCTTTGTGTGTATGGGTCAGATCTCTCCTGTTAATCATTTATCTTTCCTACATTTTAAGAAATCTCTTAAGTCTGGGTGATAGGTTAGCATGAAAGAAGAGCAAACAGATCTACTAACATTTACTGTCATTGACAAGGAAACTGAACTTTCCATTCTTTGCCTGCCAGCAAGTGTGCTGCTTTAGAATCTTTACATTGCAAATTGCTGTGGGGAGTAGACCATAGAGCAGAAATGGGTTGCTGGAATGGACTTGTCATGAATTATTCATTCACTATCTAGTTCCTTGGAAATCAGCTGGAGGAAATGGTTAGTCCAATTTGATCCCAGGAGTGGTGTGCCAAGGGCTGCAGCAGGCCCTTACAAGTCCAGCTGCGATGATGTGCTTCTGCTGGAAGCTGTAGGGTGGCAGCTGGTGTGCAGACGAACCCAGGAACATGTCGCTGGGGAGAGCTGCACTGAGGACTCCCCGGTGCGTCTTGCTGGAAAATGAAGCTGCAGGTAGGAGAAGTGCCTGTCAGCAGTGGCCGGATTTCTCACTGATTTTAGGGATGCCGTTAGGCCTTATGGAATAAACATATAGAGAACCAGAATTGTTCAAGGATGCCTCTCAATCAGAGAAGCTTGGTGGTTTAATTCCATTTTCAAGGATGTACTTTGTAACAAAATGGTTCCTTGAAAATGTGAAAAGTATTCTTAGGCCAAATAAGCATTTAAGTATATAAATTATTGCAGATTTTTTTTAAATGGTATCCTCCTGCTAGTATAAAAAGTGTCTTTTTTATTGATGTGATATTGCCCATGTAAGTTTAAATCATGGAATTATGGCTTTGGAAAATCCTGAAAAAGACAACTTAGTTTATAATTTGAATGACACAGCTGCAGGCTCCATTGCATTTTCTGGAGGAAGTATTGTTTTCACAAGGCTCCTAGCTTGGTTCTTTTGCTGGAGCATTCATTCTGGGAAGATTTTTTAGTTTCTTACAGGACAGAAAATGCTTAAAGATGGAACGTCGTGTGTGTGTGTGTGTGTGTGTGTGTAAGCCAGGCATGTGATTTCATTTGGCAGGCACATTCTAATGTTGCCATTTGCATGTCTTATTTTGTATGGATGCTATCTATCTCTTGTTAACTTTGCTAAGGCTATGAGATGCTCTTGAGCTATAAGGGACAAAGATAGTGAAGATGAAAGGAGTAAGAGCCTCAAGGCATCTGGGCCAAATTGGATGTATGTATTTCACCATGAAATATCATTTATAGTTTCGAAACTCTTCAGTGAACAAACATGTTGTGAACAGGTAACACTCTGAGCTGTGAGACAATCAGGAGACCAGTAGTCTCCTTCTGCACCATTTTCTCAAGCTCCACAAGAGTTAGAATCTTTTTTTTTTTTTCTTAAGATTTTACATATTTATCTTAGAGAGCATGAGCAGGGGGAGAAGCGAAGGGGGTGGGAGACGGAGATAATCTCCAGCAGACTCCTAGACAAGCTCAAAGCCTGATGCGGGGGCTCCATCCCACAACCCTGAGATCATGACCTGAGCCAAAACCAAGAGTTGGACACCCAACTGACTGAGCCACCCAGGCACCCCAAGAGGAGGAATCTTTGTTTTGGTCATTTATCATTCCCAAGGGCTTAGAATTTACCTGACACACAGTGTGTGGTCAATAAATGTGTTCCCTGAATGAATACATTCCATATTAAAGAAATTAAATACTCTTTCTATAAAAGTTACTTGTAGAAAGTAGGAAATATTTACAGTGCTACAATTCCTATAATAACTTTTATAGCTAATGTATTCTGATTTGTATTGATAAAGATTTTTTAGCTAACCTCAAGGGTGTATGGATTTATTGGATATATAGTTTTTAAATGGCAGAAATTAAAATGTTTATTTTACCGTTTGTATAATTAAGGTTTTAAAATATCAATGATGAATACAAAGACCTTTAATTTTTTTCAGCATAACTTTATTTCATGTTCAAAAAATAAAAATGAAAATTAATGGAAACTCATTTGAAAAAGATTGCATTCACCAATACATTACTAGGAAGATTATCACTCTACTCATGCCGTGTTACATTTGACATTTTAAAAAATATTTATTGTCTATGTCAGGAGGGTTTTTGGCACTATAAACCCATTATTCATATCTTCAGGGCTAAGTTTAAAACTGCAGTATGTGTGGTGCTGAGTAGAACTAAATAGGGCAACATATTCCCCATAGATATACCACATTTGGGATTAGAGGAACCAAAGGGGTCATCTTTGTTAACTTCTCTGCCCCACCCCCTTCCACACAAGCCCTCTTTATAAAGGGCAAAACTGAAGTCCAGAGAGTAGATGAATGGCCAAGCAGAAATGGTTAGCTGTTATGGTCTTAATGCTTTCTAGTTTCTTGTTACTTTGTTATTGTCATGTTAAAGCTAAAAAAAGTGAAGCAGATAATCACATTACTATACATTTGAACTCTTTTACTGAAGACAACTATTGATGCGGCTTGCATAACTTTAAATAAATTGCCTAGTCCATGTGTTGAAATACAGTTTTATAAGCTTCCCCCCGAATTTTTGTGATGTAATTGTTTTTTTCCTGAGTTATAATTGTAATGACTAACTATGCCCTAAATTTTATTTCAGATTTGCACTTCTTATAAAATATTTATGTGCCATTTTTGTTATTCCTTAAAACTACCTGAGTTTTTGGGTGCATGCGTGGCTTAGTGGTTGAGCATCTGTCTTCGGCTCAGGTCATGGTCCCAGGGTCCTGGGATCGGGCCCTGCATCGGGCTCCCTGCTTGGCAGGAAGCCTGCTTCTCCCTCTCCCCCTGCTTGTGTTCCCTCACTGTGTCTCTCTCTCTCTCTGTCAAATCAATCAATCAATCTTAAAAAAAAAAAAAGGAACTACCTGAGTTTTGCTTTTATTTTTGAGATAGGTATAGATTTCTTCATAATTTTTCTGAATCCTTTTGCCAACTATATTAACCTGCTTGGGCAGCCATAACAAAATGGTACTAGTGTGGATGGAGACAGAGGTCTCTCTCTCTCTCTCCCTCTTTTAAGGCCACAAGTCCTATTGGGTGAGGGCCACTATTTAACTTTACCTACCTCTTTAAGCCCCATCTCCAAATATAGTCACATTGGGGATTAGGGCTTCAACATAGGAACTTTGGTGGGGGCAAGTTCAGTCCAGAGCACTGACCAAGGTGATTTTTTTTTCTTTTTTATTTATTGAGAGAGAGAGAGAATGGTAGAGAGAGAGCATGAGAGGGAGGAAGGTCAGAGGGAGAAGCAGACTCCCTGCTGAGCAAGGAGCCCGATGCGGGACTCGATCCCATGCGGGACTCGATCCCATGTGGGACTCGATCCCGGAACTCCAGGATCATGACCCGAGCCGAAGGCAGTCGCTTAACCAACTGAGCCACCCAGGCACCCCCAAGGTGATATTTTTTAAAGCAAGATTTCTAGTAAATTTTTTGTTTGTTTATCCTGTTTGTAGTTCACTCAGCTTCTTTAAGCTGTAGGTTTATGTCTTTCTATGAACTTGGGAATATTTTAGCAAGTTTTTTTTCAAGTATTTTTCAGCACTGTATTCATTCTCCTTTTTAGATTCCAGTGATATGACTGTTAAACCATTTGGTTTTGCTTCACAGGTCCCTGAGATTTTTGTCTCTCTTTTTTTTCTCTCTGTTGTTTAAGATTGAATACTTTATTTTTCTATCAAGTTCTTGATTTTTTTTCCTTCTGTCATTTCTCTACTTTTGAGTCCATTTTCTATTTTAAGAGTAGTGAACGGTCATTTGAACTGCCTGCAGTCTTTGCCAGATAATTTAAACATCTCTGTCATCTTGTTATTAGTGTGATTTTGTTATCGGTGTCCCAGGCTTTATTTTTAACCTGTTTGTATTTATATATGTAAAGTGTTTTTCTTGTATGTAGCATGTAGTTATATCTTGCTTTTATCTCCAATTTGAAAATCTCTGCATTTTAATTATGGTATTTAATTCATATACACCACAAACATACATATATATACATATATAAATACATACACATTGGTTCTGGTACTGATTCCAATATGGGGAGGGGGGCTTCCTACATAGCACCAAGCAATTCTCAGAACACCAGCAGAGTGTCTGAGAATTCAGACACTATCTACCTGGTGATAGCATCAGATTCTAGAGGTTAAGGGCTCAGTTTTACCAGACTGCCCCCCTTTCCTCCACCATTCCCTTCTGACACCAGTTACAAGCCTAGGCTGTTAACCGTGCTTCTGACCAACTGGTTACAGATTGGAGGTTCTCATGACCCCTTCTCTGGACTTCAGAATACCAGTCACAAGTCTAGGTTGTTACCTGTACTTCTGACCTACTGGTTATAAATCAGGGGTTCTCACAATGCCCTATTTGGGTTTGATTAATTTTCTACAGTGGCTCACAAATCTCAGAGAAACACTCTACTTACTAGATCACCAGTTTATTGCAAAAGGATATAACTCAGGAACAACCTGATAGATGGAAATGTTGCATAGGGCAAGGTATGGTGAAAGGGCATAGAGCTCCCATTTCCTCTGCAGGGAGCACTTTCCCTACATCCCCACATGTTCACCAACCCTGAAGCTTTTCAAACTCTGTCCTTTTGGGTTTTTATGGGGGCTTCATTACATAGGGTATGATTGATTGATTAAATCTTTAGCCATTGGCAACTGATTCAGCTTCCAGCCCCTTTCCCTTAAAAGTTCCGACTCCGTAATCAGATGGCCCCATCCTTAAGTGCTTTCCAAAGTCACCTCATTAACATAACAAAAGATACCTTTCTCACTCTCAGGCTTAGGAAATTCCAAAGGTTTTGGGAGCTGTAAGCCAGGAACTATGGATGAAAACCAAATACATGAGAAATAGATTTTGGTCATCTGAATGACCAAATATACATTTCTTATAAGTCATAATATCACACATACACAGTTGAAAAAATGATACACAGAGACCTCACATACCCTTACCTACTGTCTGTCACCTAGTGGTACCATATTACAAAGCTCTAGTACGATCACTGTCAGAACGCTGACACTGGTATAGTCAACATACATAATATCTCCATCACCACAAGGATCCTTCAGTGCCCTGTATAGCCATACCTACTTCCCTCCTTTACCACTGATGACTATTGATCTATTCTCTTTTTCTATAATTTTGTCAACTAAAGAATGTTATATAAATGGAATCATACAATTTGTAAACTTTTGGGATTGGCTTTTTTAATTATGTATAATTCTTTTGAGATTTCCTTTTTACTGCTGAATAGTGTTCCATGGTATGAATATAGCACAGTGTTTAAGTATTCACCTCTTTTTTTAAAGATTTTATTTATTTATTTGAGAGAGAAAGAAAGAGCATGAGAGGGGAGAGGGTCAGAGGGAGAAGTGGCAGGGAGCCCAACGTGGAACTGGAGCCCGATGTGGGACTCGATCCCGGGACTCCGGGATCATGACCTGAGCCGAAGGCAGTTGCTCAACCACTCAGCCACCCAGGTGCCCAAGTATTCACCTCTTGAAAGACATTTGTTTGAACTAAGCTACTGTAAACAGCCATGTACAAGGTTGTTTTTTTTTTTTAATTTTTTAAAGGTTTTATTTATTTGAGAGGGAGAGCACAGCACACCTGTGTGGGCAGGGAGAGGGGCAGAGGGGGAGGGAGAGGGACAAGCAGAGCTCAGTGCATAGCCTGACCCGGGGCTCAATCCCATGACCCCGAGATCACGATTGGAGCTGAAATCAAGAGTCGATGCCCAACTGACTGAGCCACCCAGGCGCCCCCCATGTACAAGTTTTTATATGAACATATGTTTTCATTTCTCTGAAATGCCCAGAACAGTGGCTGTTTCGTGTGGTAATTGCATGTTTAATTTTTAAAGAAACTTCCAGTGTTTTCCACAGTTAATAAATCTACATTCCTGCAAGCAACATACACATGATCCAGTTTCTCCACCAGAATTTGGTGATGTTACTATTTTCTATTTTAGTCACTCTGATAGATGTGTAGTGATATCTCATTATGGTTTAATTTCTGTTTCCCTAATGGCTAATGCTGTTGAACATCTTTTCATATGCTTATTTGCCACCTGCATATCTTCTTCATTCAAATGTCTTTTCATATCTTTTGCCCATTTTTTTTTAAGATTTTTATTTATTTATTTGACAGAGAGAAACAGAGCGAGAGAGGGAACACAAGCAGGGGGAGTGAGAGAGGGAGAAGCAGGCTTCCCGCTGAGCAGGGAGCCTGATGATGTGGGACTCGATCCCGGGACTCCAGGATCATGACCCGAGCCGAAGGCAGACGCCTAACAACTGAGCCACCCAGGCACCCCTCTTTTGCCCTTTTTCTAATCAAATTTTTTTTTGCTGTTGAGTTTTCAGAATTCGTATATATTCTAGATCCTAGTCTTTAGTTGGATATGTGGTTTTCAGATATTTTCTCCCAGTCTGTAGGTTTTATTTTCATCCTCTTAATGGAGCAAAAGTTTTAAATTTTAGTTCATCGTTTTTTTCTCTTATGCATCAGTCATATTTTAGATGTCAAGTATAAGAACTCTTTACCTAATCCTAAAGATTTTCTTCTATTTTTTTCTAAAAGTTTTACAGGTTTTTGTTTTGTTGCTTATTGTCCAATGACTCTAGCACCATTTGTTGAAGATTTTCTCCAAAGTCAGTTTGGCATATTGTGCGGATCTGTTTCTGAATTCTCTATCCTCTTCAGTTGATCTATGTGTCTGTTTCTCTGCCAACACCACACAGTCTTGATTACTGTAGCTATTTAATACGTCTTGAAATCATGCAGACTTATTATTCCCATTTTAATCTTCTTTTATGAAATTGTTTTAGGTATTCTAATTCCTTTACCTATCCATATGAATTTTAGAATAGTTTTTCTATATCTACAAAATAGTTGCTCAGGTTTTGATAGAAATTGGATTAAAACTGTATATCAGTTTGGGGAAGAGTTAACAACTTTCCTACATCGAGTCTTCTAATCCATGAACACAGTATGTCTCTCTGTTTATTTAGATCTTCTGTATTTTTTTATCAGTGTTTTAGTTTTAGTATTCAAGTCTTGTTTTGTTAGATTTGCACTGTAAATAATAATTTTCATGTCCTTTTTTTCATTGATATATAGAGAAATGCAATTAATTTTTTTGCATTTATTTTGTACCCCATGACTGCTGAACTTACTTATTCTAGGAGTTTTTTGTTGATTAACCAAGGAGATGAAAGACATGTACTCTGAAAATTCTACAACACTGTTGAAAGAAATTAAAGCAGATATAGGTAAATGTAAAGACATCCTGTGTTCATGTATTGGAAGACTTAATATTGTTAAAAGGTCAATAGTACCCAAAGTAAAACATTCATCCTAAAATTCATATGGAATCTCAGGGGACCCAAACAATATTGAAAAAAATATTGAAAAAAAAGGACAGAGTTGGAAGTCTCATACTTGCTGATTTCAGAACTCATTAAGAAGCAACAGTAATCAAAACAGTGTGGTATTGGCATAAAGATAGACATTTAGACCAGTGGAATAAAACAGAAAGCCTAGAAATAAACACTCACATATGTGCTCAAATGATTTTTGAGTGGGGCGCCTGGGTGGCTCAGTTGTTAAGCTTCTGCCTTCAGCTCAGGTCATGATCCCAGGGTCCTGGGATCGAGCCCCGCATTGGGCTCCCTGCTTGTCAGGAAGCCTGCTTCTCCCTCTCCCACCCCCCCTGCTTGTGTTCCCTCTCTCGCTGTCTCTTTCTGCCAAATAAATGAATAAAATCTTTTAAAAAAATGATTTTTGAGTGCTAAATGATTTAGGAGTGCTAAGATGATCAGTGGGGGAAAGGACAGTCTTTTCAACAAATGGTCCTGGGAAAAACTATCCACATGCAGAAGAATGAAGTGGGATTCTTACACTGCATATAAAAGTTAACTCAAAATGTGTCAAAGTCCTAACTAACATAAACTATAAAACTCTTGGAAGAAGAAAATATAGGAGGAAAAGCTTCATGACGTTGGATTTGACAAGGATTTATTGACACTAAAAGTACAGGCAGCAAAAGTAAAAATAAGTAACACTGGACTATATCAAAATTAAAAACTGTGCTTCAACAGAATGAAAAGGCAATCTGTGGAATAGGAGAAAACATTTGCAAATCCTATATCTGATAAGGGGTTAATATTCAGAATGTATATAGAACTCCCTACAACTCAACAACAACAAATAATCTAGTGTTCCATTTATTTAGGTCTTTGACTTCTTTCAAAAATATTTTGTAGTTTCAGAGTATTAACTTTTCACTTGTTGAAGTTATTCCTACGTATTTTGCCTTTTTTGACAATATTGTAAATGGGTTTTCTAAATTTTGTTTTTGGGTTGTTCATTTATAGTGTATAGAAATGCAAGTTATTTTTGTATATTGTTTCTGTCCGCAGGATTTTCTGTATACAAGATCATGTCATCTGGGAACAAAGCAACTTTTACTTCTTCCTTTCCAAGCTGGATGTCTTTTTTCTCTCTCTCTTTTTCTTACCAAATTATCCTGCCTAGAATCCTCACTACAATGTGGAAGAGAAGGTGAAAGAGTGAACAGCTTGTCTCATTCCTAATCTCAGTGTAAAACCATTCATTCTTTGATCTTTAAGTGTGATGTTAACTACTGTGGATTTAGTATAGATGCACTTTATCAGGTTGAGGAAGTTTTAATCCTAGTTTATTGAGTGTTTTTATCAGGAAAGGTGTTAGATTTTGTCAGATGTTTGTGTATATTTAAAAAATTTTTTTGATCTTGTGTCTTACGTTGAGTTTCAACTATTTCAGTGTTGCATTCCTAGTATAAATGCCACTTAGTCATAGTGTATGTCCTTTTTATCTTTTGCTGGATTTGGTTTGCTAGTATTTTGTCGAGAATTCTTGAATTCTTGAGTCTATATTCATAAGGAATATTGGTATGCAGTTTTCTATTCTTGTGATATCTTTGGTCTTTTTTTTAAAAAAAAGATTTATTTATTTGAGAGAGAGAGAGAAGGAGCAGGGGGAAGGGGCAGAGGGAGAGAGTGCAGAGCCCAACGGAGGGCCTGATTCCAGGACCCCAACATCATGACTTGCACTGAAATCAAGAGTTGGCCACTCAACCAACTGAGCCACTCAGGTGCCCCTATTTGTGGGAAGTTTTTAGATAACTAATTCAATCTGGTTTATTCAGATTTTATTTCTTTTCTTTTTTTTTTTTTTAATTTTTATTTTTAAGTAGGCTCCACGCCCATTGTGGGGCTTGAACTCATGACCGTAAGATCAAGAGTCACACACTCTACCAGCTGAGCCAGCCAGGTGCCCCCAGATTTTTTATTTCTTCTTGAGTCACTTTTGGTAGTTTGTATCTGTCTCTGTAGGAATTTCCTCCCTTTTTTTTTTTTTTAGGATTTTATTCATTTGAGAGAGAGAGAGACAGAGAGAGCACAGAGAAGCAGACTCCCCGCTGAGCTGGGAGCCTGACACAGGGCTCGATCCCAGGACCAGGAGATCATGACCTGAGCTGAAGGCAGATACTTAACCATCTTAGCCACCCAGGATCCCCTAGGAATTTCCTCTTTTACTTCTCTGTTTTCTTGGTTATAAAATTGTTCACATTATTCCTTTATAATCCTTTATATTTCTGTAAGGTTGGTAATGCAAGCTCTTTTATTCCTAATTTTAATAATTTGAGTTGTATGTCATTTTTTACTTGGTGAAGCTACATAAATTTTTTGATATAAAAAAATCTTGTCAAAAAGCCAACTTTTGGTTTTGTTGATTTTTCTCCATCAATTTTCTAGTCCTTATTAACATCTCCTTGTAATCTTTCCCTTTGTTTGCTAATTTAGGTGTGCTTTGCTCTTTTCTTATCAGTGTCTTGTGGAGGTAATTTCTTTGAGCTTGTTCTTTATATTTATCAGCACTTAAAGCTATAAATATTTCTCTAAGCCCTGTATTAGCTGCATTGGATAAGTTTCGTATTTTGTGTTTTTATTTTTAGTAATTTCACATTTTCTAATTTTCCTTGTGAGTTCTTTGACCCAATTGGTTATTTCAGATTTTATTATTTAATTTCCACATTATCTTTGAATATCTTATTTCTTTCTGTTATTGATATCTAATTTAACTCTTGTGAGAAATCATACTTTGTATTATTTCAATTCTTTTGATTTTATTTAGGCGTGTTTTATGGTCTACCTTGTAGTGCTGTCCTAGAGAATGTTCCATGTACACTTGAGAAGAATGTGTATTCTGTTGTTGGGTTTAGTGTTCTGTAGTAGTCTGTTAGGTCTAGTTGGTTTATAGAGCTGTCAGTTCCTTTTTTGTTAGTCTTCTACCTAATTGTTCTGTCCATTGTTGAATACGGGGTATTGAGATCTGCCAGTATTGTTGAATTGTCTGTTTTTCACTGAGGTCTGTCAGTTTTTGCTTCGTGTAATTTTTTTCTCTCTTATGAGGTGCATATGTGTTTATAATTGTTACATTTTCATGATACATTGACTGTCTTATAGTAAACATCCCTCTTTATCTCTAATATAATTTTTTAAAGTCTGTTTTGTCTTATATTGGTATAGTCTTTTCAACTTTGTTATGGTTACTGTTTTTGCAGTTTAACTTTTTCCTTTTAACTTTAATCCTATTTGTAATTTTCATTGTAAAGTATGTCTTCTTCAGACAGTTACCCTTGCATTTTGTGTTTTTGTCCACTGTGACAACTCATTTTGATTGGATTGTTAATATTTATTGCTGTTAATATGGTTGATTTGTCATTCATTTTACCTTTTGTTTTTTATATATCTTATGACTCTTTTCTCTATTTCTCCTTTTTTTCTTTTCTTTTTTTTTTAAAGATTTTATGTATTTGAGAGAGAGAGAATGAGAGAGATAGCATGAGAGGGAAGAGGGAGAAGAGGGAGAAGCAGGGGAAGGGGGAGAAGCAGGAGAAGAGGGAGAAGAGGGAGAAGCAGACTCCCCACCGAGCAGGGAGCCCGATGTGGGCCTCGATCCCGGGACTCCAGGATCATGACCTGAGCCGAAGGCAGTCGCTTAACCAACTGAGCCACCCAGGTGCCCTGGAATTAAGATTTTTTTTAAACATTTTGTTTGGATATTGAATCTAATTCTAGCCATTTTGAAAAGAAAGAAATTCTCATTTTCATTATGACTTTGATGCTAATCTTTTAAAAATCATGTATCTGTAATAAAAGTCAGGTTTAACATTTTGAAGTTAGAAAAAAAGTCATTACTAACCATTGTCAATAGTGGTATTTTCAGATGACATTGTTATATTTTTGTTCAAGGAAATTATGTTCCAAATGCAGATTAGGTGACACAGTCTAATACTGAATCTTTGTTTTTTTTAACTTATTTGAGAGAGAGCATGAGCAGGGAGAGAGGCAGAGGGAGAGGGAGAAGCAGGCTCCCCGCTGAGCCAGGAGCCCGATGTGGGGCTTGATTCCAGGATCCCGGGATCATGACCTGAGCCGAAGGCAGTCGCTTAACCAACTGAGCCACCCAGGCGCCCTCTCTATTTCTCCTTTACTGCTTTGTGTTGCATTAAGTGATTAAAGTTATCGTCTTAGTGTTTGCTCCAGGGTTTAGTGTATACATTTTTTTAACAGAATCTAACTTCAGATTCATCATATTAATTTAATTCCGTAAGATATAAAATCATGCTTCCGATGTACCCCTCTTTCCTCTTTCCCTTCCTTGCTAATGTTGTCATACATTACACTATATATTTTCCAAACCTAATAATACATTGTTGCAGTTATTAATTTGTCATTTAAATAAGTAAAAGAAAGAGCAGGTAGAGTTTGTTCTTTTAAAGTTATTTACCATTTCTTATTCTCATTTATTCCTGTGGATTTGTGTTGTCATCTGGTGTCACTTCCTTTGCCAATACAGTTTTATACCCACCTACCTCTTTTGTTTGTTACTGTCAAACATATTAACATTTCTTTATGTTATAGGTCCAACATTACAATATATACGTGTTTTTATATAATTTCTTTTACAATCACTTAAGAGATGAAAGGACGAGAAATATATATGTGTATACTGTCTTTTATTTTTATATAATTAGTTTTTTTGGCATTCTTTGTTTTTCATGTAGTTTCTAATTATTGTTCGGTGTTACTTGTTTTCAGCCTGAAGAACTTCTATTTAATATTCCTTTTTAAGGTGTGTCTGCTAGTATTGCATTCTCTCAGTTTTTGTCATTCTTGATATCTTCTTGGTATCTTTATTTTGCCTTCATTATTGAAGATAGGTTTGCTGGAATAATATTCTTGGTTAAAATTCTTTTTCTTTCAGTTCTCTAAATATGGCTCCCCCTGCTCCAGTCTTCTGGCCTCCATAGTTTCTGATGAGAAATCAGCTATTAATTTTGGGGGGGTTTTGCTGTATATAACTAGTTATTTTTTTTCCTTGCTGCTTTCAAGGTTTTCTCTTTGTCTTTCAGCATGTTAATTTGTTGTGTTTGGATGTGGGACCCTTTGCTTTTATCCTACTACAATTTAATTTAGCTTCTTGGGTGTGGAGATTAATGTTTTTATCAAATTTTGGGAGTTTGCAGCCATTATTTCTTTGAATATATTTTCTCCACCTCTCTCTTCTTTCTGCCTGGTACTCACATTATAGATATATTGGTGTACTTAATCATGTTCCATGTTTCTCTAAGGCTCCATTTAGTTTTCTTTATTCTTTTTGATCTCTGCTCTTTAGATTGCATAATCTCTTAGGATCCATCTTCATGTTTACTGATTCTTTCCTCTGCTAGGTCAAATCTGCTGTTGAATGCCTGTGATGAACTTTTCATTTCAGTTATTGTACTTTTCAATTCCACATTTTTCATGTTCATTTTTTATAGTTTATTTATCACTTTCATCAATTGGATAAGATATTGTCATCATATCGTCCTTTGCCTCTTTAAGTATGGTTTCATTTAGTTCTGTGAACATATTTATAATAGCTACTTTGAAGCCTTTGTGTACTAAAGACAATTTGTGGGCCCTCTGAAGGGCCTTTTCTGTTACCTCCCTTTTTTCCTGTTTGGGTCATACTTTCCTCTTTCTCTGCATGCCTTGTAATTTTTGTATTCACTGCTGTATATTTTAGATAATACTTTTTAGCATCTTTGAATTAAAATTCTTTCACACACCCCCCACCCACCTCCTGTGGGTTGTTCTTTGTTTAGTAACTTGGCTGGATTTTATAGTAAAATCTGTTTTCCTCACAATACATAGTTTCTGATTTTGCTTCTCAGAGGGGTAAGCCTTGAGCATGTTCTCTCTCAAGTTGGGATCACTGTTTATAGCAGTGGTTTTTGATTGTCTCCCTGACCTGTTAAGTTTTCTTGTCTCTGTTGATTTCACACTCAGTTTTAGTTCCATACTGCTGGCTGATTGCACTGCTATTTTGGACAATTCCCTAGGGCATTGTTCTATGGTCTGATCCAAGTAAATGCAGATTCCTTTGCTGCAGTTGTTTTTGAGGCCAGTATTTGAGGTTTCTTCCATCCTCAGGACCTTCTTAGTTGTCTCTGTCCCTGGTTTTATGTGGTACACTTTTAGTTTTATGGTTTTGCTTGTTGCTCTCTTAGAGCTACTAGCCACCTAAAATGCCCTCATTTTTGCCAGTATCATTAGACTGGAATTTCTACATATTCTGTTCCAGTTAATGTTTGTTTTCTTGGAGACAGCTTACAAGCTCTCTGTTCCTTTGGCCTGCCTTTCCACCTTTGCAAAATCTAAGCTTGTGCTCTAGAGCTGGGGACAGGTTGAGTGGCCCACATCTTTTGGAGTCACATACCTGCTTTATGTAGGGCAGTAGTCTGTGGCTTTCTTGGCTTGCCTCTCTTGGTGTGGAACTTCTACCCTATCAGTCTGTTGGGTTGAGCAGAGTTGGGCTGCATTACACCCAGTCTGCCATGCCTAAAGTAGAGCTTCTGCTCTGCTAGTGGGCACTGTACAGAATGGAGCCCAGACCTACTTCTGAATCACTTGTGCTTGGAACATGGCTTCCAGAACATGGAGTTGGTAGAGTAGAATGTGTCATGCTTGGGTCCTGCCCCTTTCTTACCATCATGTGGGCTACTTGAACACTTTTAAGAATTTCTTTTTGTTTTATGTGTGGGTTAATGAGTGTATCTCTTTGTGTAGCTTATTTAGTGCTTATCTTCGGAAGTTTGATACATTTGTTATATCTTACATCTCTCTAACTTTGGGAACATTTCAAAGACAATAATAATAATACTTTGATTTCATTTTCTGCTCATTTTTATATGTATGTCACTCTTAATTGACTGTTCTCATTATAGATTATGTGTTTTATTCCATTTTTGCATATCTGGTATAAATCGTTTCTACTGAATACCAAAGTGCAGTGGTTGACTCAAGCAAGGCAAAGCACTTCTGTGATTGAGTTGCTAAGTTAACTAGTCAGTTTTAACAGAATACAATTTTTACTCGGAAGAATTACTGGCAGTCAAACTCTAGTTTATTCTGACTTGGATATTTGGCAGACATTTTCTCTAAATTGAATGAATGAGCCAATCTTTCCTTTCAAGTAACAGTTTTTTTTTTGCCATTGAAAAAATTTGAAGTCTCTAAGCAAAAATTAGGATTTTGGAAAACTTGTATCCACCACTGTGAGCTTGGTAGCTTTTCAGTAATTATAGACTCCGATGGTCATATTATTGAGTGTGTTTTTTTTTCATATTGCATAATGAAATGTGTCAGTCTTGGAAGATTTGCATAACCCAGTGAACCAGTAATTTCTAAATGACCAATTTAGTGTGATGTTATAAAGTCATACCTGATTAAGAGATCAATTCAAGGTAGAAGAGGGACCGGTTGATTTTAATGGAATATTAAAAATTTATTAATATCATTTAAGAGTACATCACAGCTAATTACTTGTTGAGTTTTTGTGTAGTACAAAGAATATCCAGTTAAATGGTTATTAAATACACATTCGTTTTATAAATATATAACTGTATAAGGCCAAACTTTCTTTATTTATTTTAGTCAAAACAACAGAGGAGATTGAATGTACAAGCAGATATGAGAATTCAGCTGTCTTCTATTAATTGGACAAGAACAAGATTTATAAAAATATAAAACTATGTTACTCTGCTCACTTTTTTTTCATAAAAATAGTTGTTTTTCATAGAAATGTTATTTATATGAACTGGGTTTAATTATTCTAAGTGAATTAAGAGATTCATATTTTAAAAATTGTTTTAATTCTAATATGGCAAATATCAATATATATAATCCACATAAACAAAAGATCTGGGGAGTCCTCAGTAATTTACTTGTAAAGGTGTCCTGAGACCAAAATTTGGAGACCTCTGTGTATACTTTTTCTCCTCATGGTCTCAAGGTGACTTCTGTACCTCCTGGCATGACATCTTTATTCCAGGGTGACTCGGGAAAGAAGGAATGCTGGAGAAAGGAGCTATATCAGGGTAGCAGAATGTTCTCCCAGATAACCTCAAGTTTAATGTCTTTAGGGAGAACTTTCTTACATATTTACCATAATTGCAAAATAGAGTGAGAAAGTGAGAACTTTTAGTTGGGTCCATTGCTGCCCGGAACAAATTTGTTCTATTGGTAGAGATGGATATTGGGTAGATACATAATATGTCCGTTACACAGTTTTTTGTTTTTGTTTTTTTGCTTGTTTGCTTGTTTGTTTGTGTGTGTGTATATGTGGTTGGTTTTTTTTTTTTTTTTAATGACTGGTCCTGGTCAGAGTTTCAGGGAAACTCCCACATGAAGTTTTATTGTCTGATTCCTTTATACAAAATCCTCAAAACTTGCTTAGACATCTCACCTCATTGTCTTCTCGTTAATTCTTGGCTTCTACTTTCCAGGGCATGTTTGGTCTCTGTGGGCTCTGCATCTCCGTTCTACCCTCAGGGTACATTCTGTTGGAGCCACACATGGACTTGCAAAACACCATTGACAGGACTGAGTAAATTGTGAAATGTCCCTTATTCTTCAACAGAGCTTCTCTTTATCTTTGTGATTTGGTAACTTCTTACATTAATAAAACTTTTCTTTCTCACACCCTCAGACTCAGTCTTTCCCAGTGTATGTATCAGTCTGTTTCCTGATTGATTTATTTGTATTAACTCAGTTGTGAGCTCACTACCATCTTTTATGCAGAAATTTACTTCTACAGTAGTCATGATTTGCTCTTTAAAAAATGAGTCATATTCAGTTATACCTCAATTAAAAAAATGAATCATAGCCTTTATGGATTATTCTGGCCCAGAAACTTGCATCTTAAAGTGTAGTCTGGGGACCAGCAGCATGGGAGTCACCTGGGAGCTGACTGGAAATGCAGAATCTCAACCCACCTCACAACTAACAAATCACCATCTACATTTTACAAAGATCTGTAAATGATTCAGGTGCACAAAGTTTCAGAAGCACTGGTCTGAGGGAGACAACAAATGAGAAGAGGGCATGGAGCTCTGTTCTGAGGAGCTCTTCTTTTTAATGTAGACAACAAGAGCTCACCAAGTCAGGGGAGCATGTGCTATCACAGTGTGGCATCTCCTGGTGCCTTCTCTGAGGAAAGAAGGTAACAGTTTTTGCTATCAACAGTGAGGCTTTGATCTCTCCCAGGATTATAAAATGGCAGACCCATTAAGCAGTGACTAACTATATTAAAATAATTTGCTAAGGTTTGTATCACTTGGGCATTGAAGCTTAGTTTTGTCTTGAACTGGAATGAAACTCTTTTCTCTTTGGAACAGCTAATTCCAGTTCTTGACATTGATGTTTGGTAACCTTTCCTTCTTTTCATTCAGAAACATGCCAATGTGACTGTGGGAAAGAATGGTGTCACCCACTGTCCTGATATAATTCGTTTGTGCTTTTTATGATTAAAAAAAATTTTTTTTATTCATTTTCTTCCCTGGTCGTATATTTCTCATTGAAACACTATTTCAGAGAAGTTCTGTGGTTAATTAACATCATCATTAGAACAGGTTTAGGAGTCAGATTTATTTTTGTCCATGTTTTGTGCCTAATGAAATGAATGAATCACTGGTTTGAGTGAATCCTGGGATTTGCTTCCTGAAAAATAAGTCTGTTATGGTCCTGAACTTCTTAGATTTTTTTCAATAAGTCCGAATAAATGTAGTAGTATTTAAAGGGGAAAAAAATGGTCTGTTCGAACTGTATTGTTAATTTTCTGCCAAGTAATGATGAAGCAATTCTAAATGTTGACAGGTTTCAGGCTTTAAAACATCTGTATGTTCTGGGGCTAGATAATTTGTTTAATTTTTACCAATGTAAAATATTGAATTGTTCTAACAAGGAAAACTGGATACAGGCTTACATCATTAAATTTATTTCTCAAGTTCATAAGGTAAAGAGCAACTTTCAGATCTCAGTCTGGATTTATAATGTTACCTAGCTTAACACCTAGGCCTCTCCCCACCCCAGTAACCCCTCTGTATGGAATCATAAATGTCAAAAATGTCAAAAAAGTCAGGGATAGAAATTACTGCTTCTCTTAGTGCCTCAGAACGTCTCTGTAGATTTCAGGTGGTGTTAAACTGGCCATTTCCTTTAAGGTACTGGGTAATGTCATAGTGGTTATAATGATTTTCTGTACAGATATTCCAGGGCATATGGTATCTTTGTTTTAATTTAGTAAGGTAAATTAAAATTTAGTAGTAAATTGCCAGTAGATGAGCCTTTAAGCTTGGATACACAGCAGTGCCCTGTGTTTGTCCATCGAACATTGTTGACTCATGAATGACACTTGAAGGGTTACAGATTTACCTGTGCTGTGGACAGAGAGACTCCCCACTCCCAGTGAGTGAATGCATGAATAAGATGAATGAATGAAATTTCTGATTCTTTTGGTCTTTTAGAAATAGTTTTTGTTGACATTGTCAATACTTTGAACATACTTTATAATTTTGTTTTTTTCCTAGAACTGTCTAATTGACTAGCTTAAGACCAAGAAACATTTCATTGATGCTAAACATTTAATAGCAGTGTCTGTATTGTATTATACTTAAGAGATTTGAACTTCTGTTTTCACTCAGATTTATAAAATAAGAGAATATAATGAAAACACTCAAAAAAATTGCACAGACACATTGCTGTAAAGACGAGACAACATTGCTAAAACAAGTGCTGGTTGGCAGGCCACTTGGGAGCTCTTGAAATGCTTCTTCACTAACATTTTAGGGGTGTCGAGTGTTCAAAAGCCAAGTGTACCAAAGTCAAGGCAGTATGTCATTTGGTGGGTTGTGGGAAAGGGGAAAGTTAAAATTTTCTTGATTGCTAGTTTTCTTTAAGGAGAGGCTTGGTGGAATGGAATCAACTCTTTTCAAAGTAGTTTTAAAATGATCCACTAGCTCCTTTGTACTACTGACTGACCAAAAGAATTTTACCTGCTAATTAGATCTCAAACTTCTCTGGTCTTCCCCATGGTTATTGCAAAGCATGTGAGATGAGTAGAGAATATGATCATCTTAAAAATACAAGTGAGATAATCTCTTCCATTGGTAATAGTTTCTGTTTTTGTTTTTTTACTCATATGGGTTCAGGGCAAGAAATATTGGATTCAGTGAGAGTTACTTTCTTATTTTTAGAAAATTGGATTTATATTTCGAACATTTATTGATTTTTTTTTTTTTAAGAAAGTTATAGTGTGGAAGATTCTTGTATTACTTGCTAGGGCTGCCATAAAAAAATAACCAGGCAGTGGGTGCTTAAGCAACAGGAATTAATTTTCTCACAGTTCTAGAGTCTAGAAGTCTGAGATTAAGGTGTCAGCAGGTTTGGTTTCATCTGAGGACTCTTTCGTTGGCTTGCAGATAGCTGCCCCTGCCTTCTCCCTGTGTCTTCACATGATACTATTCCCTCTGTGTGTACCTATGTCCTAAGTTCAGCTTCTTATAAGAACACCATTTGTATTGGATCAAGTCCCACCCTAATGACCTCATTTTAACATAATTACCTCTTTAAGGACCCTAGCTCCAAATATAGTCACATTCTGAGTATCAGGGGCTAGAACTTAGCATACAGATTTGGGGGGACACAATGCAGTCCATAGCAATCATATATCAGGGATGTCACTTTCAGAGCAGAAAGATAAGTTAGGAAGGTATTCAAGAATTTCAAGTGAGAAATGAAGAGAAACTAAGCCTAAGGCATTGACAGTAGAAATGTAAATGAGATTGGAGATTAGCATGATGAATGGTTCTCTACCGCCTCACTTTCAATCTGGAGGTGTCTTTGGGTCTCAGATGAGTCTCTTGTAAGTAGCATATCCATGGATCTTGTTTTTTTATCCATTCGGATACCATGTGTCTTTGGAGTATTGAGTCCGTTTACATTCAGAGTAATTATTGATAGATACGAATTTAGTGCCATTGTATAACCTGTAAAGTCGCTGTGCCTGTAGATTGTCTGTGTTCCTTTCTGTGTTGCTTTTTCTCTCTCTTTCCTGCTCAAAGGGTCTCCTTTAATATTTCTCTCAAAGCTGGTTTAGTGTTCACAAACTCCTTTAGTTTTTGCTTGTTTTGGAAACTCTCCTTCTGTTCTGAATGACAGCCTTGCTGGATAAAGTATTCTTGGCTGTGTATTTTTCCCATTTAGCATGTTGAATATATATCATGCCACTTTCTTCTGGCCTGCCAAGTTTCTGTGGACAGGTCTGCTGCTAACCTTATATGTCTGCCCTTGTTGATTTAGAAACTTTTGTCCCTAGCTGCTTTCAGAATTCTCTTTATCTTTGTATTTTGCAAGTTTCACTCTGATATGTCTTAGTGTTGATCTGTTTTTGTTGAATCTGAGGGGAGTTCTCTGTGCCTTTTGGACTTGAATGCCTGTTTCCTCCCCCAGCTTAGGGAAGTTTTCAGCTATAATTTGTTGAAATAAACCTACTGCCCTTTTTTCTCACTCTTCTTCTGGGACTCCTATGATATGAATATTATTGCGCTTTATGGAATTGCTGAGTTCCCTAAGTCTGTATTTGTGACCTAATAGTTTTCTTTCCCTCCTCTTTTTTCATTATTTTCCATAATTTTATCTTCTATATCACCTATTCATTCCTCTGCTTCTTCCATCCTCATTGTGATTATATCCAATTGGTTTTGCATCTCAGTTATAGCATTTTTTATTTCAGCCTGACTAGTTTTTAGGTCTTTTATCTCTGCAAGATGGGGGTTTCTCTGGTGTCTTTTATGAATTTTTCAAGCCCAGCTAGTATTCATGTGACTGTTGTTCTAAATTCTTGTTCAGACATATTGCTTATATCTGTTTTGAGCAAATCCCTGGCTATGATTTCTTCTTGATCTTTCTTTTGGGGAAAATTCCTCTGTCTTGTCATTTTTGTCTAGGTTTCTATCTTTTGCAGATTATGAAATCTTGTTATGTTTTCTGCTCCTGAGAGTAATGCTATATTAAGAAGGGGGTCATACACTGTCCAGGGCCTGGTGCTTCAGGAAGTGTTTCTGGTGTATGCTGTGTGCACTCCACTGTTGATGTTTTGGCTACTCTTTTTGGCTACTCTTTCCCACAGGTCAGTCCTCTGCAGAGTTCCTCCTTGCTTGCAGTGGGGAGTGTTTGGACCTTTAACTAAGTGTGCTTTGATTTGTTTGTTAAAATAAGCCTGGAAAAGAAAAAAGAAAAAACCTGATCTAAGACAAAAAGAAAATGAACAAAACTACCAACAGACAGACAAACAAAAACCTAAGTCTTGACTCCAAAGAAAAAGAAAGAAAAAAGAAAGTTTGATCTAAAAAATGAAGAAAGGAAACAAAAAACTATAAGCCTGATTCTAAAGGAAAAAAAAAAGAAAGAAAGCCTGGTCCTATCTCCAGCAGAACTGAAGCCAACACTTTGGAGCACTGTATGATCAGTAGACTTGGTACATGCAGGGGGCCTGTGTTCGTCCTCTGGGGGAGAGGCCCACTGCACTGGTGGCTCATAGTGAGACCTGCCCTAGTAAAGATGCCCCTGCCGGTGCAGGGGGGTGGGGTTTGATGTAAGTGCCTCCAGCCTCTCCTGGGGGCGCTCTGTTGCATGCTTGTTTGCTGAAGTCCGACTGTGCTTGTGGGTGGGGGTTGGGGGTGGAGATTGGAGATTGAGAGACGTTAAACAGGAAGAATTTGATACAAGACTTTGTGACTAGAGGTAGAGGAGACTAGTATGACTCTCATATTTCTCTAATCCAGGAGGAGAAACAGGCTTGAGGGAATAGATGTGAGCTGTGGGATGTCCCTGAGTACCCAACACTTTGACAGCCAAACTACCTGGGTGGGGTCAGCTATCCCACTTTCTTCTTCCTGATCCTACCGTGGCTACTTACGGCATGGACCACCTCAGATAAAACTCAACATGCAGTTTCTTGCCTCTGAACCTCCATTTGAATGTATCTTAAAACACTTAGAGCTCTTTTATTTTTAGTTAATTCCAAATTCCTGTTCTTATTAACTTAAGTTCCATTAAGGCAAGGACTACTGTGTCATTCATTTTTGCTAGTACATAGTAGTTTTGGCTCAGCAAATTCTAGTTGAGGGAATGATTGTCAGGAGGATTGTTATGAGTAATTACTTATTCTCTGCACATTTTAATCACCTGTTTCATTTTCTTGCAGAATGAGAAGACTTTGGGACATTCCATGAGTCATTCAAGTAACATTTCTAAGGTAGAGTGCCAGTGAAGTTATTTTCGTAGTTTGGTTTCTTCTATCTTGCACATGTTTATACTCTTTACTTTCCAATATGCGAAGTTACTGATACAGTTCTTTAATCTGCTCTAGGACCATACAGTGAGGTATATGGCTGTTATGTTTTTCTAGCGAGGCAATTCTGAATGTGTGTTGAGGTTAGTGACTAATAGGAGAACACCTTATTTTGTCCAGGGAAATCATTTACTCTCAGGTTAAAAAAAAAGTCTCAGTCACCAAAGAAACTGTCCCCTCAGTTAAGAGTGCATTCGACTGACAGTAACAAAAGTCCAGCTCTGGTGACCTCAATAGTTATGGATTTATGTGGTCCTGATGACAAAGTGTGTCTGGAGGTAGGTGGTTCAAGGTTGATGCAGTTGCTCACAGGTGATACCAGGGACTCAGGTACTTTTTGTCCTCTCTGTGTCACCTTCCTTAGCACTTTGTCATCCTCATGTTTTAGTGCCTCTTGGCCTTAAGGTGGGAGCTGGACCTCCAGGTACCATGGCTGTGGCCTTGGTAGGAATAAGAAGAATGATGAAAGATGGTGGGGTCGGTCAGCTGGGAGTGACCGTTTTCAGCGGGAAGGCAAAAAACTTTCCCAGAAGCCCCACCCAGCTGCCTGACTTCTGCTTACATTTCACTGGCCAGAACTGGATCACAGAACTACCTGCAGCTGGAAAGTGCCTAGGAAAATGAGGGCTGAGAGGGTGAATTGGCCATCCAGCAGCACCGGACACACCTGTGCTGTAGTCACTCAACCAGCCTTTCAGGAGCATATCAGCTGCTATGGGTGACTCAGGAGCCAGCAGGAAAACTTGTTTGCAGGCACCACTCATTTCTCAGCCCAGACATGGGCTCCGGCCACCTTATCGTCCATGCAGTATGTCCATGTAGGTTCCTTGCGGAGATGGGTCTTCTCCCCATGTCTTTGTCAGCCGGCCAAACACTGACACAGATCCTGACAGGAGGATCTGAACAATGTGACAAAACCTGTCCTGCTGTCTCAGGCGTCCTGTGTACTCAGAAATAAACAGCCACATTATATGCCATTTTAATATTCAAACTGTATAGATACTCTCATTTATATCACCCTTTTTTTTTTTTTTTAACAAGTAGAATCTAGTAAATCCTTTGAGACAATCAGTCTGTTCTTAGGCATATTTCTGATCTCACCATATCATCCATCCACTTGATTTTGCATAAAAAGAAAAGTCCATCGTTCTCAGTATGACACTGAAGGCTATATAGAGTACTCTTTGGTGCATTCCTGATCTGACCTCCACCCCTGCCCCTGAGAACAGTCTTTCAAGGCACAGGCTTTGGCCATCTCAAATAAATACCTTTCAACAAATAATCCCACCTGTTCCAACCTCCATTTCTTTTCTTTTGCTGTTTGTTCAGCTAAGAACATGGGAGTTAATAGAACTGTGTAGTGGTAGATCATTACTGTCTGCGTTAAAAGGCCAGTTTTGCCCTACCCCCTTTGAAGGAGCTGTCCAACGTTTAAGCATTGAGAAAAGTGAGAAGATGCAGATCCAGATGGCCTGTCTGGTTAAGTTGAATTAAACATTTTAAAAGTACATAGTAGCCCCTATTGCCTTGCCCCAATGATGAGGGTAGTTCTGAAGGAGGCAACACCCTGTGCCTCAAATACATGTCTGTTTGTTTATGGTTTTAGTAAGATTTTATTCGAAGGGAAGTTTCCTCTTATAGTTAAAAAAAAATGTTTATAAACCACTGGCTTACAGTGTCTGTAGGAACATCTTAGGGGCTTGGTGCAAATTGGGCTGTGATATTCTGAGTTGCCTTGTGATAGTTTTGGAGTTAGATGGACAAGGATTTTCTAGCCATGTGAGGAAGGCTACTTCTTTGAACTTTAATTTCCTGTTGAGTAAAATTAAGGAATAATACAACCTTCGGGGTTGTTGTGAGTCTTGGGTATAATGTTTGCAAGGAACCCTAGGGCAGCTCCCTCATTGCAGTGAATCCGCGAACTAACTGTAGTCAAACTTTGTTGAACCCTGGTGATCTTAGGTGAATTGGGTCACGATAGTTCTTGATGATAGCTATTATTATTTTATTACTGATCAGAAGCAGGACTACATACTTTAAAATAAATATCATTGAGGGTGGAAAATTAAGAAATCTAATAAAAACTCTGGGCTTTTCCTTTCTTCCTTCTTGCATACATTTTTATTGTGTGTTCTTTGTGCCAGGCTCTGAGCTGGGTACTGGCATAAAATGATCGAAACAAACATGGCCCCTGTTGTGACACTTCCCTGTGGGCAGGGTTGGAGTTTTCTTCAAAATCAATTTTAGCTCCACACTTTCTTTTAGAAACAGGGTAACTGTGAAAGCCTCACAGCTTTCTGCCATATAGCAGGGCCAAGAAGATGTGGACCTCTTCTATTTTCAAAGCAGGAGCTCCTGCCCACTGAACTGGGGTCAGAGGGAAATCTCAGGAGTGGTATGTTATGCACACATTACTTCCCAGTGAACCATCAGCATGAAATTTTGTTGCAAAATGTACCCCTCTGAAATAAGAAAGTTGTATAATGTGGAGTTGTTAGGCATGAACCAGTTACATGGGGTTGGGGGAGGGAGGGCGGGACTGCTATGAAAGATAACTTTGTTTTTGAGAACGTAGTTCTTTCTTGCAATATTTATAAAATGAGCCTGTTGTTTGAGGCCACTTTAGGCCATGGCACATAAAACTCTTATTTTCAGTATAGCAGACATACTTAAGCAGATGCTACATACCCTTGAGACAGAAGATACAAAAAAAGGTTGGAACACAGACATGTTTTATGCTACCTGAAATCTCCCTTGTCTTTCGCAGGAAACATTTTCTGCTGACTCAGCCTCCGGCTGAGTTCAGTGCTGGTTTGTGTCCAGGGTAGTCAGTCACCTGCAGTGTGTATTATGTTCCCGCAGTTTACCGCTTACTGGTAACTGAATTACATGAAATCAAGATTGAGAGCAGGTAAAAATAAACCTTCCATCTGTCTCCTCATGTTCCATCTAGAGCTTGTTACAGAGTGATGGGGTGTCTCATTCAGTGTTTGTTAGAGGCTCCCCATGTTTTGTTGTAGCCTCAGAAACCATGCTCCCCTTTCAAAGAAGGAAACAGGCAGGTTAGATGGAACGTGCGGCTCCTCTGGCTTTAAAATGGGCATGCAGGTGCGATCCTCTTAGAGAGTTAAATTAAGGAAGAATATTGGGACATTTAAGCAGTTTTGATCGCAGTCTTCACCCAGTACTTGGTTTTGCATTAATGGTAATGACATTAAGCGGGTATCATTTACTGGGTCTCTGTTACAAGGGCAAGTTTTCATGAAATTTGTCATCTCATTGTCATGGCCCATCCTAACCACATAAGTGGTCCCCTAGTTACCTTTTCCTGTTTTATTTTCAACAGAGCACCTATCTCTCCCTGAGTTTTTATTAATTTTTTTCCTGTTGCCCCTTCGCCCCACAAGTAAGTTCCGTGAGGTAGGGTTGTATTTCGTTTACCCGTAAATCTTCAGAGCCAAGGGTAGACTGTAGCCCTGGAGCAGTTCAGTACATGTTTGTTGAGTGAATGTTTTGTAGTGCTGTGCTAGACACTTGATATGTAGCCCATTGTTCCTCTCCATCGTCACAGCCACATCCTGGGCCCAAGCCTCCTGGACTACTGCAGTAGCTTTCTAAGAATCTGCCTACATTCTTGCAACCTCCCAAATCAACTTCCACCCCAGCAACCAGGTAAATAGAATCCTAATGCTTCTCTTTTTAAGCCTTCAGTGGCTTCTGATTGATTCAAACTCTCTACCTTGATGTGCCAGATCTGAGGTGATCTGGTCCTGGCCACTCCTTCATTTAAAACACTTACCATAGTTTATAATGATATTGTAGCAATATGGGGCCAATCCTTTATTATTTTTTTTAAAGAAGTAGCAGAATTGCCCTCTGGGAAAAGACCTGTTCTCTTGACTGAGTGCCTAGAGAAGCTGAGACCTGCTGGCAGCATGCTTGTGGGAAGAGGGGCACTTGAATGCAGTTCTCCATGCAGCCCCACCTTGACCTTTACCCTGCTGAGGGGTCCTTGGTCAATGTGGGCCAGCAGTGTTGCCCAGGCAGGAGCCATCTATACCCCACCCTCACCCCACACACTACCCGTGCTGCTATTTGCGTCATCATTTTCTTTTAACTCACTTACTCTATTTAATTAAACTTGTTTGCAATGAGAATTTTGTATCCCCCTATGGTATCTGAAATCACATTTTTGATTTGCTAATTTTCTGATGTGAAATTAAAACAACTATTAAAAATATGTTCTTCAGTATGTCACCTAAACTCTTACTCTGTCACCCACCACTGCTCCTGATTCTGCCCTTCATGAACTAGCACTCTGACAGACAAGGGGATTTGGGAGGCTCTGTGGTGGAGAGAAGGGGTGGAGGGGGCGTGTCTCTGCTGCAGGAGTGTGATGTGCAGCATCTGGCTCTCAGGTGGCCATCACTCCCAGGGTAATTTGGAGCTTGGGATAGTGAAAGGAATGCAGTGAGGTACTGAGCAGAGCCTCAGTGGACTCAGGTGACCTCTTGTGGCAGGCCTGCCACATCGGAGTGAGGTGATATGCTTCCCTGTCCTGGGGAACCGTACCACAATTGCCCCCAACCTAAAGTCCTCATCGCCCCATGCAAGATATCCTCAGCATTGAGGTATCGTCATCTGTAACATAGACAAGGGGGCCCAGTGCAGCATATACGAGGATTACATGAGTTCAGATTTTGTCCCACACTTAACTAACTATGCCAAGCATTGTGCTCTGAATGCTGAACCAAACAGGAAAGAGATGAGTAAGCAGACCTCCAGAAAATACGGCAGCTGGGGAGATTTACTATGAAGGTAAAAGATAAGGGGCTCAGGTAGAGAATGACAAGGAACCAAAGTTTAGAAGGGCTGCTTGGGGAAGGTGTGGCTGAGAAGGGGCTACTTACAGCAGGACATAAACAGTGAAAAGGAGCCAGCTAGGATGGGATTAAACTGTAGAAAACTGGTTGTGACCTCCCTGAGAAATCCAAAACAACAGGTAGGAATGAAAGGCAGATGTGCTGGGAGTGATGACTATCACAGCTGTGCCCAGCTGCAGGGGGCCTGTCAACTATGTTGGCAGGGAGCACTGCAGTGAGGTCACTGTACTTTGGCCTAAAACTCTTTAGAGGGAGGCTGGCATTCCCTGAGGATGCTTGAACTCACTCAGTCCGACCGGAATTTTTTCAGGCATCAGGAATTTGCTTAGGCCACACTCATTGTAGAGGCTGGACTTTCTAGAGCCTCTGCTCAGGCCTCTCTTAGCACACGGACATGGCATTAGTTTACCTTGAGGGACACATTCTCCCTTGATCCTGAGAATTGGACTTGGTCCAGGTGACACAATTTCTTGAGCAAGTTCATGATTGGTAGCACTTATAAGGAGATGGTAGTGAAAAGCTAGACATACATCATGAAAACTGGAGCATGGGTACTGTCCTTTCTGTAGTCAGGCAATTAGTCTTACTAGGCTCTGACATTTGCTGAAGGCTGGTACCTAGGAGAGTATTTTAGACCTCTGTGTAGTTTTATTCAGATACCATAAGCGTTATGTGCCTCTGGTTAATCAGATATTTTTGGGTACAATTCAGACCAGACCTGTTGAGCAGGCACCTAAAATTATTGCTGTTCTGTTGTTTGGCAAGGAGATCTGAGTGAATTTAAGCATTGGCTCTCCTAGATCTCTTGAATATTTTCTAGTTATTGCTGCCATCAGGTAGGAATGAGTTATAGTAGAATGTCATGTGTAGATGTACGTACAGCCTTAGGAAGGAGGCCACACTGTGGTATGGTTGTCAAGACTGGTGTCTGCTTCTCTGTGTTTCTAAATACAAAGTTGATCAGTGACAGACTTAGGTTGCTCAGACTTACAGGTTAAGTATAAGCCAAAATATACCTTTCTTAATTTATATTGAAGAAAACATCTATCCCAAAGACAAGATACTTTCCTGTGGCAGGAACAGGGAAGTGACTCGGAGGAGTTGAGTGGCATCACCAACACGGTGTAGCCTCACTTGGGATCCTGATGGACTGCCATGGGCAGTGTTTTGCTCTTTGGCTCACCTTTTGCAGAGATTGACCATGTTTTCATATATTTTTTTCTTCTGACTGCTTATAATTTCATTTTTGGCTAAAGCTTTAGACCAGCGGTTTTCAAAACTTAGTTCTGAGTCTTCTTGAGGGGAAAGGGGCAAGGTTAAAACCAGTGTCATAATAACACTAGCAGATTATTTAATTGCCTTTTCACTCTTACTCTCTCATGAGTGTACAGTGGAGCTTCCCAGGGCTATGTAGCATTCGAGATGACATCTTCTCTCTGACACTAATGGAATGTGTGCTGGTGGCCTTGTGTTTTAAAGTTTTCTTTTCTTTTTAGAAAGAGAGAGGAGGGGGAGGGGCAGAAGGAGAGGGAAAGAGTGAATCTTAAGCAGGCTCCATGCCCAGCGAGGAGCCAGACTCAGGGCTCAGTTCTCACGACCATGAGATCATGACCTGAGCTGAAATCAAGAGTTGGACACTTAATTGAGTCACCCAGGTGCCCCTTTTGTTTTAAAGTTTTCTAATATAGTAAAGATTGACCGATGTAACCCACGTAAACACAAGCTCTTTGGGGGCCTCAGTAATTTTTTAGAGCATAAAGGGGTCCTGAGACCAACAAGTTGGAGAACCTGTTTTACATCTATGAATAGGCAGTCACTGCAGAGTGCACTTGTTTTATTCATTCAAATTCCTTGAACACCTACTGTGTGTCAGGCACTATGCTAGGCTAAACAGCAGCGGCTTCTGAGTCAGCATATTATTCCAGAGACATCTTTTTATAAGCCTTATGATAAGTGATATGAAAGAAAAGAATGGGGTTACAAGGACAGTGAAAAGCCCCTTTTGAGGAGAAATCTTAGGAGGAGCTGGTCATGCTGGATGGGGTGTGGGAGCATCCTCAGGAAGAGCAAGGGGGGGTGGGGTGCTGAGTGACCCAACACCATGATTTTGGATCTTTTTATGGTTACACTTGTACTTTCTGGGAATGTGAAGTTATCTTTGCTCAGAAATCATTGCCTTTAATTTATTGAAAACCGGCTATATTTGTAAGGTTCCCAACAACAGCTAAAAGCCTGCTTTGGAAAATGAGCTATGAGAAAATCCCCTCAGTGGTTCCTTTGCCTCTAACAGTGCTGTGATATATGCCCCTCATTGTACTGGGGATGTAGTATTATTCCCGTAATTCTAATTCTCTCTAGAAGGCCACCGTAGAAAAGAATTCAGTGTTAGCACTACTTGCTAGGCAGTAATGAGAGTCATTTATAATGGAACTCATTTGAGAATTCAGTAGTTTTTATTGTACACTCTCCTCCATGAATCCTATATTGTATATGTTCTATATTTACTTTCTTAATGGTCAGTTTTAATTAATTGCCGTTGTGAAAGCTTGTTGTTGGCACAAGCCTTCATCAAGAGTCAACATGTATTTATCAGAGCAGCCACAGAACTGGCCTCTCCTTCAATTGTAGCTCATTTTTGAAGTTGAATACAACTGGGTATTTATAGAAATCAGAATCTCTATTTATAAGGAAGCATTTGTTTTCACAGAGCAACTTCTGTGCTAAGCAGAAAGTTTGCTGAAATGCAATCTCAGTCTGTATTGCAGTGTCTAAACACCAAGTTAGACTTTATTTGGCTTTATTTATATGAAGTCAGGCCTGCTGAGCTGGCGGTAAGGAGCAGATTATTATCTCATAGTCTGGGAGGGAGTGAGGACGGCAGTAGCATTTAGTCACGTACTGAGCAGTAACTAAGTGTCAGGTAGTCTGCTAAGCACCATTTCTAAAATGCCCCACCCCAACGCCCAGACCCTGTCTTTGTGATGAGGTATCATTCCCAGGATATTATGTTGTATGAATCACATGAGCTCTTAAAAGCAGAGCCCTTTCTGTGGCTGGTGGCACAAAAGAGGACATGAGCTATTGGAAGTAAGAGTGGACTTGAGAATGGGGAGGGATTGACAGGGAACTCAGGTGGCCCCCGACTGACAGCTGCATCCTGCCACTAACCCGAATGAATGTGGAAGTGTATTCTTCCCCAGAGCCTCCAGAAAGGAGGGAGACCCTGAGCAGAGGACCTCATCACACTATGGGTCAGATTCAGCATTTACGTGGTTTTAAGGCACTCTCGGAGGGTGCGCTCCTGTGTTACACAGTGGTAGAATGTATAATAAAGGTGGAAACGCTGTCCTCGTGGAGGAAAGCCCTTCCTTCTCGGGCGCTGTGAGAGCTTGCGCCTCTCAAATCTCCATGCTCACGGTGTCACATGCTTTCCTGATTGAGCCGTCGTCTTCTTATTCTTCTTTGGGTATTTTGTATTTGTAGAAATAGCGTAATAACTTTCAAATTATTTTGACCATGAGCAAAATTTGACCATGATTATTTTGTACCATGATTGGTACAAAACAGTTTTTACATTGAAACTCCGTTTACTCGCAAACACAACTGAAAGAAAAAATTCCTCCAAGATTTAATCCTTAGGATGTCAGATGCATTCTGATATGTTCTGTTTTATTTCATTTATAAAAAGTATAGATCATGACTCACTAACTCCATTTCTTCACGGGCCTTTCCAGAGTTGGAAAATCGGTACAGTTGATTGTGCTTCTGTAGTTTTATTTTACTTCGTAAACTTTTAATCACATGTTATTTAAAAAATGAATTTGTGGTTAGGAAATACATGTTCATGGTAAAAGAGGTGTACTGGTTGGAAGGGTCTCCATTGAAGTACTTGTTTCTCCTGCCCAGGGTCCCTGGTCTCCTTCCACATTTCAGAGGAAACCACTGTTAGGAGCCTTGCAGTGTGCACCATCCTGTTGATAAATAGTCTGCACCGGCCAGCACACAGGGTGTGGCTCTCCCCTCTGCCTGTCACTCCACGTCCCCAGTACTGGGCAGAACAGTACCTTTCCCTTCGTTGAATGACAGCCTAGTGTTCCTTTCTGTCGATGTAGCAGCACTGACTCAGTCAGCTCCAGGCCCATGGGCACTGAGGTCATGCTGGGTGATTGCTCCCCCAAACAGTGCTGAACAAACCTATTTGTGCATATGTGTGGGGATGAATTCCAAAAGAAGAATTGCTGGGACAACGTGAATGTGCATTTGTAATTTAGAGAGTAATTGCCAAATTGCCCTCTTCTGGAGTTAAGCAATTTGCTTTCCCACCGGCAGTGTATAAGCATGGCTGTTTTCCCACATGTTTGTCAACACAGGTATTAGGTGATTTAAAACAAAACAAAACAGACTTTTTTGTTGCTGATGGTATATCTCATTGTAATTTTTATTTGTATTTCTCATTGTAAGAGAGGTTAAGCATCTTCTTATGTTTTTTTTTTTTTTTTAAGATTTTATTTATCTTTAAGGATAGAGGGAGACACAGTGAGAGAGGGAACACAAGCAGGGGGAGTGGGAGAGGGAGAAGCAGGCTTCCTGCCGAGCAGGGAGCCCGATGCGGGGCTCAATCCCAGGACCCTGGGATCATGACCTGAGCCGAAGGCAGACGCTTAACGACTGAGCCACCCAGGCGCCTCAGTATCTTTTTATGTTTTAAGAGCCATCTGTACTTCGTTTCCCCATTTTTTTCTATTAAGTTTGAGGTCACTTGTAAACAGGAGCCCAACTTGTCTCTTACCTTCCTTATCCAGTCCTTCTTCAAATTGCTTCTGGCTTAAAAGCAAATGAACCCAACCAGACCATTTCTTGTGGCCCTATACCTGTTGATGTAAATCAGATGGGTGAATTCACTTTTGTTAGGGCCCTGAGCCCCAGATGTTTAAAAGTAGCTTTGCCAGTAAGTGAAAAGAAGATCCACTGAGGGTTTACAGCAGAGAAGGAGGAAAGGGGTGGTAGAGAGGGAGGTTGGGAAGTAACCTATTGGAAGGAGCAGGGGAAGGAAGTGAAGCAAGAGGAGAGCCGGGGAAGGTCCGGCTGGTGTCCTGCAGTGAGAAAGTCCCTGAGTGAAATTGGTAAGTTCCTGGCATGGACGGAGAAATGTACTTGATGAGTCTGTTACAAATAGCCCTTTCAAGGGCAGTAGGTTCCTGCAAAAGGAAATGCCAGCTTCTACCAAGGCTATATTGGAAGTTTTCCTTTGGTTGTTTTTGGCAGCCTTGACAAAGTAATTTTGTAACTTACCAATTTCACTCAGAGGGACTTTCTCACTGCAGGACACCAGCCGGACCTTCCCTGGCTCTCCTCTTGGTTCACTTCCTTCCCCTGTTCCTTCCAATAGGTTACTTCCCAACCTCCCTCTCTACCATCCCTTCCCTCCTTCTCTGCTGTAAACCCTCAGTGGAGTCTGGTAGGAAAGACAACCACTAGTGACTTGAGTACTGACAAATTGTCTAAAATTGTCATTCCTAAGAAATAAACTCAACTGGAATTTAGGCCTAGATGGAATCTGGAGGTTTGTTTGCATAATTGATTACAACATCTTAAGAGGAGGGGATTTTTTACGAAAATTTTTTTGTAGTGAGATTGCTTTACATTCCTTTACATGACCAGAACGTCTTTTGTTTGAGAACCAACAAAGAGCTTCAGGAACACAGGGCTTTAGTTTTCTTGACACATGGGAATGTTCTCGTTATGAACATTTACACGTACTTTTACAGCAGAGTCCTGTGTGGTCTGATCTTGTGGAGGAGAGAGGGTGCTCTCCTTTTCCCTTAAGGCGAGTAGTGCTGGCCCGTAGCCTCCCTGGTGCCACCTGCCCTCTGCCCTCGGGCTGAGTGGGAGAGCTGTCCAGTGCTCCATGCCTCTGAGGGGGCACTGCTGGCCCCTGACTTACCTTGACATCCCCAGCTGGACTCTGGCACTGTATTTGAACTGTATTTGTAGGCTTCATTTTGTCCTTGCTGTTGATGATCAGTCCAGTCTTTTAAATCCTCATTGGTAGGTTTGATAGATTTTACTCAGCTTGATACCAGCAACAAGTTAAGCTTTTTAAAATTGTTGATGCTATGCTTTGGTGATCATTTTACATGTGGACTTGTCCTGAACTTCAACTTCTTTAGCTGGAAGCAAGCAGGTGCCTCTTATGAGATCTGTGATGGCCCCACAAATCTTGCTTGTTTTCTCATTCTTACTGGAGGAGTCAGCCAGGATAAGGAATTTGTTGGTTTGTATGTATGGGTGTATTTATAAAGATTTTATTTATTTATTTGAGAGAGAGAGAGATCATGAGCAGGGGGGAGGCATAGAAGGAGAAGCAGAGGAGCCCGACTGTGGGACTCAGTCCCAGGACCCTGGGATCATGACCTGAGCTGAAGGCAGACGCTTAACGACTGAGCCACCCAGGCGCCCTTGTTGGTTTGTATTATATAAAACAACAGAAAGTAGATTTTAAAAAATTTCCTTGAAACTTCATGATCTAATAAGAGAAATTTTTTCTCTGTAATTGGGAGGCTTGTTGAGGCTTGGACATTACCTGCTGAAAGTGTCTCGTGATTTTTTGTGGGATTGGAAAGGATGAAATGAGGACAGGGACACAGGATGTTGAGACTATTCCTTTTTCCCTAAATAAGCAGATCAGGGACTTGGGACCACTGCCACCGACTCACAGGCATGATGCTTTGCTGCAGGTACACACATGATTGTATGAGTTCCCAGGAGTGCACCTGAGACACCAAATTCATGGGGAAGTGATCCCAGGTCCTGTTGTGAGTGTGGACTGTCTGGCTGCTTCCTTGGTGCAGGCCTTGCTCTGCCCTGAGGCTCTTCCCTCCTGCCTCCCAGCACTCCCCTGTTTTGGGCGTGTGATGATGTGATAACTACCCCAGACTTCCCTTTTTGACATGGGTCACTTGAATTCAGGACGGGAGTGAGAAGCCATTTTCTTTTGATTTCAGCTTCCTGTCTGAGGCCTGCCTCCTCTCAGGATACTGAATATTTTCCACATTCAGTTAGAACATGTGGGTTCTTTGGTGGCTCAGCAGATGTGCTAGTTGAGTACTACTGCAGGATTTTAGCACACACATGCAATGTGATATCATGTAACTTCTTGGACCAGGTTTCAGGTTGAGCTGGTTTTAAAGTGATGTTTAGTTCTCCTGCTGGAGAGTGGGACCACTGAAGCCCTCAATCTGACTGCCAGGCCTGGCTCTCTCCAGGTTGGTGCATTTGCTGGGGAGGGCAGATGCGGAGAGCTTCTGGACAGTGGTGCTGCCGGTCTTGGTGACTGGCCCATGGCAGGGGTCCCGTAGCTTCAGTGCCAGGATGAGACCCAGCCCCTGGGGATGGGGCTTAGCAAGAGTGGGGTCTAAACCTCAGCCAGGGAATTGTGGGGCTCCCTCGAATCAAGGAGCAGGGCTGAAGGCCACTTGGGAGGGGCCTGGGGAAGGTAGGGAGGTAATGTGGGCTTGCTCTTGATAAGACTCATGGTACTGTTTTCATGTGGCTGTTTAGGTGTGTGGGGCAGATGCTCACTCAAGCTGTCTTAGGAGGGAAGAATGCATTTATATGAATATGCGGAGTGCTCTGAGGACCATGGGAACTCAGGAATCTGAGTCTAGAGAAGGCTTAGCCACGATCGCAGAGAGGTTGGACTGGGAGGCTGGGGGACCCTGGGAGGCTGAGGTGCACTCTTCCTGTCTCTCCACTGTGGCGCTCCTTCACCCTCCTAGAGCTCTTTTCTCGTCTTGGCTTGTTTATAAGCCCTCAGAGCCCCTGATCTGTGTCAAGACCTTTTGCTACACATTCTTTCAAATTTAAATTTTTTCTTTTTTTCAAATTTTATTTTATTATGTTAGTCACCATACAATACATCATTAGTTTTTGATGTGGTGATCCACGATCCATTGTTTTCGTATAACACCCGGTGCTCCATGCACTCTGTGCCCTCCTTAATACCCATCACCAGGCTAACCCATCCCCCCACCCCCCTCCCCTCTAAAACCCTCAGTTTGTTTCTCAGAGTCCATAGTCTCTCATGGTTCGTCTCTCCCTCCGATTGCTCCCCCTTCATTCTCCTAATGTCCTCTATGCAATTCCTTATGTTCCACAAATAAGTGAAACCATATGATAATTGACTTTCTCTGCTTGACTTACTTCACTTAGCATAATCTCCTCCAGTCCCATCCATGTTGATGTAAAAGTTGGGTATTCATCCTTTCTGATGGCTGAGTAATATTCCATTGTATATATGGACCACATCTTCTTTATCCACTCATCTGTTGAAGGGCATCTCGGCTCTTTCCACAGTTTGGCTGTTGTGGACATTGCTGCTATGAACATTGGGGTGCATATGGCCCTTCTTTTCACTACATCTTGATTCTTTTTCTTAAATCACAATCCCATGATTAGAACTCTTGAGAACCTTCTGTGCTCAGCCCCCTCCTGGGCCCCAGGTTGAGCTATGGATTGGCGGCCCTGTGGTCACCTAGTCTCCTTTTTGTGTAAAGAGTTCTGGCGGCGGGGTAGCAAGGTGTCCTGGACCCAGTGTAGGGTGGGTAGGAGAGAGCACTCACATCCAGCCATCCTGATTAGGATTACCCCTGGAACCAGCTTAAAGAGTGCCAGGTAGGAAGGTAAGCACTGGCAGGGAAGGCCCCTCACTTTTCTTTTGCATTTGCATATACCATCTGGTTCTTTTCTCTTCTCTTCTCCCCTCCCCACCCCTCCCCTTCTGTAGGCTCCCAATGTGGGGCTTGAGTTTATGACCCTGAGATTAAGAGTTGCATGCTGTACTGGCTGAGCCAGCCACCCCCCCTCCCGCCCCCCCCCCATCTAGTACTTGATTTCTTGACTATGTATGAACTAATTAAATTTAGATGCTCAGGAAATAAAGGATCACTGAGTCTGCGGGAGATTGGTATTGCTGCTGTAGAGTCTCAAATAGTTCTTGGCTACACTTTTACCCCCATAGAAGAAAAGAGTGCTGTTTGATTTGTTTTGCCTCAGCTCATCAGGACCTTAAATATGTATTATTCAGCGAGCAGTAGGAAGTAGCAGGTGTTCTTAGATTCTCTTTCCATTGCCATTTGGAAGGAGATGGTGTCACCGTCCCCTTTGGTCCTTCCTCTGTAACTGACTGGAGGTGTGTCATTGCAGGCTGGGGGTTCTTCGTTGGCGTCGGCTCCGGTGTCCGCCTTCCCTCGCTCTTCTGTCACACCGTCCAATCAGGACATCTGCAGGTAACGCTCTGCTTCAGATGCTGTAGGGGTTCATGTGACATCCCGGAAATAAGCATTAGTGTCTGCAGGTTCTCAATTTTCCATTTGCTCGGTCAGTACGCCTTTGCTGTAAACAGCTGGCTCCAGTTTATGTGCTGTTTGCTCACCAAGTTACCACACGAGTCTCATTTCTTCACTTGGATGTCTATTCTCTTTTAAGATTGTTTTTACTTCCTGTGCTTTTATTCCACTGTTCTCTGCATGCAGTTCCAGTGCAGTGTGTTCTGAGTGTTGTCACCAAAGTCCCGTGCAGTCTGCTGTTGTCTTGAAAGCTCCTCCCTGCCAGAGTTCTCTGACACAAGGGCTCACTGTGACAGTTATCTGTAAAGACACATTGTCCAAGAGAAATTCCTGTGGTTCAGAATGGGCCCAGGCCTTGAAGCCTGTTGACAATACTAAAGCCAGAAGAACACTAAAGTTCTCAAAATCCTTAAACGATGTGGGCGAGAGGGCCCAGGATACTGTGGAAAGTTTTGACTATGTGGAAAGAACTTGCTCCGAAGGGAAACTGATACTCCCTCCAGATCCGGGTCTGAGAATTAACAGGTTCCACCAGAAGGAAAAAAGAGCACTGCATCGCAAACCTCTTGGCAATTCCAAACATTCTTGTGTTTCCTCCCTTTCTGTCAATCGGTCAACTGCCTCAGAGGTGGAAGCTGGCAAGGGGGGCATGCATGTCCCTCTTTTGGAGGAGAAAGCAGATGGCGAAGCCGTGTCCCAGAGCCGGCGACTGCTCCGGTACCTGTTCTCGCTCTCGCATGGCTTGAGCACCCACAGCCTGCACAGGTTCCATGAGCTGGAGAACCGTGCCGCCCGTCTGCACACCGCCAAGTCCTCCAGCGGGCTGGCAGGGAGCACGGGCTTCTGCTCGGATGAGATGGGAGACGACGATGTCTTCGAGGACAGCACATCTGCAAAGTGGAAAAGCAAGGTCCTGCGGGCGCCCCTCTGCTCAGGGGAGAAGGACAGTGACCTGGATTGTCCTTCTCCCCCCTCTGAAAAATGCCCCCCGATCTCTCCTGTGTCCACGTCAGGGGATGCCTGCAGGTTGGTTTACCAAGAACCACCATTCTGGCCAGCTCTGCTCCCCAGACCTCGGTGGCCTCATCTTGCTTTTAATATGTGAAGTTTCAGGAAAATGAAGTAATGGGGGGTTGGTAGACAATTGTGGGTTAATGGTTTTCTCCAGAACAATGGAGTATTGATATCATTCGACAAACCAGTTTTTATGAGAATGGGTCCCAAATAGTTTCACAGATGATTAAAGGGGAAGATGCTACACATATTAAAGGCCAAGCTGACTCTTCTCAACCAAAAATAAGTAGAGTTTGCTTAAGGAAATTGGAAGAAAGAAAATAGTATCTCCAGTTTTCCAGCTTGAGGATCTAGATGTTAAGCATTGGCTGCCCCTTCCGGCTTCATTTTTACCCTTTGTTCCAGTTACAACACAGTGTACATGGGAAGAAGCCGGCCTCCCACAGCACCTTCCTTCCTTCTTTTTAACTCAGATGTGGCCACCTCTGCCCAGGTCCTGACTCCACTTCCCACCTTTGTCTTCCCGTGTGCAGCATCCTTGTCTGGCTTCCAGAATCTTTCAGAATCCGCTTTTTGTCACCACACTCAAGCTTTCCCTATTCCAGCCTTTCCCTGGGTGCCCCTTCCGGGCCAGCTGTTACCATTTCTAACAGTTGGATCAGAAACCCCTCTCACAGAAACAAAGAGCTGTGAGCCTGGCCAGGGCCAGGGCCCAGCTCCTGTCAGGCCAGGTGTCCCTGCCTGTTCTCCAGCTGCTGGATCGGACCCTTCTGTTTCTCAAAAGTCTGTTAAGTTCCTTGAGGTTAGTAGCTACATCCTCTTGCATGCACCCTTAGAAATCGTGAATGATTTAAAATTCTCGCTTCCTCAAAAAAGAAACAAATGGCGGCACCTTCTAATGGAGTTTTTAGGTCCAGGAGAGGTCCTGTGTTTTCTTTGTGTACTGTCTGAGGGAGGACGGAGATGTGTAGTATGGTGTGTGAAGGTGAAGTCAGTGATTATGGCTAAAAATCAAGTTCATCATCTTTTTAAGTCACTGGTATTTTTGGAAAGTAGAGTGCTAGTTTTGTTTTACACAGAAATTTTCCTCTAATTATTTTAACATGTTGTGAAAGAGGCTTCCATGTTGCCTTAAATTTGGCTTTCAGTGAAGTTCTTAAATCTTACCAAAAATGACTGCTTTGTCATTTCTTATATCATTTTTTCCTCTCTGATGCAAAATGCCATCCAGACTTTCCATGTTGGTGCGGTAAGCTAGAAGTTTTTAGTTTGTAGTCATTGTTCACATCCGTGTTTGTGTGTTTTTGTGCTTGTGGTCCTTTCTGTGATGTTTGTTGTTGAAAGTTTTCACTGGGGGGATTGACCCTCCCCTGAAGTGTCCTCTCCCCTGGTATGTGGCCCTCCTGGTAATGACTGGCTTTGCTCTCCCCACAGGATCTGCCACTGTGAAGGGGATGACGAGAGCCCTCTGATCACCCCCTGCCGCTGCACCGGGAGCCTGCACTTCGTGCACCAGACCTGCCTGCAGCAGTGGATCAAGAGCTCCGACACGCGCTGCTGTGAGCTCTGCAAGTACGAGTTCATCATGGAGGTCAAGCTGAAGCCTTTGCGAAAAGTACGTGGAAGGACACCTTTGGAAGTGCTCTCACCTCTTTGAAATGAGGGGCCCCTGGCAGAGTTAGCCCCTTGGCCGGGATGAAGCCGTAGCTTGCTTACGCTCCTGTCTGTCAGAAGTGGGTGCTGGCGCAGGTGTTCATGCTGCAGGTGTCGTCATTTCCGGGTCTTCTTTCCCGCTCCCTCCTCTCAGGAAGAGTTCTTTATGACCCTTCAGTCCTAACGTGTTTTCAGTCAGACTAAGACTGCTTGTCTGTGTCTGTCGTTTGGCCCTCAGTCACCCTGTGGTCCCACGTTTGGATCACAGACTGTTTTGTGACGTCTTAGCATTTAGTTTTATATGTATTAACTGTTCATGTCTTGCCTCTGATTAGGACTGTATATTATTAGACATTAGTATCTTTCCCTTGCACAAAGCACATAGTGCATTTATTTGTTAGATACCTGTGATAAATATTTGCTAGTTGGTAGGGGGAGGGTGGGTGGGAAAAGAGAGGAACTGCAGGCCTTACGGGAAACGCCCCTCTCTTCAGGCCCCGTGTCACGGCTCTCTCTGAGTGGAGCATCGTCTGGTAGGCGCTTCCTGTGTAAATGGTTTAATATGTTTGTCTGTATGCCCAGCACATAAGGTTTTGTTTGGTAGAATAAGACTTGTTCGTATCTCAGAATTTTGGTATGTATATTCAAGGGGAATCACACAATCACATCACAACACATGACAAGGCCAAGTGAATGTTCGATTAAGTGGTGGCAGAACACATCAGACATTTAGAAGCATTGGCCTGTGGGCTGGAGCCTTGGGGAGTTGGAGTGGTGGTAGTGTCACAGAATGTTTGGGTGTTCAAGCCGTTCTTGAAGGGTCAGTAGGATTTGGAGTAAAGTGAAGGGAGTTGAGAGAGGTCAGATTGTGTAGAAAAGCATACACCAAAAAGGTGAGGGTGAGCATTTCAGGTCAGTGTGAAAGGCTTGGGCTGAGTGTACTTAAAGAAATAGCAGGAAATCAGGGAGCAGGGGGGCATTTTAGGAGGAAAGCCAAAAGAAGATACTATATAAAACCATAGCAAAAAGCACTTGGGGTGTTGGAGAGGCAAATGCAAACTACTTAAAAAATGTTTTGCCCTATAAAGACTGTATAATTTACTGGATACCTACTCTGTGCTGGTCCCTCAAATGAGACTTGTAGCACTTTGACCAATGTAGGTAATCCACGAGGCTCTACTTTCAGCGTGTCCTACATAGAACCATCTGGAGAGAGGCTGTGACTAGGGCTGGCCAAGGATATGCAGAGTGTTTACAGTTTGTTCTTTTTCTCTATCCTTATGTGTTTTCTTCTGATTCGGAAAGCAGTAAATGAAAGAGAAAATCTGGCTCTTTGGAGTCAATTAATGAGCTCCTAGAGGAGATGGGACTGGCAGAGCCTACTTGTACCAGGAACTCTTAGCATCGATTTCAAGCTGTTGCTGCCAAAGTAGCAAAGGACCAAAGAGTGAGCACCTTCTGCCATCACCTTCACGATATGGCGTGACCCATCTGCTAGTGTGTTGTGGCGTCATCAGCCCTCTTCCCCTTGCCCACGCCAGTCAGCAAGGCAGGGAGGTCTCCTGTGTGCCACCTGGGTCGGGGGCCAACATGCTGGGTTCATCAGGACTGGAACCATAGAGTCCTTTAGCTAGCCATTGGCTGTCTGCCTGCAAGAATAAGCAGACAAGAGGATTGATTTCTCGTTGTGGTCTATAGCTCATCTTGATCCCAGCTTCTCTTCATTGCATAAAAAGTTGGCTGTTGACAGAATACCAGTGCCCGGTACCTGGTTGAAGCCAAGTGGTTTAAGGTGAATGACCTTTGGTATTTGGGAAAATTCATGAAGTCTGGGAAAAGGGGAGGGGAGAGCAAGCCACTCTTACCCATCTACAGTGCTCTCACCCCCATTGTAGTCCTTTACGTCTGGGGTCCCGTACCTCATGCTCTGCATGTTGTCTTTCCAGTGGGAGAAGTTGCAGATGACGGCCAGTGAGCGCAGGAAGATCATGTGCTCAGTGACATTCCATGTCATCGCCATCACCTGTGTGGTCTGGTCCTTGTATGTGCTCATCGACCGTACCACTGAGGAGATCAAACACGGACAGGCAACAGGTATGTGCTCAGAGTGAAATATGAGCTCAGCATAGAGATCCTGGGTAACACATGGGGGTCATTCCAGATTGGTTTTTAAGTCAGACTTCAAATGTCTGGGTTTCTGGAGCGGGGGCATCAATTATGAAGCACCAAGCATTGTTTTTGGATGTTTCTCTTGCTGTGGTGAGTACTTTTTAAAAAACCCAGTTAGAAGAGGTCAGATCAGGGAGAATCTCCACACACTGTCTCCTGGAAGAGCAGCAAGATAAGAGAATGGGTACTCTCTGCCGTCCCACCTTTGATGAAGCAAGATTTGATGAGTGAAGAATCCATTGGTTATGGGTGGGAAGGTCAGAAGTTGTGTTTTGTTTACATCAGATCTTAAATTAGGTCTGCTGATAGGCTAACTGAGTTTTTCCTTCTTCCAGGAATCCTGGAGTGGCCTTTTTGGACTAAACTGGTGGTTGTGGCCATCGGCTTTACCGGTGGACTTCTTTTTATGTACGTTCAGTGCAAAGTGTATGTACAATTATGGAAGAGACTCAAGGCTTATAACAGAGTAATCTATGTTCAGAACTGTCCAGAAACAAGCAAAAAGAATATTTTCGAAAAATCTGCACTAACAGAACCCAACTTTGAAAATAAAGATGGACATGGAATCTGTCATTCTGACACAAACTCTTCTTGTTGGACAGAACCTGAAGACACTGGAACAGAAATCGTTCATGTCTGATTTTGTGCCGGGGTTAGTTTTCCTGGACATCGAAGAACAGCTGAAGGAAATTGTTTACTGCCAATTGTGTACCTTTTCTTACGTCCTTTAATAGCATAGACCGGGCAGGTGACTGTTTCAAAGGCTTCTCTTTTTCTAACCCCTCCTTAGTGAATCTTCTGGAAAGCCCTTACATTGGCTGGGCATGGCCGGGTTCCACTTCTGCCAGCCTTCCCACGGGAAGGGAGGTCCCCGTGATGCCATGTGATGGGGAGCTGGCTGGGCTCTGGCTCATGAGACCTTGAGCAGAATGAGAGAATAAAATGCCCAACTTGAGGGAAGAGCAGGAGCAGGGTGGCACCCTGGCCTCTCCCGGTTGGCAGTAGCCCCCACCCTGGCGCGGAGTGTTTGGGACTGTCTAGCAGCCGTGATGAGAGGATTTCCCTCATCACCAAGAAGAGCCCGGGAGCTGAGCCCCCTCTGCCGACACTGCTGCTGGCCGTTTTCCAGAGCAGATGGGGCTGTGGTGCTCTGTGCGTGGTGGCGAGGGATTCACTAAGCAAACAGCACTTTACAAAGAGAGAATCTTTATTTTGTAATATGTGTGTCCAGTGGGATGGACATTTAAAAGAATGTCTCATTTAGAATCCTTCCTTTCATGATCTCTTTTACGTTATAATAGATCTAAAACCCTTTTTGCCTTATATATTCTAAGAAACCTGACATCTGCTCTGTGTGCATCAGAGGGACTTGTGGGTCTAAAGCAGGACAAACAGATCTGAGGCTTTTTCCTAACATTTCATGGAAATGAATGGATGCCAGATGGCAATTTGAGCCCAATTCCTGTGGTTTCAAGCCTATTTTATGACAAGTCTTTATGTCATGGGCCTGCCCCAAACATTTCTTTTTGGACAACACTGAAAAAGAAGGTTGTGTGAGATCTAAATGAAAGGAAGGAAGTAAGTAATTAGAACAAAAATGAATATTTAAAATGACTTCTTTCCAGACAAAGCTCTCCAGTTTGTGCTGGCTTCACCAAAAGCGTAAGTGTGTGCTGCCCTGGTCTGGGGCTCGGGAACCAGGGGTGCTCTTGGGTGCCTGCCACCTTGCACGGCCTCTGATCCTGGGGAGGTCCTGTGGGTCACTGGCCCGGGCAGAGAGAGACAGATGGGCTGGCCCTGGGACAAAGGCCAGGAGTGAGCAGCCAACTGCCAGGGCCCACGGTCACTGCCCCCAGCCCCGCCTCTACCCATGTATCGCCTTAACTGGACTGGACAGAGAGGATCCTTGTGGTCAGTTCGTTCTATCATCAGGGATTATCTCCTGTACCATTTTCATAAGACAAAACCAAAATCACTACCATCAAATGGCCTTTGTCCCTTTAAAGTCTGCTTAAAATTCTGTTTTTAAAAATGGGTTTTACTTTGCCGGGTAAATAGGAGTTAACTCCAGGAAAATAGGTCAGGAGGGTCCGCAGTGTCACAGGAGTGTGCCCAGGTACTTACTCTCCAGGTGACTCTGCATCTGTAGAGCCTCCTCTAAGGGGAAGGATGCCTGGGGGTCCTGCCCTCAGTCCCCTGAGCCTTAGGTGCCTTGCCTGTCTTGTTAAGAGGATGAAGCAAACACAAGACGATCCCTTTGCCTTTCAGAGTAGAAGTGCTCTGGTTTGTTTGGAAAACCAGGAGGAGGCTGAAGCATGTCTGAGCTCTGGGGGAGGGCGCGTGGTAGCAGGCTTTGCCCTGCCGTCTCTTCCCATGCGGTGTCTGATTCGTCGGCATCACAGACTCTGGTCTGAGGAGCTGCCGCACCCTACCGTAGCCTTCCTCTGGCTGGGCAGACGCTGTCCAGCCATGGCCAGCCCCTGAAAATAGGTCAGCCTGCTCTCTCTCCGTCTCCCAGGCCGCATCCAGTCCGTGCCTGTGTTCACTGTGCCCCAAAGTGCAATTACCCACACCCCTTCTCAGCCTGCGGATGCCAGGCAGCTACGCTGTCTACTCAGGGGAGCCGAGACCTGGGCCAGCCCTGCCTGTGTCCCTTAGGAGCTGCCCAGGCAAGACCCCTTGTGCCTGCCCTCTTACAGCAGATGAGTAGTCGTGTGAAGACTGGGATCGATTTTTAAGTGGGATTCCTTCCCTCTCCCTGATGGAACCCCTTACGCTGAACTTGAAAGTCACTGAGACTTCTGTAGAGAGGAAAGTGTGCTTAGGTAGGGATAGTCTCTGGGCAGCCCACCTGTCATGGCTGGTACCTCCTATGGCAAAGGTGCCTTTATAACCATGACTGCTGTGTTGCTCTCCTGTGAAACCCTCCCTTCTTTTCAGGAAGGCCTAATACCATCTCATCACCTCCACCAAGCTCCTAAAAAAAAGCCTTTTGCCTGGGGACAGTCCATCCCACATCCTTCTTTCCTCTCCTGGGATGGCACACAGATGCCCCCTTGCCTTTCTCTTTTCTCATAGGTTCTAGTTGAGCACCTCTGACTCCATCCCTAGTCCCCCCTGTAATCTCTACCCCCCAGAGACGGACCGGGAAGCCAGAAGCCCTGGAAAGGTGGTACTGTGCTGCCATCTAGTGGGGGCTGCGGGTCTGCCAGGGGTTCCTTTAGGCCGCAGCAGCTTGCCTTCTAGTTTTTTGGGGGGGGACATTTATTCCCGTTTCCCCCTCATTCTGCACGTGGCTTTGGTGGAGGACAACACTTGGCTGAACCAGAAATGTGGGATGAGCTGCTGGTGGGTCTCAGGGCCCAGAGGGCTGGTACTTGGGGACCAGGCCAGGCGGGAGGGAAGTGGCCTCAGGGGCGTTGCCAGCCAGCCCTCTCTGATTTGGCCTCTATTCCCTCAAAAGTTCGTTTGGCTCGAGCGCTTCCGACTTTGGCTGCCAGCAGGAATTTGGTTTTTGTGCCTGAGTTGATACTAAGAAACCTGGAAACTATCAAGCTGTGCTCCGGACCTCTACCATCTCCTCCTTTTCTGCCTCATTCCACTCTTTTCAGTCTCCTGGGTCTAGTTCTCAACCTTGCTGGCATGCCCTGCCTGGTTGCAGACACAGGCCGCAGGCAGTGGGCCAGTCCCGGAGCCGTAGGTGGGGCTGGCATGGCTGGGGCTACATCCGCTGCCCGGTGGGGTGGCTGCTGGAGGTGGCCTGGGAACGGCAGGGCTGAGGGCCGCAATGCTGTGCGTTTGGCCTGATGCAGAGACACTACTTGAGTACTTTCCCTTTTGAATCTGATTTGAAATATGCAGCTTCCCTCTCCAGCCCAAGGAAAGACCGAAACATAGGGAAATAAAAGCATTTATCTTTGTTTTGGACGTAATTAAGTTGTGCAGCTATTCACCTATTTAGATGCAGTGTTTATAGAAAGCTGATTGTTAATAAAAACCAAATTTACACTGGCATGTCTGACGTAGTTTCTAAAAGGCACTTCACATTTGAAGATTTTCTTAACTTGCAGAGTTTCTGGTTATCTAAATGTCTGGTTTTGTATCCTTTTGTGTATGTTCACTTTCTCAGTATTACCACTTGAATCATTCTCGGGGGGAGGGGGTTGTTTGTGTTATACACGGGGTGTCTAATTGCAGCAATAAAGCATCTCTTTAAAAGGGGATTTTGCCCTGAAGGTGTTTTCCTGCAAGAAGGCTGGGAACATTGGCAGGCATTCCAGTGGTTCCGCTCCCCTTTTCACCATCCTCTGCCTTGAACGTTGGGGAAGAAAATCATGCAACCTCCGGAGGTAGCTGTTTTCCTCAGCCTGTCCCTGCAGGCAGGGAAGGTCCCCCCATCCCCCCGACACTGGTGGTTGGTTGAGGGGGTTGGGTTCAGGAGAGTGTGCAGGCTTGGGAGTGAATATGGAAGTAGCTCACACAGGTGTGCTTGCTTCAAACATCCAGGCTCTAGTTGGACTCCGTGCCCTGCGAGAAGCCAGATTCAAGTTCAGGGTATGTATGGTGATGTGACCGTGGAGCAGTTGATTATTGCTTAACTCGCCTTATGTATTGAAACACTGAGCCATGGCCTAGCTGAGTAGGAGAACCAGGGAGGACCAGCAGGATCTCTGGTGATAGCTCAGGCTGGCTGTATCTCCCGGCTTCTGATGCAGCCTCCCTGTCATGGTAGTGTCGCGGAGTCTTCTGTCTCTCGAGCCTGCAAACAGTTCACAGGGCTGTGTGTGCTGAGGGCAGGCACCTGCCTTTACCTGGGTGCATAAGGTGAAAACAGGCCAGGATTGCCCTGTACATACTGTCCCCTAGGTGAGCCCAGGTACCAGAGTAGCTGCCAGGAGGCTTTGGAGCTCAGTGGGAGGATACTTTGACAAGTGTCCTTGCCTGACTTTGGGAGCTGTTGAGGCCTCTGGCGGAGGATGGACCACAGAAGAGCTGAACAGGTATGTGCCCGTGCAAGGGAGAGAGTGCTCAGGTGCTTGACTACGGTTGGAGGGCTGAGGAGGGTGTAGCTGAAAGAGGAGTCCACTTCAGTGAGGTGAGGTGAGGGCTTCTGCCCAAGGGGAGCCTCTCTGCTTTGGGGATCCACCATATTTGATGAGTTTGGCCGAAAAGATGCGTAGTGGGGTCTTGGTTGCACACAGGCTTGAGCATGCTTTCCCCAAGCCTTTCTGCCCTTTAACACCAGCCACAAAGTGATGGGGTGAGGGCTGCACCATGGCACACTTCAGTCCTCCGTCAGGGCAAACTACTCAAGGCCAGCCTCCTGTTCTGTAAGTACACTTAACAAACTTACAGCCCCATTCATTGACATATTGACATACTGCTCATTACCTGGGGTGTTAGGCTGGTGGGAGGAGAATGAGCCCGGGTGCTGTAGTAGAACTATCTAGATGACCAGATGACCAGAAAAGATGAAATGTTTGATTAGACATTCCGAGGGGAGGGGCAGGCATACAATAAGCAAAGCGGTCAGCATGGTTTAAAAAAAAAGGCAGAACAAACAGCCCCTTCCCCAGGGAAAGGCCTTCAGCAGGAACCCAGCACTGGGTCCCTGGAAGGCAGGGATTCTGGGCCATAGTCATGCAGTAAAGGCATCACATACTCTTCACATGTCTGAAATCTATGGGAAATGCATGTTGCTTACTGCAGTCACAGGGCACGCTCCCTCACATCTTGCTTTTTTCACCTAAAAACTGGATACTGATACTGATCTTTAGATTGCTTACTTGATTTTTGATATTAGAAATGTCACATCCATGACATTTATCTTTGTACACGTGTGTGTGTGTGGGGGGGCAGTTCTGAAGATAAATTCCTAGAACTGGAGAAAGGGGTAAAGGCATTTAACTTTTAAGTTGCAAAAGCACCCTCCAAAATGATTCACTTATGAGAATTTGAGTCTCTTTCCTTACATTGTATCACATAGGTGTTTTTTAAATTGTTACTAAAATGATTGTCATTCCCTCTTATCACACTGATGTTTTACTTTGCATTCTTGGGTAAATGAGAGTGAGCATCTTTTGTTTACTCTGCATGTCTGCATATGTGAATGTCCATGCCTTGGCCATTTCTCTTTGGTTTTTTGGTATATTTTACATTAAATCATCGTCACTTTTTATGGTGAAAGAACATTAACTCTGGTTTGATGTAACTGGCAAATAAGTGCTGTTCGTTTTTTTCACCATTTTATGAAAAATTTTAAATAATTGCATAAGTGAGAAGTCATTTACCCTAGATTCTACAATGAACATTTTGCTATATATACATCACCACATATCTCCATCTATTCATTACACTATCCTTCCATCACCTTGCTTCTTTATTGCCTTTCAGAGTAAATTGCAACGAGAAGTATACACTTTACCCCACTCCAGTTTGTATATTATTAGCTACAATTCAACATTTATGGTTCTTTTTGTTCTTAGGAAAAATTTACCTACAGTGAAATGTACAAGTCTTAAGTGTACCATTTGATGAGTTTTGGCAGATGTATACACCTGTGTAACCCCAAACCAGATGTTCTGTATCAAAATGCAGAACATTATCTCAATCCTGAAAATCCTTTTGCCCCTTTCCAGTGCATCCCTGTCCCCATACCCTCTGAAACAAAATCGTTTTTCTGATTTTTTGTTTTAACTTGTTCTGGAGCTTAATTTTGGTGGAGTCATGCAGTTTGCCCTCTTGTGTAAGGGTTCTTTAAGTCAGCACAGTGTTTTTGAGTTTCGTCTCTGCTCCTTTATCCGCACATTCCTGTTTTGTGTTGAATAATATTCCACTTTCTAAATATACCAGTCTCTTCATTTTCTTATGGTTGGAGACTTGAGCTCTTTCCAGTTTTTGGCCGTTATGAATAGAACTGTTAAGATTATTTTTGTGGACACATTTTCATTTCTCTTCGGTAAATACCTAAGGAAAAATGCTGGTTCAGAGGGTAGTGATGTAAACTTTAGTTTTATAAGAAACTAAACAAACATTTTCCCAAGGCAGGTGTACCATTTTACATCCCCGCCAACAAGGTGTGAAGCTTCCATTTACTTCAAACCCTTGCAACGTTTGGTGGTGTCAGTCACTAACCTAAAATACAGAATTTTAGCTATTCTCATAGATGTTTAATTGTAATTTGGTTTTAATTTGCATTTGTGGTTTTAATTTGCATTTTCCCAATGACCAATGATGTTGAGCATCTTTTCATGTGCCTCTTGTCACATGCTTATCTGCTATTCACAAGTCTTCTTATCTTTTTATACCAGGGCTAACAAACTATAGCCCACTGGCCAAATCCAGCCTGTGCCTATTTTTGTAAGGCTCTTGAGCTAGGAATGTGTTTAAAAATTTATGTTATTTAATTAATTTGGTTTTTAAAATATTTTATTTGAGAGAGAGAAGAGAGAGTGGGGAGAAGGAGAGAGGGAGAGAATTTCAAGCAGACTTCACACTGAGCATGGAGCCTAATGTGGGGCTCAGTCTCACAACCCTGAGATCATGACCTGAGCCAAAACCAAGAGTCGGATGCTCAACTGACTGAGCCACTCAGGTACCCTGTGTTTTACAATTTTAAAGGGTTGTTTTAAAAAATGCAGCAGATTATATGTGGCCTACCAAACCTAAAATATTTTATAGGAAAAAATGCTTGACACTGCTATGGATTTGAAGTATATATCTTTTGTGTTGCAAAGTGCTTGGGTACTGATTTTTTAAATTATTCGGATCATCTCTGCCTTTTAGCTGGAGTTTTTAGTCCTTATAAACATTTGATGTAATTACTGATATGGTTGGTTCTATGTCTACCATTTGATTTGTCTTCTCTGTTTTTCTGTTTTGTTTTGTTTTTTGCTTTCTTTTATTTATATGTTTTTAGAATTCCATTTTAAGTCCTCTCTTGGTTTTTAACTATACTTCTTTACATTATTTTAGTGGTTGCTCTAGAGGTTATAATCTACCTACCTAAAATTTCACAAACTACAAAGAATATTGCACCACTTGATATAAGATGTAGAAACCATGTGCCTGAAATAGTCCATTAACACCCATTGTCTTTTATGCTATCTCTATATTATGCTTACATGTATTATAAATGCCACATGATAGTGTTATAATATTTGCTTTAAATAATCATATTTTAAAGGAAGGAGGAGGGGAGAAAGTCTCTTACATTTACCAAATATTTACCATATCTGATACTCTCCTCTCCTTCCTGAGGATCTGAGTTTCCATGGGAGCATTTCTTGTAGTATAGATCTGCTGGCAGGAGATTCTCTTCATTTATTTTACCTGAAAATTTCTTTGTTTCATTTTCATACCTATAATGGGCCACTTCTGTTTGAGGACTCCACATTAGCTGAGTGAGGCTTTCTTAGAGGTGCCCTGCAGTCTGGAGTCTGTTCTACCCAGACCTTCCTTCCCTCTCTGCTTGCAGCCACAGGATCAGACCTGCATCATCATTGCTACCTGCTCCTCTTCCTGCCTTTGCTCACAAGGCCTTGCAGGCTCTAAAGGTTGGTACATTGTCCCTCACAGGGACACGGAACTGCGTGAGTGCCTTTACCATGACCATAGGATTATGGAGTCCACCACCACGGTCACTTATAAGTGTGGGCAGTTCTCAGAGGGAGGGTCGGGAGTCTGGGCCAGTAAGTGTCCAGGCCTCGCTCTCTCTGGTACCTGTCCCAATGGTCAAGTCTCCTCAGAGGGGCTTTTGGTTTCAGGAGCCTTCTCCTGCGTGCCTTCTCCCATGCTGTATTGGCCCTAGCAGAAGCCTTTTACTTAGACACTGAGATTCTGGCCTGGCACACTGGGTGCACCTTCCAGAAATTCTGGAGACCCTGCTGATCCGATTCTGAAGCCAGGGGCTAGGGGTATAGGTTAGGTAGGTGTGTAGGAGGACACAATGGATCGCCATGCCCAAAGCTCAGGACTGGCTCTGCTTCTTGGGTGTGGGGAAAGAAATGCATTTTAAAAGTCATTTTAAGTCCTCTCTTGTTGGAGAAAACAGCCCGCAGCTCCCAGGATAGTGCTTAGAACCTGTCAGGTGCTTTGCAGGAGGAAAATGAGGGAGCAGCAGGCTAATGCCTTGTGCCAGCCCTGGGCACACAAGTAAGGTGAGTTCCTGTCCTGCAGGGGCTCTGGGTCTAAGGGAGAGACCATGTGGGAAGATAACAGAGGTTTGGACAAAGCCCGGGGAGGGGGAGCGGGTGGGAGAGATGAGAATCAAAGATGCCTCCCCAGGGTGGACGATATTTGGGATGTGTTCTGAAGATAAAGTAGCTTTCTGAGTAACAAAGAGGGAAAACCACCTCTATCTAGTGTGTGTGTGTAGCTTTTGTGGGGAGGGGGGATGTGAGCTGTTTGGGGTGATGGGAACATAACACATGGATGGAGACTTGTTTTAAATGCACTCCTTTATTTTTATGACAACCAATTCATTCATTCCACAAGGATTTATTTGGGCACTTACTATGTGCAAGAAATTAGACGAAGCATAAACAGAAAATAATCATTCCATGCCTCTCAACAAGAACAAACATCTATCAGTTGTCCTGACTTCTTGTTCCTGCCTGGTGTGGAAGCACTGAGCGAGGCATAGGGCAGGAAGCAACATCGTCCTGCTCTGTGTAGGACGGGTCCCTGCAGTGTACCCACTTGGATCAAAGTATGGGATTCACTAAAGATTGAGGAACAGACTGGAAAATGCACTGAAGCTGAGGCATAACATAGCCCAACCTGGGCAGCCTTTGGTTTGAAGCCAGTCAGCCTGGGGCCTGAGGAACCGAGGCAGCCTCAGGAGAGCAAGCTGCCAGGAGGTCCTGCCCTGGGGCCCCTGTGAGCCAATCCGCCTGGGCAGCCTGGAGTCTGGGTGCTGAGCCTGCCCGCGAGCAGCTGACTGTGTGCACGTGAGACTGGCTCAGGTGGCGACTTAGATGGCCACGCTGTTGGGAATCCGGTCTGGGGACAAGTAGTAATATGGCAGCTTCTTGTTCTTGTTGCGCTCAGCAATCACGCTGACGATGGTGTCAAGGTTCTTGCGGAATCGGGCCATGGCCTCTTTTACAGGCTTCTCGATGAAATGCTCTTCTGGGTACATGCCCAGGAATAGCTAAGGGCCCGGACACAGACGGACAGGTTAATCTTTGCCGAGGTGATGTAAACTGACAGGCCTGTCTCACCCCCAGAGACCATCCCTTGGGAAGTGAGCGAGGGAGCATGTGCTCATTTCCCCCTTTCCACCCCCTGCTGAGAAGACCCCAAGAATGCCCCTCGTCTGGGGCCTCAGATAAATGGGAGCAATAGCTGCCCTGCCGCGTGTGATGGTGCAGGTGAAGGGGGTCCCACTGGGCCCCGTCCTCTGCTGCACTCCTGCCTTCCCGTCTGGGCTCCGGGGGCCAGCGCTAGCCTCCCCAGCCCGGGACAGCCACGGCCACACTCACACAGCTGCCTGCAAGTTAAAACTAGATCTATCTTTTTAAAAATTATTGGATTGTTAAAATTGGCAGGTTTCATACCCAGGGCTGGAAAGGGTGGGATTTGGGATTAGTTTGTGGAGGACAGATCAGTCTCAACATTCTCTGACCCAGAAATTCCTCTACTAGGAGCATGTCATCTGGCCCTACTGAACACATGTGCAAAGACACATATACAAAGATGTTAGTGAGGGGCCCACACATTAGCAGAGTCCCCAGAGCAACCTCAGTGCCCCCTAAAATGCCCACAAGTCTGGGGCTGGCTGAACTGGTAGTCATTCTGTGTGACACTGAGCTAATGCCATGGTGTTGTGCCTGAGATACTGAGATACCCAGCTTTGACATTAGGTTCATTAGGTAGTCACTGGTGGTGCAGAGTCCCTGTGCTCTCCTGTCCGCCCCCCCCCCCAACCCCGAGCTCCATCCAGGCACAGGCCTGGGACCTCCTGGGCACCCCCAGCCTCAGAAGTCAGGATTCCCGGAGAGCAGGTGTCCAACCTAAGCCCTTAATCACAAAGTCCTGAGATGGAAGAATGGGTTAAATCCAGGTGACCTGCCCCCCTAGAGGGGGCAGAACGTCTCCCCTGCTCACCTCATTTTCTTGGAACTGGCTTAGTGCCCACACTGCGCCCAGATGCCAGCAGGAGCGGCCACGGTCTGGCAGCGTATCCACGATCTGCTCGATGGTGACCACACCCTTGGCTGTTGGTGGGGGGGCCCGCATGGTTGGGGGGGCATTGGGGATCCAGGAGCACCAGTCATACTGCAGGGACAGCCACAGGCATGGGTGGGCACCTCCTCAGCCAGCTGCCACCCACCCGCAGCAGGCCATGCCCGTACCTGCCCCACAGACCGAGCACCCGCCCCGATGCCTCCCACCCTCCTTCCCATCACCTCCTGCTCCAGCAGGGCCGGTCCACAGGCCCCCTCTCTGGCTGGTGCCCTTGGCTTAGTGAGCAAAATACACTCAGGGAACACCCAGTTTCTGGCCCCGAGGCTGCCTGAGACCAGCCCCAGAAGACTAGAAAGAGGGGTGGCACTGTCTGGGCCCATAAGCAGCAGTCAAGGTGACTATGGCGATTTCCTGCCCAGAGGACCGACCCTGCCTTTGCCCACCTGGCCAAAGTTCACCGCTGCATGCTGGGCTGAGGCTGTGAAGATCACTACTGTTAGGTACTCCGACAGCTTCTCTCTGGTCTTGATGGACTTGGGGAAACCTAGGGCAGAGCCAGGGACTGGCTGAGGCCCTGACCCCGGAGGTGGGGGGGGCGCAGTGGACCGATGACCCACAGGCACCCTCCCTCTGACCCTCCCCCCGTCCCTGAGTTCCCCCACACAAGGGCTTGGGCGGCCCAGGCATGTGTAAGACACTAGGAGGGGACAGCAGCTTGGCCCAGTGTTCCTGATGTTTCTGACCCTGGTTCTCAGTGGCTGCAGAAAGTCCCTGAGGTGTTCCCATGAGACATACTGGTGAGCAGGGATCCCCTGGGGGCTCTGGCCCCAGCACCAGGCACTAAGGTAGACGCCATGGGCCAGCGCTGTCCCAGGAAAGTCAGAGGTGCAGGGAAGAGCAGAAGAGACGGCCAGGAGGAGAGCCGGAGGGGGTCTGTACCTGAGGTCTTCTTGCCCCGCATGCCGTACACATACACATCCTTCACGAAGTCCTGCAGCTCCTGGTCCTCTACCACCACCTGGTCACTCTTGTAGTAGATGCCTACCACCTCGGCCGTGAACCTGGCTCAGGAGGAGGGGCCCAGCTAGGAGCGGGTGACCTGGCCAGGGTTTGCAGAGCCGGGCCCCTGAGCCCCAGGGCAGAGCTCCAGTGGTGACCCTGTGACTTACTCCTTAATGTCCAGACTCGGGTCATTCACCCCCACTCCCACCCACATACCTTCCTCTCTCTCTCTGGGCCCTGACAATGGAGCCATGCCGTGGCCCACTGAGTCAGTGGTCCAGGCCCCTGGCCCAGCCTGTCAATACCCTGGTCCTCTCCTCCTCCAGGAGCTCTTCTCATTCTGCACAGAGCAGGTCCCACGACCCCAGCGGGCACTCACGTCTTGATGGCCTCCCACACCAGGAGCCCGTCGTCCCGGTAGAAGTAGTGGGGAATGTCCTCTGTGCTGTCCATTCCCCGAGCTTTGATGGCTTCAGGGAAGCACAGGGAGGTGTAGGTCAGGTCCTGCATGGCCCTCTGCACCATCTGCACGTGCCCACCGCCCCCTGTGGCGTTGGCCTTGAGTTGGGGGGGAGAGAGCACCGTGAGCTGAGGCTGGCCACCCCTCGCCAGCCTTCTCACCCAGAGCTCACCATGAGAAACTGTGAAAGGACACTGCGGGGGGCCGGGCTTGCGGATGGGCAAGCCCATGTCCCGGGGGTTTAGGAGGTGGAGTAGGAGGGATGCTTAATTCTGAGAATACCCAGGGCAGCCCAGTGAGGAGGTCAGAGAGGCCCGATCTAATAATGCAGGGGATTGCAGTGGAGGGTGTGTGTGCAGGGACTGGGGCGGCGGCAGGAGGGTGGGTGCTTATTCTGAGCCCAGGCTGCCTGGAGCGCCAGCACTGCTCTCGGTCACCTGAGTTTTGGGCTCAAGAAAGGGGCGGATACCAGCCCCCAGGACCACACACACAACTCTTTGGAGGGCTGTGTTTGCTTAGGTGAGGGCTGGAGAGATGCACAAGGAGGGATCCTGGTCCTCATCCCAGCACACATGGTGGCTGAGCAGTCAGGCCACTGCAGAACCTTTAAAGGAGGACTTGGGTACTGGGGTGCCACACGTCGGTCCACAGGGCCGTATGACCCAAGCGGGAGTGATGGGAGCTGCTCCCTGGACTTTCTGCTTGGATGGGAGTGGACGGTCGCCGTGTGGGAACACGAGCCTGGAGCTCCCTGTGATGAGGACCCACTGCCCCCTCCCACAGGGGAGAGCCTGTCTGCAGAGCCCGACTGGGACAATGGGGCCCACACAGTTTAAAGAGTGGAGGAGTGCCAGCCAGTGTCTCTGTCCCCTGGGGCCATTATTTGAGCCCCTGGGTCCATTTTGGGAGGAGTTGGGAGCCCCCTCTATTATGTCCAGGGTTTTGAGATAATACACTTCTTTTCCAGCTTCAGCCGGTTTGACTTGGGTTTTGTCATTTGCAACCCAAATGGGGGCTCAGCCTCACTGATGAGCTGGCTGCCTCACTAAGGGGAGGTGGGAGAGGAAGAAGGGTGGGGAGAGGGCCGCTGGGAGGGTCCAGGTTTGGTAAAGCCGCAGGGGGTCGGAACGGGCAAGGTGCTGCCTGAGAGAACGTGAGGGACAGGTAGGGCTTAGGCCCAGCTGAGGGGAGGGCGGGGTGGGAGCATTGGCCCAGGAGCGCCGAGGGCGGGAGGTGGTGCTGCGTGAGATCTACAGCCACAGGCCAGAGGATGGGGAGAGAGCGGGACGAGGCTACAGGGCAACACAGGCCCCGCGAAGAAGTGCTGAGAAGCAGGCAGTGCACTCGGGAGGGGCGGGGTCACGGGTGGGGAAGGGGCCAGAGCTTGGCCAGAGGACCTGGGGAGCCTCCAGTCCGAGCGCCTCCAGCCTCCCACCCGTCCCAGGCACGCACCCACCACCCTAGTGCCTAGGGGCCTTGCTCCTGAGAGGACACCTGGCCTGGGGGGTGGAGGTTTGGAGCAGTGGGGCCCTGCACAGAGCTGGATGGGAGGTGCCCACCTTGTCAAAGAGGCCGTACTCGCAGATGAGCTGCTCGCGGGCCTTGGTGTTGATGGCGATCGTGAACCGCACGTGTGCCACCAGAAGCTGTGTGAGGGGGAAGCAGGAGAAGGCCTCAAAGAAGGCCTGGCTGGGCCTCCCGACCAGGTCTCCACCCCCCCCCAACGTGCCCCCAGAGACCCCCAGCGCCCCACACCCCAGTCCACTGAGGAGGGGTGATGCGAGTGCTGAGGGAGGAAGTGCAGGTCAGGGGAGCTGCTGGGGCCTGGGGACCTCAGCTTCAACGCTTAGTGACGTGAAGATGAAGATGATAATAGGCAGCACTTGCATAGAGCTGAACTATGTGCTAGGTACTGTTTTCAACTCTCTGCATTTGTTAACTGTTTTGGTTCTGCCAATAATCCTATGAGGCAGGTGTACTCTTGGCTCCCTGCTGCACAGATAGGGGAACAGGCCGAGAGAGGTGTCTTGAGCCTGCATCACCCCAGCGGTCAGTGCCAGGAGGATTCAGGAAGAGAGAAGGGCAGTGATGGTGGCGCCTGGGATCAGACAAGATCACACTGACCTCGTTTGCCTCTTCAAACTCTGCTCCCAGGCCAGCCAGGGCCCATGTCAGGCCCAGGCCTCATGTCCTCAGGGACCCACAGGCTCAGAGCTGTAGTACCACCCCTGGGCATCTCTCCAAGGGCCCGTCTCTGCTGGCTACTCCCGGACCCAGCCCTGTGGGGGTGCCAGTGCCCCGCCTCCCTCCCTCCGCCCCCCATATGCCAGTGCCCTCCTCCACCGGCTGAGGCAGTAGCTTGCTGTACCTTGAAAATGGGGTGCACGGCGGGCAGCTGGCGGTACAGGGCAATGCCAAAAACCTCAGATACCAGGTGTGTGCGCAGAAGGTGGGTGATGGTCTGGTGGATGTGGAAGTCACTGGAGCGCACCCAGATTTTGGCCAGAAGCCAGTCATATTTTGCATCCGAAGGGAGAAAAATCGGGTTTTCATCTCCTGGGATTTGGTTGAGCTAATACAATGGAGAAAGAAAATACGTGGCAATATTTTGTTCTGTATAGCTATAGGAGAGCCTGGCCTCTTAGGAAATTCCAGAAGAATCCAAATTTCTTAAACAGTGGTCTTTGAGTCATGAGAGGATCGTGGAGGAGGGCAGAGGGCCCAGGGTTTGCATTTCCCACCCCAGGGACAACATGTACTGGCTGTAGGATGCTGGACACCTTACTGAGCCTCTCTGAGCTCTGGTCCACCACCTGTCACACTCTTTACTTACCTCCCGGAGTGAAGGCAAGTGACTAAGATGGCCCAAAAACACCAGCAAGGAGCAGGTCAGGTGCTTACAGCATGTTACTCTGCTCTTCTACTGCCCCCATCTTTCTCACCTCCTTTGCCCACTTGCTCCCTCCTGGGTTCTGCCCACTGCTCCGACTACTGCTTTTCCATGTCCCAGATGTTACTTTCCTCTGTTCTTCCCTTAAATGTTGCTGTCCCCAGGCGCCAGCTGGTTCACCTGACTTCCCTTCTTGCCCTTGACTAGCTCCTCCAGTTCCCAGGGCTCTAGGATCCTCAGGATGCAATGGCCTAGGTCCCTGTCATTTGAGCCCAGACCTGTAGCCAGTTGCCTCCTGTCAGAGAGACCAGGCTTGCCTTCCCCTTTCCAGTTTCAACTCCACACTGAAGCCAACGTGACTTTTTTATTTCTAAAATGCAATTCACATTATGTCAATCTCCTCCTTAAAACCAGTCACCTCTTAGGGAGGAGCAAGATGGTGGAGGAGTAGGAGACCTGGACTTCATCTGGTCCCAGGAATTTGGCTAGATAGGGATCAAACCATTCTGAACACCTACGAACTCAACAGGAGATCGAAGAAAAGAAAAGCAGCAACTCTCTGAACAGAAAGGCAACCATTTTCTGGAAGGTAGGATGTGCGGAGAAGTGAATCCAAGGTGATACTCGGGAGGATAGACGGCGGGGGAGGGGCCTCCGTCGGCCGCTTCTGGCAAGTGATAGAGCCGCGGAGCACAAAATTGGAACTTTTAGAAGTCGGCTCCGCTGAGGGACGTCACTCCAGTGGCTAAGCGGGGGGTGGAATCCTCACGGGACAGTGTGGACTCAGGACCCTCGGGGTCACAGAAAGACCGGGGGTGCCTGAGTGCGGCAGAGCTCCCAGGTATCGGAGCGGGGAAGCTGGCTGCAGAGACAGAGCCGAGGCACGGGCTCTCAGCTCGGGGTGGCCATAAACCGTGATCCGCGGCCCAGTCACGCCACTGCTCCTGCAGCAGGGACCCAACAAGTGGCAGAGCCGGGGAGACTCCCCTTCCTCCCCCAGGAGGAGCAGCGCGGGAGCGCACCGCAGGGATCTGCTGGGTTTGGAGACTCCACGCGGGGTCGGGTGCCAGAGATAGAAAGGCCAGTCACAGGCCGGGTGAGCACGGAGTGCAGCCGGAGACCGGGGACAAGGGAGTGACTGCTTTTCTCTGGGGGTGCACTGAGGAGCGGGGCCCCGAGTTCTCGGCTCCTCCGGGGTGGAGATTGGGAGGCCGTCATTTTCACTCATGTCCTTCAAAGCTGTATGGAAAGCTTGCAGGGAACAAAATCTACAGAGAGCAAACCCTAGCAGATTACTTAGCCCGGACCCGGCAAAGGCGGGACAATTCCTCCTCTGGCAAAGACATTTGGGAAACACGGCCGCAGGCCCCTCCCCCAGAAGATCAGCAAGAACAGCCAGCCAAGATCAAGTTTATCGATCAGTAAGAATGGCAGAACTCCAGCACTAGGGGAATACAGCACATAGAATTCATGGCTTTTCCCCCATGATTCTTTAGTCTTTCAAAGTTAATTTTTAAAATTTTTTTCTTTTTCTATTTTTTAAAAAATTTTCTTCTTCACTTTTTCAGCCAACATCTTATCAATTCCTTTTTTAAAATCTTTTTTAATTTTCATTTTTACAGTCATTTCTATCCTTTCATTGTATTTAACCTTATTTTTTTGTGTGTATATAAGTTACATATATATGTATGTATATATATATGTGTGTGTGTGTGTGTGTGTGTGTGTGTGTGTGTGTGTATGCTTTTCTTTCTTTAAAATTTTGGGATACAGTTTCTTCAAACAGACCAAAATATACCGTAAATCTAGTGTATGGCTTTGTTCTAGTCTCCCGCCTGGTCACATTCTCACCCCCCGCTTTTTAAAAAATTTTTTCAACCAACTTCTTATCAATTCTTTTAAAATCTGTTTTAATTTTCATCTTTAGAGTCATATTCCATCCGTTCATCATGTTTACCTTTATTTTTGTATATATATGTTTTTCTTTCTTTAAAATTGTGGGAGGCAGTTTTTTCTAACAGACCAAAATACAGCCAAAATCTAGTGTGGCTCTGTTCTATTTACCAGCCTGATCATATTTTTTTTTTCCTTTCTTTTCTCCCTGGTTTCGGGTCTCTTCTGATTTGGGTAGTGTATATTTTTCTGGGGTCGTTGTTACCCTGTTAGCATTTTGTTCTCTCATTCATCTCTTCTCTGGACAAAAGGACAAGATGGAAAAACTCACCTCAACAAAAAGAACAAGAGGCAGTACCGACTGCCAGGGACCTAATCAATATGGACATTAGTAAGATGTCAGAACTAGAGTTCAGAACGACGATTTTAAAGATACTAGCTGGACTTGAAAAAAGCATGGAAGATACTAGAGAATCCCTTTCTAGAGAAATAAAAGAACTAAAACTAACCAAGTCAAAATCAAAAAGGCTATTAATGAGGTGCAATAAAAAATGGAGGTTCTAACTGCTAGGATAAATGAGGCAGAAGAGACAATTAGTAATATAGAAGACCAACTGATAGAGAATAAAGAAGCTGAGAAAAAGAGAGATAAACAACTACTGGATCACGAAGGGCAGTATTTGAGAAATAAGCGATACCATAAGACAAAACAACATTAGAATAATTGGGATCCCAGAAGAAGAAAGAGAGAGAGGGGCAGAAGGTATACTGGAGCAAATTATAGCAGAGACCGTCCCTAATTTGGGGAAGGAAACAGGCATCAAAATCCAGGAGGCACAGAGAACCCCTCTGAAAATCAATAAAAATAGGTCAACATCCCAACATCTAAGAGTAAAACTTACAAGTCTCAGAGATAAGAGAAAATCCTGAAAGCAGCTGGGGACAAGAGGTCTGTAACCTACAACTGTAGAAACATTAGATTGGCAGCAGACCTATCCACAGAAACCAGGCAGGCCAGAAAGGACTGGCATGATATCTTCAGAGCACTAAACGAGAAAAATATGCAGCCAAGAATACTATATCCAGCTAGGCTGTCATTGAAAATAGAAGGAGAGATAAAAAGCTTCTAGGACAAACAAAACCTAAAGGAATTTGCAAACACGAAACCAGCCCTCCAAGAAATATTGAAAGGGGTCCTCTAAGCAAAGAGAGAGCCTAAAAGTAACACAGACCAGAAAGGAACAGAAACAATATACAGTAACAGTCACCTTACAGGCAATACAATGGCACTAAATTCATATCTTTCAATAGTTACCCCAAATGTCAATGGGCTAAATGCCCCAATCAAGAGACACAGGCTATCAGATTGGATAAAAAAACAAGACCCATTGATATCCTGTCTGCAAGAGACTCATTTTAGACCCAAAGGCATCTCCAGATTGAAAGTGACAATGGTGGAAAACGATTTACCATGCTAATGGACACCAAAAGAAAGCTGGGGTGGCAATCCTTATATCAGACAAATTAGATTTTAAACCAAAGACTGTAATAAGAGATGAGGAAGGACACTACATCCTACTTAAACAGTCTATCCAACAAGATCTAACAATTGTAAATATCTATGGCCCTAACATGGGAGCACCCAACTATATAAGCCAATTAATAACAAAAGCAAAGAAACACATTGACAACAATACAATAATAGTGGGGAACTTTAACACCCCCCTCATGAAATGGACAGATCATCTAAGCAAAAGATCAACAAGGAAATAAAGGCTTTAAATGACACACTGGACCAAATGGACTTCACAGATATATTCAGAACATTCCATCCCAAAGCAACAGAATACACATTCTTCTCTAGTGCCCATGGAATATTCTCCAGAATAGATCACATCCTAGGTCACAAATCAGGTCTCAACTGGTACCAAAAGACTGGGATCATTCCTGGTACATTTTCGGACCACAGTGCTTTGAAACTAGAACTCAATCACAAGAAAAAAGTTGGAAGGAACTCAAATACATGGAGGCAAAGAGCATCCTACTGAAGAATGAATGGGTCAACCAGGAAATTAAAGAAGAATTAAAAAATTCATGGAAACAAATTAAAATGAAAACACAACTGCCCAAAATCTTTGGGATGCAGCAAAGGTTGTCCAATAGGAAAGTATATAGCAATACAAGCCTTTCTCAAGAAACAAGAAAGGTCTCAAATACACAACCTAACCCTACACCTAAAGGAGCTGGAGAAAGAACAGCAAAGAAAGCCTAAACCCAGCAGGAGAAGAGAAATCATAAAGATCAGAGCAGAAATCAATGAACTAGAAACCAAAAGAACAGTAGAACAGATCAATGAAACTAGGAGCTGGTTCTTTGACAGAATTAACAAGATTGATAAACCCCTGGCCAGACTTATCAAAAAGAAAAGAGAAAGGACCCAAATCAACAAAATCATGAATGAAAGAGGAGAGATCACCACCAACACCAAAAAAATACAAACAATTATAAGAATATATTATGAGCAACTATATGCCAGCAAATTAGACAGTCTGGAAGAAATGGATGCATTCCTAGAGACCTATAAACTACCAAAACTGAACCAGGAAGAAATAGAAGACCTGAACAGACCCATAACCACCAAGGAAATTGAAGCAGTCATCAAAAATCTCGCAACCAACAAAAGCCCAGGGCCAGATGGCTTCTCAGGCGAATTCTACCAAACATTTAAAGAAGAATTAATACCTATTCTTCTGAAACTGTTCCAAACAATAGAAATGGAAGGAAAACTTCCAAACTCGTTTTATGAGGCCACCACTACCTTGATCCCAAAATCAGACAAAGACCTCATCAAAAAGGAGAACTACAGACCAGGATCCCTGATGAACATGGATGCAAAAATGCTCAGCAAAATACTAGCCAATCAGATCCAACAGTACATAAAAAGGATTATTCACCACAACCATGTGGGATTTATTCCTGGGCTGCAAGTTTGGTTCAACATCCGCAAATCAATCAATGTGATATGATACATTAATAACAGAAAGAACAAGAACCATATGACACTCTCAATAGATGCAGAAAAAGCATTTGACAAAGTACAGCATCCTTTCTTGAATAAAACTCTTCAGAGTATAGGGATAGAGGGTACATACCTCAATATCATAAAAGCCATCTATGAAAAACCCACAGCAAATATCATCCTCAATGGGGAAAAGGTGAGAGCCTTTCCCTTAAGATCAGGAACCCGTCAAGGATGCCCACTCTCGCCACTATTGTTCAACATACTACTAGAAGTCATCAGCAGTCAGCATCAGCAGTCAGACAACAAAAAGAAATAAAAGGTATCCGAATCGGCAAAGAAGAAGTCAAACTCTCACTCTTTGCAGATGATATGATACTTTATGTGGAAAACCCAAAAGACTCCACCCCAAAACTGCTAGAATGCATACAGGAATTCAGTAAAGTGGCAGGATATAAAATCAATGCACAGAAATCAGTGGCATTTCTATACATCAACAAGAAGACAGAAGAAAGAGAAACTAAGGAGTCGATCCCATTTATAATTGCACCCAAAACCCTAAGATACCTAGGAATAAATCTAACCAAAGAGGCAAAGAATCTGTACTCAGAAAACTATAGAATACTCATGAAAGAAATTGAGGAAGACACAAAGAAATGGAAAAACGTCCCATGCTCATGGATTGGAAGAACAAAGAAATGGAACAAAAAAATCCTAAAATTTCTATGGAACCAGAAAAGATCCCGAATAGCCAGAGGAATGTTGAAAAAGAAAAGCAAAGCTGGTGGCATCACAATTCCGGACTTTAAACTCTATTACAAAGCTGTAATCATCAAGACAGTATGGTTCTGGCACAAAAAGACATATAGATCAATGGAACAGAATCGAGAACCCAGAAATGGACCCTCAAGTCTATGGTCAACTAATCTTTGACAAAGCAGGAAAGAATGTCCAGTGGAAAAAAGTCTCTTCAACAAATAGTGTTGGGAAAATTGGACAGCCACATGCAGAAGAATGAAACTGGACCATTTCCTTACACCACACACAAAAATAGACTCCAAATGGTTGAAAGACCTCAATGTGAGACAGGAATCCATCAAAATCCTTGAGGAGAGCACAGGCAACAACCTCTTCGACCTCAGCTGCAGCACCTTCTTCCTAGACACATTGCCAAAGGCAAGGGAAGCAAGGCCAAAAATGAACTCTTGGGACTTCATCAAGATACAAAGCTTTTGCACAGCAAAAGAAACAGTCAACAAAACCAAAAGGCAACTGACAGAATGGGAGAAGATATTTGCAAATGACATATCAGATAAAGGGCTAGTATCCAAAATCTATAAAGAACTTATCAAACTCAACACCCAAAGAACAAATAATCCAGTCAAGAAATGGGCAGAAGATATGAACAGATATTTCTGCAAAGAAGACATCCAAATGGCCAAAAGACACCTGAAAAAGTGTTCAACATCACTCAGCATCAGGGAAATCCAAATCAAAACCTCAATGAGATACCACCTCACACCAGTCAGAATGGCTAAAAATAACAAGTCAGGAAACGACAGATGTTGGCGAGGATGCGGAGAAAGGGGAACTCTCCTACACTGTTGGTGGGAATGTAAGCTGGTGCAGCCACTCTGAAAACAGTATGGAGTTTCCTCAAAAAGTTGAAAATAACAGGGGAGGAAAAGATGGCGGAAGAGTAGAGGACCCTATTCCAACCATTCCCTAGAATTGAGCTGGATATCTACCAGACCACTCTGAACACCCACGAAATCAGCCTGAGATGTAAGAAGATAGATCTGGGTCTTTACAAACAGAATGTTGCAGGTGGTTGGTTTTGAGGTATGAAGCGGGAAGCCGTGATTCCGCGGGCACATATTGGAAGATAAATGGAATGGGGGGGATCCTACACCACCGGTGAGCGACAGCCTCCTGCACTGGGGACAGGGCACAGACTCACAGACCAGTAGCAGCGGGGAAAGGACTTTAGGGCAGCCCCCCAGACTGAAACCTGGAGTGACGGGGCCATGCGTGCAAACTGGGAGCACTGGTGGTTTTAGAAGCAAAAAGGGCAGCGATGTGCCCCCGTGCCCCAACCTGGAGGTGAGGACTGGGAGCCCTGCTGAGGGGGGCACAACCCAGGACACTAAAGTTTATAGTAGCACAGACAGAAACAGAGACAGTGTGGCCTGGAGAGCTCACTGAAGAACAGACTGTAATCTCTCTGCTCTGAGGCAGAGGGTTGGAAACAATCTCTTCTACTCTGACTCTCGGAGGAGATGCAGAAAGCCTCCAGAGAATAAAAGCACACCAAAATCGGTTTTCACTGAGCCCATTCCCCCCGCCCCCCCAGGGGGCAGGGCAACTCTGCCCAAACAGGGTTGCCTGAGTAACAGCGCAGCAGATCCCCTCCCCAGAAGACAGGCTGGGAGAACAAGAGGCCAATAACCCTAAGGTCCCTATATAACAGGTGCATCTTGCTTGGGTTGTGGTCAATAATTTAGACTCTGTACATTCCCTCAACAGAATGGCTAGGAGGAGGAACCCCCAAAATAGGAAAGACTCAGAGACTGTGATTTCTGCCACAGATTTACAAATGGATACAGATATAACCAAGATGTCGGAAATGGAATTCACGGTAGCAATTGTGAAGAAAATACCTAGAATGGAGAAATCGATTAATGGTAATATCGAGTTTCTAAGAACAGAAATAAAAGTTGAACTGGCAGAACTTAAAAATGCCATCTAGATAATCTAACAGCTAGGGTAAGCAAGAAAGAAGAAAAAGTTAGTGATCTAGAAGACCAATTGTTAGAAAAGAAGGAAAAAGAGGAGGCCAGGGAAAAACAAATCAAAATCCACGTAAATAGAATCAGAGAAATAAGTGACACCATGAAACGTTTCAATGTCAGAATTATTGGGATCCCTGAGGGGGTGGAGATAGAGAGAGGACTAGAAGATATATTTGAGCAAATTGTAGCTGAGAACTTCCCTAATCTGGGGAATGAAACAAACATTCGCGTCCTAGAGGCAGAGAGGACCCCTCCCAAGATCAAGGAAAACAGGCAAACACCCCGGCATGTAATAGTAAAACTTGCAAATCTTGGACAAGGAAACCATCTTAAGGGCAGTTAGGGGGAAGAGATTCCTTATGTACAGAGGGAGGAACATCAGAACAATGTCAGACCTATCCACAGAGACCTGGCAAGCCAGAAAGGCCTGGCAAGACATATTCAGGGTACTAACGAGAAGAACATGCAGCCAAGAATACTTTATCTGGCAAGGCTGTCATTTAGAATGGATGGAGAGATGCAGAGTTCCAAGACAGGCAGAAACTGAAAGAATATGTGACCACTAAGCTGGCCGACAAGAAATGTTAAGGGTAGTTCTATAAAAGGAGAAAGACCCCAAGAGTGATATACAACAGAATTTACAGGGACAATCTATAAAAACAAGGTCTTCACAGGCAACATGATGACAATAAATTCATATCTTTCAATAATCACTCTCAATGTGAACAGCCTAAATGCTCCCATAAAACAGCACAGGGTTGCAGACTGGATAAAAAGACAGGACCCATCCATATGCTGTCTACAAGAGACTCATTTTGAACCTAAAGGTACATCCAGACTGAAAGTGAAGGGATGGAGATCCATCTTCCATGCCAGCAGACCACAAAGGAAAGCTGGGGTACTAATTCTTATATCAGACAAATTAGATTTTAAACTAGAGACTGTAGTTAGAGACACAGAAGGACACTATAGCATTCTTAAAGGGTCTATCCAACAAGAAGATCTAACAATTGTAAATACCTATGCCCCCAACACGGGAGCAGCCATCTACATAAGGCAACTGTTAAACAAAATAAAGAGTCATATTGATAACAATACGTTAATTGTAGGAGACCTCAGTACTGCACTCTCAGCAATAGACAGATCATCTAAGCAGAAAATCAGCAAAGAAACAAGAGCTTTGAATGACACACTGGACCAGATGGACCTCATAGATATATACAGAGCATTCCACCCTAAAACAACAGAACACTCATTCTTCTCGAGTGCACATGAAACTTTCTCCAGAATAGACCACAATACTGGGTCACAAATCAGGTCTCAGCCGATAGCAAAAGGCTGAGATTATTCCCTGCATATTCTCAGACCATAATGCTTTAAAACTGGAACTCAATCACAAGAAAAAATTTGGAAGAAATTTAAACACTTGAATGCTAAAGACCACTCTGCTCAAGAATGTTTGGGTCTACCAGGAAATCAAAGAAGAACTTAAACAATTCATGGAAACCAATGAGAATGAAAACACATCGGTCCAAAACCTATGGGATACTGCAAAGGCGGTATTAAGGGGGAAATACATAGCCATCGAAGCCTCACTCAAAAAAAAAAAAAAAAAAAATAGAAAAATCCCGAATTCGCCAACTAACTCTACACCTTAAAGAACTGGAGGAAAAAAAAAAAAAACAAACGATGCCTAAGCCTTGCATCAGAAGAGAAATAATTAAGATTAGAGCAGAGATCAATGAATTAGAAATCAGAAACACGGTAGATCAGATCAACGAAACTAGAATCTGTTTCTTTGAAAGAATAAGATTGATAAACCACTGGCCAGACTTACCCAAAAGAAAAGAGAAAGGACCCAAATTAATAAAATTATGAATGAAAGGGGAGAGATCACGACTAACACCAAGGAAATAGAAACAATTATTAGAAATTATTATCAACAACTATATGCCAATAAATTATGCAACCTGGAAGCAATGGATGCCTTCCTGGAAACCCATAAACTGCCAAGACTTAAACAGGAAGAAATTGACAACCTGAATAGGCCAATAACCAGTAACGAGGGGAAGCAGTGATCAAAAACCTCCCAAAAAACAAGAGTCCAGAGTTTGATGGATTCCCTAGGGAATTCTACCAAACATTCAAAGAAGAAATAATACCTATTCTCCTGAAGCTGTTTCAAAAAATAGAAACAGAAGGAAAGCTTCCAGACTCATTCTATGAGGCCAGCATTACCTTGATCCCAAACGAGGCAAAGACCTCATCAAAAAGGAGAATTTCAGACCGATATCCCTGATGAATATGGATGCCAAAATTCTCAACAAAATCCTAATAGGATCCAACAATACATTAAAAGGATCATTCACCACGACCAAGTGGGATTTATCCCCTGGATGCAAGGGTGGTTCAACATTCACAAATCAATCAATCAATGTGATAGAACACATTGATAAGAGGAGAGAGAAGAACCAGACGGTCCTCTCAATTGATGCAGAAAAAGTATTTGACAAAAGACAGCATCCTTTCCTAATTAAAACTCTTCAGAGTATAGGGATAGAGGGAACATTCCTCAAGTTCATAAAATCCATCTATGAAATACCCACAGCGAATATCATCCTCAATGGGGAAAAGATGAGAGCCTTTCCCTAAGATCAGGAATACGTCCAGGATGCCCACTCTTGCCACTATTGTTCAACATAGTACTAGAAGTCCTGGCAACAGCAATCAGACAACAAAAAGAAATCAAAGGTATTCAAATTGGCAAAGAAGAAGTCAAACTCTCTCTCTTCACAGATGACATGATACATTATGTGGAAAATCCAAAAGACCCCATCCCCAAATTACTAGAACTCATACAGCAATTCAGTAATGTGGCAGGATACAAAATCAATGCATGGAAATCAGTTGCTTTCTTATACACTAACAATGCAACTGTAGAAAGAGAAATTAGAGAAACGATTCCATTTACAATAGCACCAAAAACGATAAGATACCTCGGAATAAACCTAACCAAAGAGGTAAAGGATCTATACTCTAGGAACCACAGAACACTCATGAAAGAAATTGAAGAAGACACAAAAAGATGGAAAAACACTTCATGCTCATGGATCGGAAGAATAAACATTGTTAAAATGTCTATGCTGCCCAGAGCAATCTATACTTTCAACACCATCCCGATCAAAATTCCAATGACATTTTTCAAAGTGCTGGAACAAACAATCCTAAAATTTGCATGGAATCAGAAAAGACCCCGAATCGCCAAGGAAATGTTGAAAAAGAAAAACAAAGCTGGGGGCATCATGTTGCCCGATTTCAAGCTATATTACAAAGCAGTGATCACCAAGACAGCATGGTACTGGCACAAAAACAGACATATAAACCAATGGAACAGAATAGAGAGCCCAGATATGGATCCCCAACTCTATGGTCCAATAATCTTCGACAAAGCAGGAAAAAATATGCAATGGAGAAAAGACAGTCTCTTCAATAAATGGTGCTGGGAAAATTGGATGGCTATATACAGAAGAATGAAACTCGACCATTCTCTAACACCATACACAAGGATAAACGCAAAATGGATGAAAGACCTCAATGTGAGACAGGAATCTATCAAAATCCTAGAGAAGAACATAGGCAGTAACCTCTTTGACATCGGCCACAGCAACTTCTTTCAAGATACATCTCCAAAGGCTAGTGAAACAAAAGTAAAAATGAACTTTTGGGACTTCATAAAGATAAAAAGCTTCTGCACAGCGAAGGAAACAGTCAACAAAACAAAGATACAACCCACAGAATAGGAGGAGATATTTGCAAATGACACAAAGGGCTGATATCCAAGATCTATAAAGAACTTCTCAAACTCACCCAAAAAACAAATCATCAAATAAAAAAATGGGCAGAAGACATGAACAGACACTTTTCAAAAGAAGACATACAAATGGCTAACAGACACATGAAAAAATGTTCATCATCATTAGCCATCAGGGAAATTTACATTGAGACCCACCTTGAGCTATCACCTTACACCAGTTAGAATGGCAAAAATTGACAAGGCAAGAAACAACAAATGTTGGAGAGGTTGTGGAGAAAGGGGAACCCTCTTGCACTGTTGGTGGGAATATAAGTTGGTACAGCCACTTTGGAAAACAGTGTGGAGGTTCCTCAAAAATTTAAAAATAGAGCTACCCTATGACCCAGCAATTGCACTCCTGGGTATTTACCCCAAAGACACAGATGTAGTGAAAAGAAGGGCCATATGCACCCCAATGTTCACAGCAGCAATGTCCACAATAGCCAAACTGTGGAAAGAGCCGACATGCCCTTCAGCAGATGAATGGATAAAGAAGATGTGGTCCATATGTACAATGGAATATTACTCAGCCATCAGAAAGGATGAATATGCAACTTTTACACCAACATGGATGGGACTGGAGGAGATTACGCTACGTGAAATAAGTCAAACAGAGAAAGTCAATTATGTGGTTTCACTTATTTGTGGAACATGAGGAACAGCATGGAGGACATTAGGAGAAGGAAGGGAAAAATGAAGGGGGGGAAATTGGATGGAGAGACGAACCATGAGAGACGATGGACTCTGAGAAACAAACTGAGGCGTTTAGAGGGGAGGAGGGTGGGGGGTGGGCTAGCCCAGTGATGGGTATTAGGGAGGGCACGTACTGCACGGAGCACTGGGTGTTATATGAAAACAATGAATCGTGGATCACTACATCAAAAAGTAATGATGTATGGTGACTAAGATAATAAAATAAAATAAAATAAAAAATAAAAGTTGAAAATAGAGCTACCCTATGACCCAGCAATTGCACTACTGGGTATTTACCCCAAAGATACAAATGTAGTGATCCGAAGGGGCACCTGCACCCCAATGTTTATAGCAACAATGTCCACAATAGCCAAACTATGGAAAGAGCCAAGATGTCCATCAACCGATGAATGGATAAAGATGTGGTGTATACACACACACACACACACACACACACACACACACACACACACACACACACAATGGAATATTATGCAGCCATCAAAAAACCCCAAATCTTGCCATTTGCAATGACGTGGATGGAACTAGAAGGTATTATGCTATGCGAAAAAAGTCAATCAGAGAAAGACAAGTACCATATGATCTCACTGATATGAGGAATTTGAGAAACAAGACAGAGGATCACAGGGGAAGGGAGGAAAAAATGAAACAAGATGAAACCAGAGAGGGAGACAAACCAGAAGAGACTCTTAATCTCAGGAAACAAACTGAGGGTTGCTGGAGTGGAGGGGGGTGGGAGGGATGGGGCGGCTGGGTGATGGACATTGGGGAGGGTATGTGCTATGGTGAGCGCTGTGAATTGTGCAAGACTGATGAATCGCAGACTTTTACCTCTGAAACAAATACATACATGTTTAAAAAAAAAAAGAAGATAGTAGGAAGGGAAAAATGAAGGGGGGAAATCAGAGGGGGAGACAAACCATGAGAGACTACGGACTCTGAGAAACAAACTGAGGGTTTTGGGGGGGTGGGGGGATGGGTTAGCCCCATGATGGGTATTAAGGAGGGCACGTACTGCATGGAGCACTGGGTGTTATACGCAAACAATGAATCATGGAACACTACATTAAAAACTAATGATGTAATATATGGTGACTAACATAATAAAATAAAATTAATAAAAGAAAATAAACAGCACCCCCACCCCTCTCTCTGGTTGTACCCCTCCCATACTCCATGCCTCATGGACTCCCTTCCCTTTCACTGGCTCCACCTCTCCGGCTGCCCCCACCCCTCCTGCTGCCCTACCCTACCCACCGTCCCGCCCCTCCCACAGCCTGCACCCCTCGCTGGAGCTTCACTCATTCTGTACCAATTGCCTGGCCCCATAGACACCTGCCTCAGCACCTGGTCTCCCAGCACACATGGGTGACCTGCCATGCTCTGGAACATGACTCTGCTGTGAGGGGCTCTGCCTGTACTATCTCATTTAATCTGCACCATCACCCTGCAAGGTATTCCTTGCCATTTTACATAGAAGGAAACTGAGGCTCAGAGTGGTTGTGTAGGTCTCCCAAGTCTCATGGTGGGTAAATAGATGAGCTGGGGCGGGACTTGGGCACTGCCTTCAGCCCTCCTCTTCACTCTCACTGCCTGGGCCAGACTCTCCCTTGCTTTCTCCCTTGAAGGCCATGCTGGCTTGGGCCTTTCCCTCTCACACACCCTCCCGTCCTCCCCACTCCTGTCCAGGCTCAGTGACACCGTGGGACTCCAGAATGCACCCTGAACTCCTTGGTTTTTGATTTTTTTTTTTTAATTTGTGTTTTGGTTAATGAAGTAGTTTTTTGTTTCTGATTAGAAAACTTGTTGTAAAAAAAATTCTGGTCACTTGAGAAGAGAATAAAAAATAATCTCATCCAGCTCCTTTGCATATGTGCATATTTACCTGTTCAATTTTCCATAAATCAAACACTGTTATAATGTCTTTCTCTTCTTTCTTTTGCTCACCTGTTCCCTGACCAGTCCATCCCAGTGTCCCCCACTGGGGAGCCTGTGTCCTTCTGCACTCCCCGATGCCCACAGGTACTGGTCCTGTCCTGTCAATGGGATGGGGTGCCACTTCCCGCATTCCGTTTGCATAGATGAGACGAGATGATCTCTGCCCAGTGTCTTGCTTTCTGCTTTGATAGCTCATTGTGGAAACCCCTCAGGTCTGCTGTGTTACATCAAGTTCATTCCTTTTAAAGGTGGTGCAACACTTCATCATCCAGACATAAGAGATTTCATTTAATCAATTCTCTACTGCCTTCAGATGGTCTTCAAGTTTGTTTTCCCGCCACGAACAATGCTTGTGGTGCCCTTACTGTGAGTGCTTGCATCTCTATGGTCTCTACAGACCGGGCACTAGAGGAGAGCCTGCCGGCCCGGAAGGGCTGTTCTAGGAGATATCGCCCCATGCATGCTCCTTCAGCTGGGACATACCTGCTCCATGGCGTGGGTACTCAAAAGATGAACAGTCATGACCCTGAGCCCTTCCTATCACCCTGGCCATGCCAGCCCCACCCTCAGGACCCTCTGAGCTCCCATTGCAGTCCAGAACCTCAGAGGCACACCTCACAAGGCAGGTGCTGCAGGACTGGCTCAGGTGCAGGCCCAGGTTCTGACCGCGAGCTGCCCGGACCCGTCCAGTTATTATAGTATGAACCTGCTCATGGCCAGTGGTGGGGAGGCACTGTCCTTGCTAGAGGTTGGGTGTTACCACTTTTCTTTTTTTTTGGTTCCGACCTAATGAGTCAGAAGTGATATCGCATTGTAACTAATTTGCATTGCATTTCCTTAACTACTAGTGACCTGGAGAACTTTTCCATATGCTGATTTTTTCCATATGTTTCTTCTTCTATCAACTGCCTATTCATATTCTCTGCCCATTTTTCTATTGGAATATTTGTCTTTTCCTTATCAATTTGAAGCAACTATGTGTATATTATAGATACTCATCCTTTGTCCCTGTGGAGCAGTTATTTCCTATCTATTATTTGTCTTTTACCTTTATGGTGTATTATACCATTTAATTTTCTACATATTTTATATGAATTTACTATATTTATTTGAATATTTTACATTAGTGTCATGATAAAATACTTCCAGTAGAAGACAGAAACTTGAGAGGATTATACTTTGGGTTTTTTTAAATTTAAATTCAATTAACATATAGTGCATTTTTATTTCAGAGGTGGAGTTCAGTGATTCATGAGTCTTATATAATACCCAGTGCTCATTACATCATGTACCCTCTTAATTACCATTTAATTTTTAAAACATTATGTAATCCAATATGCTATCTTTTCCTTTATAACTTCTTGGTTTCCTGTTTTCACTTTAAATTTTTTTTTAAGATTTTTTTAATTTATTCATTTGAGACACAGAGATACTGAGAGAGAGAGAGAGAGAGAAAGCATGAGCAGGGAGAGAGGCAGAGGGAGAGGGAGAAGCAGACTCCTTGCTGAACCAGGAGCCCGATGTGGGGCTCGATCCCAGAACCCTGGGATCATGACCTGAGCCGAAGGCAGACGCTTAACCATCTGAGCCACCCAGGAGCCCCCTGTTTTTACTTTAAAAGAAGTCTCCTTAGCACCCATATTAACATTGTTCTCCTAAATTCTTTTTACTTTTTTATATTTTAATCTTTATTTCCTCTGACATTTATTTTTGTAAATAATATGACATGGGTTCAATTTAATCTTTTCCTTCTGTGAAGGCAGCTGTGATTACATCATTGAAATTCCATACCTTTGCACTGAGTTGAGAAACCACCATTCTCATACGTTAAATTCTTATTTATTGGGCTTATTTCTGGCCTCTTTATATACTGCCCACCCCCAAGTCTGTCTGTGATGGGTAGCACCTTCTGTGAACAGTGACCTTACAGTACTCCTTAATATTGAGCAAGGGAAGTCCTCCTTGTTTTTAATCTTTCAAAAAACTTTTGGCTATCCTTGAACACTTCTTTTTCCATATGAATTTTTAAATTCTTTTGTTCTGTGTTCTCACCTTCATCTCTCCCCCATGCCCTACCAAAAAAAAAAAAAGAGAAAACCTGCCTGAAATTTTAATTGGCAGTGCATTAAATCCGTATGATTAAATATGGTAGAACTGACATTTTTATGATATAAACTTTTCTTGTTCAATATGAAAGAAAGCACTTGTTAAGATTTCATTTTATAGCCCTGGGTGGCTCAATCGGTTAAGCATCTGTCTTCGGCTCAGGTCATGATTCCGGAGTTCCAGGATCGAGCCCCACATCGGGCTCCCTGCTCAGTGGGGAGTCTGCTTCTCCCTCTCCCACTCCCCCTGCTCATGCTCTTTCTCTCACTCTCTCAAATAAATAAAATTATTAAAAAAATAATTTTACAGGTTATATGGTATTATATCATATTGTTAGTGTGGATAAATGCTACTGGTGCCTTTGAGGAGTCTATTTATCCAGACACATTGAAAAATCCACATATTAATTCTATTAGCTTTTTGAAAAATGAGAGTCTCTTAGGTTTTCTAGGTCCACCATCATATCATTACCAAAAGAGTCTTTTCTGTTTTTTTCACATGCTTATTATTTTCTTCCTTGTCACCGGTGCCAGGACCTCAAGGACAGTGTTGAGTGACAACAGTGACATCAGCATCCTTATTTATGATAACAGAAATGGTTTTAGGGTTGCCATTTTTTTAGGGTTGCCATTTTTGAATGACGTTTCCTGTCTCTATAACAGAGAAAAAGATTCCTTCCATCGCTATTTTAATATTTATTAGTTGTGGCTACTAAATGTTATTAAGTTCCCTATTGGTGTCACTCGATACAATCACAAGCTTGTTCCTTACTCGTGTCATGAATTATGCCAGAAGTTTTCTTGCTACTGAAACTTCTTGGAATAGACCCTCCTTGGTTATGACCTATTAGTCGTTCATGACACTGCTGCATTCACTTTAATTGCATTCGGATTTCCTTTAAACTCTGTGTTTGTGACTTGGATTGGTCTTCAGCTTTCTTTGGGAGCCTGCGTGTGGGGGGCTTTAGCACGATGGTTATGCCAGCTTCCCAGAATGAGTTCCGGAGCTGAAACTGGTGAAACAGCTCGGCAAGTGTCTGCTGCGTAAAGGCTGGATGGAGCTCAGCTGCTCAGCACCCAGGCCCCTCACTCTGCTAGGTGTTTAGTCAGCTTCCCAGGTGCTTATATGGATATTGGCCTGTTTTCTGCAATTTCTTCTCATAATTTATATTTTGCCAGGTTTTTACCCATTGCTTCCAGCTTTTCAAGTTTGTTGCCATGCTATTACTCTTAAAGAAAACAAACACCCTTGCAATTGTCTTCTTATTTCTAATCTTGTGTATTTTTGCTCTTTTTTCCTTTCATGACAGGGTTATCGATTTTCTTGGACCTTTCAAAGAACCAGTTTGGATTTATTATCCTCTGGCTTTCATTTTCATGGTTCTTTATAGTTTGCAAAGGTTGCATTTTCATCAGAGGGAAGAGATTGAGGAACACTGTGACTTGCCAAAGGTCCCACATCTGCTAGCAAGCGGCAGGTCCCTGACTGCAGGCCACTCCAAGAAGTCTCTGGAGAACGGGCTGCATCAGGGTGCCTGCCAGTGGTAAACAGCTCCTCTCCTTGAGTCTCTTAGTTCTGTTTGCTTCTCTTCTGTTGCCTGTCCCTTTACCTTTTGCTTCAGTTTCTTAAGCATAGGGCTTCTCTCTGCTAGGCTGGGAATTCCTCTGGGGGAAGATGTGTCCCCGAGACCAGGAGACTGGGGTGAGTATGAACTCTAGAGCCAGACGGCCTGGCACTTATCCCCACTGTGCTGACAGTGTGCACCTGTGTCTGCTCTCTCACCTGCTGGAAATGACACGCAGCAGTAGTCTCCGACCTCGGAGGCTTGTCATGACCATTATATGAATAAAGCCAGGTCTTGGGCCAAAACCCTGATGACCAAGTATCTCAGAATCCAGAAGTTTTAGGATTTTAGCAGTGCATATACTTCAAACTTCAAATATGACACCTCTCTTCCCCGCCCTGGGTCTGGGGCAACATAATATTTTACAATCAAACGCATCAGTATTTCTCTGATAGACATGCATACCACATTGGATGGGGCAAAGCTTCTAAACAGTCTCTCCTTTCGGTTCAGAGCAAGTTTTGCTGCCAGTGAATTTGGTGCAAACTTGAAAAACCTAGCAGTTTTAGGGCTTCTTAGATTTCAGAGTTGAGGGTAAGGGACTGTGGACTGCACAGGCTAACCTTTGGGACAGTCCTGTCATGGGGTTAGCACGGGGCAAACCACCTGCTATTATGCCCATAGCACTCAACGCCCGGTTCACAGCTAGCTCAAAGTCAAGTCTGCTGCCTGCTTGTCCAACCTGTCGCCCGCAGGGGCCCGGGGCAGCAGCCCCCTTCACAGACCTACATCTGGTCCTGCCCTGGGTGTTCTTTCCCGCTGTCTGCTTACCCGCGCTCACAGTGTGCTTGGTGCTCTGGGGTGCAGAGAGCAGCCAGCAACAGGGAGAGTTAGCTCGGCCCCAGCCTCCTCTCCCCCAGACTGCTCCTCTTTCTCCTCCTCCATCATCTTTGGCGGAAATGAGAACCCACAGGCACTAGAAGGCAGCATTGCAGGACTGGTCCCTTCCTGACCTCAGCCTCCATGGTACCCCCTTAGTGGCCTCAGTCTCCAGCTCATCTCACAGCCTCAACTGCCAGGCCCCTTTTGGTGTTTTGACTTGGGGCCCCTGGTCAGGATGCTGGGTGGGAGCGAGGGGTGTAGTGTGTTATCAGGTCCTCAGCAGGAATCTGTCGAGTGTATCCTGGGGAGGGGAGCCCTTTCTGCTTCTCATGGCCAGCCTCCCCCCCCGCCACTGCTGACAGGAAGTCCTAAGTTCTTGTTTTTCCTGTCCCCCTGGCAGAGCTTCAGCTTTCGGCAACCCCCTCCCTGCCCCTGGGAGATGTAAGGCAGAGTGGCCACCTCCTCCTGGAGGTTCAGGTGCAGATACCCAGAAAACTTGCCCCCCAAGCCCTGGCTGCTGAGGGCAGAGCCGTCTGGGAAAGGAGCAGGGTAGGCAGCCTACCTGGATGGCAATGGGGACAATCTTGTTGGCCAGATTCTTGTATAGCAAGCAGATGGGTGCTGCCAGGAACTGCATGGTGCAGGGGTCTGTTTTGTTGGCATCGATGCCATCCAGCAGCTCAAAGTCCACGATGAAGATGTTCCCTTGCTGCAGGAGGCAAGAGGAAATATGGCCCCATCGGTCTCAGCCAGTGATGGACCCCAGAACCAGGCCCAGGGGGAGGGAGAGGTGGCTTCAGAGGCCCCTAGCATCTGATCAGGGCTCAGAATGTGCAGTTTTGTTCTCTGACTCTGGGCTGATTTACATTCAGAGTGTTCAGAGGTTGTGGTAGTTTTCTGGTAATGTGAAGGAATGGCAGGGGCCCATTCTGCATGTGTTGTCCCTGGAAGCTGCTTGGCCCTCATGGAAGATGCTGGGCAATCCCGCAGGGTGGCAGTGTAATAAGGAAGCAGACAGACTGCAGACAAAATAGACAACGGAATGAAAATCCCGAAGAGCGCCGCCGCCAGCCTCCACTTACACAGCGTCATGGCCGGGTCACCCTTGGGAGGTGAAATGGGGGCGGGTCTTCAGGGGTGGAGGCTTCTGCAGGGGGCATCTGCAGGGGTGGGGTCTACAGAAGCAGGGGTCTGCAGGGTCCTGGGGGGGAGCTCTTAAGGGCTTGGGGGGGTAGGTCTTCAGGGGCAGGAGGGGTCTGTGTCCCTGGGTGGTGTGTTCTGCTTCCTGGTCTGAGGCTGGTGGCACGGTGGGGTCACTTGGTGAAAATTCATTGGGCTTGCTGACACTCCTGGTTCGGTCTCTTTTTCTCTGGTTGTTATACTTCAAAAACAACAACAACAACAACAAAAATAAAAAAACCAAAAACAATGTGCCTGGGATGCGGGGAAGGGAGAAAGCCACTCTTTGCAGAATATAGTTCAGTCTTCTACAGGGAGTCCAACCTGAGTGCTGTGAGGGTTCCTTTCATAAAATTGGTGCCCACTCAGGCCCGAATTTGAAGAATTTGGGGATAGGACGGGTGGCGCTTCTTCTAAGGCCTTTCTTATTTTGGGTGAGTAATGGATGCAGCTGGGGAGGGGGGTCTGCGATGTTGCAGAGCTGGGTCCCCAGGTGCTCAGGTGAGATGTGTGGCCACAACTCTGCCTGTGGAGGGTGTGCTGGGCCACCCACCGCAGGCTTCAGGAGTCCCCCCAAGGGGGACCAAAGGCCGGACAGGAGCTAAGGACACCATCTGCCTCCTTTTCCGACTCGAAGGACCATGGCAGTCACCTGACACCAGTGATGAACTCTGAGCTGTCTGTCTGCAGTGTGTGTGGGCCAGGGGTGAGGAGAAAGGAGTTTGTGCCCACTGCTCACCAGGGAAGGAGTGTGAGGCGGGGCTGGTTTCAGGAGAGCTTGTGACAGGGCCCCTTGGGATCACCTTGTCAAGAAGGCAGAGACACATGGGTTGGTGGATCTCAGGGTTGGGTGGGCTCCTGTCATGGGCTGGACAACTGGATTTTCAGATTGGACATGACCATCATGAGTACTGCACAGAAGTGGCTGCCAATCCAATCTCAAGGAGACCCCGGTTAGTTAAGGTGATGAATGCCAGGCTAACAGGAGGCCCTGTGAACCCAGGCCAGGGAACCAGGAGGCCTGGGACTTGGGCCTATGCCCGGGGCACTGCTCTGTTATCCCAAGTCACCTCCTCTCTCTGGGTCTCAGGGTCATCCTTCTGAAAACTGAGGGGGAAACTTATCTCTTAGTTCCGACGTTCTGGGACTCTGCACTGGACACTGGTGTTCTTGCCTGGCTGGTGTCCCTGTCCTCTCCTTTTGGTGCAGAGGCCCCATTTCCTGGCCCTAATGACTGCTGCAGGGAACAAAGAACTGTGCTATGGGGCGCCTGGGTGCCTCGGTCGGTTAAGCGTCTGCCTTCGGCTCAGGTCATGATCCCAGGGTCCTGGGATCGAGCCCCACGTTGGGCTCCCTGCTCAGCGGGGAGCCTGCTTCTCCCTCTCCCTCTGCTGTTGCGCCTGCTTGTGCTCTCTCTCTGACAAGTAAAATCTTAAAAAAAAAAAAAAGAATTGTGTTGTAAGAGATGGGAGGTGTGTGTGTGTAAGAGATGGGAAGTGTGTGTGTAAGAGACAGATGTATGTGTAAGAGATGTAGGTGTAAGGGATGGTAGGTGTGTAAGAGGCGGTGTGTGTGTAAGAGATGGTAGGTGTGTGTGTAAGAGATAGGTGGTGTGTGTGTAAGGGACAGGAGGTAGGCGAGTAAGAGACGGGAGGTGTGTATAAGAGATGGATGGTGTTTAAGACTCTAGTCAGTGATAGCTATTAGATTATTGCTTCGTGACCAAAACCACAGCTGAGCCTCTAAACCATCACTCAGAGGAAAGGTGGCCATTGTGACAAAGACAGCCACAACCCCAGGCCCTGGAGGTTGCAAGGACTCCCAAGCAGAAGCTGTCCCCCTACCAGAGAGCTTCGCAGTCTCTTCCCATTCTAGGATTCTGTGGCTTTCAAGGTTGTATGATTCTCTGACTTGAAGTGTGGAACCTACAGTCACCGAATCAAAGTTAATCTGGCCAGAAATAAAATCTACAAAGGAATGCTGCTGTGTGTGCACACGTGTGTATGTGCCTGTGGGCGGGGGGGCGTGCGTTGTCCTCATCAGCTGTCCATGTGACCAGGTAGTGTCCTGGGCCCAGGCAGGTCCAGGGTGAAGGGGTTGGGACTGTGTGCCCTGGGGGAGGGGATGGTCAGCTGGGCAGGCGGCCCTCTAGAGTCAGGTGGGCAGGAGGTGGGGGCTGGGAGGCTGTCCACAGGTGGCGCAGACTCTAGCTGGGGCCCCAAGGCAAGCTGAGCAAACAAGACATGGTGACCAGAAACAGAAGGCCACCTAGACACCTGGCAGGCAAGGGCAGGGGCCCCTGTTGTCCTGGCTCTGGTGGAAGAGGCCAACCGACTGGAGAGCAAGGGCCATCCCCGGCCCTCAGATCCCTGCAGGTGAGCCAGAGGAGGGCTGGGAGGAGGGTGAGGGCAGAAGCAGAAGACACCAACATTTCTAATTAGAAAGTTAAAAATTCCAACCATTTTCTCCCCTTTTTCCTGTGCTGCTACAAGGCTTGCTTCTTTCTCCATTTTCCTTACCTTTGCAAGGTTGGTGACAATCCGACAGCTGTGTATGTAAAGCATCTCTCACAAAGCCTGGCCCACAACTAGACTCTACTGAGAGGGAGCTCCTTCAATTAGTGATATTGATATTGAAAATACAGATATCCTCCCAGCCCTGAGCATTGAGAAATCTCACCCTCAATACCTCTTTCTACACTGGACAAGACATTTTCCATAAATGCCCAGGGACAGGAAGAGACCACTTCACTGAGGGCAGCTGATCTCATCATCAGCCTGGCAGAGGCTCCTGGAGACAGCGGCCTGAGGGCTCGCGAGCACCGGCCAGCAGAAAGTGCTTTCTGCCCTACAGAGTGTGACCTGGCCATCTGAGCTGGCCATGGCCGAAATCACCTGACAACCAGCTCCTACCTCGACCTCCTGCTCCAAAGTGAGCTGCCGCTCCAGGCTGCACTCCACCATCTCTGTGGTCACAGGGAGCTTCTCGGGCAGCTTGGTGCAGCGCTGGATCAACACCGGGTTGCAGCCATTCAGGAACTGGTAGCCAAACATGAGGTCTTCCTGCCAGTGGTTCATGACCCGCTCTAGAGGGGAGAAAATCATGGCCTTGCCTGAGCTCTGAGTGGGGCAACCCGGGCTGCAGCCCTCCCGACCCTGGCTGAGGACCAGAGTCCCTGCTGGGTCCTGTCTCCCAGGCATTTGCCGGCCAGCTGGTCAACCACGGATTCCGCTGACTGTGCCCTACACCTTGACCCCTGGCTCAGGTCATGGCACTACCCCTGTCCTCCCTGAGCTGCCCTTGGTGGCTCAGAATGTTCCTGAAGAATTCCTTTCTCAAGAACACCACCAAAAATGGACAAATGGGATTGCATCAAACTGAAAAGCTTCTGCACAGCAAAGGGAACAGTCAACAGAGTAAAAAGACAACCTACAGAATAGAAGACATTTGCAAACCGAACAGCTGATATATAAAGAACTACAACTCAACAGCAAAAACAAAAAACAAAACAAAACAAAACAAACCACTAATAACCTGATCAACAAATGGGCAAAGGACTTGAACAGACAAATGGCAAGCAGGTATATGAAAAAATCCTCAATGTCACTAATCATCAGGGAAAGGCAAATGAGAACCATAATGAGATACTGCCTCACACCTGTCAGGATGGCTATTATAAAAACAAAAGACAATTGGTATTGGAGGGGATGTGGAGAAACTGGAACCCTTGTGCTCTATTGGTGGGAATGCAAATTGTTGGCCACTATGGAAAACAGCAGGGTGGGTTCCTAAAACTAGAACTACTACATGATCCAGTGATCTCACTTCTGGGTATTTATCCCAAAGAATTTAAATCAGGATCTGGAAGAGATATCTGCACTTCCATGGTCGCTGCAGCAGAGTTCGTAACAGCCAAGGTGTGGGAACAACCTTATAAAAGGAAGGACATCCTGCAGGATGTGCCAGCATGGGAGAACGTGGAGGACATCAGGCTAAGTGAAACCAGCCAGTCACAGAGAGACAAATACTGCACGATGCCACTGACATGTGGTATTTAACACAGTCACACTTATAAAACCAGAGTGGAATTGTGGTTGCCGGGGGCTGCAGGAGGGGAAATGCAGAGTTACTAACCAATGAGCATAAAGTTTCAGTTAAGTAAGATGGGTATGTTCTAGAGATCTGCTGTACGTCATTGTGCCTCTAGGGGAAGAATGGACTCCAGTCTTTCCACCCAGGATGGAGACAGACTGAGGGAGAAGGAGGGAGAAGGAGGGAGAATGGGGGAGAAGGGGTGTGAGGGGGGAGATGGAGGGAGAAGGGGGAGATGGAGGGAGGAGGGGGGAGAAGGGGGAAAAGCAGGGAGAAGTGGGAGAAGGGAGATGGGGAGAAGGGGGCGAGGCGGGGAGAAGAGGGGCGATGGGGGAGAAAGAGGAAGAAGGGGGGAGAGAATAGGGAACAAAAGGGGGAAGAAGGAGGGAGAATGAAGGGAGTAGAGGGGCCTCCTGGGGAGGAGTTTGCAAAGGGAGTTTTCCCCGGGTGCTTCTTTCAATACCCACCCTTCATCCATCATTCCTGTTTCCTTACCTTCGCTGTTTTTCCTTCCTGGGCCTTCCCTGGCAATGAACATGCTATTGCAAGCCCACACCTACCGAACACATCCTAGGCCAAGGGAACCCAAGGTCACTTTTCTGTAAATGCTTAAAAAACAAGCTAAGTTCTGCTTTTACTCTGTTCAGAAGTATCATAAATGACCGATTCATGTAAACACAAATTTCTGACACTTTTGAGACTTTTGATGATGAAGTGAGCTGGAGGGTGCTTAGCCCTGAATGTCCAAGGAGGGGAAACCTCTGGGCATGAGGGTCACTGGGGAACCGCGGGGGCTTGGGCAGGGGTGCGGGCCTGGCTGATGGGGAGGCCAGGGCAGCCCAGCCCATGGAGCCAGCTGCCATGCTGGAGCAGGGGTGGGGCAGCCCTTTCCAAGTCCCAGGCAAGTCTCTCCAGCCCCACGAGAGACCCCAAGAAAGGGGTCAGCACGCTCACCAGAAATAGTGTTGCTGATCTTGACGAAGATTTTCTCAAAATCGGCGAAGTCGCTCCAGGAAGACTGGAACATGTGCATGAAGCGGTTGATGAACAGGTTCTCCATCCTGCAGACCAGGAGACAGCGTCCCCACTCACACTCGCTCTCACCTTGCCCCCCTTGGCACAGCCGCTTCACACTGCGGCCTCCTGGGTGGCAAGGAACAGAAGGAACCGAACCCAGAGCTGCTCCGAGGGGGCAGCTGACTGGCCTGGTGGAACCAGGACAGAAACCAGCACCGATGCCCATGCTCGCCTAACTGCATCTCCCCTGGGAAGGAAACGGGCCACTGCCCTCGAGAACAGTCTACAGTGCCTCCAATCCCCTCCACGCCCGCTTTCGTCCACGCCTTCATTCATTCAGCACACTTTTGCTGCCCCCAATGCCCAGGGCGCCCTAGTTCCTATGCAGCTACTCTAGCTAGTCTCCGGGAGTTTTAGGGGATGAGTGGTTTGATTGAGTTGATCCCTTATTTACTTTCTAACTCTGGCTCTGTGCCTGGTGCTGAGGGAGATAGTTTTCCAAATGCTCATTACACAGGATAGCAAAATAAGCCAGGACAGGAGCTTCATAAAATGCAGCTTGCAGGCACTCAAGAGTGAGATCTGAGCGGTCCGAGCGATCCCAGGGGCTTGCTGGAGGAGGGAACTGTGGGACGGGTCTGGGAAAGGTCAAGGGGAGTGAGAGAGGTATCCCAGACTTCCCTACTAACTCAAGCCAGGCACAGGACAGAGGTTAGGGAACTCTGGCCAGTGCTCATGTGACACACTCTGCCTCGGTTTCTCTCTCTGGCACCCCCACAGCTGAGGGTACCTACCAGGCAGCTATCCTGTCTCCTTCCCACCGCCCACTCCTCCAGAGTTGAAGCCTCCCACCTCTACTGCCTTTCATACATCCTTACTCTGTTCCCTCTGCCTGGAATGCTCTCTGCCCCTTTCTCCTCCTCCTGAGCCTACGGGACGAGTGTATCTGGAGGGCTTGCCTCAAGGACCCCGACTCCCGCTTTGATCTCAGGGAAGCTGCCCCTTCCCCAGCCCAGGCTGCCCCATGATGTGGTCTCAGCAGTGCTGACGGCAGATTAAGTACATAGTCCTGTGTGTGAGCCCCTCCTCAGCCTGCGGCTCCAGGAGGGCGAGGGGGTGTCTGCACTGCCGCAGGCCAAGCCGGGGCCTCCAGGTACTCCAGGGGCTCCAGGGGCTCCAGCAGCACCAGCACCAATCACTGACTGAGAGGGACAGTGCACATACCCGGGCAGGGGACCCCCTTCCCATGCCCCACCTCCTGGGCGTGACCAGCGGAGCCAACCCCTCCCAGAAGCAGCAGCCCTAACCTGGGCAGGCCCTGGTGCTCTCCTTGGACTCACTCCTTGGCGGGGAGCGGGTGGGAGGGGAGGGGAGAGGTGCTGGCTGGGGCCAGAGCACTGTTGCAGGAAGGTGTGGGAGTTCCAAAGCCCCCTCACACCTTTCCCAGCAGCATCAGAGGACTGAGGCTTGGGTGTTTTGTCCAGGGCTACCCTGGCTGATGGGGACAGATGGCTGTCTTATCCCAGGGGAGCTGCCTGGGAGCATGCATGAGGGCAGCAAGTCCGAGTGACTGAACATAGGAAAGGCATGTGAGGCAGAACATGACACACCTTTATGACTTCCCTTCAGATCCCCCCCGCCCCCCCACCGCCCCTCAGTCTAGCAAATGCTTCTCCTCTGCACCTGCCTCCCTGGGACCCCTCAGGAGACCACACTGCCTGGGAGTGGGTCCAGGAGCCACAAGGCTGGTCACCTCTATGGGCCTCGCCTTCTCCTCCAAGAGTCGGGTGACTCAGCTGCCTGCCGGTTACTGAGGGGCTGTGGTGCCAGGAAGGTGCTGGGCGCAGCCTGGGCCATGTGGTGCACACAGCAGGTGCTCAGTGCCTCGGGGCTAGAGAATGACGCTGGACTTGTCCTCTAGGCCGGGCTGGTCTCTTCAACACTTTATCCTCGCCCCTCCCCAGGAAGGAGGAGCTTTTACACACGCACTTGGTTTTCTGTTGGTGGTTTTTTGGTTTTTTTTCCACACACGCTTATTTTGCACACATGCTTTGGTGTCTCACCAGGGCTAGGCAGGCCCCCTGGCTAAGGGGCTGTCGGCATCGCTCCGCCTTCCTCAGCCAGCACCCCTGTCCTCCTGCACCTCCCTTGTCCGCTGAGCCTCCTGGGGCAGAAACCAGTGTTAAACTAGAGGAGTAAACCGCACTGTGCCCTCCACTGTCACACCGGGTGTGGAAAAGGATGCATTTCTGGGAGAGGAGAGGCCTTCCCAGGTCTCTGCAGGCCTGCCAGCCCCAGCACAGCCCCGTGCCACATGGAGCCCCAGAGAGAGGTCCCAAAACCCAAGGGACCTTGTGGGGAGCTGGGAGTGAGTCATAGCCCTTGGCTCATGGTCTACCCAGCTGGGTCTCTCTGACTTTGAAACAAAAGGTTGGCACTGAACGTGGGGTGGGGTGGCACCCAGAGGAAGCCACAGATTCAGGAAGACATGGAATTAGGAGGAAAACATTTGCATGTCATCCTGAGGCAAAATATTTCTACATGCTTACAGACACCTGGATTATCGGGACTTCGAAGATCTGTTATTGCACAAAGAGGAACCTGCAGCCCAAAGAGGGCATCTGGCTCATTCAAGGTCACACAGCCAAGGTCAACATGCACTGGGCTGTTTGTTTGCCCTGTGCCAGGAGAGGGGGAGCTCTTGTTTCCTCTGCTTCCCCTGCCCCTTTCCTTCTAGCAGCTTCTCCATTTTTGCACCTCACAGTTTTGCTGTTGGGAGTGGGGGGCAACGCTCACTGAGGAGAGCTGGCCTCATTCCAGGCAGAGCAGGTGGCTCTGAGATAAGATACAAGATTCTTCTTATCTGAGAAGAGATAAGTCACCGGAATTACTCAGAAGTGCCACGGAAGCTGAATTGCCCAACGATGGAGGTTCAATGGGGAAGGTCTCTCTGGTGACCTCAGCCACAAGTGTGTTTTCCAGAGCAGGACTGTGTTTAACCATGGACCGAGTGGCACGCTATGGCATGGGCTGTGGGGACCAGGCTAGCTGGGCCCTGGTTCTGTGGGTTCTCTCTATCAGGAACTGTCCACGTAGAGTGGGCTGCCAGGCACTTGGGTGTCCCTTCCCCATCAGACCTCTAGGGGGCTGGACCCCGGGGGTCTTGGAACCCCCGACCCAAGTGCTGGGGTAGGGACACAAGTCTGGACGGGGCTGGGAGTCCCTGAGAGATGGCAGCTGTGATGGTGCTGCTCAGCACAGGGTGGTAAAGGCCTGGCCTAAGATCCCAGCCCCATCGCTTCCCAGCCACATGGCCTTAGGCAAGTCCCTAATCTTACGGTGTCTCAGTTTTCTCACCTGTGAAATGGGCACAATGACTGTCCCTGCCTCACGGGGCTGACCTAATGTATAGAAAACCCTAGTTCATAAAGAGTTCAACAAACATTAGCAAGTAGTGCCCTAATTGTCACTCACTGTTAATACTAAAGTCTGCAGCCTTAAGCGCTGGCATTCTGGGGGACCAGCAGACAGGTTCAAAATCCTGTCTGCAGCACAGCACTTTCCCCTCTTCCTTCCCCTGGGTCTTCTCGTCTAATTCGCTCATCTTTTTCTTCCTTCACACCCAATTCATGGAGGAATCTTCACGTACTTACTCTTCTTTACTTCTTGTCCCCTTTGCTCCCTGAAAAGTGCTCTCCTCCAGGGCACTGGTGACGTCCTAGTGGCTGCATCCGAAGGGCCCGGCAGTTAGCCCTAAGCTTTCTCGATCTCTCTAGTGCATCTGACAACCAACTCCTTCCTTCTTGACACCAAAATGCCGAGCCTCTCAGGCCACCAGAGTCCTGCTTCCCCACCCCCTGCCAGGTAAAGGCTGGGCTCCTTGCCCACCTTCCTGCCTTGGTAGCCTCAGCCCCACTTCCCCACACAGGCCCTCTACTCTGGCCCTCCTGGCTCACCAGAATTCTTACTGCCTAAAATGCCATCCCCTGCACCCCTCCAAGCAGCATGGTAAACTCCTACTCATCCTCCAAAACCCAGCTTGGGCATCTTCTCTCTTGGAAAGCATTTTTCTGATGCTGGTCCCCCAGAGTTACTTCCTCTTCTGCCTCAAGTTTCCCCAGCATTCCTTTCCTAAGGAAGAGTTCCTACATGCTGTTGTGATAAGCTATCCCTGACTTGGTTCCCATTAGACTGTGAGCTTCTTGGAGCTGGGACCAAAAGGCCACTTTTGATTCATCTCGGGCCCTACCCCCCAGGAGCTCTACAGTAAACATTTTAAAGGAGGGGCAGCGGTAGTTCCTCCGGCCCTGCTCACATGGGGGTAGAGGAAGCCCGGGGAGCTAGCAAGTGGGTGGGGACAGTACCTGAGGAGGCTGCTCCCCAGCTGGGCTCCTTCCTTGGGCTGAAGTCCTCCCAAGCACCCAGAATGGAGATATTAGAGGGAACTCACCAGGGCGAGGGGGGCATTACATACATGAGTTCACAGAAATCTCGTAACAATTCCAGTAGCTAGGTATCATCAGCTTCATATCAGAGGGAGGAAACTAAGGGTCATGACACTGAAATGACTCTCCCAAGAGGACACAGCTAGAGTTTGAATCAACCCTAACCGCCGGGCTCTAAAGAAGGCAGCCCTTTGCTTTTAAAGGGTAATGAATCCTGGGTTGATAGTTGTTGCTATAATTTTAAGAGATTAATAGAATTTTTCTCCAGGAAAGCAAAGCATAACCTCACTACTCTGAGTCTGGTCCAGGGACCAGCAGCACCAGCATCACACGGGGGCTTGCTGGGAATGCACACTCGATCCCCACTCAGACCCACTGATCAGAACCTGTGTCTACCAACGTCCCACGTGGATCCATGTGCACATGAATGCTTGAGAGACGCTGTCTGGACCCCTGCTCCCTCTCTAGGCAGCCTGGCTGCCTGTCCTTACTGCCCTGAGCAAGGGGGGCCTGCTGCAACTGCCCAGTGTCCTGGAGGAGCCCGGCTGCCCTAGAACCAGCCTTGCGGAAAGAGCCGCATTCAGCTAAAACTGCGCCTTCCTTCACTGAGTTTGTTCCACTGTAGGAATTGGCATTTTATTTTTCTAGTCCCAGGCCAGGCTTGAGGTAGGTGTGGGGAGGGGCACAGGAAAAGAAAAGGCAAGGACTGCTAGTACCTAGAGCAGTTTGGGGATCCAGGCCCCCAGCAGGCGCTCCATTAATGCAGCTGAGCTAAAGTGAAGAGCAGAGAAGGACACCAAGAAGGGGAGAAGGTTCTCCCTCCTGTCCCTGCAGGGACACCTGCCCTGGGGGGCCTCCAGCCCACAAAGGCAAGCCAGTCTGAGGAGTTGGGAGGGCACAGGCGCGTTAAGCTGATTTCTTTAGGCCAGGATTTCTCAAGCCTTACAGCCCTGGAGAGCAGGGGTCCTCTCTGTGGTCCCCAGGCCAGCAGCAGCTGCACCCCCGGGGTGGGGTGGGGGGGGCTTGTTAAAAATGCAGATTCTCAGGTCCTGCCTCAGACCTCCTGAATCAGAAACTCTGGGGGTGGGTCCAGAAATCCTGATTTTTAACAAGCCCTCCAGGGGATTCTGATGCAAGTTATAGTGTGAGACCCACCGCTGAAGAGGTTGCAATGTAATTTGACTACAGACCAAGCCCCCTCTTTTTAGGGAAACCAGACTTTATGCTTTGTATTATGTCTTCTTTCATGACCCATTTTTAACCACACAAAAAATGCTACTTTAGCAAATATAATTAAAATTTCCCAGGTCTGTCTAACTTTTAGTGGGAATCTCCCCTCAACATTTTTATAAGATATTTATCTCCCAGTAGGACATAGCTCTGTCTCACAAAATTCAATAGAGGTAAACAGGGTTGATATATAGACATCAGTTAGAAGGAGGAGGAGATGGTTTTTAAAATTTCCAAGAAGACCAGGGGCTTTTGGGTAGCATTTGTGGAGCTAAGGGGGAGAACACTATTTTCTATGAGTGCTTTGGTGACGTGGAGCCAACTTGTGTCCGAGCTGGGGTGGCAATAAGAGGGCGTGGGGACTTCTTCCTGCACAGAACTCATGGCTCTGGTTTCTGGAGAAATGAAAGGCCCAGCCCTGGGCCTCACCCCACCACTTCCTCCGCCCTCCTCTGCTGGAACTCTGCCCCATCCACTGTCATCCCCTCTCTCCCCTCGAGGCCCTGGCTCTTCTTCATCTCAGACGCCTGAGCCTTCCTTCTCTTCACCACCAACTCCCTTCAAGGAGCTGCCATACATGGGATTTTGTCTGACCTCCAACTTGCAGCAGTGACCTCTCTGGGGCGCTGGGAGCAGCGGGTAACAGGGGTCACGGCTGACAGACCGCACTAGCCCTCTCGCCCCTCCCCGGCACACAGCGTCTGGCTCTTGGCCCTGAGCCTTCACGGCACCGCCAGAGGCTGCCCGGGGCTCTCAGCCTCAACAATGCCCCCGAGCTGGACTCACCTCCCCCACTTCTTCCCCAGCTTCCCTTTGTAAGCATCACTCCATTTTCCTGACCAGTGGGATGCACAGGTCAAGAATGCCTGGGGGTCTCCTGTCAGTCTCTCCCCATTTTGACCTGAATTCCAACCAGATCCCAGGTCCATCCACACCACACCCCGCCTTTCTCCCTACTCCTCAGTCAGCCCCTTTGCCACCTCTAGGCTCTCTTGTCTGATCCCTGAAGGCTGCCAAGCCAAGCGTCTGCAATGCAGCAATGATCTCTCTCATAGCTTCCCATTTGTCAGTGAACCCTGCAAATCCCGGCCGGGAGGAGCCCGTGCAGGTTGTGGTAGCACTTCTGAGGCTGCCCTCCCAGGAAGCCATCTGTGGTTACAGTGAGGTTAAATATCCCATCTCCCACCCAGGGATTCCCAAAGGATTCCCTGTGATCTCAGGGAGAAGGATGCCCCTTCAGGGAGCAGCCTCCACCTGATCTCATCTGATGGGAAATGCACAGGGGGTGAGGGTCCGAGCACCTTGGTCTTGGCGCGAGGCTGGTCACCTCCTCTGGAACTCAGGCTCATTTCTGCACTTTCAACCTTACTAGGAAGGAAGCTCTCTTTCTCAGTTTCCTTTAAAGGGACATTCCCTTATCAACCCATCAACTGCCTGCAATCAAGCTCTAGTCTGCAAACAGTGAGTGGTAAGTAAACACACAAGCTGTTCCTCCTTTGATGCCACGAGGAAATGTTACAACCCACTTGGTTCTGTGAGCAGGCCCAGCCACAGCTGAAGAGAAGTCAGCTTCCCTAAGATCACCTTCCACTGGCCCAGAGGCCCCTCCCATGTGCTCCTCTCATCTCCTCGGGGTAGGGGGTGCTTTGAGCCATCTCCCTGAGGTCCAGTCCCCTTAATTCAGGCTGCACCCTCCTCAAATGCAGAGAGCACATCTCCCATTTTCTTCTTAGAACCTCATGGTCCTCAGCCCGCAGAGGCAGGGCTTAGCTGACTTGCTGAGCTGTGCTGGACCAGGAAGGGCTGAGGGCCCATCTCAAGATTTCTATGCTATGTTCCTGCCAAATAGTCCATAGCTCAAGGGACCAAGTTACATGGCAGATGTGAAGAAAGAAGGGTTGCAATGTCATTGGAGAAATGGTGGCCTGTGTGGCCAGTACTGGGGAGCACAAGGCCTCACTCAGACCCCGGAGCTTCTAGGAGCTTCTGGGAGAAGGGTCACCTCATCTAGGTCCTCAAAAATAATGAGTTGGAAAGAAGGCAAGAATTGTATCCGAGGTGGAGGGAATGGCACGTGCAAAGACAAAGAGCATGAAGATGCCTTGCTAACTAGTTCTGGACGTACATGGCTGGAATGTCCTGTGTATCTGGGGGCAAAAGGGAAGGCAGGGGAGCAGGGCAGAGATGTGCAGGCTCTCGTCTGTAGCTGGGGTAATCACTGAAGGATTTTAGAGGGGGGAGTAAAAGAATTGTATTTGCCTTTGTAGAAGGAGCCTCCAACAAACTATATGTGCACTTGAGAATGAACTTCCAATTGCTGTGTTGGATGGATCCTGGGGAAGCAGGTAGAAGGGTATTCCTGAATGTCCCAGGGAGAGATGACAGAGCTGGGAGGGAAGGACATACATCCTGAGACCCCAGGGGGAAGACAGGACCCCACAGGCAACTGGGTGGAGGATGAGGCCAAGGGAGGCATGGAGGCCAGTGGTTTCAGTCCTGACTGCACACTGGAATCCCCCAGGGGACTCTGAGAACATACACAGAAATGGCCTTGCAGATGCCGGTGGACAGCCTGGGCGGGGCAGGGAGGGGGGCGGCGGCGAGGCCGCATGGACAGTACTGTGAGACGCACAGCTAAGACGCTGTTGGCCATGAAGGGGGTCTACGGGAGAAGAACGGTGACTGTGCATGCGTGCGTGCATGCGTGTGAGAGAGAGGGAGAGCGGATGAGAGACAGAGTGCATGTGGGTGTGTGAAGAGAGGGCCCACGAGGTGATAACAAAGGCCCCTGAGAGATCAGCTCCGTCATACTCCATTCCTTGTGAGAGAGTTTACTGAGCACCTATTCTGTGGCAGCTGCTGTGTAGGCTCCTGAGATACAGACACGACAATTAATTGCAGGAACACTGAGCAGACATAAGAAAGGCACAGCCTGGCCTTCACTCCACCATCCAGCCATCCACATATTCCTCTACCAGCCCTCCACCCTCTCTCACTCCTCCACCCCTCCACCCAAAATCCACCCATCCATCCATCCCTCTGCTCTCCATCTATCTGCCATCTACCCATCCATCCTTTGTCCACTAAACCCCCACCATCCATCCCTTGGCCATTGCTAAGCAGAGGTGGCACTATTCCCCAAAGCAGTCTCATCTCCTCTGACCTCGCTGCTCTCCATCCTTATCATCTTCTCTTCAGACTGCCCCTCTCACAACGGCCTTCTTTTCTGCTCAGACCATCCTAGTCAGGGCTCTGCCCTAAAAGCCACATGCCTTTGGGAATCCCTGGGTGGGAAATGAGATATTTAATTGCCCTGGTGTTTCCAGGGAGCCAGATGTTGGGTACTACAGTGCCTTACTAGCCCAGATGTTTGGTTTTAGTTTTTCTCTCTAGTTGATCCCAATTGTAGCAGGGAAAAAAAATTCCCAGCTTTGGACCCAGTAAATCTGAATTCAAATTCTGGTTTTGCCAATTTCTGCCTAAATGACCTTAGACAAATTCTTAGACAAAACCCACTGACCTGGGTCCAGTGGAATGTCAGCTTATATACCTGATTGTAGTAGAAAATACCCACACTTATGAGCCTGACATTCAGCAGAGGCTTGATAAGTGTTAGGTCGTTACCACCTCCTCCCCCCCAGGTAGATGCAGCCTGAGAGAGACAAACGCACATGGTCTTTTCGATTTGAGGGGATTCCATATGGAGGCTGTTGTGAGGCTCTGTGTGTGTGTGTGTGTGTGTGTGTAGAATTCTTCCCAAATGTGCAAAGGAGGAAGAAGACCTTGGCACAGGCCCAAGTGTGTCCGACCAGATGAAGGGCCCTTCTTGAGGGGAGTAGCTATGCACTAAGCAAATGTTGCCCTCAAAGCCGACTGGGTTAGTGGCTCTCCACCCATCTGCCTCCTGGATATGCCTCTCCGAGACCAGCGCCCCACCCCGGAGACTTTCCTCCTAGCTGTGGGGTTGGCCTGGCACTAGGAGATGCTGAAGCTCCTCAGGTCCATCTAAGACTCAGTCAGGTGGCAGAACCACAGATGTAGAGTTTTCTAGATGTGTATGATTGTGAGAACTCCCTAGTGTCAAGGCGCAGCTCAAAGGCTCCCCCACTGGCCCTGGGATGGTGCTGGGGCTCCATGTTTCACGAACACCCAAGGAGTCTCAGTAGAAGCCTTGTGGGAATTCAATCACAAAGAAGGAGCACAGAACTCAGATCTCTGCCATTTATCAGTAGGGGCCATTGGACAAGGTATGTGACCTCCTTATTCCTCAGATTCTCCAACGGCAAGGTGAGGAAAATAACTGTGCCTGCCTCACGGGGTTGCTGTGACAGACAACCAGGGGATGGGTGTCCACCCTTGAATTGGCCCTGGGGGCATGAGACGTGGGTGGCAATGGATACTTCAAGTAAAGACCTCGACTCTGGGCTGACAACAGAGTTGTTTGGTGTCTGGAGTCATCCAGGTTGTAACTCGGTTTAGATAGAGGCCACCCTGTGGTTGTGCACTGAGGATCCAGCATGGCCAAGATATAATCAAATGATGTAGGAAGAAGTGCCCAGCTGAGCTGCTCCCCAGCCCAAAGCCTCCACAAAGAAAGGAGTGAGGGTCCCACTCGCGGCCCCGGCCCCTGGAGGGGCTGCCCAGCATCCTTAGGTTCTTGGAAACTCACGCTCTAGAGTAGTTCAGAACGAAGTCCACGCCCTTCTCACTATCAAACTGGATGTCTCGGGGTAAATCCTTGTGACATTTGGCATCAATACTCAAAGGGAAGCCAGGGTTCCACTCCATCCACCTGAGCACGAATAAAAAGAAAACTGCATCAAATGCCTGGCCTTTGGGTTGGCCCCCTCAGACTAACGGCTGCCCTCGCGTTCTGAGGACGTGTCTTCCATCAGCTGAGTGTGCATCCTGCGAGGTAGTGGGACCCCTCCTGGGGGCTGGCGGTAGCCTGCTTTGCTGAGCCCTGAGCATCACAGTAGGACGTCCGGGGTCTCCTGAACCTGAGACTGGGCTCACGGCAGAGGAGTAGTGAATGGTAAGTGTGAGCCAGAGCATAAAAAGAGGTTGAAAGGAAGCATCAGAAGACCTCACTGATCTGGTGGGATGCTCAACCACCATCTACCCCCCTGGCATAGAGAGTCACCGGAGGTAGAAGTGGGTGAGGCCCCCACACTTCCAGGCTGGCCTGGACAGCCAATAGCCCTCCAGCTCAGCCAACACACCCCTGAACCATGTGTGGTGGCTGGGAAATGGGGACGGTGGTCATGCCTTCCCAGTAGGGTGCCCAGGGCAGCAGGGTGGTTGGATGTGGGGCCACAGGTCCAGACGCTGCCGGGGGCAGGCTTAGTGACTGTTATATAACAATCAAAGAGAGGCCATGCATGCTATCCAGCCCAAATTTTCAGATCATGGTGTCTTTGAAACTTATCTTGCAGCATAGGGCATTTACATTGTTTTTTAAATTTTACTTTTTTAAAAAGACTTATTTTAGAGAGAGAGCGAGCAAGCGTGCATGTGCATGTGAGCATGGGGGGAGGGGCAGAGGGAGAGAGAGAAACTCAAGCAGACTCCCCACTGAGCACAGAGTCAGGCTTGATCCCACCACCCTGAGATCATGGCCTGAGCTGAAATCAAGGGTCAGATGCTTAACTGACTGAGGTACCATGTGCCCCTTAAATTTTTTACTTTTTCTTTTCTTTGCTTACCGCAAAACCGAAACTAACCAAAACTGTTCATTTAGCTCAGAGAGAATGATCTTGTATTTGTTTAAAAACCAAAACTTACATTCTGGGTTAACAGCTTTGCCATTTGTATTCCTAATTCTCTTTTATTAAAATCTCTCTTATGACAGGAAAGTAAAGCACTGAGAGTTGAGGTCATGAAAAAGTCTGGAGTCCCTTTAATATCATCTTGTCCTTTTACTGTCACAAAAATCCCCATGGTTTTTTGTGCCGTCCTGTTGGCCAGTAAGACCCCCATTAGGACCACCAGAGGTGAACAGGAACTGGGTACGATCAGTCAGAGCAGATGCATTTTGAAAAGCATTTTCTGTTGTGCAGCACTGTCATTTCTCATTGTTGGTTTACGTATACTATTCCATTTTCCTGGACTTTAAGGAAATCTATATTTGTTATATTTGTATTAACACCACTGCTGGTATGTTAACAGGATAAAATGTAGACAAGTGTACAATGTCAACTAATCTACTGATTTCCCCCCCTTTTTTAGAAAATAATTCATTTCCTCAGAACTCCCCACTTCCCACTGCTGTTCCCCCCACCTCCTGAGGATGGCAGCACTGATGGATGGAAGTGCCCCACCTAGGGTGCTCGGGAGACTAAGGCCTCTCAGTGCATGAGAACAGGACAATTTCTAAGCTCACCACCACACACCTGTGTCCCTCCCACTGCAGGCCACTGCTGCCTGAGACACCTGACAGGCTGACCTGCACGGGGGCCAAAGGCCTTTGTGCCCACGGATAAATAGGCAAGGAAAAAAAAATCACACTCCACTGAGGAAGACCACGTTGAACAGCCAGGCAGAAGGAAGGAAGAAGCAAAAAGACATTTAATATCTTTAAAAAAAAGGAGGAGTGTTAAAGAGACTTAAGTAGAATGTTAAAAGACTTTCTCCAACAACAAAACATGATTTCTGAATTGAAAATTCAATAGAGAAATGGGAAAACAGTCACTGTGAGATCTAATTTGTCTCCTGGACAAAATTCGTCCATTCAATAACTAATTACCGAGAACCTGTCATGGGCCAGGCGCTGCTCTGTGCAAAATGGAAGAAAATGTAACACAAATACAGAGCAAAACCACAAAGAAAGGGAAACCACAATGGGGATTCAGGAGTGTACTCGTTGTGATGAGCACTGGGTGTTGTATGGAAATGTTGAATATTGTACACCTGAAACTAATAGACACTGTATGTTAATTACCTAGGGTTAAAATAAAAACTTAAAGAAAAAAGAAAAGACAGGAGACATGAAAGGCAGATATAGAAGATTTAACATGCAGAGACTAAGAGGTCCAAAAGGAGAGAGGAATATATGGAGAAGTAAAAATCAAGAAATAAGAGAAAAACTTTCTTAAGTTGAAAAGACCTCAATTTTCTGAGTAAGTCCTAGGCAGGAAAGAAAAGGAAAAAGGGCATATATAGATATATATTGCCAAAGACAGAGAAGACTGTGTGTGTGTGTGTGTGTGTGTGTGTGTGTGTGTGTGTGTGTGTGTTGGGGGATGGGGGAGAAAGAGGGGGGAGGGAGGGAGGGAGGGAGGGAGGGAAGGAAGTGGGGCGAGGGGGAGGAGGAAGGAAGGGAAGGAGACGGGGAGGTGGCAGGGGAGGGAGAGGAGAGAAGTGCTCTCACAAGCTCACAAGTTTCTGGGAAAAGAAAAATAATCAAGTTATTAGGTTTCTCATTTTACACTGAAAATGGGGAAACAGTGTGAAGTGTTTACAGACTTCTTTTTAGGTCATTATCTAAGCCTCTTTTGTCAAGTAATTGGTGAGGGCAGGAGAATTTTTGGGGGGTGGAGACAAGCACCGACTCAGATATTATATTTCCCCCAAAATTCTTCTGAGGAAATTAACTGAACAAGTTCAGCCAAACAATTAGAATGAACCAAGAAGTTCTGAAATATAGTAGAGTATTCATCAGAAAACAATAGCAAGTATAATTTTAAATAAACAAAAATATCAAAGGCATTTTCTCAAAAATCAAGACCATCATTGCTACTATTACTTGTTTGGGGAATTCCAGGTGTGAAATGAGAAAAAATACAGTGATGTAAATGGAAAATAACAGACAAAATTATCATCATTTAGATAATATGACCGAATGATTAGGTAACTAAAAAGACTCACCAACAAAAAAGATTAGGGCTGATAAAAGAGTTTAGTGAGATGTCAATACAAGGAAAATATTTTAAAAATAACTAATTTATCTTTATCCCAGCAATATTTATTTACAAACAGAAGAATATCTCACTCAGTATGGTACAAGCTATACTTTCCCTTGTATAAAGGTACCCAGGGAGGAGGAAGACCTGCAAGAAGAAAATCAGAAACTCTACGGAAGGTCATTACACAAGATCTAGATGGAGGGAAAGGCACATTGCGTTCTCAGTGGGGGTGGGGGGCCTGAATGTCATTAGCATGTCAGTATATAACACATTTATATGTAATTCAAAGCTATTCTCATCATGAAAATCTTAAAAGAGAACAGTGAGATACTGACAGAGCTATTAACATATATTAGAAAGTTATAATAATCAAAACATGGTGCGGGGCTACAGGATGGAAAAACGGACTAACACGTGAAGTCCAGAAACAGCCCCAAGAAAATATGTAAATGTGACAGAAAACTAGCTAACACTTACCGAGTGCTTTCTAGGTGCCAAATACTATTCTATGTGTTTTCATGGTTTAATCTATTTAATTCTCTCAAAAACCTGTGAGATAGTACTATTCTTTCACCCATCACCCATCTTCTAGATCGAGGGGGTGAGGGACACAGAGACTAAACAACTTTCACAGGACATGGAGCGAGTGGCCGTAAGTGGGAGCAGAGCTCGGAGACTGGCTTCAGAGCCCGTGCCCAGAACCAGCATCCTGGGCCAGCTCTGCGCGTGGTGGGTGTCCTCTGCCGGCAGTGGGGAGGAATGCAGTCCGTAGTAAGTGATACTGGGGATGCGCGACCCCTGCTTCACAGCATGTATAAAAACACATGGCAGGTGAATTCAGAGCCAAATGGTTAAAGACCAAATCGCAAAAGTATTAGACAAAAAATACATGTGTATTTATGTAACACTGGGGTGGGGAGGGCCTTCTTACGCAAAGCAGGAAACCCAAAAGCAATAAAGGAAAACCAACACATGTAGTTAAGAAAACAAAGAACTAAAATCTTCTATGAAAAAAGCAACAGAAGACAGATGACATATGCTATACTTATAACAAAAGGATACTAACTTGATATACAAAGAGCTCCTTTAGATTAACCATAAGACAGAAAAATAAAGCACACACATAGGCAATTCAAAGAAGAGACTATGCACAGAGGCGAAACTCACCGTGGTCAGGGAAATGCAGGTTAAAACAACAAAGGGGTCCAACTTAGGGATTTTTAGATTGTTAAAAATATAAAAGATCGGCATGACCAGGTATGTCATAGGTATACATACGCAACTGGAAAATTGCACCGAAAATTACTATAAAATTGTGGGACAGGATTTTTGTTAGTATTTCTTAAAATGAAACTGCTAATTTGACCCACCAATGTGGGTTCTGGAACTTAATGTGACAGTAATGAAAGCACCAGGACATCAAGCAGTTTGTGCAAGACTGCTTCCAGCAACACTGTTGGTAATGCCAAAGGCAGACAGACAGGTGAGAAGCAAGCTGAATGTCCACCAGCAGGGGAATGGCCCAATTCACACACAGCTAGAAATATGTGGCAATTTAAGAATGACAAAATCAATGAGATGCGATTTCAGGACATTAGACTGACCCGAATGAGAATGTCTCAAAATGCAAAGTATGTCAACAATGCAGGGAGATTGCAACCCTCAAAAACAACTGCTAGGGGGTGAAAACTGGCAGAATCTCTTTAAAAGACAACTGGCAATATCTAGAAAACTTAAAATGTGGTCTGCAATCCTGCAAGTCTATTTCTAGGAATATTCCCTAGAGAAACTCTTCCATGACAGCACCAGAAGATGTATGAGAAAGCTCCCTGAGGGGTGGCTTGCAACAGCCAGGAATTAAAGACAGTCCACCTGTGCATCAGCCGGAGCGAGGGTGAGCCTGGTGGTTCATTCATACAATGGTGTGCTGTACAGAAGCTAAGTGAATGGACGACACCTGTGTCAACTGACTGGCCTTCAAAACAGAATGAGTGAAAAAAGCAAGTTGCGAAGTGATTACAAACATTACGATTGCAAACCACCACACTATATGCTGCTCCGTCTGAGGGCACCATCTAGGTATATGCAGTCACAGTGAGAACAGAGCAGTGGGTGATGACCTGTGTGGGCCGCTCTATCTCCCTGTTTGGCTGACTGAGGGACGAGGGCCAGCTGGACTTGCAGCTTTCTGACAGACTGGAGACTATGCTTACTTTACCTCCAAAATCTCATCTTAGAACGCCGAGAGTTTATGTGAAAGAGGAACCCCTAGATTATGCAGATGATGCAAAGTTCAGTGTTTCCTGAACAGAAGCAGAGGGGGGCATCTGAAAAGGACCGATGAGTGGAAGGAGGAAGAAAAAAATGACGATTAGATCTAAGAAGGAGGAAAGCCGTTTCACCAGAAAGCTCTTGGCCCCATCTCCCTAGACCCCACCAAAGCCCTATCCCTGTGAGACAAACACATCACTGAATCCACCGCTCTAGGGGAAAGGGGCATTTTCCAAAGGGTGCTCCACAGAACACTTGTTCTGCAGGATGTTGAGAATTGTACGTCAGATTCTCTTGGGAAACACTGGGCTAAAAAAAAATTAAGCACAGGGCGCCTGGGTGGCTCAGTTGGTTAAGCGACTGCCTTCGGCTCAGGTCATGATCCTGGAGTCCCGGGATCGAGTCCCGCATCGGGCTCCCTGCTCCGCGGGGAGTCTGCTTCTCCCTCTGACCCTCCCCCCTCTCATGTGCTCTCTCTCCGTCTTTCATTCTCGCTCTCTCAAATAAATAAATAAATGAAGTTAAAAAAAAAAATTAAGCACAGTTCACCAGCACAGAACTTCTCAGAATTCTCAATGCTTATATGCACTGGGAACCTCCAGGAGGGAGTTAAGACAAGTTTGTGATTTCCCCAACTTGTCTTATCATGGAGAGAAAGTTTTGGGACCAGGGCTCCAGGGTGTACTTTGGAAAATACTGAGTTAAGACAACATGCCTGGGGGCGGAGCAAAATGGCAGAGGAGTAGGAGACCTAGATTTCGTCTGGTCTCAGGAATTCAGCTGAATAGGGATCAAACCATTCTGAACACCTACGAACTCAACAGGAGATCAAAGAGGAGAGTAGCAACAACACTCTGAACAGAGAAGCGACCACTTTCTGGAAGGTAGGACATGCGGAGAAGTGAATCCGAGGCGATATTCGGGAGGAGAGACGGCGGGGGAGGGGCCTCCGCCGGCCGCTTCTGGCAAGTGATAGAGCCGCGGAGCACAAAATCGGACCTTTTAGAAGTCGGCTCCGCTGAGGGACGTCGCTCCAGTGGCTAAGCGGGGGTGGAACCCTCGCGGGATACTGGGGTCTCAGGACCCTTGGGGTCACAGAAAGACCGGGGGAGCCTGAGTGCGCCAGAGCTCCCAGGTATCGGAGCGGGGAAGCCAGCTGCAGAGACAGAGCTGAGGCGCGGGCTCTCAGCTCGGGGTGGCCATAAACTGTGATCCGCGGCCCAGTCGGGCCACTGCTCCTGCAGCAAGGACCCAATAGGCGGCAGATCCGGGGAGACTCCCCTTCCTTCCCGGGGAGGAGCGGCGCGGGAACGCACCGCAGGGATATGCTGGGTTTGGGGACTCCACACGAGGTCGGGTGCCACAGATACAAACGCTCGGTCACAGGCCGGGTGAGCACGGAGTGCTGCCGGAGACCAAGGACAAGGGAGTGACTGCTTTTCTCTGGGGGCGCACTGAGGAGCGGGGCCCCGAGTTCTCAGCTCCTCCGGGCGGAGATTGGGAGGCCACCATTTTTGCCCTGGTCCTCCAAGGCTGTACGGAGAGCTTGCAGGGAACAAAAGCTCCTGAGATCAAACCCGAGCAGCTTGCTTAGCCCGGACCGACAAGGGCGGGGCAATTCAGCCTCTGGCAAAGACATTTGGAAACCACAGCAACAGGCCCCTCCCCCAGAAGATCAGCACGAAGACCAAGTTTACCGATCAAGGAGAACGGGAGAACTCCAGCGCTAGGGGAATACTGCACATAGACTTCATGGCTTTTTTTTTACCATGATTCATTAGTTCATCAAAGTTAATTTTTGTTAACTGTTTTTTTTTCTTTTTCTTTTTCCCTTTTTCAACCAACATCTTATCAATCTCTTTAAAAAAAATTTTTTTTTTATTTTTCATTTTTAGAGTCATATTTTATCCCTTCATAGTAGTTAGCCTTATTTTTGGCATATATATATAAGTTGTTCTCTCTTTAAAATTTTGAGATACAGTTTCTTCTAACAGATAAAAATATACCCTAAATCACTAGTGTATGGCTCTGTTCTAGTCTCCTGCCTGATCACATTCTCTCCCTTTTTTCTTTCTTTCTTTTTTTTTTTAATCTCCTTTCTTTTTTCAAACAACTTCTTATCAAGTGCTTTTATAAAATCTATTATAATTTTCATCTTTACAGTCATCTTCTATCCCTTCATTGTAGCAACCCTTATTTTGTACATATATGTCTTTCTTCCTTTAAAATTTTAGGAGGCACTTTTTTCTAACAGACAAAATACGCCCAAAATCTAGTGTGTGGCACTGATCTATGCACTAGCCTGATCATATTTGATCACACTCTGCTTTTTTTGTATTGTTCTGTTTTTGTTTTAACCTTTTTTTTTCTTTTTTTTTCTTTTCTCTTTCTTTTTTCTTTCTTTCCCTTTCTTTTCCCCTGGTTTCAGGTCTTTTCAGATTTGTATACAATATATTTGCTGGGGACATTGTAAACCTGTTAGCATTTTGTTCTCTCATTCATCTATTCTCCTCTGGACAAAATGACAAGACGAAAAAAATCACCTCAGCAAAAAGAACAAGAGGTAGTACCGTCAGCCAGGGACCTACTTCAATACGGACATTAGTACGATGTCGGACCTAGAGTTCAGAATCATGACTTTAAAGATACTAGCTGGGCTTGAAAAAAGCGTGGAAGTTATTAGAGAAACCCTTTCTGGAGAAATAAAAGACCTAAAATCTAACCAAATTGAAATCAAAAAGGCTATTGATGAGGTGCAATCAAAAATGGGGGCACTAACTGCTAGGATAAATGAGGCAGAAGAGAGAATCAGTGATATAGAAGACCAAGTGATGGAAAGTAAAGAGGCTGAGAAAAAGAGAGAGAAACAACTACAGGATCACGAGGGCAGAATTCGAGAGATAAGTGATTCGATAAGACGAAACAACATCAGAATAATTGGGATCCCAGAAGAAGAAGAAAGAGAGAGAGGGGCAGAAGGTATATTGGAGCAAATAATAGCAGAGAACTTCCCTAATGTGAGGAAGGAAACAGGCATCAAAATCCAGGAGGCACAGAGAACCCCTCTCAAAATCAATAATAATAGGTCAACACCCCGACATCTAATAGTAAAACTTACGAGTCTCAGAGACAAAGAGAAAATCCTGAAAGCAGCTCGGGAGAAGAGAGATGTAACCTACAATGGTAAAAATATTAGATTGGCAACAGACCTATCCACAGAGACCTGGCAGGCCAGAAAGGACTGGCAAGATATCTTCAGAGCACTAAACGAGAAAAATATGCAGCCAAGAATACTATATCCAGCTAGGCTGTCATTGAAAATAGAAGGAGAGATAAAAAGCTTCCAGAACAAACAAAAACTAAAGGAATTTGCAAACATGAAACCAGCCCTGCAAGAAATATTGAAAGGGGTCCTCTAAGCAAAGAGAGAGCCTAAAAGCAGCAAAGATCAGAAAGGAACACAGACAACATACAGTAACAGTCACCTTACAGGCAATACAATGGCACTAAATTCATACCTTTCAATAGTTACCCTGAATGTAAATGGGCTCAATGCCCCAATCAAAAGACACAGGCTATCAGATTGGATTAAAAAACAAGACCCATCCATATGCTGTCTGCAAGAGACTCATTTTAGACCCAAAGACACCCCCAGATTGAAAGTGAGGGGGTGGAAAACCATTTACCATGCTCATGGACACCAAAAGAAAGCTGGGGTGGCAATCCTTCTATCAGACAAACTAGATTTTAAAACAAAGACTGTAATAAGAGATGAGGAAGGACACTATATCCTACTTAAAGGGTCTATCCAACAAGAAGATCTAACAAATGTAAATATCTATGCCCCAAACATGGGAGCAGCCAATTATATAAGGCAAATAATAACAAAAGCAAAGAAACACATTGACAACAATACAATAATAGTGGGGGACTTTAACACACCCCTGACTGAAATGGACAGATCATCTAAGCAAAAGATCAACAAGGATATAAAGACTTTAAATGACACACTGGACCAAATGGACTTCACAGACATATTCAGAACATTCCATCCCAAAGCAACGGAATACACATTCTTCTCCAGTGCCCATGGAACATTCTCCAGAATTGATCACATCCTAGGTCACAAATCAGGTCTCAACTGGTACCAAAAGATTGGGATCATTCCCTGCATATTTTCAGACCACAATGCTTTGAAACTAGAACTCAATCACAAGAGGAAAGTCGGAAAGAACTCAAATACATGGAAGCTAAAGAGCATCCTACTAAAGAATGAATGGGTCAACCAGGAAATTAAAGAAGATTTAAAAAAATTCATGGAAACTAATGAAAATGAAAACACAACTGTCCAAACTCTTTGGGATACAGCAAAGGCAGTCCTGAGAGGAAAGTATATAGCAATACAAGCCTTTCTCAAGAAACAAGAAAGGTCTCAAATACACAATCTAACCCTACACCTAAAGGAGCTGGAGAAAGAAGAGCAAATAAAGCCTAAACCCAGCAGGAGAAGAGAAATAATAAAGATCAGAGCAGAAATCAATGAAATAGATACCAAAAGAACAGTAGAACAGATCAACGAAAGTAGGAGCTGGTTCTTCGAAAGAATTAACAAGATTGATAAACCTCTGGCCAGACTGATCAAAAAGAAAAATGATCCAAATCAACAAAATCATGAATGAGAGAGGAGAGATCACAACCAACACCAAAGAAATACAAACAATTATAAGAACATATTATGAGCAACTCTATGCCAGCAAATTAGATAACCTGGAAGAAATGGGTGCATTCCTAGAGATGTATCAACTACCAAAACTGAACCAGGAAGAAATAGAAAACCTGAACAGACCTATAACCACTAATGCAATTGAAGCAGTCATCAAAAATCTCCCAAGAAACAAAAGCCCAGGGCCAGATGGCTTCCCAGGGGAATTCTATCAGACATTTCAAGAAGAATTAATACCTATTCTCCTGAAACTGTTCCAAAAAATAGAAATGGAAGGAAAACTTCCAAATTCATTTTATGAGGCCACCATTACCTTGATCCCAAAACCAGACAAAGATCCCATCAAAAAGGAGAATTACAGACCAATATCCTTGATGAACATGGATGCAAAAATTCTCACCAAAATACTAGCCAATAGGATCCAACAGTACATTAAAAGGATTATTCACCACGACCAAGTGGGATTTATCCCTGGGCTGCAAGGCTGGTTCAATATCCGCAAATCAATCAACGTGATACAATACATTAACAAAAGAAAGAACAAGAATCATATGATCCTCTCCATAGATGCAGAAAAAGCATTTGACAAAGTACAGCATCCTTTCTTGATTAAAACTCTTCAGAGTATAGGGATAGAGGGTACATACCTCAATATCATAAAAGCCATCTACGAAAAACCTACAGCGAATATCATTCTCAATGGGGAAAAGCTGAGAGCTTTTCCCCTAAGGTCAGGAACGCGGCAGGGATGTCCACTCTCACCACTGCTATTCAACATAGTATTAGAAGTCCTAGCCACAGCAATCAGACAACAAAAAGAAATCAAAGGCATCCAAATCGGCAAAGAGGAAGTCAAACTCTCACTCTTTGCAGAGGATATGATACTTTATGTGGAAAACCCAAAAGACTCCACCCCAAAACTGCTAGAACTCATACAGGAATTCAGTCAAGTAGCAGGCTATAAAATCAATGCACAGAAATCAGTGGCATTCCTATACACCAACAACAAGACAGAAGAGAGACAAATCAAGGAGTCGATCCCATTCACAATTGCACCCAAAACCATAAGATACCTAGGAATAAATTTAACCAAAGAGGCAAAGGATCTGTACTCAGAAAACTATAAAATACTCCGGAAAGAAATTGAAGAAGACACAAAGAAATGGAAAAACGTTCCATGCTCATGGATTGGAAGAACCAACATTGTGAAGATGTCAATGCTACCTAGAGCAATCTACACATTCAGTGCAATCCCCATCAAAATACCATCCACTTTTTTCAAAGAAATGGAACAAATAATCCTAAAATTTGTATGGAACCAGAAGAGACCCCGAATAGCCAGAGGAATATTGAAAAAGAAAAGCAAAGCTGGCGGCATCACAATTCCGGACTTCCAGCTCTATTACAAAGCTGTCATCATCAAGACAGTATGGTAGTGGCACAAAAACAGACACATAGATCAATGGAACAGAATCGAGAGCCCAGAAATGGACCCTCAACTCTATGGTCAACTCATCTTTGACAAAGCAGGAAAGAATGTCCAGTGGAAAAATGACAGTCTCTTCAACAAATGGTGTTGGGAAAATTGGACAGCCACATGCAGAAGAATGAAACTGGACCATTTCCTTACACCACACACAAAAATAGACTCCAAATGGTTGAAAGACCTAAACGTGAGACAGGAGTTCATCCAAATCCTAAAGGAGAACACAGGTAGCAACCTCTTCGACCTCAGCCGCAGCAACTTCTTCCTAGAAACATCACCAAAGGCACAGGAAGCCAGGGCAAAAATGAACTATTGGTATTTCATCAAGATAAAAAGCTTTTGCACAGCAAAAGAAACAGTCCACAAAACCAAAAGACAACCGACAGAATGGGAGAAAATATTTGCAAATGACATATCAGATAAAGGGCTAGTATCCAAAATCTATAAAGAACTTATCAAACTCAACACCCAAAGAACAAATAATCCAATCAAGAAATGGGCAGAAGACATGAACAGACATTTTTCCAAAGAAGACATCCAAATGGCCAACAGGCACATGAAAAAGTGCTCAACATCGCTCAGCATCAGGGAAATCCAAATCAAAACCTCAATGAGATACCACCTCACCCCCGTCAGAATGGCTAAAATTAACAAGTCAGGGAACGACAGATGTTGGCGGGGATGTGGAGAAAGGGGAACCCTCCTACACTGTTGGTGGGAATGCAAGCTGGTGCAACCCCTCTGGAAAACAGTATGGAGGTTCCTCAAACAGTTGAAATTAGAGCTACCATTTTATCCAGCAATTGCACTTCTGGGTATTTACCCCAAAGATACAAATGTAGGGACCCGAAGGGGTACGTGCACCCCAATGTTTATAGCAGCAATGTCCACAATAGCCAAACTGTGGAAAGAGCCAAGATGTCCATCGACAGATGAATGGATAAAGAAGATGTGGTATATATACACAATGGAATATTATGCAGCCATCAAGAGGAATGAGATCTTGCCATTTGCAACGACGTGGATGGAACTGGAGGGTGTTATGCTGAGTGAAATAAGTCAATCAGAGAAAGACATGTATCACATGACCTCACTGATATGAGGAATTCTTAATCTCAGGAACAAACTGAGGGTTGCTGGAGTGGTCGGGGGTGGGAGGGATGGGGTGGCTGGGTGATGGACATTGGGGAAGATATGTGCTACGGTGAGCACTGTGAATTGTGTAAGACTGTTGAATCACAGATCTGTACTTCTGAAACAAATAACGCAACATATTTTAAGAAAAAAGAAAAAGAAGAAGATAGCAGGAGAGGAAGAATGAAGGGGAGTAAGTCAGAGGGGGAGACGAACCATGAGAGACGATGGACTCTGAAAAACAAACTGCAGTTTCTGGAGGGGAGGAGGGTGGGGGGATGGGTTAGCCTGGTGATGGGTATTGAGGAGGGCACATTCTGCATGGAGCACTGGGTGTTATGAACAAACAATGAATCATGGAACAGTACACCAAAACAAATTATGTAATATATGGTGATTAACATAACAATAAAAAAATTAAAAAAAAAAGACCACATGCCTATAGACTAGTTTAATTTATCAGCCATTAACATCTTAGTCTGAATTACAGTGGGACTGATAGAACTTGCTGTCTGCTCATCTAACAGGACAAAAACTAGCCCGATTCTCTGAAAGTTGTTTAGCATCACCACAATCTAAGATTCCTTCTTCCCACAGGGCCAAAAATACATGAAGTGCTCACTGTTCGGGCTTTGATAGGGGTGGCTGAAGTGGGGAGTAGAGCTGAGGAAGGAACATAGAAATAACAATCCTCAAAAAGTTGAAAATAGAGCTACCCTATGACCCAGCAATTGCACTACTGGGTATTTACCCCAAAGACACACATGTAGTGATCTGAAGGGGCAACTGCACCCCAATCTTTATAGCAGCAATGTCCACAATTGCCAAACTACGGAAAGAGCCCAGATGTCCACTGACAGATGAATGGATAAAGAAAATGTGGTACATATATACAATGGAATACTACTCAGCCATCAAAAAAAATGAAATCTTGCCATTTGCAATGACGTGGTTGGAGCTAGAGGGTGTTGTGCTAAGTGAAATAAGTCAATCAGAGAAAGACAATTATCATATGATCTCACTCATATGTGGAATTTAAAAAACAAAATAGAGGAGTACAGGGGAAGAGAGGAAAAAATAAAACAAGACAAAACCCAGAGAGGGAGAAAAACCGTAAGAGACTCTTAATCATAGGAAACAACTATGGGGGGGTGGGGTGATGGGGCAACTGGATGATGGACTTTAAGGAGGGCACATGATATAATGAGCACTGGATATTATATAAGACTGATGAATCACTGACCTCTACCTCTGAAACCAATAATACATTATATGTTAATTAATTGAATTTACATAAAATAATAAAGTGGGAAGAAATGAATTACTTCAGAAAAAAAAGAAATAATCCTTTAAGATGGGAAGGGTGGTGCAGAGCTCTCAGACAATGCCTTGTGCACTGTACCAAATACAAAAGTCTCAGAATACATCAACATCATATGGTGTTAAGCTGAGAGGCTCACACTCAAGTGTCTTAAAACAAATCACAAATTCATAAATCTTTAACATTACTCAAGTAAAATCAGATTACCTTCCTTCACCTGATATAAAGACATAAAAGTTTTATTTAAACATTTTATTATGAAATTGAATATATAATACATGTATTTATGTGTATGTATATATATGTACAGATGCATGTGGAAAAATGAACAAAACATCTCTATAACTAACATCCAGACCAAGAATCAGAATGTTACCAGTACCCCCACACTGCACCTGCTCCCCACTCTACCTCCCCCAATCACCATCCTCCCTTTTATGAGAATCATTTCCTTGCTATTATTTATTGTTCCACTGCTATATAACATTCCATAAACAATATAATTCCAAACTCTATGGAAGCCATATTTGGCTTCCAGTGATCAACACCATATTTGTCAGGTTTGCCCGTGTTGCTCTGTGTAGCAGCCATTCATTGATTCCCCTTCTTTTGCTTTATTGGATTAAAAAAACCTGACATACTACATATTCCTTGTAAGAAGTTACACTATAGAGGAATACGTGAAAAGCTGTAATGGTCATCAGTCCCCAACAGCCCCTCCACAGCCCAGGTAAACATGCTGATTGTTAGCACAATTCCTTCCATTCCTCCCCCTTGGAAGGAGTCACAAATTCAAATGTCTCCAATGGCCAAAGTAGGACATGAAAGATGCCTTGATAACAGACAGGTGCTGGACTGAGAAAACCTGGGGAATAAGAATCCTGTTTACTTAGAGCTCCAAAATGGCCATGAGACAAATTTACAGGCTGGATACAGCCCACTGACCACCATTTCCCTGATGAGCACTCTAGATCATGTTATTGTTTTCAAAAACAGCTATACTGAGATATAATTTACATACAATAAAATTCATCCCTTAAAAGTATCCAATTAAAGGATTTTTAGTATACTTACAGACTTGTGCAACCTTCACCAAACTAATTTTGGAATATTTTCACCCCAAAAAGAAACCCTGTGCCCATTAATAGTCACTCCCCATTCCCCATCCCCATCTGCCAGCCCTGGGCAAATCAATAATCTACTAATCTGTGTTCACAGACTTGCCTGTTCTAGACATTTCATATATATAGAATCATACAATATGTAGTCTTTTGTAAATGACTTTTCTGTTTAGCATAATGTTTTTGAGGTTCATCCATGGTTTAGCATAGATCCATAGTTCATTCCTTTGCAATGCCAAGGAGTATTCCATCATATGGATATACCACATTTTGTTTATCCATTCATCAGTTAATGGAATTTAGGTTGTTTACCCCTTTGGGCTATTATAAATAACGTTGCTATGAATATTATATACAAGTTCGCATGTGTGGGGCTATGTGTGTAGAGAGACACCTATTTTCATTACTCTTGTGTACCACATGATACCACATGCAAAAGAAAAAAGGGGTAGAATTGCTAGTAGTAAGTCTGTTTAAGATTGGAGAAACTGCTAAACTATTTTTCAAGGTGGCTGCACCATTTTACATTCTACCGGCAACATATGAGGGCTCCGGTTTCCCCACATCCTCACCAGCACTGGCTATTGTCTGTCTTTTTGATTCAAGTTATCCTGGTAGGTGTGAGGTAGTTCTTATTATGGTTGTGATTTGCATTTTCCTGATGATTAATGGTGTTGAGCATCTTTTCAGGTGCTTATTGGTCATTCACATATTTTCTCTGGAAAAGTGTTGATTTGTTCTTTTTTTAATAGCCAAAATATATTCCATGGTATAGACATACCACATTTTATTTATACATTCATGAGTTAATGGACACTTGGGTTATATTCACCTTTGGTTATTATGTATAATGTAAACATTCATATACAAGTTTTTGTGTAAACATATGTTTTCACTTCTTTTAGGTATAGTCGTAGGTGTGGAATAGCTGGACCATATAGTAACTCTATTTAATAATTTGAGAAACTTGGGGCGCCTGGGTGGTGCAGTCAGTTAAGCGTCCAACTCTTGGTTTCTGCTCAGGTCATGATCTCAGTGTCGTGAGACTGAGCCCCACATTGGGCTCCAATGCTCAGTATGGGGTCTACTTGAGAGTCTCTCTCCCTCGGCCCCTCCCACTCCTGCTCTCTCTCTAAAATAAGTCAATAAATCTTTAAATAAAGATAATTTGAGTAAATACTAGACTGTGTTCCAAAGCAGCTGCACCATTTTACACTCCCCCAAGCAGTGTATGAGGGTTCTGATTTCTCCACACCTCCACAACTCTTGTAATTATCTAACTTTTTGATTTTAGACATCACAGTAAGTGTGAAGTGGTAATGATTTGCATTTCCCTGATGAATAATGATGTCAAGCATCTTTTCATGTGCCTACTGATCAATTGTATATCTTCCTTGGAAAAATGTCTATTCAGGTCCTTCTCCATTTTTAAATTAGATTGTCTTTTTTTCTTGATTTATAAGAGCTCTTTATATATTGTGGATACAAGTCCCTTATCAGATATATGATTCCCATATATTTTATCCAATTCTGTGGGTTGTCTTTTACTTTTTAAAAAAGATTTTATTTATTTATTTGAGAAAGAGAGAGCTATAGAGAGAAAAAAAGCACAAGAAGGGTAGAGGGAGAGCCTCTTCAAGCAGACCCACCCCTAAGTGTCAGGAGCCCAATGTGGGGCTTGATCCCATGACCCATGAGATCAAGACCTGAGCCAAAACTAAGAGTTGGATGCTCAACCGACTGAGCCACTCAGGCGCCCTGTCTTTTCACTTTCTTGATGGTATCCTTTGAAGCACAAAAGTTTTAAAATTTGGTGACATCAGTTTATCTATTTCCCCTTTTTTGCTTATGCTTTTGTTGTCAAATCTAAAAATCATTTGCCAAATCCAAGGTTATGTAAGTTTACCCCCGTCTTTTTCAATGTTTTACAGTTTAAGCTCTTACATTTACATATTTGATCCATTTTAAGTTAATTTTTGTACATGGTGTAAGGGTCCAATTTCATTCTTTTGCATGTCGCTATTCAGTTGACCAACACCATTTGTTGAAAAGACTATTTTTTTCTCCATTGAACTGTCTTGCTGCCTCTCTTGAAAATTAATTGACCATAAATGTAATGGCTTATTTCTGGACTCTCAATTCTATTTAATTGCTCTATGTATCTAGCCTTATGCCTATACCACATTGTCTTGATTACTGCAGCAGGGTAGTAATTCTGATATTGGGAAATGTGAGTTCCCCAACTTTTTTTTTCAAGATTGTTTTAATATTCTGAGTTCCTCATATTTCCATATGGATTTTAAGATCAGCTAGTCAATTGTTGCAAAAAAAGTCACCTGGGATTTTGATAGGGATTGTGTTAAATTTGTACATTGCTTTGGGGAGTATTAACCATTTTAATAATATTAAGTCCTCTGGTCCATGAACATAAGATGTCTTTCACCTTATTTAGGTCTTCTTTAATTACTCTTAACAATGTTTTGTAGTTTTCATTGTATAAGTCTTGGACTTTTGTTAAGTTTATAAATATTTTATTCCTTTTGATGCTATTGCACATGGAACTGTATTGATCTTGTATCCTGTAATTTTGCTGGATTAGTAGTTCCAATTTTTTTTTAAGATTTTATTTATTTATTTGAGAGAGAGCGATAGCGAGAGAGAGCATGAGCGGGGGGTGGGGGTGTGTGGCAGAAGGGCAGAGGGAGAAGCAGGCTCCCCCCTGAGAAGGACTCCCCCCCCCCGGGGGGCTCGATCCCAGGACCCTGGGATAATGACCTGAGCTGAAGGCAGATGCCTAACTGACTGAGCCACCCAGGTGCCCTGTTCCAATAATTTTTTGGTGAATTCCTTAAGATTTTCCACATACAAGATCGTGTCATCTGTGAATGGCAACGGTTTTACTTATTGCTCTTTAATGTGGGTGCCCTTTGTCCCTTCTTGCCTAAAGGCCCTGGCTAGAACCTCCAGTACAATATTGAATAGAAGTGGCAAAAGCTGACATCTTTATCTTGTTTCTGGACCTTAGGAAGAAAGCATGCAGTCTTTTCCCATTAAATATGATGTTAACTGTAAAATTTTTTTACAGATCCCTTTATCAGGTTGAGAAATTTCCCTTTAATTCTTATTTTTCTAGGGGTGACTGGGTGGCTCAGTCATTAAGCTTCTGCCTTCAGCTCAGGTCATGATCCCAGGATCCTAGGATTGAGCCCCCAGAGGGGGGACAAAAAAAAAAAATCCCTGCTCAGCGGGAAGCCTGCTTCTCCCTCTACCCCTCCCCATGCTTGTGTCTCTCTCTCGCTGTGTCTCTCTCTGTCAAATAAATAAATAAAATCTTAAAAAATATTCTTATTTCTCTAGTGTTTTTCAATTATGAAAGGGTGTTGGATTTTGTCAAATGCACTCTTGTGTGTCTTTTGAGATTATCACGTGTTTCTTTTTCTTTACTCTATTTTTATGGTGCATTACATTACCTGATATTTGGATGTTAAGCCAAACTTGCATACTTAGGATAAATCCTACCTGGTGATATTGTATCATGCCTTTTACATGCTGCTGGATCCAGTTTGCTAGTATTTTGTAGAAAATATTTGAATCTATACCCATAAGAGATATTGGTGTATAGTTTTGTTGTGATATCTTTGTCTGATTTTGGTATAATAGTGATCTCATCCAATGAGTTGGGACGTGTTCCCTCCTCTTCTGTTTTCTGGAAGAACTTTGCAGGATTGCTATTAATTAACCAGTGAGGCCGTCTAGGCCTGGGCTTTTCTTTGTGAGAAGTTTCAAAATTACTAATTCAATCTCTTTGCTTGTGATTGTTTTATTCAGATTATTTATTCCTGAGTCAGTTTTGGTCATTTCTGTCTTTTTAGGAATTTGCCCATTTTACCCAAGTTATCTAATTTGTTGGTGTACAGCTGTTTATAGTATTCCCTTTGATTCGTTTTAATTTGTGTGAAGTGGGTACTGATGCTCCTTTATTTTTTTTAATTTTTAAAATTGTATTATGTTATGTTAATCACCATACATTACATCATTAGCTTTTGATGTAGTGTTCCATGATTCATTGTTTGCGTATAATACCCAGTGCTCCATTCAGTACGTGCCCTCTTTAATACCCATCACCAGGCTAACCCATCCCCCACCCCTCCCCTCTAGAACCCTCAGTTTGTTTCTCAGAGTGCATAGTCTCTCATGGTTCATCTCCCCCTCCGATATACCCCCTTCATTCTTCCCCTTCTGCTATCTTCTTTTTTTTTTTTTTTTAACATATAATGTATTATTTGTTTCAGAGGTACAGGTCTGTGATTCAACAGTCTTACACACTTCACAGTGCTCACCATAGCACATACCCTCCCCAATGTCTATCACCCAGCCACCCCATCCCTCCCACCCCCCCCCACTCCAGCAACACTCAGTTTGTTTCCTGAGATTAAGAATTCCTCATATCAGTGAGGTCATATGATACATGTCTTTCTCTGATTGACTTATTTCGCTCAGCATAATACCCTCCAGTTCCATCCACGTCATTGCAAATGTCAAGATTTCATTCCTTTTGATGGCTGCATAATATTCCATTGTATATATGTTTTATACATATATACCACATCTTCTTTATCCATTCATCTGTCGATGGACATCTTGGCTCTTTCCACAGTTTGGCTATTGTTGACATTGCTGCTATAAACATCAGGGTGCACGTACCCCTTCGGATCCCTACATTTGTATCTTTGGGGTAAATACCCAGTAGTGCAATTACTGGGTCATAGGGTAGTTCTGTTTTCAACTTTCTGAGGAACCTCCATACTGTTTTCCAGAGTGGCTGCACCAGCTTGCATTACCACCAACAGTGTAGGAGCATTCCTAATTTTAATAATTTGAGTTCTCTCACTCTTTTTTTTTGGTCTGTTAAAGACTTGTCAATTTTGTTGTAGATTATATATCCCTTTTGCAATCGAATTATTATCAGAAGACATAAGTGAGGGGTAATCTCTACCATGGGAGGTGACGGAACATTAATGTAAATCCAAGCTTCGGCTGCCCCATTCCTCCTAAATGCCGATATGGTTGACCTCAAGTTTTTTCCATAATGCTCTACCATCTCTGCCTGGAGTGGTGGTCAGGGGAAGCTGGGGGTTGGGGAGCACTCCAGGGAACTGGTGGCATGGCCATCATTTACCAGCAGTGGTCAGCCATAACCTGTGGGCACAGTTTATTTATGGCCGTTTGGTCTGATGTCATAACTCACCGATACTGTTTTTGCCGTGTGTCCAGCTCTTTACGTCTGTGCTGCTTGAGAATGTGAATTTGGTCATCGCAGGCCAACTTTGCTGTGAGGAAAGGACAGGATTGTGAGAAGAGCCACAAAGGTAACAACGTCCAGTATTTGGGTTCCCGTCCCACACCCTGCCCATGCACCATCTTTACCTACCCGAGAACAGCCCCCTTCCCCCACCCCCATTCATACTGAGGACACTGGGGTCTAGGGAGGTTGAACAGCTTTGCATTTGAACTTTGCCCAATGTCACACACCTAATTAGTGGATTTTCAACACAAGATTCAAATCTTGTGTTCTGAGCCACTCCCATTATAAAAGACAAACGCAGTTCCCTCTCTTTCTGCCTGTTCACTCAGCAAGCTGGGGGCCCTCGGGGCGCCGAGAATCACATCCAGATACATGAGCCGGGCTTGGTTCTTGTTAGGTGTCATGCGGGCAGGCCAACGATTCTCTGACTCTCCAGCAGGCACAGGGCATAGAGCAAGTTGCCTTAGCTTCCTCACATGTAAAATGGAGATAATAATGCCTATTTTTAGGGTCATGATGGGGATTTAGTGAGTACTTCACACAGTGCTTGGCACCCAGTAAGCTGGAACAATAATTAATATTATTGTCCTTATAATCGTGATGGACCTGTGCTGCTGCTTCTTCCCTCTTAGCCCAAATTCAAAGGTGTCTTGGTTCTCATTTCAGGAGTGGGGCAAGTGGCTTAAGGGCAGGGTCAAGCTGCTCAGGGCCTTTAGAGTAGGAGAGGCTAGTTCATGATTACCCTTTATACTGTTATTTAAGGTAAAGCCTGTGAACAGTTAGTGGGAGCCCAGACTAGTAGGATTCCAGAGCATCTCCTGAAAAGGGGGCCTATAATAGTGCTTCTCCAGCTCTCTGTGGTTTTTAAAATTTCCATTCCATCACAGATTGATATTTTTGCAAAATACAATAAAAATTAACTACTGGAAAAATGAAATTAAAAAAAAACCAAGGACATTCAAAACACAAGCCGTTTTTAGTATAAGAAGCAATAATCATAGAATAATTCTTGCAAGTTGCTATAAAAGCTTATAAATGTCTACTTTCAGACCAACACCCAACAGTTCTTAGCCCACACTCAGAGTCCCCTTCTGGCTGAGGCAGCTCCGGCCCAGGGCTGGGAACTGGGGCCCAGGGAGGAGGATCAATGGGGTAACTTTTTGTTCTCCAGTGGGGATGGAAAGCCATCCAGTAGGGGCAGCCCGAGGCCACTGAAGGCAAGATGAGTATTAACTGTAACAGCTGTCACTGGCTGTATGAGTTACTGTTGTAGGCACCCGACATTCATCATCTCTAATCCACCTCAAAGAAACAGCCTCTTTCTCAGGCACCTGGTTCTGAGAAATTGGGTCTCTTCAGTTTCAGTGGTATGAATAAGTCAGAATATGTGGAACTACACATACCAAGTGTCAAAAGACATAAGCTCCATTTCTCTTGGCCCTGAGGGTGTTGGACATTCCACCCTGGTGACTGGTGGAACTTTTGGGAACACAGCAGGTGACCTCAGGTGACAAGACCTAGACTGAATGCCCCAGAGTTCAGGAGTAGGGGTTGATTCCAAAACACTGATATGAGTGCCTTACTGAAGCTGTCTTTTCACAGAGGTGCTCTGGATCCCGGGACAACAGTGACGGCCCTCTGACCATTATGTTCATGCCAGGTGCCATGGTGAAGTATTAGATGACAGGTTACCATGTCGCTTGTGGGCTGGGCCCCTTCATTTCCAGTTGTCCCAAGATTGGTTGTTGTGCTATGTGTTGAATTAAAGATGGCCATAAATTCTTTGACATTCTTTCCATTGAGAGGTGGGGTCTGTGTCCCCTCTGAGTCTGGGTAGGCTCTGTGACTGCTTGGACCAATAGAATATAGTGGAAGGTAACCTCTGCCAGCTTCCAGGCTCAGGCAGGAGAGACAGGCAACTTCCACCTTCTGTCTCTTGGAGTACTTGCTCTTGGCAGCCGACCACCACATAAGACCACCCTGTGACCGCCCAGTTGTGAGAAGCCCAACGCCATAGAAAAGGCTTCAAGAATGAGATTCCAGGTGGAAAGAGAGGCCAAGGAGCCCTGAGGCACTAGACATGTGAGAGAAGAACCATCTTAGAAGTGAGCCTTCTAGTCCTTCCCCCTCAGCCAATGCTTCATGGCTCACAGACGAACTGCCCCAGCTGAGCCTTTCCCAGATTTCTGACCCATAAGATCATGTGCAAAATTAAAAGCCTGTCTAAAACCACTCAGATTGATACACAGCAATCGACAAGTGGAACATACTGGATGGATAGTTTCTATGTGTCCCTCCAGATCTACCCTTCACCTTTTCCTGTCCCTAAAGGCCCTGATCTTATCTTTGATTGGAATGAATTCATCAATGGGCTTCACATTGGGTTCAGCCACTGGGAAGCCTGACCAGAGAGAGGAGGGCATGGGAGAATGAGGAGAGTGTTTCCCCAGGTTGTCTGCATCTCTAGTGGGGGCCACAGCTACTCCCATGGGAGCTCTGTCTCGAGGACACTCCCCTTCTGGGATTAATCTGGCATTCTTTCCCTCCCCTCACCCCACCTGGACCAGCAGTGCTAATGGCCTGCACACTGGTGTGTTCCCCTGCACACTGACCTACACCTTCCTAAACATCCTCATTTGAATGTGCCATATGTTTTTTTGCTGGAAAGGGATTCAGGATCTGTGGGAAGGACTGTACGCAGGAGGGAGACTTGGAGCTAGTGTTTCTCCAATACTAGAGAAAGAGAAGAACCCTGTCCACAACTGTTCACATTCTGGCCACTACAAGACAGAGTGAATTTTGTGGGGTTTTTTTTTTTTTTTTTTTTTTTGGCATGAGGTCGGGAGACAAAAATCCTTCTAGCTCTAATCCTTCAGCTCAGAAATACTTTTGGAATTTGGTTTCTTAAATTCCATGTGAGAAACAATGGGATGTGGCCTGATAGTTTAAGAACACTAGGTAGAAAAGAATTTTTCCTCCTCTGTCTTGGTTTTCCTAGCTAAAAAATGGGGGTAGTAATCATTTCCATTTTACCTACCCCCTGAACTCTGTGAAGAATGAATGATCTAGTGATAGGAATGCACTGTCGACTAGGAAGTATTAAACATCTCACAGGTAAAACATCTGTCCTCCTCCTCATTATTCTAGTGGTACACAGCTTTGAAGACTTCTCATTCTGGGTTTTAGAGTGTGAGCAAACTGAAGGGCCATGACTTGAACCAGACAGAATTTTGCCAAGACATGGGCTTGACTCTCACATGTTAAGAGGCTAGTGCCCAAGGGGGAGTCTTTCAGGGGGACAGTGGCCTTAGCTGAGTTTTGCCATCCATTCCTCTGTTCTTCCACATCAGGCCAACTGCCTGTCTCTTATGAGGAATGCTCTCCCAAGGAAGTGCCAGATTGGGGTCTGCACATTTGAGGGTCTTGCTTAAGAGGGTAGATTTTAGGTTCTTTTCTCTTTTAGCAAAATGTAGGACTTCAGGTGTAACAATCAGTGACCATGACCGCCAGGTCTGGCCACAGCCCCTCTAGGCTGGGCCTTGGGCCACCCCTATCAAACTCTTCCCTTCCTAGGCCTATGTGGGGTGCCCTGGAGCCCAAGCCCCACTATGGCCCACAGAGAGGAGAACTGGAGAATTCACGTGGAGAACTGCCCATCTAAGGAGATGTCCCACAGGTATTTGCTATGAGGGACCCTCTGACAAAAAGGGAGTCATAAGCTTGCCTCTGAAGGACTGCAGCACAGAGGGAAAACAGCTGAGCACGTGGCGGGGGGCCTCCCACTCCACCCTCTGAGTGTGAGGTTTATTACTACCCTGAGGAAAGTCATACCACCTGCAGGTGCATCGAGGCACAGAGCAGCAGTGTTATTATTCCCATGAATACAGTTCTTGGAGGAAAGAGGGCCTGCAAGCCCCCTGGTTCCTGGGAAGCTCAGGGAGTGGAAGGGGCCTGAGCCACTCACCACGTCCGTCTCTCAGGACAATCTCGCCCTCACCGGTGATCCAGCGGTAGCAAGGGAACTCAATGTAATCTCCACAGGGCATCTTCAGCGTGATGTACTTCAGGTACCAATCGTCATGGAGCCAATACTTGCGCTTCTCGATTTTGACTAGCTGGATTTCGCCCAGTTCTTCATCCACTGTCACATCATAAGAATCAACCTGAGAGGAGAAAAAGGCAAATCAGGTTGTCTGGGGGTTTCCTGAGCCTTAGTATCACATCTTAGCTCATTTAGCCAAGATGTCTGCCGAAAGCCTGCCCTCGGCAAGGCTCTGTCCTGCACCTGGGAGGCAGAGATGGACAAATCCTGGCCTTTGCCTTAATGGAGATGGAGGTCTAGTGAGTAAGGGATGATGGTGCTGCTCAGAGAGGGACATTCTGCTGTCTGCCCATGGTCAGGCTGGAGGAGGGGACACTCCAGCAGGGGTGCCCTCTGCTAGGCTGTGCTTGGTGAGGGTCCTCTTCAGCTGCCCCTGCTCACAATGAGGGCAGGGCAGCTGCTGGCCTTCCCACCCTGCAGGCTGGCGAGGGCAAACTAGACCTTGCATGCTGGGCAGCCCTTTACATCTTGCGAAGGGCTTGCTGACAATTGCTATAGACCCCCACAATGACGTGAGGATGAGGGGCAGTCATGACTGTGTCACAGATGAAGATATTGAAGCTTACTAAGTCACACTTCAGTTATTCATTGACAGAGATGGAATTCTAATCCAGACCTTTCTAGCACAGCCACTCCATGTCTCTCTTGTTCTCTGGGGAAAAAATAACTGAGTGAAAATGGGGAGGCTCAAGTGCAAGTGAAGTTGCATAGATGCACATCATCCTAGGGCATCTGCTCTTCACTGAGCCACAGAGAGGTCAAGAAAATCACATAAGCAATACCAATGACATCTCTGGCACAGTGGTGGGTTGAGGCTGGTCTTGCTGCTAGAAGGTGCCACTGCAGGCCATGGGCAGCCTGCCCACCAGGTCCCTGGGACTGAGCGGCTCAGTGCTTCGTGCTGCCAGGCTCCTGACTCTAGGAGACAGGCAGGCATGGTGGCAGTGCTGGGCAACCCTTCTGAGGCTTTGGGGTGACCTGTGTGTCTGCAATTCTTGATGGCAGAGGGAAGGGAAGGAAGAGAGCTCAAGTATTGCATTGGATGTTCTATGCACCAGCAGGTTTGGGAAGCCCTGGACTCAGTGCTTCTCAATTTTGAGGGTCTTGCTTAAGAGGGTAGATTTTAGGTTCTTTTCTCTTTTAGCAAAATGTATAGGACTTCAGGTGTAACAATCGGTGACCATGACCGCCAGGTCTGGCCACAGCCCCTCTAGGCTGGGCCTTGGGCCACCCTTATCAACCTCTTCCCTTCCCAGGCCTGTGTGGGGTGCCCTGGAGTCCAAGCCCCACTATGGCCCACGTTTCTCTTTTCTTTTCTGCTCCAATTTCTCCCTCTCACTCTGTCTTCCAATCCCACCCCACCACCCCCAGTTCCCTCTTCTCTGCTCCACAACCTCCTGAGGTACTTTCTAAGCCAGATTTCACCAATCCTTGAGCTTTTTCCTTGGTGGCAGAACCTAGAGTTCTCAGCGTGATAGTGAAGTAAATGGAGGGGAGGGGTTTTCATCCTGCATATGACTCCATGCGTCTCTATCTCCATCCTTTTCCTACCAAGCTGCCAGAGGAACCTTAGGGAGAACTTATTAAGAGGAATAGGAAGTTGGTATTTTTAGCAAACCTCTTGGCTCTGAGCACAGTGAGCAGCTCACATGTTGTGGTTACTGAAGATGCCAAACACTTGTGGTCAGAAAGTGGAAGTCTCCTCCCTGTGCCCTGTGGTCTGGGCCTGGGTTCTTGTTAGAGCATTTCTGAGGACCAAGGAGCCAGGCCCCTGGGATGACACTTTTTGGTCCCTAACAGGTACACAAACACATCTGTGCTACCAGAATGCACCCTTCTGCAGAGTGAAAGAACCCTTTTACTCCACAGTGTGTCCTGTGAGAACAGAAACCATAGGTGAGGTCACAGAGAGCACTGACCCCAGGCCTGTGGGACCTCAGCTGGGGAGCCTATCTGTACTGCAGGGTGCTGATCCCTTGGGAAGAAGCCAGGAAGCCCCAGGGTGCAGGGTTGGAGAGGAGTCCCAGTGAGGGGACGGATGACCCGAGGAGCTGGGAGGAGAAGAGGAAAGGAAGGACACAACTTTTGTGGGGTGACTTCTGGGTGTGGGAGAGAATGGAGACCCCCGAGCTGCGGCATCAGTAGGCCAGGTGGTAAGATTTCAGAGGTGCGATAAATGGGGAGGGGAAGGAATGGGCAAGGCATTTAGCTGTAGAGAACTGAGAGAGCAAGACTCCTTAGGCAGGGAATGCATATATAGAAGGAAGTGGTTAGAGCCTGGAGCTCCTTGGGTCAGAGGTGGTAGGTGCAATGGTCAGATGCTAGAGAGAGACACGCAGGCAGGGAAGCATGCAATTCCCCAGCCTCATCTCACAAAAGGGCCAGTTTTTTTTATTTCACTTATTGCTTTCAACTCTTTATTGGGTATATAGTTTTAAGACTTTTGAATATTTCATCATTGTGTTAGCTGGGCACTTTTCATTTGATCTTTATATGAGCATTTTTAGAAAGGTCTCATTTGTTTCTGTTCCCTGTCAGGGAGAGGGATCTCTCTGCTGGAGCATGGACAGAAGAGAGTTCTGAGGCCCAACCGGCGATACTCGTCTTGGCGGAAGCTAATGAGGGGCTAGGCAGGGAGAGGAGGAGGTTGTGGAGCAGAGAAGAGGGAACTGGGGGGGACTGGAAAACAGAGTGAGAGGGAGAAATTGGAGCAGAAAAGAGGAGAGAAATGGGGGACATTGGGGTATGGCAGGGACTAGGAAGTAGAGGAAGGAAGAAAATGAGGAACAGGAAGCAGAATCTAGGGAAGAGAGGACAGAGAGGGAAGACATATTTATTCTTCATCAATATATTCTTATTACTGAGAAGGAGGTATTCTAGAGTGTTCCCTTCATATGGAGATTAATAAGGTTAACATTGCCTTAATATATGCAAAGTATATACAGTTGTAAGACTGGTCTACACTCACTGAATACATCCAGGGACAATATATTAAACACTTCTGTGTTGTCCCTAGCTTTCCTAAGAGTGGTCTTGGAATGAAAATGAAATGGCTCAAGTGAGATTTCCCACAGATCTTTGGATCTATAAAAGTCATCCTATCTGACTTGACCTGCTTTCAGCTGACAGAAGTAAGGAAACAAATCAATTTGCCAAATTTGCCCAGCCTCGGGCCAGTCTCTGGGCTGTTTCCTAAGCAGGCAGTGGTGAGCCCCTGAGGGTGTGGCCATGTACAGGAGAATCTCACCTTCAGAGGACTTCAGTTCCCAGTCCTCACCTGAATCAGTGTGTGGAACTCTGATGAGAATAACTGGGGATCTGTAACTCAATTTGTGGAGAAGAAATCAGTCCTACCGTTTGACTGAATTCTGCACAGAGGTATGTGGGTGTTGATCTGCCAAAGACCTGGAAATGACTGAACTAGCTGCCTGGTGACAGCCTTTATTGCTGTGACTGTGACTGCTAACCATAATGATTAGAAAACTTTTCCAAATAAAATGGCCAATTCTTCTAGAGCAAGTATTTTCTCTAAGGCTTCTTTTTTACCTTTACCGAAAAGGGACAGACTGTCCTTAAAGAGCCACTGGCTGGAGAATGAGGAAGTAGCTCTGGGCTGTGCAAGACAGAGTGTGGAGTAACTTTGCACCAACAGGAACTTTCTTAAGAGTGGATTTTTTTTCAGAGCCTTTAGGAACCAGCTGATTCCTCTGCAGCCCAGCAGCCCTTCTGACTTGTTCTCTCTCACCCCAGTGGAAATGTGACATGCAAACCTCTCCTGAAATTTGCTTCTGGAACTCTCACCGAGGTGTTTAGTCATAGCGTCATTTGAATGAATTCTCAAGGTGGGGAAATAATGAACAGAACAGTGCTTTCACCCCTCTTCCAATGACCCTGTTATGGTCACATGACAGTGTCTCCTTCGGGTAGAGGCCACATGTGGGGTGCCCTGTGCTGCACAGCATGAGCACACTGCGTGTGTGTAGAGGAGGATGGGGCCCACTGCAGCCTGCTTATTAAGGGGAAGTAGTCTGTACCCAATCCTCCTCCCTGAGATGTTGGGGGAACCATGAAAGAATGGAAATAAATGAAGGTGCTTCAGAAATGGCAGAAGGTGTCATCTTCCCAAGTGGATGTCTCATTGGCCCTCCCTCCTGCACCACTGTCCTCAGGGCCAGTTCCCTATTGGGGAAAACCAAACAACAGATGGTTGTTTTTATACTCAACACCTCACTCTTCTTGAAGGGAGCTTGAGCCAGGCTAACTTCTGAACTTGGCTAAGTGCCAAGTCGGCTAATAACAAGGTTTTGAAGCTCCTGGGGAGGAATCAAGCCCACTTTTGAGTTTGGAAGTGGGAAAAGGAGTTGACTATTACTTACTGCAGCCTCTACAGACCTAAAACCTAATTCATGAATTTTATCCAAGAAGTATTCAGTTGAACCATATGAAATTCCCAGTTTTATCAAAAATTGTTAACTATAAGCAATTTCATATGGTTCAACCTAATAATCAACTAAATAGTGAAAAGAAAAAGACCGCTTTGTGAAGTCTAAATCTTTTTGGTCCAGTTCAGGAGCTGGGGGGTGATGGAAGGGAACATTCCCTGGGCACCTACCTGAAGTGTGTTGGTTCTGTCACAATAATTATACAATGAGCACTTCCTATGCACTTGGCAGTGGCCTGGGCAAGTCACTAAATGCTCTGTGAGGACCATGACCTGCCATGCTCACCGAGAAAACCACAGGGCTGGAATTCATGCCCAGGTCAGCATCAGGAGCTCGCTTCTAAATGGGGCCACCTGTGCATGCCCTTATATAGTACTTGGCAGCATAGACTAGAAGTACAGTAAACACTGGCTCCCCTTGCTCCCTGGACTCCCACAGCTCCAGGGTATCTAGTGAGAAGGGGAGAGGAGAAGCCCTCCTTCCTCTTCTTGCTCCGAGCCCTCACACCTGGGGTGGAAGTGTTCCCCGGTATATACTCTGCTGGGAGTCAATCTCCAGGTTGCAAAAGCCTTCCTGCTTGAGCTCTCTTGTTCTTTCCCTCTAAATTCCTCTGGGGACCTGTCCTGAGAATGTGAGCTACCCAGGTGTGAAGACATCTGCTAGTATCACTCTGGGCCAGCAGCTGGGCTTGCGCTCACCCAGATTCCTGGACCAGCCTGAAATTACCCCTTCCGTTTTACATTTGGGGAACTGAGGTCCAGTGAGGAGACAGAGTGAGCCAGCAGTCAGGCCCTGATTCAACCCAGGTCTCTGAACTCCCACACCTGTGGTTTCTCCCCACAGCTCAAGGCTGCTCGAGGTGCCATCTGTGCTTCACAGCAGGGCAAGGACCCGCACAACCCCCCACTCCCACCCCCACGACTTGTGGAAGGAGCCCTACGAAATGGCGCACAAGCAGCGCTGCCCACAGTACTTGTCCAGTTAAGGGACCTTTCAGAGCCTCGGGGTCCCTATCTGTGAAATGGAGAGCGGACCTTGTACCTTCTCCTGCTCCCAGGAGAGAAGCGCGGCGCCCTGCCGGCCTCACCCTGGAAGCCTCCCGCCCCCGAACCTGGGTCCCAGCCTCCCCGACCGGGTCCTGGGCGTCCCCCCCCTCGGTCTCGGCCGCCCCGACGGGGCCCCGTGTGATCCCAGCCCTGTCCCAGCCGCGCGCCCTCACCGCGCCGCGCTCAAAGTCGTTGTAGAAGGGCTTGTCCAGCAGGTGCTTCTCGCTGCAGCCCGCAGAGCCCACGAGGCTGAGGTAGATGTAGTCGTCGGTGCCAGCGAACCACTGGCTGCCGGTGGCCACTGTGACCGTGTAGGAGGGCATGGCGGAAGGCTGCGAGCTCCAGGAGTCTCCACGCTGCGGATCTGTGCACCTCGGCACCTGGCCCGGACCCGCGCAGCTGCCTCTTCCCCCGCCGGCCCCGCCCCCCGCCCGCTCCGGCCCCGCCCCGGCCCCGGCCCCCGCCCGGCGGGACCCGACCGGACCGGACCCCACAAGCCCGCCCGCGCCCCGCACCTCCCATGACGCTCCGACGGCTAGGGACCCCCGTCGGACACTGTAGGGGTCGCGCCTTCCTGCTTCTCACTCCATTGGCTTGGTGTCTGTTTTAGCCTTCTGGGGACTGGGGCTGCCTCAGCTGCCATCCCCTCACCCATGCATCCGTTCATTCACTCAGTCCCCCATTCATTGTTCTCACCCTTCACCCTTCCTTCGGCCTCAGGCCAGGCTCCCGGAAGGCGCTAGGGTTGGGCTCTGGCGACCCCCGGAAAATGAGGCGTAGTCTCTACTCTCACCACGTTCCCAGTGTGACTGGGGCGATTACCGATGGCGTGGTTGCTTAGACCAGGGGTGCTCTGGGAGTTTACAGGGACAAGGGGGCTCACCTGGGGATTCCAGGGAGGCTTCTTGGAGGAGGCTGCACCGGAGCTGATACTGAGAGTGGTTTCTGGGACGCAGGGACTTCAGTCAGCTCTGGCTTCCACAGGTTTGGCTGAATGTCACTGTGGGCAAGCTGCAAGTGGGCACGGAGGTGTCAGATGCCAGCCGCTCTCAGGACAAGAGATTGTCCGTATATACGGCGGGAAGCGGGGCCGCCAGAGGGGGGCCAGGACAAGAAACACAAATCTGAACTAGGTGTTTTCTGGAGGAGATCAGCGGGCTTGAGGAGGCGGGAGGCTGGGTTATGTGGGGAAGGAGTTAGGCTTGCTTAGTGATGGCTCTTGGAGGGGGCGGGGGGAGTCCTGGGAAAGAAGATGGGGACTCCACAGGAAGAATTTTCCAGGAGTTAGGGCTGGCACCTGGGGAGCCGGCTGCCTGGCGGGAGTAACTGGTAGGCTTTCTAACAGGTGGTGGGCTGAGGCCTGAAAGTGATGTTAATAGAAGGAAGCTTCCCTTGGGTGGTCGGCTTTCCTACTGCTGTGACCCGATCTTGTAAGTCTTCTGTATTCGCCTGCACCTCCTCCACATTTCATTCCCACTTTCTTGGCTCGCAGCCCCCCACCCTCACCCCAACTTCAGAGCTGGGTTTGACTGTGGTACACATTCAGTAATGAGCTGAACTAAATTAACATATAAGTTCATTCCATGTCAGGTGGTGGGTGCGTCAAGTCCCTGGCTTTGTACACTTACTGTTGGGGAGGTGCAAAGAGGCAGGCCTGAGACAGGCTCCCCATGTCTGGGAAGCGAGTCTCCACCTGGTGGCAAATCCTGCTTTCTTTTCTGCCTGGCAGGACCACCACTCTGAGCAGAGAGGGGACCTGCTAGTCCACTTTCTACAGGTGGAAGATGAGGGCGGATTTCAGTGGGACTGGCTTTATTCATGGGAAGACAGGCACTGAAGGGATTCTCTGGGAATCAAATAAGACATGGAGGAATGGGCACAGCTGAGATGCACAGGTGAAGATAGACTAGAATTGGGACCCAACCCCTGCCAGGCAAGAGACAGGCTCCAGGAACCCCTGGGGCAGGGGGGAGTATGAAGGATGGCTGTGGAGTTGCACTTCACATCTAAGAATGAAATGGCTATTGTTTTTCTTTAAAAAGTACATACAATATATTTTTCTGGACAAAAGTAATAAATTGTCATTGCAGAAATTAGAAAAGTTGCATATAGAAACACAATTCGTAACGTGTAGAAAAAGTAGTTAGTAAATTTTCACTACACGTTATGTGTAGTCTCGGCCGCCCCAACGGCCGAGATATTTTTACACCATTAGGACCACATCTTTGTGTGTAATTTGTCATATGTGCATTTTCCTTAATATTATAAGATGTATTTTCCTACATAATTTTACTTTTTAAATTTTTGATGACTGCATAATATTCAGTTGTATGGATATACCACTATTTCATTAGTCCACTATTATTGGGCATGTAGGTTGCTTTCCCTCATTAATTGCTATAGTACATATTTGGTGCTTAAAACATTTTAAAAAGTTTTTCTTAAGCTAGGGATTTAGAAATGGACCAAAGCATATGAATATTCTGAGACCTTTGTAACATGTTATTAAGCTACTTTCCCAAGGACTATAGTAATTTATACTCATGCCATTTATTGTCATGCACAACATGGAATGTTGGTTTCATAGAAACTTTGCCATCGTGGGGTAGTTTCTAAAATATCCCTACATCTTGTCCTCACTGTCTCTGATCTGGTTCAGGCTTTCAGCATCTCCTATACAGACTGTAACAACAGTTTCCTACCTCATCTCTCTATCTTTAGCCTAACTGCCCCCCCCCCCCCCCGCCCAATTCTCTAACCGGAGTATTTGCCCTATAGCATAGATGGGATAATCTCACTGCCTTACAGTCCATCATTGCTTGCCTGCTTGCCTGCCTGCCTGCCTTCCTTCCAGCTTTATTGAGATGTAGTTAGTATACGGTACAATTCACTCATTTAAAGTGTACAATTTAATGGTGTTTAGTAATATTCAGAGAATTGTGAGACCATCACTACAATCAGTTTTAGAACATTTCTGCCACCCCATTAGCAGTCACCTCACATTACCCCCCTCATCTTTTCAGCCAGGGCAAACACTAATTTACTTTCTGTCTATAGATTTGCCTATTCTGCACATTCATAGGAATGGACTCATACAATATGTGACCTTTTGTGACTGGCTTCTTTCACTTAACCATAATGTTTTCAAGAGTCATGCATATGGCAGCATGCATCAGTACTTTATTCTTTTTTGTGGTTAAATAATATTCCGTTTTATGGATATGCCACATTCTGTTTATCCATTCATCAGATGATGGAAATTTGAGTTGTTTCCACTTTGGGGCTATTGTGAAGAATAGTGCTATGAATATTCATGTATAGATTTGTGTGTAGACATGTTTTCATTTCTTTTAGAGAGATAACTAGAAGTGAAATTGGTGGATCATATGGTAACGTAATTTTGAGGACATGCAGATTGTTTTCTAAAGTGGCTGCACAATTTTACATTTTTGTAAGCAATCTATTAGGTTCCATTTTCTCCACATCCTCTTCGACACATTATATTCTCTGTGAAGTGGTATCTTATTGTGATTTTGATTTGGATTTCCTTCATGGCTAATGATGTGGAGCAACACTTGTTGCCTAGTTGTATATATCCTTGAAAGAAATGTATATTCAGATCTTGACCCATTTATTAAATTAGCTTATTTACTTATTTTATGATTGAGTTGTAAGTGTTCCTACATCCTGGATAGGCTATAACTATATTTATATGTGTTTTGTTGCTTCTGTGGATTGCCTTTTCACTTTTTTGATGGTTCTATTTGAAGCAGAAAACTTTTAATTTTGAGTAAACCCAATTTTATATATTTTCTTTTGTTGTTGAGATTTTAGTACCACATCTAGGAGACTGTTGCCTATACTAAGTTCATGGAAATTTACTCCTATGTTTTCTTCATAGAATTTTATACTTAAGGTTCTTCATTTAGACCTATGATCCATTTTGCCAATTTTTGTGTGTGGTGTGATATAGGGATTCAGATTAATTCTTTTGCATGTGAATATCCAGTTGTTATGGCATCACTCATTGAGAACATGAGTCTCCATTGAATTGTCTTTGTACCTTAGTAAAAAAAATTAATTCACCATAAGTGTAGGGATTTATTTCTGGACTTTCAGTTTTGTACCATTGACCAGTATGTGTATCCTATGTCAGTGCCACACTGTCTTGATTACTATAACTTTACAGTAAGTTTTGAAATTGGGAAGTGTGAATTCACCCTTGCTCTTTATTTTTCAAGAACATTTTGGCTATATTGTGTCCTTTGCATCTTCTTACAAATTATAGAATCAACTTCGCAATTTCCTCAAAAAAGAAAGAAAAGCAAGGTGGGATTTTGATAGGGATCACATTGAAGCTGTAGGTCAATTTGGGAAGTATTACTATCTTAAGTCTTCTGAACCAGGAACACGGGATATATTTCAGTTTATTTAAATCTTTTCTAATTTATTTCAATAATGTTTTATAGTTTTCAATGCATTTTTGTTATTAAATTTATTCCTCAATATTTTACTTTTTTTTAAGAAAAGCTATTTATTTTTGTCCCTCTCTCTCCCCAGCTTTATTAGGGTATAATTGACAAATAAGAATTGTGTATACTTAAGGTATGCAATATAAGGTTTTGATATATAGATACATTGTGACATTATTACCACAATCAAACCATTAAGACCTCCATCACCTCACATAGTTTCCTTTTTTTTTTTTTTTTTTTGGTGTGGTGAGAACACTTAAGATCTATTAGCAAATTTCAAGTATACAGTACAATGTCATGGACTATAATCACCATGCTGTACAATAGATATCCAGAATTTATTTATCTTATAACTGGAAGTTTGTACACTTTGACCAACGTCTCTGCATCCCTGACCCTGGTGACCAGTGCTCTACTCTCTGGTTCTGAGTTTGACTTTTTTACATTCTACATGTAAGTGAGATCATACAGTATCTGCTTTCTGTGTCTGGCTTATTTCACTTAGCATGATGTCTTCCAGGGTCATCCATGTTGTTACATATGGCAAGATTTCCTTTTTTTCAGGATGAATAGTATTCCATTATATATACACACACATTTTCTTTGTACGTCAATGGGCACTTAGGTTGTTTCCATATCTTAGCCCTTGTGAATAGTGCTGCAATAGACATGCGAGTGCAGATATCCCTTTTTTTTTAAAGATTTTATTTATTTATTATTTAATTTATTTATTTGACAGAGAGAGACACAGTGAGAGAGGGAACACAAGCAGGGGGAGTGGGAGAGGGAGAAGCAGGCTTCCCACAGAGCAGGGAGCCTGATGTGGGGCTCGATCCCAGGACCCTGGGATCATGACCTGAGTTGAAGGCAGACGCTTAACGACTGAGCCACCCAGGTGCCCCTGCAGATATCTCTTTGAGACCCTGATTTCATTTCTTTTGGATCTATACCCAGAAGTAGGATTGCTGGATCATATGGTAGTTCTATTTTTAATTTTTTGAGGACCCTCCATACTGTTTTCCATAGTTGCTGCACCAATTTATGTTCCCAAAAACAGTGCACAAGGGTTCCTTTTTCTCCACACTGTGGCCAACTCTTGTTATCTATTGTCTTTTTGATAATAGCCCTCCTAATAAGTGTGAGGTGGTAGCTCGTTGTCGTTTTGATTTGCATTTACCTGATTAATAACGTTGAGTACCTTTTCATGCACCTGTTGGTCATTTGTATATCTTTGAAAAAATATTTATTTAAATCATTTTCTCATTTTTAATTGGGTTGTTTGTTTCTTTACGACTGAGTTGTATGAGTTCCTTACATATTTTGGAGATTAAATTCTTTTTTTTGGGAGATTAAATTCTTATCAGATATATGGTTTGCAAATATTTTCTCCCGTCGAATGGTTGTTTTTTCATTTTGTTCATTGTTTCCTTTGCTACGCAGAAGAGTTTTAGTTTGATGTAGCCTCATTTATTTTTGCTTTTGTTGCCTTGTGCTTTTGGTGTTATATCCAAATATAATTACTGAGACCAATGTCAGAGAACTTTTTCCCTATGTTTTCTTCCAGGAGTGTTACCATTTCAGGCCTTACATTTAAGTCTTTAATACATTTTGAGTAGATTTTATATATGGTGTAAGGTAAGGGCTTGTTTTCATTCTTTTGCTTGTGAATATCCAGTTTCCCAACATGATTTATTGAAGAGACTATTCTTTCCCCACTGTGTATTCTTTTTTTTTTTTAAGATTTTATTTATTTATTTGACAGAGCGCCAGCAGGGGGAGCGGCAGAGGGAGAGGGAGAAGCAGGTTCCCTGCTGATCGGAGAGCCTGACACCGGGCTTAATCCCAGGACCCTGGGATCATGACCTAAGCCCAAGGCAGACGCTCAACCAAATGAGCTACCCAGGTGCCCCTCCTCATTGTGTATTCTCCGCACATTTGATATAGTTTAGTTGACTGTATATATGGGTTTGTTTCTGGACTCTCTGTTCTGTTCAATTGGTCTATGTGTCTGTTGCTGTCCTTTGTTTATTTTTTATTGACTTGACTGGTCAATACAGCGAAGTCTGTTTCCTCTGCAGTGTGGGGATTCTGGTATCAGTCCTCAGGATGCAGCCTTGGGCATGTGTATTCTCAAGCTGGGATGTCAAGGTTTTTTATCAGTTCTCTCTTTGTCTCTTTCCCTGTCTGCTAAGTTTTCTGCCTCTTTTGGCACCACATCCTACTATTAGCCTCCACTAGTTGCTGGCTGATTACTGTTGTTTTTGACAGTTCCCTGGGGAATAACTTGCTTCACAGATCCAAATAAATTTGGACCTTTTATAGCAATAGTCTTTGAGACCTGTGTCTGAAGTTTGTTTTAACCAAAGAAAGCTTTTCTTGGTGGTCTCCCTTCTTGGTTTCTATTGTATACTTCTAGTTGGCTTATAGTTTGGATTGTTGCTCTTGTTAAGCTGCCGTCCTCCTCTTAATTGCTTACTACCAAAACCTCTACTGTTTCTGATAGCACCCTTAGGTTGCACCTCCCCATGCTCTCTTCCAAATAAAGTCAGTCCTTAGGGAGACCTATGGAGCTCTTTTCTTATGGCCTGCCTCTCTCTCTGGGCAGGTCCCATACTACTGCTCTGGAGGTGGGTTGGAGACAGTGGCATACTTTTTTCAGATGATTTCCCTTCTTTATGAGTGGAGCAGTAGTCCCTGTTTTTCTGCCTCTCTTGGCATGGGACCTCCTCTCTTGGCATGGCATTCCCACATTATGAGTGACCCAGGGTGAGGGCATTCAGACCACAGAATTCTTGGACTGCTGTGCCTCAGAGAGAGCTCATGAGTAGGGTAGAGACTGGGAGAAAGAGAGGAGCTTTAGACCTCTTGGCCAAGCTTGCCTAGAATAGAGCTTCTGCAACGTAGAGCCAGATGAGATGAGAAATGGTGGTGGTCTTCGCCCCCCAGGTGAAACTATAACCATAGCCTGGGCTGGGGGACGACAGAGTCCTATCTTCTTTGCTGGACTTACCCGGAGTAAAGTGTCTGTTTTATGGCGCTGTGTGGAGAGAAGGAAGGGAGTGGGTCAAGGCTAAAATGCCATAGACTCTCAGTACTCTTACTGAGGTCAGTAGATTTTCTTGAATAAATGTTTCTTCATTTGCTGTATGCCTTTAGGACAATCTCCACTCACTTTCATATCTTTTGTTTTGTTTTTGGTTCTCACCAGTTATGGTTGTCTTACTCTGGAGAATGTCTGCGGGGCTCCTCCTGCCATCATTCTGGAAATGCCTCTCGCATCATTGCTTCCCAACCTGAAGAGTGAATCCTTTCTTTCAAATGAAATCCTACATGGAAGCAGGTAAAAGCAGAAATGCTCTGGTTGAGCATAAAGTGAACTAATGCAGGGACTAGAAATGCTGATTGATTGGCTTTTCACCTCCCCTCCCTCACCGTTATCCTCCAAGCCCTCGATTCAAGTGGGAACATTTTTGAGAATCATTTGCCTTTAGGGTGAAGCACTCACTCTATGCATTGGCCCTTCGCAGTCTTGCCCTCCCTGCAAGGGCAGGGATCCATACACTCCTCCATCCTTCCCATGTGTTCTGGTCAGGGTTCCATAAGAGACACAGAACCAGAAGCATATGTGTATACATAAAGAGATATATTGCAAGGATTGGCTTATGTGACTTGGAGAGTTGGGTAAACAAGTCTGAAATCTGTAGGTCAGGGTCTCAGGAAGGGCAGGTTGGGAATTCTAAGGCAGCAGCTAATACTGCTATCCACAGGAGGAATTTCTTCTTCTTCAGGGATAACTTAGTTCTGTTCTTAAAGCCTTTCAACTGATTGGATTGGGCCCACCCAGATAACCCAGGATAATCTCTTTTATATAAAGCCAGCTGATTAGAGATATTAATCATGTCTACAAAATATCTTACAATAACACCTAGATCAGTGTTTGATTGGATAACTGGGTACTATAGCCTAGCCGTGTTGACACATAAAACTGACCTCATGCTGTGTTTCAACTACTATGCTCTTTCCTGAACTCTACTTCTCATCCCCTTGAAGTCTTGGCATATTTCCTTCCCTTGTCTGGAATTCCTGTCTTCTTTCTCTGTCTCCTGATTTCCTCCTCCAAGAAACTACACAGTGTTGCTTCTTCCATGGAGCCCTCCTTGACAGAGTTAGGTGTACGTCTTCTGAGCTCCCACAACTTTTGCTCATGCTCATATTTTGGCACGTTGCCCCTCTGTCCCATCAGCACTTGCTTCTGTCTCTATCTCCCCCAACATATTCTGGAGTACGTGGGGGCAGGAATGGTATCTTATTCATCTCTCGTTCTCCTGCGTGCTGTCAGGCACAGAGAAGCTGTAAGTAGATCCTAGGTAGGTTGAGTACCTGGAGAGCCTGAAACTTGCTAGGAAAATCTGGTTTTTGTGGCAGGCACAGCAGACAGGCAGCCTGAGCCTAAGCTCCAGAGAGCAGCTCTAACTTCCCCTCCAGCTGGTCGCATGATCCCCTGAGTCAGAGTGGAAGTTGTGGCATGTGTACAGGAAGCCCCATGGCCACGGCACTTATAACTGCAGCAGGACAAGTGGGGCCCTCGAGCAGGACAACGTGGTCCTGATGCCCTGGCTGGCCTGGGAAGTGACAGGTCCTTCTGAGTAGTCATTTTCCTCTGGAGAGTGTTTTGTAGATCCACACTTTTTTTTTTCCTCATTAAACATTTTAAATGGAAGTATAGTTGACATACGGTATGATATTAGTTTCAGGTATACTACATAGTGATTTGATATTTATATACATGATGAAATGCTCACGACCATAAGCGTAGTTACCATCTGTCACCTGGACCACATCTTCTTTGGGTGAGCCCCAAACATTTGTAGCTCATTTCAGTTTCTCCTGGTTCATTTGCATATTTAATCAGAATTAAGCACTGACTACCACTGAGCACTAAAAAGAAATGCTCATTCACTGGGAATTAAGGAAAAGAAAGAAAAGGAAAAAAATTGCCCAGAACCCCACCTCCCCACCCCTGCCCTTGGATAGATGACCTCCTAGTCCTGGATGACTTCCCCTCAGGGTGGATGTCACCTGCTCCTCACAGCCCATTGTTTGGTTGTTTTTTTGTCTTTTCCCAGGAAGAATAAGAAGAGTAAGACTAAGTTGTAACAGTGCCTCTTCATAAAGATCTTGCTGAAAGGATAATGATGAAAGTCTGTTGTACCTTCTTCAGTCTGTGGTCAGAGCTCAGACACTTTTGGATGAGTGCCCCCCCCTCCACTTTCTCCCACTTTGTGCATTTCAGAACAACTTTGCTGTCCCTCTCCCATCCTGCAAGGCTGTTATATAAGAAGTGGGGTGGGGCACTCCATACTACCTTACCTTGTTTTATACTCTCCTAAGACCCAGATAGGTTTACCATCTGTGGTCCAGTTCAACTGTTTTACTTAGGAAGACAAACCTAATAGACATTCTTCCCTTTGGAACTTTACCACTGAGTACAGAGATACTTTTTGATCCATGAAGGATGAGATTCAAATAGACTTGTTATATTTGTGATTAGTGTGTTTTTTCAAAAGGAAGAACAATTCTCCTACTCAGGCTGAAACCCATCTGATATTTTTCATCCCAACATTAGATAAGCACAAGAGATTATCTCTATGAACCCTAATTGAACTGGCACAAGAGGACTAATTCAGTCCAGGGGGACTGAGCATTAGCATCTCTCAAAGAGGCCTGCCTTAAGCCCCTGTCTGAAAAGACTACTCCCTTCATACCACCTGACCTATTTTCATTGTGTTACTGAACCAATGTGGGTCTGCTCCTTGGTGAGTTACAGACAGAACCTACACGAGGTGGAGTTGCCTCCCAAAGTCATCTGTATTTGCAGCAAATAAGGAGATCATGGGGAATAATTTCCAAAGCCTTGACTTTTCAAACAGGGTTAAGCAGGTTCCTTTTATTAGGGTTTGGGATGAATATTCAGAAAGGGAGGTCCCATCATCGCATATAATGGGCAGGCATAAAGATGCATATGCCCACTCAGAAGACATGCCAATACATACCTTGTGTGTTATGTTAATGAAGCTTATGCCCCTCCCAGGGTGGGGATTTTAACAATATAATGAAGCTGATGTAACTGTTGGTCACTTTATGATTTCATCTGCCCAGGCATCATCCTGGGGGGGTCATACTCAAAATGTTTCTTTTCCTGTTACAGCAATTTGTTAGTTTGGAAAACATAAAATTGATAGCTAGGCAGAAGCTTCTAGGAGTTTCCTGAGTTCAGGGGGTTCTCTCTGGTAACGATTGCACTTACAGCTGCCTGACACTGCAGTATGTCTTTCTTTGTTTATTGTCTGTGTCTCCCACTGGAGGCTGAGCACCATGAGATCTTGCCAGTTCTGTTCACTTTCAGTGTGATTCCCGCAACAAAGATTTGTGGTCACACGTAGGTGGGGAGAAAGGAAACTAGTAATTTTTCAGGCACTATGTGCTAAGAAATTTTACATATTCTGTCTCATTTATTCTCATAACACCCCCCAGAAAGTAAATATCATTACTCAGTTTTACAGAGAAGGAAACCCAAGTTCAGATATCTGCCGAATGGCATCGTGTGTGTGTGTGTGTGTGTGTGTGTGTGTGTGTGTGTGTGTGTGTGTTAAATGTGTCAAGTATGTGAGGACTGCAATCAGCATCCAAGAAAGTGCCTCTTAGAGTGAAAAACTCTTTAAAAGGGAAAATGGTCTCATGTGATTAAAACCCAGTACCCCAAAATGTCAATTATGTGTGTGATGTTAGCTACCCTTTATTGGAGCTTCATGCTGCCAGGAACTGTACCCGAATCTTATCTGGGCACGTACTATTCTCACCCTCATTTTACAAATGGGGAAACTGAGGTAAAGAGGGACTAAGTAACATTCCCAAGGCTGCATACCCAGTAAGTGGTGGACTAGTAAGTGGTGAATCTCGGTGGTCTAACTTTAGGGTCCCAGCTCTTAATCAAAGTTGTAGGGGAGAAGGGAGGTGTGATGGGTAAAATGAATTAAAAAACCTCACCTTTTAGAGTTTAAGCCTTTTAGATCTGTGAGACTAATTATGATAGTGTCATCTACCTCTTGCATAGCACCTTGCACATCACAAAGCATTTTCTTGCACGTGACTTCATTGTGCTTTTCATGATAGCTTTGAGAGGCAGGAGAGATGAGTGGTAGCAGTTACTCTCAGCTGACATTTGGGAAAGAGAAGCTTGGAAAGGTGAAATGACTTGTCCGGTAAGTCTGTTTCATGAGGTGGCCACACTGGTTCTCATTCAATCTTCTCACCTGTCCAGGAATGGAGGCTGGTGGCATTCACACCAGACCCCTGCTCCCCAGGGCCAAGTCTAAGGGAGGGGAAGGGAAGAAGGAATCCTGACGTGGGAGGGAAAGGAGGGGCATACCATTTTCCTCACACAGCTTTGGGGACAAACATTTTACATCTTTGGTCCTTGAAGGGCCCTATAGAGCTGGGCTGGTGGCAAAGTTAAGAGCTGCTCCAGAGTGAGTTTGGTGGGGTAGACATGATTCGGGAGACTAATCCTCCTGGTTTTCATCTCAATAGTATGCCCCTAAGTGGTGGTAGCAAAAGGGGCAGAGTATGGTGGGCGCATTTAGGATGTCATGGGCCACGGGGTTTCCTCACTAAGCCAGATTCCTCTTGGAGGTGTCAGAAATGTCTTTGAGGCATCCTGCCTTTTGAGAAGAAGCTGACTGCATCACCAACCACTCAGGGCTCAACACTGGGATTTGCACATAGTAGGTACATTTCCCTCTCCCCACAGAACTTGATAACCACAATTTTCCTTTCTCTTTTTGTGACTTCGGTTACTGTAGGTACCTCACGTAAGTGGAATCCTATAATATCTGTCCTTTTGTGACTGGTGTATTTCACTTAGCATAGGGTATTTTAGGTTCCTCCATGTTGTAGCATGTGCCAGAATTCTCCTTCATTTTTAAAACCAAATAATATTGCATTGTATATATACACCAAATGTTTATCCATTCCTCTATCAATGGACACTTGGGATGCTTTCATCTTTTGGCTCCTGTGAATAATACTGCTGTGCACATGTTTGTGCAAATATCTGTTCAAATGTCTGCTTTGATTCTTTTGAGTGTATACCCAAAAGTATAATTGCTGAATTATATAATAATTCTATGTTAAATTTTTGAGGAACTGCTGATTCATAATTCTAGGTATAAAATATCAGGCCTTAAAATTACCAAGTAAAAATATTAAATATTTTTAACATGCTAGAGTAAAGAAGGCTTTTCTTAGCGAAGTAGGAAAGCCAAAATTCACAACAGGAAACACTTACTGATTTGACTACATAAAACATTCAAAATTTATGCACCCACAAGCACGCATAAATACATACACTAATAGTACAAAAGCTATTTGTAATGTGTGGTAGATGAAGAAATTTCTTAATATATCAAGAGCCCATGAAAATAACTGAAAAAAAATAACCATGTAAACAATATATATGAAAAGCTGTTCAACCTCTTTAATTAGAGTAATATAGAACGAGAACATATTTCTCATTTAGCTAAGATGAACTACCAAAATAGTATGGGTATAGTTGTGAAAATATTTCCTTGGTTGGCAATTTAGGTAACATCTGTCAAAAATCCCTTGTCACAGTTATTTCAGTGCTAGACAGTTATATTACTGTGTTTATTGTTTATTCTGTCCTGTAACCATATATTCTGTAGTTGCTTAGTGTTGGGTCTGTATTTAAATGTGTTTGATGCTTACCATGAGTATTTTTTTTTTTTTTAACCACAGCTTCTCCATTCTGAGTCTTTTATTTTGTCATTTCTTAAATGACTGCAATTTGCTGTTAGTGACATACAACAAACTTTACTTATTTAAAATGTACAATATGAATAGTTTGGGCACATGTGAAATCACCACAATAAAGAAAATAAATATTCATCACTCTGAAGAGTTTCCTCATGCTTTTATGTAATCATCCCCTGTGCCTTCCCCAGGCAACCACCGATCTGCTTTTGTGTTACAACAGGTTATTATACATTTCGTTGAATTTTTACATAAATAGATTCCTATAATATGTACCCTTTTTTGTCTGGATTTTTTTTCTTCACTCAGTATGGTTACTTTGAGATTCATCCATGTGACTGTATTAGTTTTTCATTGTTTTAAATTGTTGAGAACTATTCAGTTGTATGAGTATATTGCTGTTAGTTTATCCATTCACCTGTTGATGAACAATTCGTTTTTTTTTCCCAGTTGGTTATTTTTTTTTCCAGTTGGTTATTGAAATAAAGCTGTATCAACATTTACATACAAGTCTTTTTTTTTTAAAGATTTTATTTATTTATTAGAGAGCAAGCGAGAGAGAAACAGCATGAGAGGGGAGAAGGTCAGAGGGAGAAGCAGGCTCCCCACTGAGCTGGGAGCCCAATGTGGCACTCGATGCCAGGACTCCGGGATCATGACCTGAGCCGAAGGCAGTCACTTAATGACTGATCCACCCAGGCGCCCCATACAAGTCTTTATAAGGATATGCATTTTCATTTCTCTTGGGTAAATAAATACCCAGGAGTAGAAGGGCTAGATAAGATGGCTAAGTGTGTTTAAGAAACTGACACGCATAGGGACACCTGGGTGGCTCAGTCGGTTAGACGTCTGCCTTCAGCTCAGGTCGTGATCCCAGAGTCCTAGGATCAAGTCCCGCGTCGGGCTCCCAGCTCAGCAGAGAGTCTGCTTCTCCCTCTGCCTCTTCCTCTCTCCCCTGCTCCTGCTCTCTGTCTGTCTGTCTCTTTCAAATGAATAAATAAAATCTTAAAAAAAAAAAAAAAGGAAAACTGGCAAGCTGTCTTCCAAAGTGTTTATGTCATTTACATTCTTACCAGCAGTGGATGAGTTCCAGATGCCCTACTTGTCAATGTGAAGTGTGGTTGTTTTAATGATAGTCATTTAGGTGTGCATTAATATCTCATTGTGGTTTTAGTCTGCATTTCCCTAATAACTAATGGAATTTGCACATTTTCGTGTGCTTATTTGTGACTTGTATATTTTTCTTGGTGAAGTATCTGATCAAATCTCGACCACTTTTTGAATTCGATTATTTGCTTTCTTTTTGTTGAGATTTGAATGTTCTTTTATATTCTATATATAAGTCCTGTATCAGGCAGGTATGTGATTTGCACATATTTTATATCAGTCATGGATTTATCTTTAACAACTTATTTTGAGGAGCAGAACTTCAAAATTTTGATGAAATTATAATTTTTCTTCCATGGATTGTGCTTTTGGTCTTGCACACAAGGAATTTTTGCCTAAATGATCAAAAAAACTATTTCCTATGTTTTCTTCTGAAAATCATATAGTTTTAGGTTTCTATACATTTAGAACTATGATTCATTTTGAGTAAATTTTTGTATATAATGTATGGTATGAATCAAAGTTCACTTCTTTGCATACAGATGTCCCATTTTTCTAGCTTCATATGCTTAAAAAGACTCTCCTTTCTCTATGAAACTGCCTTTTGCACATTTTTGTCCAAAATTATTTGACTATGTGTATATAGATCTCCTTATAGGCTAACTATTCCATTCCATTTACTTATGTACTTATCTTTTCACCAATGACACATTGTCCTGATTACTGAAGCTTTATAGTAAGTCTTGCAGTAAGGTAGTGGTAGTTCTCCAACTTTGTTCTTTTTCAAAGTTATTTTTCCAACTGTATATCCTTTGCATATTCATATATATTTTAGACCTAGTTTAGCAAGATCTATGAAAAAGATCAGCTGGACTTTTGATTGGGATTGTTTTAAATCCATAGGTCAGTTTGGAGAGAATTGACATATTAACACTATTGAGTCTTTGAATCCACAAACATAGCATATCTCCTCATTTCATTATATCCTATTTATTTCTTTTAGCAATATTTTGTAGTTTCCAGTGTACATATATTACATGTCTTTTGTTAGATTTATCTCTCTATATAAATCTTTATATTTTCTATATTTAGTAATAAATTAGTAATTTTAATTTCTAATCATTTGTTGCTAGCACATAGAAATGCAAGTGATTTTTATATATTGATCTTGTACCTACCCACTCCTAAACTCACTTATTTGTTCTAGCAGCTTGTTTTCTCTTTGTTTTTGTTTTAGAATCCACAGGATTGTTTGCTTCTGTAAACACATTGTCTGTGAAAGCACATACATCCTTGTCTTTTTCCTGATCTTCAGAGGAAAGCATTTGGTCTTTCACTGTTAAGTATGATGTTAGCTGTAGGGTTCATAGAAGCCCTTTTTCAGAATGAGGATGTTTCCTTCAATTCCTGGTTTTCTGAGGGTTTTTATCATGAATGGATGTTGTATGTTGGATTTTGTCAATTTTTTCCTGCATCTATTGAGATGATTATATGGTTTTCCTTTTTTTAGTTTAGTGAATGGCATTGGTTAATTTTCATACGTTAGAGCTACCCTGCATTGCTGGGATAAAACCCACTTGATTATGATATATTATCCTTTTTAGGTATTGGTAGGGTTTGATTGACTAAACTTTTATTTAGAATTTTTGTATCTATGATCATGAAGGATAATGGTCTGTAACTTTTTTATTTTATTTTTTGTAATTGCTTCATCTGATTTTGGTACTAGGGTAATGGTCTCATACAGTAAGTTAGAAAATGTTTCCTCATCCTCAGTGTCCCAGAAGAGTTGTACTGAATTGGCATTATTTAAAAAAAAAGTGTTTGGTAGAATTATCAGTGAAGACTCCTGGGTCTGGAATTTTGGGGGGGGCAAAGTTGTAAATCTCCAAATTCAATATTTTAAATATGTATTGGACTGTTTAGCTTATCTATTTCTTCTTGAGAGTGCTTTGGAAGTGTCTCTTTCAAGGAGTTTGTCCCTTTCATCTAAGCTGTCAAATTTATTGGCATACCATTTCCACACTATTCCTTTATTATCCTTTTTATGTGTTTAGACCTTGTAATGAAACCCCTCTTTCATTCCTGATATGGGCAATTTGTCACTTTTTTCCTAATTAATTTGGGTAGAGCATTATCAATTTTATTGATTGTTTCAAATCAGAGCTTTTTATTTAATAGGTTTTCTGTTGTTTTTTTTATTTTATGGATTTTTTTTCCTGTGCTCTTTAATATTTCCTTTCTTCTGTTTACTTTGGGTTTAATTTGCTCCTTTTGGTAGTTCTAAAAAAAATGAGACTGGGATAGATGATTTGAGACCTTTGTTCTTTTATAAGATGTGCAGGTAGTATTATAAACGTTCCTTTAAGTATTGCTTGAATTCGCATTTCACAGTTTTGATATAGTTTATTTCATATTCATTCAGTTAGAAATTCCCTTTTTAAAAAGTTTTTATTTAAATTCCAGTTAACATACAGTGTAGTATTAGTTTCAGGTGTACAATTTAGTGATTTCACACTTCCATGCAACACCCGGGGCTCATCAGCACAAGTATGCTCCTTAATCTCCATCACATTTCCCCCATTCCCCCCCACACACACTTCTCCTCTGGCAACCATAGTTAAGAGTCCGTTTCTTTTAGTTTCTTCTTTGTTCATGTGTTATTATTTAAAATTTTATTATTTCACTTCCAAATATTTGAGTATTTTCCAGACATCTTTCAACTGATTTCTAATTTAATTTCATTGTGGTCAGATAAGCTACTTGTATATTTGATTAAAAAAAATTCCTTGAGACTTGAAGACTAGACTATGAACTATCTTGCTAAACATGTGCACTTTAAAACAAGGTGTATTTTGCTATTTTTATTTGGAGTGAAAATTGCCAATGAGGTCAAGTTGGGTCACAGTGATGTTTACCTTTATTTTCTGTACACGTTTTATCAATTGCTGAGAGGAGGTTGTTGAAATCCTTGACTATTATTTGAATTTCTCTATTTCTCCTTGCAGTTCTATCAGTTTTGCTTTATGTATTTTGAAGCTCTTTTATTATGTACATAAATGTTTAGAATTGTTATATCCTTTTGATTAAATGAGCACTTTAACACTATGAAATAACTGCTTTATCCCTGGTAATATTCTCTGCCCTGAAATCTACTTTGCTATTAAAGTCAATCCAGATTTCTTTTAATCAGTTTTAGCATGATATGATTTTCCTACCCTTTTACTTTTAACTTACACTTGTCTTTGTATTTAGAGTGCATTTATTGTAGGCAGCATATAATTGGGTCCTCCCTTTTTCCATTATTTCAATCTCTGCCTTTTAACAGTGTGTTTAGACCTATTATAGTTGACTATTGAGATGGTTGGGTTTAAATATTTTCATTAGTTTTATTGAAATATAATCCATAAGCTGTACAATTCACCCACATAAAATGTATAATTCAATAGTTTTTAGTATAGTCACAGGTAATGTGCATCCATCAGCACAATTTTAGCATATGTCATCACTTCAGAAAGAAACTCTGTTATCTTTTAGCCATTACGTTCCTATATCCCCATTACCTTCTCTGCCCTCAACTCCCAGCAGCCCTAAACAACTACTATTTAATTTCTGTCTCTATGGCTTTTCCTATTCTGGGCTTTAATATGAATGGGATCCTATAATATGTGGTCTTTCGTGGCTGGCTTCTTTCACTCAGCATAATATTTTCAAGGTTCATCCATGTCGTAGTATTCTTTTTTTGTGTGAATAATGTTCCATTGTGAATCTACTACATTTTATTTATCTCTTCACTCACTGATGGACATTCGGGTTGTTTCTACCTTTTGGATATTATGAATAATGTGGCTATAAACATTTGTGTACAAGTTTCTGCATGGATATCTATTTTTATTTCTTTTGGTTATAAACCTAAAAGTGGAATTGCTGGGTCATATGGTATTCTGTGTTTAACTTTTTGAGGAACAGCTAAACTGTTTCCCTAAGGAGTTGTACCATTTTATATTCTTACCAGCAACATATGAAGGTACCATTTTCCCTACCTCTTTGCCAACACTTGTTATTTCACTTTTTTATTCTAGCCATCCTTGTGGGTGTGAAGTAATATCTCATTGCAGTTTTGATTTACATTTCCTTAATGACCAATGATGTGGAGCATCTTTTTCACATTCTTGTTGACCATTTGTATATCTTCTTTGGAAGAATATTTCTTCTTTTTTTTCTTTTCCAAGTTTTTATTTAAATTCCAGCTAGTTAATATACAGTGCAATATTCATTTCAGGTGTAGAATTTAGTCATTCATCACTTACATACAACACCTGGTGTTCATCATAACAAGTGTACTCTTTAATACCCATCACCTATTTAATCCATCTCCCCCTGCCACCCCTCCCACCTTCCCTCTAGCAACCCTCAGTTTGTTTTCTCTGTTTCTTGTTTTGCCTCTCTCTCTTTTGTTCTTTATCCCTATGTTCATTTGTTTTGTTTCTTAAATTTCACATGAGGGAAAGCATATCGTATTTGTTTTTTTCTGACTGACTTACTTTGTTTAGCATAATGCTCTCTAGCTCCATCCATATGATTGCAAATGGCAAGATTTCATTCTTTTTTATGGCTGAGTAATATTCTATCACACACACACACACATACACATACACACATGTATATACACACAGAGATATGTATATACACACACCACATCTTCTTTATCCATTCATCAGTTGGTGAACATTTGGGCTCTTTCCATAATTTGACTATTACAGATAATGCTGCTATAGATATCAGGGTGCATGTATCCCTTCAAATCTTTATTTTTGAATCCTTTGGGTAAATACCTAGTAATACAATTGCAGGATTGTAGGGTAGTTCTATTTTTAACTTTTTGAGGAAACTCCATATTGTTTTCCAGAGTGGTTGCACCAGTTTGCATTCCCACCAACAGTGTAAGAGGGTTCCCCTTTCTCTGCATCCTTGCCAACTCCTATTGTTTCCTGCATTGTAAATTTTAGGAATGGAAGAAGATATTTGCAAATGACATATCTGATAAAGGGTTAGTATCCAAAATATATAAAGAACTTATAAAACTCAACACCCAAAAAACAAATAATCCAGTTGAAAAATGGGCAGAGGACATGAATAGACATTTTTCTAAAGAAGATGTACAGATGGCTAACAGACACATAAAAAGATGCTCAACATCACTCATCATAGGGTAAATACAAGTCAAAACAACAATGAGATATCACCTCACCCCAGTCAGAATGGCTAAAAAAAAATGTCTCTTCAAGTCTTTTGTCTGTTTTTTAGAAATTGTGTTGTCTTTTTTGTTGTTGAATTGTAAGAGTTCTTATATATTTTGGATATTAATCTTACCAGACATATGATTTGCAAATGTTTTCTCCCATTCTGTGAGTTGTCTTTTCACATTCTTTTTTCTAAATTTTATTTTAATTCAATTAATTAACATATGGTGTATTATTAGTTTCAGAGGTAGAGTTCTGTGATTCATCAGTTGTATATAACACGCAGTACTCATTATATCACATGCCCTCTTTAATGCCCATCACCCAGTTACCCCATCCCCCAACCCCCTCTCCTCCAGAAAACCTCAGCTTGTTTCCTATGATTAAGTGTCTCTTATGGTTTGTCTCCCTCTCTGATTTCATCTTGTTTTATTTTTCTCTCCCTTCCCCTATGCTCCTCTGTTTTGTTTCTTAAATTCCACATATGAGTGAGATCATATGATAATTGTCTTTCTCTGATTGACTTATTTCACTTAGCATAATACCCTTTAGTTCTATCCATGTCATTGCAAATGGCAAGATTTTATTTTTTTTGATGGCTGAGTAATACTCCATTGTATATATGTACCACATCTTCTTTATCCATTCATCTGTCAATTACATCTGGGCTCTTTCCATAGTTTTGCTATTGTGGACATTGCTGCTATAAGGATTGGGGTGCAGTTGCCCCTTCAGATCACTACATTTCTATCTTTGGGATAAATACCCAGTAGTGCAATTGATGGGTCATGGGGTAGCTCTATTTTTAACTTTTTGAGGAACATCCATGCTGTTTTCCAGAGTGGCTGTAAAATTGGCAAACAGACACATGAAAAAATGCTCAACATCTCGCAGCATCAGGGAAATACAAATCTTTTCACATTCTTGATGTTCTTCATAGAAGTTTTTAATATTTTTAAAGTCCAGTTTATTTTTTCTTTTGCTTCTCATGTTTTGGGTGTCAAATCGAAGAATTTATTGGCAAGTTCAACATCATGAAGATTTCTCTGTATGCATTTCTCTTGTAAGCTTTTTATAGTTTTAGCTCTTATATTTAGGTTCTTGATCTGTCCTCAGTATATTTTTGTATGTGGAATGAGGTAGGGATCCAACTTCATTCTTTGCATGTAGTTATCCAGTTGTTCTAGCACTGTTTGTTGAAGAGACCCTTTTTTCCCCTCCTTGAATGATCTTGTCACCCTTGTCAAAAACCTGTTAGCCATAAATATGTGAGTTTATTTCTAGAATGTCAATCATATTCCAGTGGTTTATAGTTCCACACTGTCTTGATTACCATTGCATACTTGTAAGTTTCAAATTGGGAAATGTGAGCCCTCTAACGTTGTTTCTCTTTCTCCATATTGTTCTTAATATTTGGAGCCCCTTATAGTTACATGTGAATTTGAGCATTGACTTTTCCATTTATGCAAAAAAGGCCATTGGAATTTCAATAGGGATTGCACTGCATCTGTAGATATCTTTGTGGGAGTTTGCAATCTTAACGATATTAAATCTTCCAATCCATGAATATGGTATACCTTTGTATTTAATTAGGTTTTCTTTTGGAATATTTTATAATTTTCAGTCTACAGATCTTTCACTTCTTGGCTAATTTATTTCTAGGATTATTTTTTTGGATATTATTGTAAGTGTAATTGTTTTCTTAATTTCCATTTTCAGATTGGTCATTGCTGATGTATAGAAACAACTGATTTTTGTGTGCTGATATTGTGTTCTACAACTCTGCTGAATTTGTCTTTGAATTTTAAATTTTTGGTGGATTCTTTGGGATTTTCTGCATTTAGAATCATGTCTTCAGGAAATAGAGATAATTTTACTTCTTCCATTAAAATTTCTATGCTTTTAATTGTCTTTTTCTTGACTTTGTGCCCTGGTTAGGATTTCTTGTACAATGCTCAGTAGTAGTGGTGAACATGGGCATCCTTGTCTTGTTCCTGATTTTAGGGATAAAGCTTATAGTCTTTCACCACTGAATATGACATAAGCTGTGGGTTTTTCATAAATATCTTTTATCATGTTAAGAAAGTTCCCTTGTATTCCTAGTTTGCTGAGTGTTTTTTATCATGGAAGAGTGTTGAATTTTGCCAAATATTTTTTCTTTGTCTGTTGAGATGATCATATGGTTTTGGCCTTGATGTTATTGATATATATTACAGTAATTGATTATTGCATGTTAAACCAACCTTGTATTCCTTGGATAAATCCCACTTGGTCAGGGTGTATAATGCTGTTTATATATTTCTAGATTTGGTTTGCTAATATTTTGTTGAGGATTTTTGTGCCTCTATTTATAAGAGATATTTATAATTTTCTTGTGATATCTTTGTCTGGTTTTGAGGTTAGGGTAATACTGACCTCATAAAATGAATTGCAAAGTGTTCTCACCTCATTTTTTTTGTTGGAAGAGTTTGTGAAGAATTGGTATTAATTATTTAATGTTTTGTAAAATTCACCAGTAAAGCCATCTGGCATAGACTTTTCTTTTTGAGTAGTTTTTTGATTATTGATTCAACATCTTAATTTGTTTTAGATCTATTTAGATGGTCTATTTCTTCTTTTTAATTAAAAAATACTTTATTGCTAAGAGATGATAATCATCGTCCAAGTTTTCAGTCATTGTAATCTTTCTGCTGGTGGAGGATATAGCCTTGATGTAATAGATCCTGACTCACCAGAGCAGTGGTTGAGGAAAGCTGGGCTAGCTATGGCAATTTCTTCAAATTAGACAAGAATGAAGTTTGCTGCATTGATCTACTCTTCCTTTTACAAATGATTTCTCTGTAGCATGTGATGCTGTTTGATAGGATTTTTCTCACAGTAGAATTTCTTTCAAAATTGGAGTCAATCCTGTCAAATCCTGCCACTAAGTCTATATGATATTCTAACTCCCTTGTTGTCTTTTCAACAATCTTCTCAGCATTTTCACCAGGACTATATTACATTCCATTCTCAAGAAACCACTTTCTTTGCTTATCCATAAGAAGCAATTCCTCAACTGTTCAAGCTTTTTAGTTTTTATTTTAATTCCAGTTAGTTAACATACAGTGTAATAGGGGCGCCTGGGTGGCTCAGATGGTTAAGCGTCTGCCTTCGGCTCGGGTCATGATCTCAGGGTCCTGGGATCGAGCCCCGCATCGGGCTCCCTGCTTGGCGGGGAGCCTGCTTCTCCCTCTCCCTCTGCTGTTCCCCCTGCTTGTGCTCTCTCACTCTCTCTGTCAAATAAATAAATAAAATTTTAAAAAAAACATACAGTGTAATATAACACTAATATACTAATATAAACATATAAGTTGCAGGTGCATGATACAGTGATTCAGTAATTACATACATCACCAAGTGCCCATCATGACAAGTGCACTCCTTAATCTCCATCACCTATTTCACTCATACCCCCACCCTTCCCCCCCATAACCATCAGTTTGTTCTCTATAGTTAAGAGTGTTTTTATTACCTGTTTTATGGTTGTTTTTGAAGATTTTCTCTGATTCTTTCTTGTTTTTCTCTCTTTCATGGTTTGCTGGTTTTGTTTGGTGATATATTTGGATTTCTTTCTCTTTATTCGTTCCATGTTTATTAGTGGTTTTTGATTTGTGGTTACCATTAGGTTTGTATATAACATCTTCTGTATATAGCTATCTATATTAAGTCTATATTAATATGGTGTCATACTTTACATTCTTCTCTTTTGTGAGTTCCTTCATGGATATTTTACAAAAATACTCATTTTTACTGCTTTTATGTTTCCTATCTTCATGTTGTCACTTTTGATCTTTCCTTTCAACTCAAAAAGCTCCCTTTAATATTTTTTGCAGTGCTTGTGTATTGGTCATGAACTCCTTTAGTTTTTGTTTGTTTGGGAAGGTCTTTATCTCTCCTTCTATTCTGAATGATAGTCTTGCTGGATAGAGTATTCTTGGCTGCAGATTTTTCCCATTCAGCACTTTGAATATATGATGCCATGCTCTTCTCGCTTGGAAAATTTCTGCTGAAAAATCCCCTGATAACCTTATGATGTTTCCCTTGTATGTAACTGTCTTCTTTTGCTTGCTGCTTTACATTTTTTTTCTTTATTACTATATTTTGCCATTTATATCTTGGTGTGGGTCTGCTTCTATTGATTTTTTGGGGGGTTCTCTGTGCCTCCTGGATCTGGATATCTGTTTCCTTACCCAGATTAGGGAAGTTTTTAGCTGTTATCTCTTCAAATAAATTCACTGCCCCCTATTTGCTCTCTTCTTTTTCTGGGACTCCTATAATGTGAGTGTTACTACGTTTGATGGAGTCACTGAGTTCCTTAAGTTTACTCTTGCTTTGCATAATTCTTTTTTCTCTCTTTTGTTCAGTTTGATTGCTTTCTATTACTGTCTTCTACATCATTAATTTGTTCCTCTGCTTCTTCCAGCTTGTTGTTCATTCTATCCAGCACGTTTCTCATTTCATTTACTGAGCCCTTTATCTCTGCTATGTTATTCCTTATCTCTACATTAAAGGTCTCATTGATGTCTTCCACTCTTTTCTCTAGTCCAGTGAGTATCTTTGTGATCATTACTTTAAATTCTCTATCAGCCATGTTACTTCGCTTTGTCATAGCTTTGTCCTGTTCATTTGGGACAGAATCCTCTGTCTTTTCGTTTTGTTTAAGTCTCTGTGCCTGCTTCTATGTGTTAGGAAAGTCAACTACTTCTCCTGTTCTTGAGGGTAATGGACTTATGAAGAGGTCCGGTAGTACCCTGCATTGTAGTGTCCTGGCACTTCCAGGAGTGTCTGCAGTGTGTCCTGTATGTGCTCTGCTGTTGTGTCCTAGCTGCTTTATCCTTTAAACCAGTGATCTGCAGAGGCTCTCTTTGCCTGTTGTGGGCAGTGTTGGTCACTGGCCTGAATGTTTTAACTAGGTGTGCCCTGGTCTGCTTGTGAAATGAGACCTGTTGCCACTGCCACCAGAACCAAGGCCCTGCAAAACTCATGGGTTTGGAGATGTAGTGTGGGCAGGGATTTGGGCTAGTCTTTGGGGGAGGGGACCCACTATGCTGGGACTGAGGCAAGTGTGATGGGGAAGGGCAGTTCCAATGAGGCATAGTGGGGGTAGAGCTTGGTGTAAGTAAGTTAGATAACAAGTGTTGGTGCTGTGCTGGTTCCCACAGGTGGCCTTGTTTATGTTGAGGGGCAGGGAAAGGAAATGGCACCTGCCAGTTCCTGTGTTCCTGTATTGGTCTCTCCATGAATGTTGCCTCTCTGAGACACATTCTGAGATGAGCAAATAACCTCCCCACAGCATGTGCTCCAAGCATTCTTCAGATCACTGTTTCCATGCTGTATGTCCATGGGCTGTCTGCCTTGCCTTCAGTCCAAGAGCAGCCCCAATGCCTCTGGGCTCTCAGCTGAGCCAAGCCTGCTGACTTTTAAAACTCCAGGCTTTAAGTCCTGCCGGTTGCAAGAACTTATGAAATTGAGCCCCTCTCAATTTCCAAGTCAATTGTATGGGGATTTGTTTTCCCCATGCACTCTCCTGTGGCTAGGCTATCTCTTACCCTTCTCTGAGACCATGGCTCCCTCCCGACCACAGCAGCCATGATCCATTTCTCTCCCAAACTGTCTCCCCACACTTCCTACCGTCTTCAATGTGGCCTCTTTCCTACCTTTAGTTGTTGAGTTTATTCTGCCAGTGTTCAGGTTGATTTCTGGAGTATTTAGGATGATTTGATGGTTATCGAGTTGTATTTGTGGGATGAGGCGAGCCTAGGCTTTTCCTACTCCACTGCCATCTTCCCTTCCAAGTCCAGTCTATTTTTTCATGAGTAAGTTTTGGTAGTTGTATCTTTCTAGGAACTTGTCTACTTCATATGGATTGTCCAATTTATTGGTATATGGTTGTTTATAGTATTCTTTCATAATCCTTTTTATTTTTGTAAGGTCAGCAGTAATGTCCCTTCTTTCATTTTAGGTTCTCTAATTTGACTCCTCTCTTTTTTTCTTGGTGAAACTAGATAAAGGTTTATCAATTTTGCTGACTTTTTCAAATAATCGGCTTTTGGATTCATTGATTTACCTGTTGTTTTTATTCCTTATTTCCTTCTGCTTACTTTAGTTTGATCTTTTTTCAGTGTCTTAAGGTAGAATGTTAGGTTATTGATTTGTGATCTTTCTTCTTTCTTACTATAGGTACTTATAGATATTAATTTCATTCCAGGCCTTTCTTTAGCTGCATCTCATGTTTTGATACATTGTGTGTTCATTAGTATTCATCTCAAAGTATTTTATGATTTCCCTTTGATTTCTTCTTTAACTCATGGGTTGTTTTAGAGTGTGTTTTTTACATTTCCACATTTTTTCCTGTTACTGATTTCTAGTTTCATTCCATTTTGGTCAGAGAACATACTTTCTATTGTTTAAAATTTGTTTAGATATTTCATGGCCTAGTATATGTCCTATCCTCTAGAATGTTCCAGGTGTCCTTGAGATGAGTGTATATTCTATTATTGTTGAATGGAGTGTTCTGTAGTATGTTTTAGGTATATTTGGCTTATAATGTTCAAGTTTCCTATTTCTTTGTTAACCTTTTGTCTAGTTCTATCCATTATTGAAAGTGGAGTAATGAAGTCTCTAATATGATTGTTGACTTGTCTATTTCTCTTTTCATTGGGTCAGTTTTTGCTTCATGATTTGGGTGCTGTTAATAGGTGCATATTTGTTTATAATTGTTATATCTTCCTGATGGATTGACTCTTTTTGTCATTATAAAAGGTTCTTCTTTGTCTCTAGTAACACTTTTTGTTTTAAAGTGTATTTTGCCTGATATCAGATAATGACTCAAATTTTCATGTGGTTGCTATTTGTGTAATATATCTTTTCCACCCTTTCACTTTCAATCTGTTTGTGCTTTTGAACCTAAAGTGTGTCTTCTGTAGACAACATAAAGTTGGATCATGTTTTCCTATCCAGTCTAGCATCTCTCTCTCTTTTTATTATTATGTTAATCAACATACATTACATCATTAGTTTTTGATGTAGTGTTCCATGACTCATTGTTTGCATATAACACCCAGTGCTCCATGCAGAACATGCCCTCTTTAATACCCATCACCAGGCTAACCCATCCTCCCACCTCCTTCCCCTCTAGAACCCTCAGTTTGTTTTTCAGAGTCCATAGTCTCTCATGGTTCGTCTCCCCTCCGATTTCCCCCCTTCATTCTTCCCCACCTGCTATCATCATCATCATCATCATCATCATCTTCTTCTTTTTTTTAAACATGTATTATTTGCTTCAGAGGTACAGATCTGTGATTCAGCAGTCTTGCACACTTCACAGCACTCACCATAGCACATACCCTCCCCAACGTCTATCTCCCAGCCACCCCATCCCTCCCACCTCCCACCATTCCAGCAACCCTCAGTTTGTTTCCTGAGATTAAGAATTCCTCATATCAGTGAGGTCATATGATACATGTCTTTCTCTGATTGACTTATGTCGCTCAGCATAATACCCTCCAGTTCCATCCACGTTGTTGCAAATGGCAAGATTTCATTCTTTTTGATGGCTGCATAATATTCCATTGTATATATATACACTACATCTTCTTTATCCATTCATCTGTCGATGGACATCTTGGCTCTTTCCATAGTTTAGCTATTGTGGACATTGCTGCTATAAACATCAGGGTGCATGTACCCCTTCGGATCCGTACATTTGTATCTTTGAGGTAAATACCCAGTAGTGCAATTGCTGGATCATATGGTAACTCTATTTTCAAATTTTTGAAGAACCTCCATACTCTTTTCCAGAGTGGCTGCACCAGCTTGCATTCCCACCAACAATATAGGAAGGTTCCCCTTTCTCCGCATCCCTGCCAACATCTGTCATTTCCTGACTTGTTAATTTTAGCCATGCTGACTGGTGTGAGGTGATATCTCATTGAGGTTTTGATTTGGATTTCCCTGATGCTGAGTGTGTTGAGTACTTTTTCGTGTGTCTTTTGGCCATTTGGATGTCTACTTTGGAAAAATGTCTGTTCATGTTTTCTGCCCATTTCTTGATTGGATCATTTATTTTTGGGTGTTGAGTTTAAGAAGTTCTTTATAAATTTTGGATACTAGCCCTTTATCTGATATGTCATTTGCAAATATCTTCTCCCATTCTGTCGGTTGTCTTTTGGTTTTGTTGACTATTTCCTTTGCTGTGCAAAAGCTTTTTATCTTGATGAAGTCCCAATAGTTCATTTTTGGCCTTGCTTCCCTTGCCTTTGGCGATGTTTCTAGGAAGAAGTTGCTGCGACTGAGGTCAAAGAGGTTGCTGCCTGTGTTCTCCTTTAGGATGTTGATGGACTCCTATCTCACATTGAGGTCTTTCAACCATTTTGAGTCTATTTTTGTGTGAGGGGTAAAGAAATGGTCTAGTTTCATTCTTCTGCATGTGGCTGTCCAATTTTCCCAACACCATTTGTTGAAGAGACTGTCTTTTTTCCTTTGGACATTCTTTCCTGCTTTGTCAAAGATGAGTTGACCATAGAGTTGAGGGTCCATTTCTGGGCTCTCGATTCTGTTCCACTGATCGATGTGTCTGTTTCTGTGCCAGTACCATACTGTCTTGATGATGACAGCTTTGTAATAGAGCTGGAAGTCCGGAGTTGTGATGCCGCCAGCTTTGCTTTTCTTTTTCAAGATTCCTCTGGCTATTCGGGGTCTTTTCTAGTTCCATACAAATTTTAGGATTATTTGTTCCATTTCTTTGAAAAAAGTGGATGGTATTTTGATGGGGATCGCACTGAATGTGTAGATTGCTCTAGGTAGCATGGACATCTTCACAATATTTGTTCTTCCAATCCATGAGCATGGAACATTTTTCCATTTCTTTGTGTCTTCCTCAATTTCTTTCATGAGTATTTTATAGTTTTCTGAGTACGGATTCTTTGCCTCTTTGGTTAGATTTATTCCTAGGTATCTTAGGGTTTTGGGTGCAATTGTAAATGGGATTGACTCCTTAGTTTCTCTTTCTTCTGTCTTCTTGTTGGTGTATAGGAATGCCACTGATTTCTGTGCATTGATTTTATATCCTGCTACTTTACTGAATTCCTGTATGAGTTCTAGCAGTTTTGGGGTGGAGTCTTTTGGGTTTTCCACATAAAGTATCATATCATCTGCAAAGAGTGCGAGTTTGACTTCCTCTTTGCTGATTTGGATGCCTTTGATTTCTTTTTGTTGTCTGATTGCTGTGGCTAGGACTTCTAATACTATGTTGAATGGCAGTGGTGATAGTAGACATCCCTGCTGTGTTCCTGACCTTAGGGGGAAAGCTCTCAGTCTTTCCCCATTGAGAATGATATTCGCTATGGGTTTTTCATAGATGGCTTTTATGATATTGAGGTATGTACCCTCTATCCCTATACTCTGAAGAGTTTTGATCAAGAAAGGATGCTGTACTTTGTCAAATGCTTTTTCTGCATCTATTGAGAGGATCATATGATTCTTGTCTTTCTTTTATTAATGTATTGTATCACATTGATTGATTTGCGGATGTTGAACCAGCCTTGCAGCCCAGGGATAAATCCCACTTGGTCATGGTGAATAATCCTTTTAATGTACTGTTGGATCCTATTGGCTAGTATTTTGGTGAGAATTTTTGCATCCATGTTCATCAAAGATATTGTTCTGTAATTCTCCTTTTTGATGGGGTCTTTGTCTGGTTTTGGGATCAAGGTAATGGGGGCATCATAAAACGAGTTTGGAAATTTTCCTTTCATTTCTATTTTTTGGAACAGTTTCAGAAGAATAGGTATTAATTCTTCTTGAAATATTTGGTAGAATTCCCCTGGGAAGCCATCTGGCCCCAGGGTTTGTTGGGAGGTTTTTGATGACTGCTTCAATTTCCTTAGTGGTTATGGGTATGTTCAGGTTTTCTATTTCTTCTTGGTTCAGTTTTGGTACTTGATACATCTCCAGGAATGCATCCATTTCTCCCAGGTTATCTAATTTGCTGGCATAGAGTTGCTCATAATATGTTCTTATAATTGTTTGTATTTCTTTGGTGTTGTTTGTGATCTCTCCTCTTTCATTCATGATTTTGTTGATTTGGGTCATTTCTCTTTTCTTTTTGATAAGTCTGGCCAGGGGTTGGATCCTATTTTTAAATCAATTCCCCAGTCTATATCTTTTGATTGGGGAGTTAATTCATTTACATATAAAGTAATTACTGACAAGAAAGGACTTACTCTTGCCTTTTAATAATTTTCTGTATGCCTTATACCTTTTTTGACTCTGCTTTCCTCTGTTATTCTCTTATTTTGTGTTTTGCTGATTCTTCTTTTGTAGTGACATACCTTGATTCCCTTTTCATCTTCTGCGCATATTCTATGGATATTTTCTATGTGGAGATTAGAGAAATCATGGAGATTATGTAAGACAATTTAAAATTTTAACAGTCTGTTTTAAATTGATAACAGTTTAACTTCTTCAATTGCATATAGACTCTATTCCTTTATAGCTCTGTCCCCACCTTATGTTACTGATGTCACAAATTATATCTTGATATATTAAGCATCCATTAACATAGATTTGTAGTTATTTTTTTACCTTTTTCTTTTAAACACTGTAAGAATTAAAAATGGATTTACATACCAAAATTACATGATGCAAGTCTTTATACATCCATATATTTGCCTTTACTGGAGAACTTTATATTTTCACTTGGCTTCATATTACTGTGTGGCATTCATTTGTTTCAGCTTGGACTCCCTTTAGCATTTCTTATAGAGTAGATCTGGCAATGAGCTCCTTCACTTTTTATTCATCTGGGAAAGTCTTAATTTGTCCTTAATTTTGAAGGACAGTTTTGCTGAATATAATATTTTTTTGTTGATAGTTCTTTCTTTCAGTACTTTGAAAATATACCAGTGCCTGTTAGCCTGTAAGGTTTCTGCTGAGAAAGCCACTGATAATCTTATAGATGCTTCCTAGAACGTGACAAGTCACTTTTCTCTTGCTGGTTTCAAGACTGTTTTTTGGTCTTTGACTTTAAACAGTTTGATTATAATGTGTCTCAGTATGGGTCTTTTTGCATTTATCCTACAGTTATGTGAGCTTCTGGAATTTGTCCATTTCTTTCCTTAAATTTGGGAAATTTTCATTCATTATTTTAAAAATGTGCTCTTTGCCCCGTTTTCTCTCTTGTTTTTCTGGGATTCTATAATGTATATGTTGGTCTGCTTTGTGGTGTCCTTTAAGTCCCCCACGCTCTCTTTACTTCTGCTTTTTTCTTTTGTTGTTTTTGTTCCTCTTACTTGATAATTTCAAATGACTTGTTTTCAAGTTTACTGATTCTCCCTTCTGCCCAATAAGTCTCCAACTCGCATAGTGAATTTTTCAATTCAGTTATTATATCCTTTAGCCTTAGAATTTCTGTTTTATTTTTATAGTTTCTGTCTCCTTGTTGATATTATCATTTTTTCTTTATTTTCTTGATTTCATTTAGTTGTCTTTGTGTTTCTTTTTTAGCTCATCATGCATCTTTGAGACAATTGTTTTAAATTACTTGCCAGATAATTCACAGATATCTGTTATTTTTAGGGTCAGTTCCTGAAGATTTATTTTGTTCCTTTGATCGGGTCATATTTCCCTATTTTTTTGTGTCTCTTGTGCTTTTTGTTGAGTTTTGGACCTTTGAAAATTTCTCCAATTCTTTTTGTACTGGCTTTATGCAGGGGAAGACCTTCACCAATCAGCCTGGTTTTTGGACCTTTCAGTCTTTTTCTGGTGATGCATCTTCTCCAGGCTTTTGTGTGTGCCTTTCTTCCAAAACATATGTAGCTGTTTTTATCTGTCTTAGTTTCCCTAAGAAATTCCTTGCTTTTGATTTTGGTTTCTGTTCTACTCCTCTGCCTATAATCTCTTGCTCCCCTACCACCTGTCTGTGGAACATCGGATTCCCTGTGGCTCTAAATGTGCTACACCTGCCTCTGTTTTCAGTGGCCTCCAAAATGGTGACAGATCTATGCTGCCATTCTTATCAATGTTTCAAATCAGCTGAGGCAGAAACCAGTCCCTCAGGCAGCCCACTGACAAACCAAAACTCTGGGCACAGGGTCCACCCTTTTCTTTCCATCCTAAGTGATGGGGTGAAAATTGGGAGGTTTCCTCCTATTTGTATTGCTCTATGTCAGACAAGGGGAAGGGCAAAGGTGAGCAAAATGCTATGAACTTACCCTTTTGTGAAGCTGGGAGGAACTGGATCCCTTAATGAGATGGGGCAAGGTTACCCCATCAGTCTGGAAACTACCCCACCACTCATACACACTTCAGATTATTGAATAAAAGAGATAATATTAAGCCACCATATATTTGGGTTTCATTATAGCAGTTCATTATAGCAGTTTAGCCTTTAACTTAACTAATACACATTTATTCATGAATGGTGACATATCATTAACATCCTTAACATCCCAGGAAGGAAATTTTTTGTTTATGTATCTTTTATTTTGTTGGAAAAAAGATAACCTTATTGGGCGTAGTGCTGCCAGGGCACAATCTTTCTGTGTAATTGTTTCCATATTAATAATAAAGAATAAATTAAATAAAATATATTAATAATCTGTAATAACTAAAATGGAGTCCTGAAAAATCCTGAAGGTAGATATTATTATTCACATTTTATAGTTTAAAAAATATAATCCAGAGAGATTTAAGACTTACATTAATTCAGGGCACCTGGGGTGGCTCAGTTGGTTAAGCATGTCTGCCTTTGCCTGAGGTCATGATCTCAGGGTCCTGGGATTGAGCCCCTCATTGGACTCCCTGCTCAGCAGGGAGTTTCCTTCACCCTCTCCCTCTGCCCATCCCCCCAACTTGTGCGTGCAAACGCACACATGTGTGCTCTCTCTTTCTCTCAAATAAATAAAAAATCTTAAAAAAAAAGACATATTAATTCACACAACTACTTAAGTAACAGGTCTCAAAGCCATTTGTGAACTATTTACTTTAGTGCTTGTTCTAAGTACATCACACTGCTTTGTAAAATTAGAAGTGATTGAAGTGCCTTTTAATAATAAACCCATTTTAGTCTCCAACCAAACTAGTCAGTCACTTAACCAACAATTATGCATTGTCAGCTATATTCAGGACATTTTCACAGGGAAGAAGGAAATAGACATTTCTAGCCTGTTCTCTGCTCCTACAGAAGAACATATATATGTAAACAGGTGCCACACTGGGGGAAGAGAAAGTAAAATATTACCAAGCTCTTTTCATGTATTAGGTACTGCGATAATGAGGTAAGTCTTATAATTAAGTCCTGGAGAGGTTAAGAGACTTGCCCCAAGTCACACAACCAGTAGCTTTCAGGCTTGGGATTTGACCCCAGGTCTGTAAAGATTCAAGCCCATGTTATTATCACTAAGGCATGGTGGGAGAGTCCCTGGATGTGACTGAAATTTAGCGGAAGTTAATCACTTCCCTCCAGGAAGTCAAAGAAGCCTTGGTAGAGTTGATAAGAGTTAGATCTGGATGGGATTAAATCGGGAGAGAAAATATGGGGACAGGGGAAGGGAAGATAGCTTGGTAAGGGAGCCAAGGTGTGAGGAAAGATGGTGAGGGGGCCAGTGCTGTTGGTAGGGATGGTTTATGCTAGGGAACATGGGGACATTTGCTCCATGGCTCTAGACTTCCATGAAGGGCAGTCTAGAAATGCTAGCTGCCTTCCTCACACCCCTGCCCCCCAGCCCAATCCATAAGTGTGAGCTCATTATTTTGAGCACCTGAACGTGGGTTTGCACTGCCCCAGATTCTGTGAACTAGGAAAAAGTTTTGGTCCTACTCTCTGTCCAAGTTCACACCCTTTTATATACATTTGGATCAGAAATCTGAACTGGCCTTTGTCTGAACACTAGTGACAGCCAAGCACCCAGCAAAGTGGTACTTAATTGCTCCTTCAGGGTCCACTTAGAGTAATAGGTGAGAACAGGTGTCCCAGGTGTCTCCCATTGGCATTGACAAACTTTGCTGAAGATGAGTCACAAATTGTTGGCAGGATTAGCTTAAATAGGGGAAGAAAACCTTTATCTAGACTGATCTGTCCTGGATTGTATACTGCTTCAGTGTCCCTATGTTTCCAACCTCGGTCATGATTGATGGGGAAAGGATGGCTATACATAAAATCTATTAGCTCCACAAAGGTGAAGAATTTTTTCAAGGTAATTAGGAGTATTCTGAAGATGGCTCATTCTATTGGGTGATATAAAAGGATGAGAAAAATTCTGCTCATAACTCTAAGTCTGCTTGATTTTTATCATTAACTATATATACCACCTGATACTTTTTGTTTAGCTGACCTACAACCAGTAACATTTATAGATTTATCACTCTGTATTATTACTGTTTAATCAGCAAACGAATAGAGCAAATAGGATGTAAAAACTGGCTGAGAGTTTAGGGTTTGCATTCACACCTCAATCATAATAATAATCATATAAATTCTTGGTTGATTTTCCTTTTTCTTGACTTTTTTTGGACATTCAATGAGGATAGATTTAGTGGGGCAACTAGCAAATTACACAGCAAAGAATTCTAGGCTGGAATCCCAAAGTCCTGGGACTAGATATTAGCTTTGTCACTAATACTCTGTGTGACTAGGGTAAGTCACTTGGATGCCTCTCTGACTTTACAATAAATGGGTTGGACTAGGTTGTCTTCAAAGTATCTTTCAGATTTAAACCCAAACATATGAGATTTTGGCATTTTCTGATTTTTATTTTTCTTTTCTTGAATTATGTTTACAGTAGGAATATTTACCTTCACACATAATTAGGTGAACATTGAATTAATTATATGGTGTCTGAAAATCCTCAAACTTCTGTAGAGATAAAAATAATAGAAGTAGTCAACTTCTCCATTATTAATTGAATACCTTACGATAGCAATAATTCTCCACTTTTGAAATTATGAACAATAAGTTGGAACTAAGATAAAATTTCACTATAAATAAAGTCTTTCACATAAAATCCAAACTATCTTTATGAAAAATTAAGTGAAATTAACTTTTTAATTTCAGGGATTTGAGGACACTTTGTGCTGTTTCTTTAAGGTAATCAAATCATCCAAGATGCATTTTTATTTTCTTTGAAACTTGAGTGCTGAAGGGTCTGGTAAGTGTGGAAAATAATCACTCTTATCCTATCACCTCACATGTGGAGAGTCATGTAGTTTGCATGTAGTATGTGTTTAAACTTGGCAATTGGTATCTGAAATCTTTTTCTTTTCCCTCACATCTTTGGTAATAATTTTATGATGCTTGATAAGGATAAAAGCCAATGCCCTATGAACCTCAGGAGGGAAAGGTTTTTGTTATTTTCAGAAGAGGAAGTAACTGGCTGAAGTCCAACAGAGATTTTATGGTCATTCTCACAGAAAGAATCTTGGCTCCCGGATTCTTAGATCTTCCTGTTGATCAGTTGGATGAGGAGACTGTCCACCTGCCATGGAAATTATAGTGAGGGGGTAATTATCTGAGGGATAATTTATTCCCTGAATGTGAATCAGTTTGTTGATACTTCCTTGTGCTGAGCACCTGTTCAAAACTTCCATTCGTATTGCAGTTACTTATTTTTCTGTCCTCACCCTGGAGTTAAGAGAAAGACTGGGTATAAGGTTTCCTTCATAACAGGTTCTTTGGTATTCCAGTAATGCTATGTAATAGACCCACACACTATTGCTCAGTGTTTGGTGATGGAGTTGTCTATCTCTTAGGTGTGGCCTAAGACAGAGACTCATAATCTGTTTGGTGGAGTAGACTGTGAGTGATGACTGGAGCTGTCAGGTGGTTAGAATCCTAAAACATATTGCATTTATTATCTTTGGCAAAGTGATAGAGCTGACCTGATACCTTGCTGCTGGGAAGATACAGATGGAGCTCCATCATTTGCATCAGCTTGGAACAGACTTTATACTAACGCAGCCTATTGCTCTGAGTCAGAGAAATTTTATGCTCTTCTATTCAAAGTGTGATATGACTTGATCATAGGTGTTTAGTCATTTTGTATAAACCTTTTAATGCTTCAGTGTATTGAAGTTTGACAAAAAGCAGAATTCTTAATTGAAAATTAGCATCTTCCTTAATTTAACTCCTTTAATGAATAGAGAGTTGAAAAGAAGGGAAAAGCAAATGTGGTACCATGCTGATTTCATCTTAAACAATACAGAATGTGCACTGTGTTGAGAAGAGAAACCACTCTGCTTTTATTGGTACTGGACTGTTCTTTACTATTATTTCAACAAACATATCTGGAGACCAAGAAGTGGTGCTCAGAGATGAATGAGGCAAATGCCCCAATCTTAGAGGACCATACCATAAAGTGATGTGTAATGGGTTCTAGGATGGAGGTCAGTACAGAATCCCGAGGGGCCACAAAGGAGAGAGCAGTCCTATCTCTCTAGGGAAGGGATGTTAGAAAAGGAGAGAGATGACATAGACCTGTTTCATGAGAAAGAAAACATTTCTGGCTGAGGGAGTTGCAAGAACAAAGCCACAGAATTCTGGCCTGGCTGATGTGTTGGCCAGACTGGGAATTTGGGGTGTGGCTGGAGCTTTGGCTTTGAGGAGTAAGATGAGAGAGAAGACATTGTCTGGAGAGGAGGTGGATCCAGCTGGAGGCCTTTATTCTGTCAGACCTGCCTTCTGGAAAAATCAGAGAATACGGAGAAGCACAGGCAAAGAAATGAAATCAAGTATTTATCCCTACTGTTTAAATTCTGTTCTATCGTTCGCCAGTTGTTTTTTTCTACAGATGTATGTATAAACATGATTTTTTTTCTTAAACTCAAAATAAGATCCTAGTGTACACACTACTTTTAGAATTTTCTTCTTTCTATTTTTATAAGCATCAGTAAAACACTTCTACAGCATCATTTTGATAGGTATAGAGCATTATGCTATGTCAATACATCATAATATACTGACCTTTAAAAGTATAGTTGCTTTTACATTTTCGGTATTATAAATAATGCCGTGATGACACCTTGAAGATGCTCTTAATTATTTCCTTAGGATAAATTCCTAGAAGTAGAAGTTCTGGCTCAAATGGAATATGAATTTTAAAAGGCCTGCATCTTGGCACCCATGCTAATGTTAGTCAAAACCAGGCTCTTCAAACTGCCAAATCATGGTTCATAAAGAATGGATCGTTGATTTAACTTGCATTTCTTTGAGGTTGAATGATACTTTATGAATTTAATTGGCCATTTGTACTTACTTTTCATGAGCTAAATGTTCATGCCCTCTGGCTAATGTCATATTGGCATGTTTCTCTGCATTAATAAGTCCCAGTACATCTGTATAATATTGCTCATGGCATGATGTCATGTATGAATGAAAATGATAGCAGCCCACTTTAGAGATACCTCTCATTTCTCTCTCTAGCCCTGAAATCACATGAAGCTGTGGGTAGAGATTCACCTGATAGTCCTGGAAACCCCTCTCAGCCCAAGAACCATGAGTAACCAGACACTAGTAACAGAGTTTATCCTGCAGGGCTTTTCAGAGCACCCAGAATACCACATGCTCTTATTCAGCTGTTTCCTCTCCCTCTACTCTGTGGCCCTCACAGGTAATATCCTCATCATTTTGGCCATCACCTTCAACCCTGGGCTCCATACCCCCATGTACTTTTTTCTGTTCAACTTGGCTACTATGGATATTATCTGCACCTCTTCCATCATGCCCAAAGCCCTGGAGGGTCTGATGTCAGAGGAGAGCTCCATCTCTTATGGGGGCTGCATGGCCCAGCTCTATTTCCTCACATGGTCTGCATCCTCTGAGCTGCTCCTCCTCACGGTCATGGCCTATGACCGGTATGCAGCCATCTGCCACCCTCTACATTACAGTACTACAATGAGCAAGGCATTCTGCAGCAAGCTGGCTACAGGTGTATGGGTGCTCTGTGCCTTCAACACAGCCATCCACACTGGGCTGATGCTACGATTAAATTTCTGTGGCTCCAATGTCATTACCCATTTTTTCTGTGAGGTCCCTCCTCTCTTGCTTCTCTCCTGTAGCTCCACCTATGTGAACAGCATCATGATTGTCCTGGCTGATGCCTTTTATGGCATTTTGAACTTCCTGATGACCATCGTGTCATACAGCTTTATCATCTCTAGCATCCTAAAGATGCGGACTGCAGAGGGGAAGAAAAAAGCCTTTTCCACCTGCTCTTCCCACCTCATTGTGGTGTGTATGTATTATACTGCTGTCTTCTATGCCTACATAAGCCCTGTCTCCAGCTATAGTGCAGAGAAGAGCAAGTTGGCTGGTGTACTGTATACTATGTTGAGCCCTACACTCAACCCCCTCATCTATACTTTGAGAAACAAGGAGGTCAGGGCAGCCCTCAGGAAGCTTTTCTCCTTCTCCAGAAATTAATTTCTGTCTTCTGAAGCTTTTGTTGGAGATTGCATGTTGAAGTCCACAGTGGTCTCAGACTCTCCAATGATTAAGGCTTTGAAAACTACCACTAATGACTCAGTGTGATTACTGATAGATTTGCGACATGGCTTGAAGAGCAATTATTGTTATTCATCTTGGTTTCTTGTAATCTTGTAATTTTTATATTTTCTACATTTTGTAATGGATTTCAAAAAAATAAAAAATATTTAAATGAGTATTGAGTGATTAAAACCACATTACTCATTTGGTAAAACAAAACTCATTTGATCTATATCCTTAGAAAATTGGTAATTCAGTTAAGAATACATCAGTACCCATGATGATGAATATAAAAAAGAAAAGGCATAAAGAGCGTTGCATTCCAGGGTGTGGTGTGGATGTACAAAAATGTGTGCAGTGTGGCAGGAGTCCTGCACTTGTCCAGGAGAAGATCTGGGTTCAAATTCAGACTCTTTCAGAGCACTCAACCCACTTCATCTGTAGTTTCCTTCTAAGTGTAATGAGGAAAATAAACAACCCAGTGGTACTATCAAGACTGAACAAGAGAACTGAAGACAATGATACCAACTGCTATCTAAGTTTAAGATATTACTGTTGAATGATCGCTGAGGACAGGAGCCTCCAAAGAAATCTGGATGTCACAGCCACTCACCCCTGCCTGGCTCAGGGTAATGTTTGTGGTGGCTACCTGGAAAGGGTAAGTGGGGGTTAAGATGCTGGGACCACACAGGAAGAGGCTGCTGGGGCAGCAGTGGATTCAACTCTCTAAAAATGACCTAGTGAGAAGCAGCACTGGGATGGGTAGAAGAAGCCATTCTGGTGGTTTCTGATGTAGAGTGGATCCTGTTTATCTCAGGAAGCCTCAGGCTCATGAGTGAGACCAGCTCTGCTCAGGAAAGGCCAAATGGAGTTCCTGATAGATGGATCATCCACCTTTCCTTAGTGGATTCTCTCCCAGCTTCCCAGAACCTGTCATATTTCAGGCCCAAAATTTTTTCCTGCTCTTCAAATGCAAACAGGTCCATTTTAGTTTTCAGATCACTTCTCTTCCCTGTTCAATGGAGCCCTATGTCAGGTTCCGTCCCTCTGAGCCCTATGTGAGTAGCTGGTCCTTCTCTCTGTGACCTCTAGGCCCAGGTGGAGCATCCCTCCCTGCCAGAGTGCTGTCTTGCTTGGAGTTTGTCTTCTCTAGAACAGATGCATTCCTTTCCTTCAACAGACTTGATACCTGAGACTTTTTCTGTGGCTCCTTTTGCAGGAACCAGCACCAATTTGCCTTTCTTAGCTGAGACAGAGACACAGCTCTTACTTCCCTGTATGTTATCTCTTAAAATTAGTCCTTGTGATTTAGTACAAACTCATGACTCCACAGGCATCCAGAAGGCAGCATTTTCTATGACTGGTTGACTGTGACTTCACATTATCAATTCTTTGAAGAGCCACAGAGAGGAACTGTTAGAACTTCCAATTTACCCATTTCTCTGCTTTTTGTCTTTGATAATGTCTGTCAGTCAAGGGAGGCTCCCCCTTTCTTCAGATGTTTCTCCAACCACAAGCCCTTACCCTTTTGGCCTCCCTGACTAAAGCAGATCTTCTGTAAGTGTTCCACCAGATTAGTTCACCAGCACCAACAGCCATATGATAAAGGGTGTGGATAATGGAGATAAGATATGGGCCTGTGGTACATCCAGTGCCCCCTCTTGGAGGCTCCTTTTTGAGCTGAAGTCTTAGCCACATTCCTGTCCTTTGGCTCCAGACAATGAAGTACTTGTATTCTTGTGTTTTATATTGGCTTTCCTTTTTCTTCAGTTTAGGAATTGATCCTTGGGTACCACTGCACCAAAGTTTGTCAACTTTGACCTTGTTGACATTTGGGCTAGATCATTGCAGGAGCTGTCCTGTACATCGCAGTAAATTTAGCAGCATCCTTGGCCTCTACCAACTAGATATCAGTAGAACCACTCCAAACAAGAATGTCTCTAGACATTGTCAAATCTCCTTGGCGGTGAGGAGAGAGCAAAATCATCTCTGGGTGAGAACCACTGAGCTACAGCCAACCAGCATCTCCCTCACTTTTGGGTTTTGTGGTCACAGCTGTGCCACTTCCATCACTGATTACTGCCTCCAGCTAAGGTGAAAGCTTCTGTATGTCAGGTCTGAGACTAAGTACCGCCACAATTTATCTCTGGTTTTCCAGTAACACTGTAAGAGGCTAGATAATACATCCCAGTTATACAATGAATATAGGAGGCAGAGGTAGGATTTCAGCTACAGCTCCATGAATCCAGAGCGTATGCTCTTACCCACCAAAGTATATTACAGCCTGTCATGGACTCCACCTTCTGACACTGTCCATGGTTGGGACAAGGGACTTTGTTAAGAAGCAGCAAGCCTGCTGCTGCTCCTGTACAACCTGACCAGTGGGTTTGGAAGAGCAATCTTTTTGAAAGTGTTTTGAATGGTGGCAACTGACCTCAGCAGAGGACACAGATTTAGATCCTAATAACTTTTTTTCAGAGCTACTGAACTGGTGCAGTGATGTCTGTCACTACTTAACAGAGATGAGAGACCTGAGGCATTTCCCCAGATGTGGATTTCTTAGAGGCCCATTTGGCAGAGGCAGGCATTTATTCCAGAGAAAGGGATTCATAAAATTGCAGAAGCCCTGTCACATTTAATTTCCCATTGCATGGAATAGATTCTTATTTTATCTTTTAAATTTAATCTAAGAGCCTCCTTTCTCTTAGGAGATTAGAGGGGTTACTTTCATCAAAGGCAAGCAAAAGGCATTTGGCTCACCTCGTCTGGGAGGGTACAGAGCCCAGAGGTGGGGCTAGTCCTTAGTTCTTCACTGCCAATTGAAGTGAGCCCAGTAGCCTCCTTAAATGAGAGCTCTGTTCATCAGCTAGGCACCATATTTTGGTCATACTACATTGGTAGCTCACCTAGAGAGTATACCTGGCATTCTCTAGAAAAACATGAGATGAAGAGAGGGTCTGGGCTTTTGAGGACAGGGTTTCCTTACATTGTTCTCATATCAGATTTGAGGACCAAGTCAAGATTAGTTCTTGCTTTGTCCTTTTTTGGGGGTAAGCAAGCCTCAGGTCTTTAGTGGACTGGGATTTCCCATACATCTGAGTCTGAATCTATTGGTAGTATGATGCTGAGTTGATCTACTGTCATGTGCTCCCACATGCTGCCTTTTCCACCTTCAACACTTGTACTCTTCTACAGGCTGTGATAGACTTATGAGAAGAATGAGACCCATCAGAATGCTTCATTTTTCTGAATTACAATAAATTATGGTGATTAGGTAGCACCATAAATTTGTGCTTTCTAAAACAAAACTGTCATCCATGTTTCCTGTAGTGGACAGTGGAAAAACTCAGCCAAAATTATAATCCAGCCTCCACTCAGATTCCTTTGTATGCTAATTAATCTACCCAGCATAAGTTTTGTGTAGGTCTACATGCCAGGAAACATACCATATTCTCCTGCTTCCCTCTGTGCTAGGGTAGCTGCTTGAGCTAGTCTAGATGGGGAGGTCTTGAGTTGCTTGGGCAGCAACTGGCTCATTATTAACCTATTAACCTGAGAGACATCTCAGCTCCAACCCCAGCTCTGGAACTCTGAGCCTGGGGTTCTGCAAACCCTTTCACCTTTGCAGATGGATTTCTATTAGTCTCTGACCAGAGGGGGCCCTAGAGAAAGACTGAAACGCTAGAGGCAGAAGGGACTTGTTCTGTTCCACTTGCTTCCTGCTTCTGTCAGCATTGCCCTAATACTGTTTCTTTAACTTTGCAGCAGTGACTGGGCCCCATGGCAGCAGCTGGCTGTAGTTTTCACATTTTCAGGAGTAGGCTCATTGCCATGCAGAAACACTGGCATGTGGTCACCAATATTACCTCCTCAGAGGTTTGAATCCCAGCTCAGCAGGAGCTCTCTCCTTCAAGATCCTGAGGAAGCAACACTCTCTGAGGAGTGCCTATTCCTCAGAGGCCTGAGTCCTAGCTCCATAGAGTCTCTTCACACCACAGGAAGACCAGGGCTACCCAGGAAACACACCCCCAACAGAGATCTCTGAGCCAGCTCAGTGGAGCTCCTTCTCTGGGCTTCTCAGTTACAACAGCCTTAAGCTCTGTCTTGGTTCCTCCAGTCCTAGGAGATGAAACTTCCTTCTGCACTTGCTGTCTCTGTATCACTTCAGTGTTTGCTTTATGCCCTTATGGTCCTCCAAAACTTGTCTCACCAGTTCCTATATTAAATCTTCTCTGTGAAGTTGTATGATATGGTTTCTGTTTCCCACTTGGACACAGATTGATACAGGCTTCTGTTCAGTGGGTGCCTGGTTTAATGTTGCTGCTGTTACTGCTCCCTGGTCTCTGGCAGGAGTGCTTCAGGCTCTGACAGATCTAAGCCCTACTCCAATCAATTTCTGTCTCAGACACTTGACAACAGGTCAAGGACCAGAGTACATCCTGCTCCAGGAGCAAGGAGACCATAATTCTGATTTTGTTGACATTTCTGATGACCTTAGGTGATATTTATTATAAGAGTTAAGAGTTCTTTCAGGCTTCCTCCTCCAGATTTTAGGGTCTTTTTTAAAAAGAGGTCAACATGTTCCTCTTTGCACAACTGGGCTGGAGAGGAATCTCTTTGAATGTGCTAGAGAACTTTCTCCTGACCTCATTCATAGTTACAGAGCTTTTATTTTATTCTTTGTTGTTGGGTGGAGTGTTCTATATTTGTTGGTTAGAGCCTGATAGTTGATGGTGTTGAGTTCTTCTACATCTTACTGATTTTTTTGGCTACTTGTTTTATCAATCGTTGAGAGAGGGATGGTGAGGTATCCAAATATAATTGTTGATTGTCTTTTTTTGCCTTTCAGTTTTATCAGTTTTTACTTTACATATTTTGTAGCTCTCTTGTTTGGTGCACACATCTAGGATTGCTGTGTCTTCTTGGCAGATTGATGCTCTCATCATTGTGTAATGTCCCTCTCTGATTTTGGTAATTCTCATTGCTCTGAAGTCTACTTTGTCTGATAGTAATATCGCCACTCCTGCCTCCATCTGATAAATATTTGCATGAAAATCTTTTCCCATCCTCTTATTTTCAAACAGCCTATATTGTTATGTTCAAAGTGAGTGTTTATAGACATCATATAGTTGGATATGTTTTTAAATCTATTTTATCAATATTTCTTTTAATTGGTGTATCTAGACCATTCACATTTTGATGTCTTAGGGCTTAAGTTCACCATTTTACATTTTGTTTTCTGTTTGTTTTTCATTTCCATATTTTCTTTTTCCTGACTTCATGTAGGTTACTAGAACATTTTATAATAATTCGGTTTTGATTTATCTATAATGCTTTTGAGTGTATATATTTGCATAGCATATTTAGTGGTTGCTCTAGATATCATTTCCTTTATGTCCAGAAAACTTCTGGTCATTCTTTTAGGATAGGTATGCTGGTGAGAAATTCTTTCTGTTTTCCTTCATCTGAGAGTGTCTTTATTTCCCCTTCATTCCTGAAGGATATTTTCACTGGATGTAGGATTCTACATATTGGCATACTTTTCTTTCAGCACTTGAAAAAATATTGTGCTATTTCTTTCTGGCCCCCATGGTTTCTGATGAGAAATTTGCTGTCATTTGAATTGTTCTTTCCTATGGCTAATGTGTTGTTTCTTTCTTGTTGCTTTCAAATTTTTTCTTTCTCTTCAGTTACCAGAAGTTTGAATATGACATATCTTGATGTGAATTTCTTTGGATTTATCCTATTTAGAATTTATTTAGCTCTTTGGATTTGTAAGTTATATTGTTTGCCAAATTTGAGAGGTTTTCAGTGTTTGTTTCTTCTAAGTACTTTTCCAGCCCCACTCTGTTTCTCCTCTTTTTCAGACTCCAGTGACACAAATGTTAGATCTTTTGTTATAGTTCCACAGGCCCATGAGGCTGTATCTATTTTTTTCAGTCTGTTTTCTTTTTGTTGTTCAGACTGGGTAATTTCTATTATTCTTTCTTCAGTTCATTGATTTTTCACTTTATCTCCTGCATTCTGCTGTTGACCCCATCCATTGAATTAAAAAATTACATTTTTCAGTTCTAAAATTGCCATTTGGTTCTTCTTTATGCCTTTTGTTTCTTGGCTAAGAATTTCTATTTTTAAATTTGTTTCAAGCATGCTTGTAATTGCTCATTGAAGCATTTTTGTGATGGCTACTTCAAACTCTGTCAAATAATTCTAATATCTCTGTCATCTTGATGGTGTCCATTAATTGTCTTTTTTTCATTCAAGTTGAGCTCTTCCTTGTTCTTGGTATGACAAGTTATTATCAACTGAAACCTGGGCATTTAGCTTTTGTTTAAATTTTGTGTTTTATCTGGTGTTCTTTGGCACTGCTCTGAGACAGTAAGGGAGAGCTTTACTTTATTGGCATAGGCGGGGCTCCAAATTCCCCACTTGATCTTTCAACTCCACCTTAGTAGCATTATGAAGTTGGGACTTTATAAAATCTGGGAGGATTATATGTACTCTATCTTTGAAGATTTTCATGGAGGACAATGGACATTTGGAAGTCCATATTATTATGTTTGCATATGTAATGGAAGGGTAGCTATGATTTTTGTATTATAATTTTCTGTTTCCAACAGTGCCCAATTAGTAACCACCAGGGATCCTAGAGGGACATTGATCTCTAAATAGCTTTGTTCTATATTCTAATGAGGTCTGGTGTGTCTGGGGTTTGCCCCCTGGTCCTGGTGGATCCTGTTTGTGGTGTCAAGAGACTCCAATGCTAAGAATATGATGGGAAAAATAAATTTCACTTTTATCTCAGCTTCCAATGACATGTGTATTCTCCTCAACCTAGAGAAGTCAGGAAATGGAAATGCATTTTACCTGCCCTGGAATGCATTTAAGAAGAATACCATTAGAAGGGACCAGTTTGAGTGAGGAGGCTAATGTCTTCCACCATGACCTGGAGCATTTGCCAGCAAGCAGGGTCTCCTGCTGGTGGTGGCTAATGCAGAAGCAGAATGGGAGTTTGGGGAACCTGGAGCCTGCAAGGAAGGTATAAAAGCTTTTTGGGATTCCAAGTTAACTTACTCTCAGATTCCAGTAGAGCGCTGGGGACTGCATGTATGTGCTCTCCTTTCTTTCCCAGGATTTCATCAGGCCAGATTGCCATGAAACTTTCACTTTCATTTACCCCAGTTTTGGAAAGTTCTGAGTTCATATGAAGAAGCTGCTTAGCAGTCATGATGCACATTTTGAACCTTTCCCTAAGACAAATTAGGGTCACTTCAAATGCACGTGCTTCTTTCTCTCTCCCTCCCACCCTCCCTCCTTCCCTCTCCCTCTCTCTCTCTTTCACACACACACACATTTCTAAGTGCCTAGACCAGCATTTTGGTTTGTTGAAAGAGTGAAAGAGGGAGACTGAGTTCTGCTTATTGTGAGCTACATCTGGGTGAGTACATGGCCGTAGTGTGATTGGATTATTTTGCTGTTCATTTATTGTAAATTGAAACGGAGTCTGTTCCTTTTCAAGCTGATTTAATATACTTAAAAGAGTGGGGTTTGACTAAGTCAGACAGCTAGTTCAGAGATCTGAGATGAACACTAGTTGACCAGAGTGACAAAGGCTCAATAGAGAAGTTTATGGATTTAAAGGGTAGCAGAGAATATTTTATTTAGGTGGACAATAGAAGAGAGAATGAATCAGAAAATAATTGCCAGAGTCAAGGCATGCAATTTCTCTTTCTATCCTCAGGCTAGTATCCCCTCATTGTGTGGACTAAAAGGGTCAGAAGATAGAGATTCTCCCTTAGATGGACTACTTAGCACAGGAGGAAAGGAAAACTCTCCTCTCTTACTGACTAGTCTCAAGCTCTGTAGGAAAATGGCCTGACCTGTGTCTCTGACAATATAGTTAGAGTCCATCTGCTACTATAATACTTGCACTTTAGAGGGATGCACCTGGAACCAAAGGAAGTTTTCCTACAGGTGATGTTATGACTTCAAATATGGATGACAAATCCTAAGGACATAATGGGGGACTATTTTTTTGTGGGATGATCTACTCATGACAGTGTTTTTTTTTTTTTAAGACTACAATTTTCCTTTTACAATATTTACCCTGTGAATGCATGATGTGAATGGTACCTTATCAATAATGATCAGATATATAACTAAGAGAAGGATTTTTTTTCTGTCAATAGACTATAGAAAAATAACTAACACTATTAAAATTACATTATTCTTTATGAAAAACTCATAGCAAATGCACAGTTCTTTTTTAACATTTAACATAAATATATTCATAATATATAATATATATATTATATATATATAATAAATAAAAATTTATTAATAAAGTGCAAAAATTAGACATAAAATATGTTTAAAATAGTAGAAAAATCCAATCATCATGCCTATACTATTTTAGTTTTTAGTAATTTTTTTCCATTCTTAAAAAATTTTTTTAATTAAAGTATAGTTGACACACAATGTTATGTTAGTTTCAGGTATACAATATAGTGATTCAGCAACTCTACATGTTATGCTATGCTCACCACAAGTGTAGCAACTGTCACCATACAACACTATTACAATACCATTGATTGTATTTCCTATGCTATACCTTTCATCCCTGTGACTTATTCATTCTGGAAGCCTGTACCTCCCACTCCACCCATTTGCCTACACTGTTTTATGTGTTTAATAAAATAAAGTTCTTCATTCTTCAGTCATGATACTCTACAACATAGCTCATAGAATTGAAGAAATGGAAAAGTCAGTGATGGAAGATGCAAGAAACCAGACAGAAGTTCAGGAATTCACCCTGGAGGGGTTTCCTAGTGTCCAGCACCTTGGAAAGGTTCTCTTCCTGGTGCATCTGCTGGCATACCTGGCCTCCATCATGGGAAACATACTCATAATCACCATTACCTGGGCTGACCATCACCTCCAGACACCCATGTACTTCTTCCTCAGCAGTTTCTCCTTTTTTGAATGCTGTTTTATAACCACTGTTATTCCAAAATTGCTGGTTATCTTTCTGTCAGGGAGGCAATCAATTTCCTTTGCTGCCTGCTTCACACAAGCCTTTGTCTTTCTTTTCCTGGGAACAACTGTTTTCTTCCTTATGGCTGTATTATCCCTAGATCGGTACTTGGCCATTTGCAAACCTCTGTATTACCCAACCATCATGAACCCAAGGATGTGTTTCCTTCTAGTCACTGCCTGTTTAGCTTTGGGATTCAACCTCATGGTGGTTCCAGTTATAATGCTTTCCCAGTCATCTTTCTGTGGCCCCCATGTCATCCCTCACTTCTTTTGTGATTTTGGGCCCCTGATTCATCTCTCTTGTTCTGATACCAGATCTACTGAAATGTTGGCCTTTGTCCTTGCTTTGATTATCCTTTTGACATCCCTTATCATAACCATCATTGCCTACAGCAACATAGTAGTCACAATCATGCGACTTCCATCAGCCAAGGAGCAACAGAAAGCTTTCTCTACCTGTTCATCTCACCTCATAGTCCTCTCTCTGATGTATGGCAGCTGTGTCTTTATATATGTGAAACCGAAGCAAAGGAACAGGCTGGACTCCAACAGGGAGGCTGCCCTTGTGAACACGGTGGTGACCCCACTGCTCAACCCTATCATCTATACACTACGGAACAAGCAGGTCCACCAGGCTCTGAGGGATGCTCTGTTCAGGATTAGATTGCAGAAATAGATCCACAGACTGTCAGAAGGAGAATGCCCCTTTTACATCTAATTCAGTCTCCCTCCTATTTCTGGAATCTCCTATATAGACTTGCAAATGTGTTTTTAGAGATTCTGCTTGTTTATTCTTAGAATAGGGGCCAATTTATCTTATAATAATCCAATATACTCCACTACTTGAAAGCTCTAACATTCTTCTTTATAGTGAGATGAAATTATCTTCCCAGATTTGTTCACTAGTTTTAGCTCAATAGGATTCAACAAATTTTAATGAACAGGCTCATATACATGATTCTGTTTGATGCATGTGGAATCTCAAAGTAAGAAAGGTCTGTTTTCAAGTATCTACTTGCGGTAAGTGCATGGGGATGAAAAATGAAATTCACAAGAATTAAGAATATCAAACTGGTTCAAGGATAGATGCAACATGGTCACTATTGATTTTTGAAGGACACGTATATACATAACTGTCATGATATTAGTAACATTATTTGAAATGACTCAATGCAATTGTTTTCAATGGTGCATAGTTTTTTTTTAATTTTTTTATTGTTATGTTAATCACCATATATTACATCATTTGTTTTGGTATAGTGTTCCATGATTCATTGTTTGTTCATAACACCCAGTGCTCCATGCAGAATGTGCCCTCTTTAATACCCATCACCACGCTAACCCATCCCCCTACCCTCCTCCCCTCTAGAACCCTCAGTTTTTTTTCAGAGTCCATCATCTCTCATGGTTCATCTCCCCCTCTGACTTACTCCCCTTCATTCTTCCTCCCCTGCTATCTTCTTTTTCTTTTTTCTTAAAATATGTTGCGTTATTTGTTTCAGAAGTACAGATCTGTGATTCAACAGTCTTGCACAATTGACAGCACTCACCGTAGCATATACCCTCCCCAATGTCTATCACCCAGCCACCCCATCCCTCCCACCCCCAACCACTCCAGTAACTGGTGCATAGTTTTTATATAAATATAATATAAATCTTTATAATTCTAGTTCTCACTGTAATGAAGACACATAAGTGTCTCTAATTGAAATCAAAAGTTCCCATTGGTTTTACTGGTTTGCCAGGTTGATTTCAGTAGTAAAGACCTGATGATGAGTACCACAGGAAAGGAAGCATTAGAAGTTCTGGAACAAGGAATTAAGTAGTTAAGATTGTCTCCCTACTACAGGAAATTTAAAGGAACTGGGATGAGGTAGAAAAGAGGTAGAATTCAGAGGTAGAAAAGAGTCTAATGGTGACTGTAGAGTTTTTCCAAATAAATCTATAAACAAGTATATTTGTGGAACAAGAGGTTTGATGTGATAATCTCTGGGTGTCCATTGTTAGTACTAGTGTGAAATGACTATTGCTACCAAACATGACATGGGGACACACTGTAATAGAAATACAATTTGAGCCTAGAAGGGAGAAAATGATCAGATGTTTTTGTTTGTTTTAGTACTTTGTGTGTGTATGTGTGTGTGTGTGTGTGTGTGTGTGTGTGTGTGTGTTCCTACATGGACATTTTTTTTTTAATTTAAATTCAAGTTAGTTAACACATAGTGTATTATTAGTTTTGGGGTAGAATTTAGTGATTCATCAGTTGCATATAACACCCAATGCTCATTACATCAAGTACCCTCCTTAATGCCCATTACCCAATTACCCGATCCCCCGCCCACCTCCCCTCCAGCAACCCTCAGTTTTTTCCCCTATAGTAAGAGTCTCTTATGGTTTGCCTCTCTCTGTTTTGTGTGTCTGTTGTCTATGTATATGTCTTCTTTGGAAAAATGTCTATTCAGGCCCTCCATGCATTTTTAAATCAGATTATTTGAATTTTGGGGGTGTTTAAGTTTTTTAAAAATATATTTTGGATATTAACCCCTTATTGGCTATATCATTTATGAATATTTTCTACTCAGTAGTTTGCCTTTTTGTTTTTTGATGGTTTCCTTCACTGTGCAAATGATGGGATATTTTAATGGAGTAATTACAGCTGTAATTTAGTTATTCAAGACTTTCATAGGAAAGGATGGATTTGGACACAAAACAGTATAGAAAAATCCTGGAGCTGGTGTTTTGTTGGCATGGTTGGTTAATGGCCACTATCATGCTTTGCTCTGACTGTATTATTCTGTGATTGCAAGGATAATAACTGTGTTTTGAAGATTTCTGGCACACAATTTTGTAAGAATTTGAAGAATATATTTTATTCAACTAACAGAACATTATGTATATGTAAAGATTTCCATGTATTTTTTTTGCATAGGCTTATCTCTTTTTCTGACATTTGGGATATTCCCTTTACTCAAGGTATCACATTCAACGATTTTCCCAGAATGAACAATGAAAAGTGCAGTTCTTGGCAGCAGGGTCTCCCTACAGGAGTGCACACAGCAATGGAGACTGGTGATGGCATTTGGACTGGGGTATGCAGGTGCACAGCTGTGGGGGCTGCCTGAAGGTGAGCCCAGTGGTGCAAGCTAGTGACAGGAATCGGGGCCAAATCTGGGGCCACACAGCTAATCCAAGATATATAAAGAACTCATACAAATCAATAATAAACACATTCTAATGGGCAAATGACCTGAATAGACATTTTTTCCAAAGAAGACATACAAATGACCAGTAGGTATATGAAAAAATGCTCAAAATCATTAATCATCAGAGAAATACAAATCAAAACCACAATGAGATATTATCTCACTCTTAGGCTAGGTTAGAATGGCTATTATCAAAAAAATTAAAGGACAAGAAGTATTGGTGAGGATGTGTAAAAAAGGGAACCTTTGTACATTGTTGATGTGAAACTAAACTGGTGCAGTCACTATGGAAAATAATATGGAGGTTCCTCAAAGAATTAAAATAGGAAGCAACCCAAGTGTTGCTCTATAGATGAATGGATAAAGAAGATGTGATATATCATATATCACATAGCACAAATACACATATACACATACACAAAATGGAATACTCAGCTACAAAAAAATGAAATCTTGTCATTTGAGGCAGCATGGATGATGTAGGGGGTAGAATTTAGTGATTCATCAGCTGCATATAACACCCAGTTCCCATTACATCAAGTGCCCTCCTTAATATTCATCATGCAGTTATGGGGAGGTATAATGCTAAGTGAAATGAGTCATTCAAAGAAAGATAGATACCATATGATTTCATTTATATGTGGAATTTAAGAAACAAAACAAATGAACAAAGAAAAAAACAAAAAACCCCAGACTTTTAAATATGGAGAACAAACTGGTGATTGCTGGAGGGGAGGTGGATGTGGGGGTGGGTGAAATAGGTGAAGGGGATTAAGATTACATTTTCATGATGAACACTGGGTGATGTATAGAATTATCAAATCACTATATTGTACACCTGAAACTAACATAACACTGTATAACAATTATACTTGACTAAAAAATGGTTTAAAAAGTTGGATATAAAAAAATAGAACTACCATATGATCCAACAATCCTACTTCTGGGTATATGTCCAAAGGAGTTGAAGTGAAGATACTGAAGAGGTGTCTGTACTCCCAGGTTCACTGCAGCGTTATTCACTATACCCAAGATATAGAAACAACACAAGTGTCCATTGATGGATGAATGGATAAAGAAAATGTGGTATATACATAATGGACTATTACTGAGCCTTAAAAAAAGGAAATCCTAAAATATGTGACAACATGGATGAACCTGGCAGACATTGTACTATGTAAAATAAGTCAGACACAGAAAGACAAATACTACATGATCTCATTTTTTTAAAATTTTTAAAAAATATTTTATTTATTTATTTGACATAGAGAGAGAGAGAGACAGAGTGAGCACAAGCAGGGGGAGTGGCAGGCAGAGGCAGAGGGAGAAGCAGGCTCCCCACAGAGAAGGGGGAGCCCAATGCAGGACTCGATCCCGGGACTCCGGGATCATGACCTGAGCCGAAGGCAGTGGCTTAACCAACTGAGCCACCCAGGCACCCCATGATCTCATTTTTTGAGGAATTCAGAATATTCAAACTCCTAGGACTAGAGAGTATAGTAGTGGCTACTAGGGGCTGGGGTGATACAGAGAGGGACAAGTATCAATATATACCAAATTTCAGTACTGCGAGGTAAATAAGTTCTAGAGATCTATGGTACAACATAAGGTCTGTTGTTATAAGACCATATTTTATAGTTAAAAATTTGCTAAGAGTGTAGATCTTACTTATGTTAAGTGTTCTTACCACAAAAGAAAACAAAAATGAAGGTGTTGGAGGAAACTTTTGGAGGCGATGTGTATGTTTATGGCCTCAACTATGAGGATGGTTTCATGAGTGTATACTTATCTTTAATCTCATCAAGTTCTATACATCAAATGTGCACAGCTTTCTGTATGTCAATCATAACTGAATAAAGTGGTTTTAAAAAAGAAAATTGCACTTCTTTGAGTCAGAATTTTACTGGATAATTTTAATAGATGGGATGAATAGAATATTAGACATTGCAGATGAAAGATTAGCAAATTTGAAGATATAGAAACTTAAAAAAACACAAAGAAAAAAATAATCCACCTAAAATCAAAAAGAGCATCAGTGAAGTATGGGACAACTTTAGGTAATCCAACATGCATATAATTGGATTTCTGAAGAAGTTTATGTGTGGAGGGGAATGACAAAAAAAGATTCAAGGAAACGATGGCCAAAATTTTCCAGATTTTATGAAAACAGAACCAAAAATCTCTGTAAAACCCAAGCATTAGAAGAAAAATGAAAAAATCTACACCAAGGCACATAATAAATTGCTCAAAACCAGTGATAAACAGAAAATCTTAAAAGCAGCCAGAAGGAAAAATTACATGTTTTATATTGAGGAACAAAGATAAAGATAACATAGAATCCTCTTTGGAAAGATGTCCATCGACAGGTGAGTGGATTAAGAAGATGTGTGTGTGTGTATATATATATATACACACACGTATATAATATATACAATGGAATATTACTCAGCCATCAGAAAGGATGAAATCTTACTATTTACAAGGACATGAATGGACCTGGAGGGTATTAGGTTAAGTGAAATAAGTCAACCAGAGAAAGACAACTATCATATGGTTTCACTCATATGTGGAATTTAAGAAACAAAACAGGATCATAGAGAAAGGGAAGGAAAAATAAGATAAAATCAGAGAGGGAGAAAAACCATAAGAGACTCTTAACTATAGAGAACAAACTGAGGGTTTCTGGAGGGGAGGTGGGTGGGGGGATGGGGTAATTGAGTGATGGGCATTAAGGGGGACACACGGTGTAATGAGCACTGGGTGTTATAGGCAACTGATGAATAACTGAACTCTACATCTGAAACTAATGATACACTATATGTTAACTAATTGAATTTAAATAAAATAAGATATAAAAAACTATGTTAGTTGAAAAAAATAGGTAAATGAGAATATAATGTTACAAGGACTTTTAAAAGACCATGAAGAAAAATCTGCCAACCTAGAATTCTATACCTGTGAAAATGTCTTTCAAAAATGGGGGCATACAAAAGATAGAAGAATTAATCACCAGCAAACCTACAGAATAATAATTGGTAAAGTCAGTCCTTCCAAGAAAAAGAAAATTATACCAGGTGGAAATATGAATCTATGCAAAAGAATGAAGAGCACCAGAAATAGTAACTATATGGGCATATAAGATATTTTATTTTAATTATTTAAATGTCTTTGAAAGATAATTGACTCTTTCAACAAAATAGTAACAATGCACTGTGGTGTTTATAACGTGTATAAGGAAAATATATGAAAACAATATCATAAAAGCTGAGGGGGTAGAAATAGAAGTATACTATTATAAATTTCTTATATGTGAAGTGGTAAGCTATCACTTGGAGGTAGGGAATGACAAGGTAAAGATGTATAGTATAATCATTAAAGCAACCACTAAAATAAAAATCAAAAGTTATAGTTAAGAAGCCAACAAAAAGATAAAATGGAATCATCATAATGGGGCAGTAGGAAACTTGGGTTGATGTATATTTTTAGTATATTTATTATGGTGGTGATTTCACAAGTATTTAAATATGTCAAAATATATCAAATTATATACTTTAAATATGTCCATTGTATATCAGTGATAACTCAAGAAAGCTGTCTAAAAGACAATAAGAGCTGATTATAATGGAATATTAAAAATGCTTAGTTAATTCAAAAGAAGACAGGAAAGAAGAATAAAATATATTACAGAGGGGACAAATAAAAGGAAACATCAAGATGGTAGAGTTAAACCTAACCTTACAATAATGACATTACATGTAAATGGATTAAGCACTCCAATTAAAAGGAGAAAGAGAGACACATACACACACACACAGTGACAGAGACAGAGAGAGACAGAGAGATTACTATATTAGATAAAAAGGAAGGCATACTTACTACATGCTGGTTATAAGAATAACATTTAAATACATAGAGTAAGAAATTCCAAACAAACATTAAACAAAAGAAAGCTTGTGTGACCATAGTAATACATATCTAAAAAAAATAGACTTCACAGTGAAGTGTATTTTCAGAGATAAAAAGGTAAATTTGTAATGATAAAGGAATGAAATAATCAAGAAGACATAATTCTAATATGTATATGTACACAATGATAGAAAAATTGGAAGAACTAAAAGTAAAAAAATCCACAACCATAGTTAGAGGTTTTAACACCATCATTTAAGTAATTAATACAGCAAAAAGAAAAAAAAAGTATCAGTAAGTATAGAGGATTTGCATGACTATCAACTAAATGGACTTAGTTGTAGATTGGTAATTGTGGATTATTACATTTAGTACCTGAAGAATACACATTATTTTCATGTGCACATGGAAATTGCACTACTAGGTATTTCCCAAAGGATACAAAAATACTGATCCAAAGGGATACATGCACCCTAATGTTTATTGTAGCATTATCAGGAATAGTCAAGTTATGGAGAGAGCCCAAATGTCCATCGATTGAAGAACAAATAAAGAAGATGTGGTATACACATGTATATACATCTGTATACACGCACACACACACACACACATACACACACTGGAATATTATTCAGCCATAAAAGGAATGAAATCTTGCCATTTGCAGTGACATGGATGAAGCTAGAGTATATTATGCTAAGTGAAATAAGTCAGTCATAGAAAGACAAATACCATATGCTTTCACACATATATGGAATTTAAGAAACAAAACAGATGAATGTGGGGGGAAGGAAAAAAAGAGGCAAAACATAAGAGAGACTCTTAACTATAGAGAACAAAATGAGGGTTGCTGGAGGGGTGGTGGGTGGGGATGGGCTAAATAGGTGATGGATATTAAGGAAGGCACTTGTGATGAGCCCTAGGTGTTATATGTAGGTCATGAATCACCAGTTTCCTAAAACTAATATTACACTATATGTTAACTAACTGGAATTTAAATAAAAACTTGAAACTACAAAAAAAAAAAATTCCAAGGTATATTTTATGCTGAGTTGTAAAATAAATCTCAGAACATTTCGAAGGGCTGAAAATATACAGAATATGTTCTCCAATCACAACTGAATTAAATAAGAAATCAATTACAATAATTTATCTTGAAAATTCCTCAATACTTGGTTTTAAACAATACATTTCTAAATCACCCTTGGATTACAGAAAATATTACTAAGAAAATCCGAAAATATTTTGGATGCAAAAATATTAACAACATACTAAAATTTGTGAAATGCAGCCTAAAGCCATGCTTAGAGAATACTTCATAGCATTAATGCTTATATTAGAAAAAAGTGTATAAAATTAATCACTTAGATGTCCAGTTTTAAAGGGTAGGAAAGTAAAAGGAAATTATAACTAAAGTATGCAAATAAGTGAATTCATATAAATATGAATGCAAATATATATAAATCAATGGAATAGAAAACAAAATAAAAAACTAAAGAAAAAGTTGGTTCTTTGAAATGACTCATAAAATTGTTCAACTCAGTAAGACTGATAAGAAAAAAAAGAGATATATATTATTTATCTTTCTCTGACTTATTTTACTTTGCATAATGTCCTCTAGGACCATCCATGTTGTCAGAAATGTCAGGATTTCCTTCTTTCTCATGGCTAAATAATATTACATTATATATATTATATATGTATATAACATATATATACACATATATAGTATATACATTATATTATAGAAAATATATGTATATACATTATACACACAGTATATATGTACGTATAATGCATTATATATAATATATACATACATACATGTATATACATATATATTACATTATATATATATATATATATATATATATATATATAATGTCTTCTTTATCCATTCATCCACTGATGGGTGTTTTCATATCTTGGCTATTGTGAATAATGCTGTGATAAACATGGGAGTACATATATCTTTCAATATCCT